>NC_090449.1:879149555-879774555 GCF_031143425.1 Pleurodeles waltl | reverse complement strand
ATGTAAGGGCCACATGCTTTTGAAACAATAAAGCTTTCAGCCGACTCAACTTGTCGAAATCAACCTTGGAAGTAGCAATATGAGGCCAGATGTCCGCTACCTCCCTAAATTCAGTAGGGGGAAACAACACATTCCCGCAGCACGTAACGGCCTTGTTGACAACGACGATGTAAACTATTCCGGCACGCATGCCACAGCAGCGTTCGCTGTTAAGAACAATGTAACTGCCGTTAGAAAGCACCTGGAAAGTGTTTTTAATTACCGGGACCGGAACTCCCTTCAGATAACAAGCTAAGTTAGCAATCGAAGCATTACACGCTCCGTGCAAGGACAGCTGTTTACAAACCATGGAATGGCTAACAGAAGTTTCGCAGTCGCTACCGCTAAGAAAAACTTCCCGCAAACCATTAACACATCTGTACTGAAAAGGAAGCTCCCACACCTCGTGTATGTAACTGTCACCCAATAGTTCATATCTACCCACCGGAATGTGCTTCAAACAAGAAGTAAATTGCAGAGTGGAGATAGGCAAATTAATAACCCCATGAATCAACCACTCAGCTGACGGAATCTCAGCCACCGTAAAAGGCAGTTTCTCCAACTTTTCAATATGTAACATAACATACGTCGCTTCCTTCTTAGCCATCAATTGTTGTTGACGAGTTAAATTAAAGGAGATAAAGATCTCTCTGGCACGAATGTGCTGCCATGGAACGCGACCCGCCTTCAAGGTCTGAAGAGTCCAACCCAGCTGCATGATAGATCGTGTCTGACTCTGCCCATGATATAAAGAAGACATGTCTGATTTTATAATGTCAATAGCAGAAGAGACAATGCTGTCAATCATGTAAACACGGTCAGAAAGGGTATGCATGCCATTATCAACAACAGACAAAGTCTGCAGCAGATTTTCTCGATCAATCTGTCTTAACCGGGCTGCAGCCTCCTGCTGGGAAAGTTTCCAAAACTCATTATACACTTCGTATGAGAACCTTTTTCTCCGGGGCACCTTGGGACCTGACAAGAAATCTTGTAAATCAGTACCATTAGACAGTAACTTGAGGTGTGACTTAACTGCACCCAGCGTGGAGTACTTCAACCATTGTTGACAAAGTTTCCCCACACTGTATGTAGTTATTATATCTGCATGTTCTGGTGAAATGTAACGAGGGTCTGCCCTACTAGTCCTGAACCCCCCAGAAGAGGTAACAAAACGTTGATGACACTGATTAGTGTCTACAGGCCACAATAACCACCCGCCCGGATGTAACGATGAAGCGTTAAGCGTACCATTCTGGACCCAATGCGTAAATTCACTAAAAGTAGCATTCACATAGTGCTGCCAGTTATTTAATTTAGAAGGGACAGGTATTCTAGGCAAAGTCAATTCTCTAATCGACGCCAAGCCCAAACAATCAGTCTGTTGTACTGTGTCATTGAGGAAAATCATTTGCACAGGGATAATGCATGCTCAAAATAATGTATCTCTGCCTTGCATCTGCCAATTTTTCGTACCCCAAACACTTTTCAAGTCAACAGTCTTCAACCAGTATTCATATCCTTCGACCGAAAGTTTAGATACAAACAAATTAGAATACAGTAATTTAGTATCGGTCAACAAAATTTGCTTATTAGAATACGGTGTCACTTTAAAATAGTAAGACTTAGCGTTTCGCTGATCATGCCCAGAAAAATATGCAAATTTATCATTATACGTTTTCGAACTCCCTTGTGGAGGAGTCGAGCAATGTTCCCATTGTACATAATGAAAGATGGACTTAGGGCTACTCGCTTTGTGAATAAAGTGGTGTCCATAATAGGTGTAGCAAAACATATCACCATGATTATCTTTAAATTGGTAAGCATCTTCATCGTCATAGACAATATAATATTGCAAATCTTTTAGCATAGCATCTACTGTCTTCACATCTCAATCATCAGAAACAATGCCTGGAATAACAATATCATTCATTGATAACTTAAGAACATACGGTATTTGAATCAATTCAGTGGGACCATATATTTCAAACATTACTTTATCCCACACAATTCCATCCGGAATTGGTATCGCAGAAATGTTCACATTGGATATGTCTCTTCGAACCATATGAGACGAAAAATGTGGTCTCAACACAGTCTCCACGTGCTCAATGTCTGATCGATCAGGAAGAAAATGACCATGTATTACCAGAAAAAAGGTAACCACTAATCCCAACCATAAAAAAATAGTCAGTACAGCCATAAAAAGCCACAAATAGTTCCAAGGAACAATAAAATATGTACGTTTAAGCCAACTTAGTAGCTTACGTGGACCTCGGATTGAAGACAGCGAAGACGAAGAGCTGGATACAGCCGCATCCGCGTCGTTGAAGCAGCCAGAGGCAGTTCTCGCAAAAGGTGCAACAGTGAACAAGGAAGCTGATGGAGGTTCTCTCCTAGGTACGCTATAAATCACATGTTCAGAAACATCAGTAGAACGTACAGCAACTTGAGAAAGAGAATCAATATCAATCGTCGACTGTGGAACAATCGCAAGATCATCTTCCACCCTCCCCAAGCTCGGAGAGGAAACATGGTCGGTGCTAATCACCTGCAGCGGGACTTCTTCCCCAGTAGTTAGAGGGATGCCGGAACTACTGGGTGTCCCTCTTGGTCTGCTGTGCAGAATCGGCCACATGTTGTAACTTGACATTATCAATGGAAACAAAACGATTTCCTTTGGCCCCTTGCAGCGGCGGCAAAATCACAGTTCTCGTGCCGCTCACCCCCAACACCGGGACAGGTGCTCGATAAGAAGGACCAAATTCTTTCTTTACTGCGACCTTTTCACGCACTAGATCCCCAATCCTGGGTATCCAACCAGTACGTGTTACTGGCTCATCCTTAATTCCAGAGGAGGCAGCACTTGCAGAAGAGTTATCTTCACGGAATTGTTGTAAATCCTGCAAAACAGTGACACGATCATTTATGTCAAAGGGCGTTTCTGCCGCCTCCACCCCAGGACCATCTAGATCAGGAACATACATTCGTGTTCCGAACAGGCACTCATATGAAGTACGACCCCCCAGTGACCTTCTAGGCAAGTTATTAAGTGCTCTCTGTACTCCATACAGGTGGGCTAGCCAACTACGACCCGTACCTATAACCCTGGCTGTTAAGGATTGCATTAAATCACGATTTAAACGCTCCACGACAGAATTTCCCTCGGGATGAAATGGAGACGAGAATTGGAGTTGGACCCCCAACGAAGCCATGGTGTCCCTGAATGCCTTAGAAGCAAAAGCAGGGCCCTGGTCCGAATGAAAAGCCGCAACTGCAAATGTATTGACAAAGATACGCAAATCTTTAATAACAGTCCGAGCGTCAGCCGAGCGCTGTGGCCAGACCCACACAAATCTGGAGCACAAATCTACTGCAACCAATATGTATTTGTATGCACTATCTGGTGTCAGTGGACCACAATGGTCCAAGTACACACACTGTAATGGTCTATTTGATATCAGAAGAGGAGTCTGCTGCGGGCGTCTAGCCGACAATACTTTAATTTGTTGACAGACGTCACAACAAAGGACATACTGCTATGTCTCCTTATAGAGACCAGGCCACCAATAACGGGCCTGTAAAAGCGAAATCGTGGCAGCCACACCAGCATGCGCAGATGCCACCCCTTCATGCGCTGCAGAAATTAATCGAGGTCTCTCAATCGTATTCGGTAACTCACGTACACCAACGCCTGGAATATTAACAACAGCATTTAGTGCACTACTCAAGCAGTAACTATATTTAGAAGGGAATCCTTTAGGAAATGGCGTGCCATCAGCCGTAGCTTTTATGGCAGCCGAAATCTCTATGTCTGGTTTTGAACTCGAACGAGTTACCGCGGCTACAGTGGCGATAGCCACTGCCGACTTTGCAGCCTCATCAGCCAAAGTATTCCCAGCAACGTGTATTCCAACGCGCTGGTGTCCAAGTGTATGTACAACATGGACTTTAGGAAGCGTCTCTTTCAGACCCGCAACCTTACCCCACAACAATTTATGTTTAATGGTGTTGCCTTTAGAATCTCTGAACCCATTCATTTTCCAATAATGCAGATATTCATTGAAGGATTGCACACAGTAGTAGGAGTCACAGACTAGCAAGGTCAATATCGCCGGCTCTGCATGCTCCAACGCTAACAAAAGAGCTTTGAGCTCAGCCAGCTGCGCTGTGCAATCTCCCAAGGTTTTAGTATAAGTATGTCGGGGGCAGAAGACTCCCCCCTCCATAGTCCCGCTCACCACCGCACAAGCAGCAGAATACTGTTGTTTAGTCCCAACCGCTGGTTGCGCAGAGCCATCGGTATACATGACCACTTCATATTGGTCAATAGGTAATGTGCCAGCAGGAACCGGGTACTCTATTTCATATTGAAGAAATTCTTGAGTCTGCAGCTTAGGGTCAAATATGTAATGCACATCAGTGGCCGTCGAAGACGTAGCCCATTGTATCCACCGCGGGTGTAAAGCTTTCGAATTAGGAACACTCGCTGTTGTAACAGCCTCCAAGGCCGGAATTGGGGAAACGACAATAATGCGTTGGCCCTGGGCTAGCGGTCTTTCTTTGATCACAGCCATCTGTACTGCAGTGAGAATGTTCTCAGTCTGTGCAAAACGTTGTTCTGCAGCAGAATACAAGTGGGACTTGTATGCTATCGGGACTGTCTCCCCTTCATTAAAGGTGACATACGTAAATCCAACAGCCCCAGGAATCACCCTGATGACCAAATGAGTTTTATTGTCCCGTGTGTGTAAATGTTTAACCGCTAAGAGATCATTCTGCAGCTCTCGCAGTATGTGTGTATGCTCAATCGTCCAAAATCTACTTGAAAAATTCGGGCGAATCAGTTCATATAAGCGTTTTATACGTGTAGCATAATCAGGAATGTAAGTTCTGCCAAAATTCAGAAACCCCAACAATGACTGGAGCTTCCGAACCATATTAGGAGGCTGCAGTAAAGCACATTTCTCCAAAAAATGTGGCGCCAGGCTCTTGCCCTCACTCGATAACTCATATCCCAGGAAAATAACACTGAGGAAGGCAATCTTCGATTTCTTAAAATTAAACTTATAACCAATATCAGCAAAACCCACAACAATGCGCGATACGCGACTGAGATGTTGTAGAATCTCATCGTCCGTCAAATAAATGTCATCAACATATGATAACGCCTCAGGGTCCAACTCGTGCAGAAGTTCAGTCACACGAGCCGAGAACAGTTCTGGGCTATTCTTATACCCCTGAGGTAAACGACAAAACTTTTTCTGAGAGCCAAACGCACTGAAACTGGTATAGTCCCGACTTTCGGGTGCTATATTCTGGCAGAAAAATCCATTCGAGATATCCAAGGTTGTTTTGTATTTTTTACGCACTATATTATTCATAAGCGCAGCGCTATGTGAATTCTGTATTGCATATGTGCGTGTATGACTATTCAAATGTCTGTAATCCACCACTATCCTATAGGAATGGTCCGGTTTAGCAACCGGAAATAAGGGATTATTCATCGGCGAGACACAAGGCTCAATCACACCTTGGTACTCCAATTGTGTAAGAATTTTCCGAACCGATGCCCTTGCTTCAAATTTAATAGGATATTGCGGCTGTGGCTGAGGTTCTCCTTTAATGGGAATGACATGATAAGGTGATTGTTTATCCCACTCCACATTATTTCTATATAGGGCGGGGGCTTGTGCTAGAGCCCATGATTTACCATATGACTCCGCTAGTTCTATCGGAACAAGTGGTGAAAAGGAAGGCGCAATAACCTCCTCCCCAACTGGACAGTCGCGAACAAAGTCAGGTGGCCAATCTTGTTCGGCCAACAGGACATCATATGATTTCACCATATGGTCCCAAAATATGGCGTGTACAACGCGGTCAATGTCCCCTTCTAATCGGAGAGTCACAAGATATACTTGATCAGGATCAGAGACTCGCATATCCGCCGTCTCGACTTGTATGAAGTCATCAGTTGCTTTCGCCTCCAGATGCTCAAAAAGACTCCGGCGAACTATTGTGACCTCTGTCGCGCTGTCTAACAGCGCTAACGCCCATGTCTTGTTCGTCAAGAGAACTCTCTTCTTGAGCGGCATGTCTAACTGAGACTGCTGCCACTTTCTTCTTTTTAAACTGCTGTTTTTGTTGCAGCGGTTTCTCTTCTTGTTTAATAGAAACCTCCGCTGAGCGTTGTGAATCCTGTCTCGGTTTCACGTACTCCGTCCTCCGCTCTGACCGCCCACCTCTCTCACTTCTTTTCTCTGAGGAGTCCTGAAAGGAACGAGATTGGCGCGTATCAGTATATTGATATCTATCAGGCGTCTTCAAAGTATCCCTATTCCTGAGATTATACTTATTTTGTGGGGTCTCCGGTTGCGGAGACTGCCCACCATCTTTCTTAGGTGTTTGCTGTTTCTTATCCCAGCGCTTTTTCGCACCCTCAGGTTGCTGTTGCTTAGAATTATCCTTATTATTTTTACCCTGCAATTGTGGCTTCTGCGGTCGAGCCCCTAGGCTATCACGACCAATACTAGAATATGTTTCAGCTATTATTCTCGGAAGTTCCCGCTCCTGATTAATCTGCGGAACGTCCCGAAGACGCATTCGCACTGCTAGTGCTACAGCCTCCCCCTTGAGATTACTCAAAATAATAGAAGAAACCGCGTCAAAATTACCCATCAATTGCATGCCTAAATCCAAGGCAGGGGCAGCCCCATATTCATCCTGAATTTGTTTAAGCACCTCCGGCAAATTAGCCAAAGTCGGTGTACCTTGTGCTGTAGTATAGAGAGCAGCAAACACCGTGCCCCAAGTATTACAAAGATCCACCGTAGGAACCATCCCATACGGCAAACACATCGTCAAAATTCTATGCTTATCCTGAGGTCCCGTATGGGGAAATACTGCTTCCAGCGTATTCATTTTTTGCGCCAGCCAAAATGGAGTCTCCTCACGTTTAGCCGGTACCTTGCCCATTACAGAGTGTACAGTGGCCGGATTTATTCCCGGCACCACCGCATGTGGGTGAGCTGGAGCAGCACGCGCTGCATTAGTATTTAATGTCTGCATCACAAACTGAACTAATCGTCTGTACGTTGCAGTTAATTCCACATATAAACGACGCACTTCAGCCACTGCCACATTTGCCACTCCAGGATATGGTGTATATGTAGCCAATAAAGGCCAGGTCGGACCATCATTACTCAACGGACCTAACCGTACTGGTGTTACTGAATGTGGGAGGGCGCCATCAAGCCAATTATGGTGTTCTTGATAAGATAAAGGTATTTCTAAGTATGCATAAGCCCTGTATTGTCCAGGGACATTCGCAACAGTATATTCGTGAAAAGTATTTGTACCCCCATCAGCTGCTGGAAATATGACCCAAGAATAAAAAAGTTCCGTTCTATAGGCTACATGGGCGTCCACCACAAAAGTGACCGGACCCCCCAGGACCGTCAGTCCATGTGCTATCAGATGACCCGTGAGCGGAAATCGCATATTAAGCGGTATATTTACTACAACTGGATTCGCCATTAATATAACAATAATAGCTCTAGGACAGAGAAGGCACACCAATATCGGGGTATTTCCTTTCAAAGTTCAAGCTTCAACAACCAACCACTCAGTAATAGGATGTACCCAACCTGTGGTGGCGGAAACCCTCAGCCCCACGGACGTCTCCGCATACGGAACCGAGCAGTCAAAATATATACGAGACCGAGAGAGTCAGTCGGACCCAAACATTAGAGCCAGACCAAACGTTGGCGTCGCCATGTCGCGTGGGCTCTCATTATCCTAAATGAGACTACTGGATTTCTAGGCAGCAGGATCGATAACGGTGTGGGGGACTGAGTCTGACCCACGTGTAAGGAACTCTGTCACGCTAAATCCGGTTGTTGCTCCGGCTAACTAGCAGTGCCTCATTTCTCCCACGGGGAAAAAATGATTGGGCAGCCGAGCGCATGACATCTTTGGAACTTCTCAGGGAAGTCGTGGTCACTCAGATCCAAACCAACTCTCTCATTCACAATATGGTCTCATATACAAATGACAAAGACAGTATAAGTTTTATATAATGTTTTAATAAAACGACTGTATTTTAGATATTAAGGCGTGAGCCGCAATAACCAGAACAATACAACATAGTAGGATTGATATAGTAACCAGGAGAGTAAAACATAGAAATAAAGCTATCATAATTCCTAACTGTTTCTACTCTCCCTCTGCTTGTTCTATTTAGAGCACAGCATATTAAGCTTTCAGCTTGCCTTTCTGTATCACTAGGGAGACAGACACACTCATACCTGAGCAAAGGCCTGTGATCTGGTTCAGCATCTGCAACGAGGCAGTCAGCGTCTAGTTGTGGTTCCCTGGTCGGAATCTCCCTCTTGCATGTATTGGGACAAGGAAGTGATTTTATAACTAACATGTCATCGTGATCACAAAATGTTCCTACGCAGGAATGGCAAGTCTAGACTCCTACCACGTCTATCGGCAATGTACCAGACTGTATCCTTGACTAAAGCACAGAGTGAATATGTTATGAAGAACTCCAGTGCTGAAGTAGGCAAAACAGTGTGATATGAATAAAAAACAACACCGTAGAACTGGCTATTCTGTAAAATAACAGTACGAAGCCTAATAGAAAGTATTTAGAGCAAAGTGCACAGAGGCTCTAAGCTGTTAGCAAATGAATAAAATATATTTAGGGCAAAGTGCACAGAGGCCTGAGGCCTGAAGCTAATGCTCAAAATATACGTAAAACTGACCACACTACAATCCGATGCATGCTGCTGACACCTGATTGTTGCTGGATGATTGCAAAGGTCTTGCTTTCCCACTTCTAAGTCTTCTTGGTACACTACTCTTCATGAAGCTTACCTTCCATTCCATACTATCATGATGATAATCATTTCTGTTTTATAATCCACAGGCCTTCTCTTCTGCACCAAATGGCTGCAAATGCTTTAGCCTATTCGAAGTTGACAAAACTTCACACTTTAAGCTCAACGCCACCACACTGCTTGTGATTAGTGCTTTTGTTGGGAGGAAGTGTGGTGCGCTTTCCTCTCCTTCTCTCTCTCTGTTTTTTCGTTTTGTCTTTTTGTCACACCTTTCCCAAAATCCCTTCCCATCCATCCATCCATCAAATCCCTAACCCTCTTCACCAGGGCTGTGTGATTGATTGAAGTGTTACTTCATAATTCATACCACTGAATAATATTGCACTTGGTGGGACGGATGTAGTAGAAGCAACCTCAAGTCATTGTGCAGGATCTTCATTTCAGTTCACCTAGGTGGAGTGGGACCTCGCTTCTGATGCCTTCCTGTGTGTGCGCTAGGATGCTACTGCTACACCACTATGGTACCTTGAGAAACCATGCAGCCCTCGCTTCATCCATTCAGCAAAGATAATTATGGAGCATTGTTGTACCTTTAGTTTAGGCAATATAATTGGTAATAGAAACTCTCTCCACTCCAATCCTATGGGTCAAATTTTGAAGAATGCACTACAGACACTAGAAGAGTATTGGGACAAGTTTACCTAACTGCATAAATAATTCTTATACACTATCAGCAGATTTGTAAAACATGCTACGCTAAAAGGAATACACTATCAGTATATTGGCATAAAGAAATGTACATAACTATTAATTTTAAACCCCGGCCCTAACAAAAATAATAATAAATCCCCACCCTTCCACCCGCAACTTGCCTACCCCATCCCCAAACAATTGTCCCTTTCCCCAAAGAATGTCCAAAACAGAAATAATATGTTCAATGGTCCATGGCAAAAAAAGTCCCACAAAAACCCATTCCCACCGTCTCCACCCACAAGTCCCACTCACCAATGTAAAAGGTTAAAAAGGGGAAGAGAATGGTGCTACTGGTGGGCCAGGATTCCCATGAGGAGCCCCTCCATATGTGCCTCTAACTGCACCAGCCTCCGCAGGATGTGGCATTGGAAGACGGTCTCAAAGGAGTGGGTGGCAGGGACGATGTGACAGCAGATGGCTGCCCTGGCACTGCAGCATAGGTGTTGCCTGGCTAGAGGCAGTGGGTCCTGGCTTGGGCCCTGAGTGCCGGCAGCAGCGATTGCTGCTGCCTCCTCCTCCTCCTCTTCCTCAAGGACCACCAGCCGCTGGTGGTCCCTGTATGGCCTCCAGCTTCGTCAGCCACAGCTGGGCTGCTACTTCCTGCCATGATGGTGGACCAGCAGGAATAGCTTTATCAAGAAAGAAACAAGAGAAATCGTAAACAGTGCTCTGAGCAAAGCACTTGTTTAAAATTGTGTAGTGTAGTGGTGGTCACCTCAGGCCATTCAATTTTACGGTGCTAACTGTCATAGCCATAATATGTATTCTTCTCTCTACTGTTGTGCTAAATTAATAATGACATTGCTAGCCCAGCAGGTGCCTTAGTCGTAATCATTACTGTCTGCAGCTGTGGCAGCTGTGCTAGAAAATAATTTTATTTCAATGGCCCTGTTCTCCTTTGTACCTGGACTACTAGTCCAATGAATACTAAAAATGAAACACGCCACATAATATAATTAATCATGCAGATTTCCTGTCTGCCTTAAGTAGGTGGCGGAAGAAACAATGAACTGCAGTAGAGGGAAGGAATTAAGGAATGGGATTTAGATTGTATGTGGCGCATTCGTATTATCACAGACTATCCCATTCAGGAAAATCAAGGCACTTACTTACGGACCACTTGATTCACTGTCCTCAGGCCCCTCCTCCACCACACATTGTAATTACTTTTTTGCAAAACTATATACATTTGCTTTGCAGTAAGGAAAGGAATCTTCTTAATGCACTCAACTGCAGGGTAAAGTAGAGTTGATTAGGATGGGTAGGTAGAGTACACACTTTACAGATCAATCAATTCCGCATCATCATCATGTGCCTAAGGTTTGGCTAGTAGTGTCACTCACTGTGGTTGGCAAATGTTGAAATGGAAAAATTAGAACAGAAGTAAATCCATTACGGAATCCATAGTGATTTATATTTATCACTCCGCATGAAAAATGTGGCACAACCAAACATTGATTTTCCCAAATTATTCTGAATTCTGGGACAGAACTTAAGACAGATTAATGGAGTGAAGTAATGTGGAAGTGACTAACACAGTGAGCACTGGGAGGAAACTGGGAAACACACCTTTTTTAGCATCACCATGCACCAAAAAGTGTTTGACACTTTAACTTAAGCTGACAGACATACATTGCTCAGCCAACATTACAGTGGCGATTCTGCTGAACTGAACCATGCACCTTTAGGGTCATCATAGGTGACACTCGTGAAAGGCCATAGCGAGGGAGGTAGATGGTGGTTAATGGATGCTGGAATACATTTTATTACCTGCTTCACTTGAAAAATACTGTAAATCAAATAAATATTCTGGAATACCATTCAAACCTTTGCATAAACCTTCGATAAACACTATTTCAAGCAAGTAGAGTGGGTGGGCAGAATGCCCCTATCTAAAAGAGCTCCCTTGTTTATTCATTCCAAGCATTTATCTATTTATCATTATTGCAAATGTCTTCTTCTAGTTCTCTTTTTCTTCTTCACCCTTGGCTTTGATACACACAATTTCAGCAAAGCTTTACATTCTCTCATCCAGTCCTTCACCATTTTCCAAATTCCAAACATGGCTCTAAACTAACCTTTTGCCAACATATATTTAGCCAATAACCACCCATTCATCCTTTCACCCATCCGAGAGATCTAACCACACGAGGAGTCCATTCACCCATCCAGGCATGGAATCCTTTCACTCATACCCTTTCACCCACCTGGCCAGGCATCACTCACCTATATATCCTTTCATCCATCCCTCACCCACACATGCATCCTATCATCCTCCTCATCACCCACCTATATGATTATTATTATGCACCTTTTCATCCACATCCACACACACATCCTTTCACTTATATTATATTTTACCTATTCATTCTTTTTTCAATTTTCCAAAACACAGAGTTCAAGTTCATTTTATGAATCTTAGACTGATGGGTTGCAGATAGAAGAGCCTAGTACTTACTTAACTCCCCTACATCTGCAAAAGCAGGGTGTTTACGAGTGAGTCAACAACACTACTACACCCTTGTAGTGGCTATGTATTACTAATGATCAATAAGGAATCAATAGGACTTACCACCACCCGCAACTGCCACCACAGACACTCCCCACATATCTGCTCCCGCAGCCCCGTCAGTGCTAGAACTGCTGGCGCAGGCACTGGTGGTCGGTGCGGCTAGAAAACAAAATTACACAATTTAGACGCCACATGCACCTCCCCCTATTGTTTTTTTTCTAATAGCAAACTACAACCAAAAATACATTACTATATTTCAGGTACGGATTTTCTTTGATCAAAATATCAGGTGGGCATTTTGTTGTTTGGAAATTTGTTAAAAGTAGGGGTGAACAGGGAGCTCTGCTCCTTTGGCGGAGCTAATGGAGTTTTTGGAACTCTGTATTCCTCTTGAAGCGGGGAGTTGCCCAAAAATCTCTGCTAGCCCTGCCAGCGGAGGTCACCTGGGACGTGCTGCAGCACAGTATGCACATGGGAGAGGCTGGTGCACCAAAGGCCTGAAATGGCAGCTTTCACCCCCTATGACCATGCTGAATGCATCCATCTCAGAAGAGCTAAGCAGGGTTGGGCCTGGGTGACCAGGCTGACCCTGCTTAGTGTTTTCGAGATGGGCGCATTCAGGAGAACTCGGTGGGGCACGGAAGTCTGGCTTTACGGAATCACACAGAGTTATTTTTTTCAACTCCACGGGATTCCGCTAAAGTAGACTCTGTTCACTACGCTCCAGCCTATGTTCTCACAAAACATGTGTAGAATACCTTACATGGGCATGCAATCTTCAGTACACGTGTTCTCTGAGCCTTACTACCACGCCACAAGATAAGATACAGAGGAGAGGGAAGCAGAAGAAGAAAGCTACAGACAGACTATCATAGCCAGACAGTTCGAAGTAAAGAAAATCGAAGTATAGAAAATAAGTAAATAGGATAATGCAGGGATAAGAAGATTTTACAAAACACATAAATCGAAGTGGAATTGGAAAAAAATAGGAAGCAGGCACAGTAAAAAGGTAGAAAATAATTCTAAGTGTGGAGCGGATAAGGTTAGGGAAATAAATATTAATATTAACAACAACAGGAGGACAACAGGAGGACAGATCCAACTGCCCTGGCACTTGTGGAGGAGCCATCAGCTGACTCGCCCGCCTCAACAACCTTCCTCCTGCCCCTGGATGCTGGATGATGTAAGAATTTTTTTTACAAACGATTAGAGGTACTGTTAGTAAATAATCTCTCCAGGATTATTACTTTTCTGTTAAAGGAAAAGGCAAACGCAGTAACATTTCTACATCAGAGGTTCGGGGTGGCCTGGATAATATAATAATGTTTGTATCAAGGATCATCCTCCTATTTCAAATTTCCTAACCCTCTTCCTAATTTCCTAAAACTACATTTTGGAATTACTAATAACTTGCAATTAATGATTTCTACATTTCTCATCTCATTATCAGTCTCACTGCATTACATTGGATGCATGCAAAACTACTCACATCACTGGGAAATTGCTTGCCAATTGGCACTCTATGAACTACAAAAAAGAAAGGCACAGAGAAGTGAGAGAACATGCAAAATTACTCATACTAATAAGTAATGATGACTATCTTTGACAGGACACAGGACTCCGGTGGAGCGCCTGCATTACTTCTATCAACCCAATCAAGCACCAAAAAGAAGTACAATTAGGTAGAGCTGGGCATCTGTCTAGGTGACATTCACACAAAATTATATTTGTAACATAAAGTTAACTTACCTGTGTGTTACTGAGCAGCATGCTTGCTATTTGGGAAGAAAAACTATTAGCATATAGCACAACTAATAATAATTGATTTTTAGTCAACGAGCCCCACAACCTCGATGCCTAGCAAGTGGAGCAGGTCCGTCTCCTGAACCAGGATGTCAGCCCACCCGTGCGTCAGCTGTTGTTGTGTGCGCCGGGTCCCAGTCCGGCGCAACCTCTCCCAGCACTGCTAGCACTCCTCGAGGTCATACCCAGAACTGGGCCTGCCACCCGCTGCCTAGGTAGAGGGGAGGTGGCCCTGGACATAAAAGACCAAGGCAGTCACCTCCACCTCCACATACGAAAATATGGTGCGAGCTGCACCCCTTTCCATCACCGTCTTCCGCAAGGAAGGGGTCTTGCAGATAGGGGCCTGGTGCTCCCCTGCTGTGCCATGGTGCTGGGGAGTTGGGGGAAGGAGGGAAAGATAAGGAGGGAGGGATTACGAAAAAGGAAGGAAAAGAAGGAAAGAAAAAAAAAAGTTAAAAAGTCACAAAAACAAAAAAAAAATGAGAAAAGTTAAAATATAAAAAGAGAAAAGGTAATATAATAAAGAGAAACTAGGTGAATTTTTTTTTTTAAAGTGGGGGATGGGAGACGTATAGAGAGGATCAGAAAAGTAGGCCCAGCACCATAATCAAGCAAATAAAAAAAGATGGCCTGGCTCATGCGAACCACGTGGTGCTGTTCACACGAGAATTCCAGTGTGAGATACAACTTCGCTTGTGACGTTAAGCGTCACGCAAGCAGGCGTGGCAAGAAACTCCGCCGGCTAGCAGAACTCCACATAGCATGACTGAGTTTTTTTTTTACTCCACGAGGCGCTGCTACGCGGACTCCGCCCAGGCCTAGTTTTCACTTTGTTACTATATGTGTGCTGCATAAATAATTTATACATTAGCTCTAAGTTAACCCTAACTGCTTTGCGTGCCAAACTACCCGGGGTTAAACACAGGTGAATCTAGTGACTTTTTGTGGTTCTCCCTACAATTGACTATGGCTGTTGCTTGACCAGGGCACAAGTTAACCAACTACCCAATTTCTCACATAGCTCATGTAATTTTGAAGGAATAACAGAATGCTTGATTGAAAGTCATAGGTTTTGCTTCATTGATACATTTGAAATTGCATGTTTTGAAGATCCATTTGTGTTACATGACATTATTTTATCACATTGCTACTTGTACCTTTTAAGCAATTAATCCCAGGAAAGCTAGGTCACAAAGTGTTGCAATATTGATATAATATAATCCCAAGGATTCTAGTAAAAAATATATTAAACATACCGCAAAACATAAATACAAGGTAACTTTAAAAACTTGTATTAAAAATCATGCACACTAAAACTTAAAGAAGAGTAGACTTTTTTCAACTAAAAAAGGTAGGTCTGGAATATCGAAGGAAGTTACAATCAAAATATGCACAAAAGATTATATAAAGTAATTGTAACTGAAAAGACCGACATCAGTGTGCCAGAACATCTCAATTTCATGAGAATTAATGATGGCTGAAATTTGACAGCTATAGTATAACTAGTGCCCCAACACGCACAGTGTTGTCATCAAGGATGCCATTTCAGATGTTATCAGTGATTAATGTTATCTATGATATGGTATGATAGAGCATGTCATGAGTGATGTACTATGTCTGGTCATTAGCAGTGCATGACAAGGGCTTAAGTTATATTTATTTCAGTTAACTACAGTTGTTGAATTATAATGGGTTTTTGCGCCTAAAATTCCATGTGTTAACTGACATTTTAACCAAAATATGATGTCACTTTAACTTCCTATTTGTGCAGTAAATGTCTGAGTTTTTTTAATTTAATTTAAGATATTATTATCATACCTGAATATGGAGTCACTTTAACCTCTGTTGTTTTCAGTGAATTCCGTTTTGTTTGAATCTGTTTTATTGATTTTATATGGTATACATTTGCTTCCAGTCAGATAGTAACTGCTTACATTACAACACTAATGTCGTTGTTAAGTAGGGACCATGCATTTCAACTTGCTTGCATCATATCTACAGAATAGTCGGATAAAATGACATTACAATAAAATCTCTACACTGTGACAGTAGTCCATAACTCAAGTTAATCAGTTCAACAGTGGTTGAAGCATTAACATGGTTATGCTTTTTCAATTAAGAAACAAATGTGGTTGGTATTGCATGTATGTGATTTGGCGGTGTCAGATTCAATAATTTGCACTAATAGTAAACATTTAAACAATATAGAACAAAATTACGGTATGATTGTGTGTTTCCTGTGCGGGCACTAGGCCTACCCACACAAGTGAGGTGCCATTTCTTTTGGGAGACTTGGGGAAACACAGAATGGAAGAACAAGTGTTATTGCCAATTGACTTTCTCTACATTTGTGCCTTCTAAATGTAAGACAGTGTGTAGGAAATAAGTCATTTTGAGGAATTGCCTATAATTAACATGCTGGTATGGGTACCCCAGAATTCAGAGATGTGCAAATAACCACTGCTTCTACACTTCTTACGTTGTGCCCATTTCAGAAATAGATGTTTTCTTGATTCTGACTTTTCACTCTTTATATTTTACCAAATGACTTGCTGCATGCCCGGCATACAATGAGAACCCATTGCAAAGGGTACCCATGGTTTGGCTCTGGGTACCTTGGGTTCTTGATGAACCTACAAGCCCTATATATCCCCACAACCAGAAGGGTTCAGCAGACGTAATGGTATATTGCTTCAAACAATCTGCCATAGTTTGAAAAAGTTACAGAAGAAAGTGTAGAGAGAAATAGCTGTTTTTTCAACTCAATTTCAATATTTTTTTATTTCAACAGTTAATTTCAATAGGAAAACCTTGAAGAATCTACACAAATGACCCCTTGCTGAATTCAGAATGTTATCTACCTTTCGGAAATGTTGAGCTGTCCAGGATCCACCATTGGTATCACACAGATTTCTGTCACTAACTGGAAGGAGGCTCAAACCACAGAAAATAGTAGAAAAATGAGATATGTCCCAAAACGGTGTTGAAAAATGTGGTTTTATGATTCAGACTTCCTGTTCCTGAAAGCGGGGAAGATGGTGATTTTAGCACAGCAAACCCATTGTTGATCCCATTTGCAGGGAAAACAACAGACACTTTCTTCTGCAGCACTTTTTCAAATTTTTCCCAAATAATCAAAACTTTAGCTCTATTTTGGCTAATTTCTCGGTCTCCTCCAGGGGAACCCACAAACACAAACACTGGGTAGCTTCAGAATCCCCAGGATGTTGGAAAAAAGGATGCAAATTGGGTGTGGATAGCTTATCTGGACAAAAGGTTATAGGGTCCTAAGCACAAACTACCCTAAATATCCAAAAAGGGCTCAGCACGGGGAGGGGAGGACCAGCAGCCAAGGGGTTAACATAGCACTCAGCTGTGCATTTTTAAAAACAATCACTTTGGAGTGGAATTATATTGGCTCAATAATGTAGCATAGTTTCAATAAGTCTTGGTTTTCAAAAAGGCATCGGGCATAGTGACATACTAGGCAATCTTTCATTATGTCATAATGAGACAGTATCATGAGGATCCCCTTCTGCAGTTTCCCCTATATCTATGCCAGTGTATTTCTTCCATGGCCCCCATACCTCATGGAACTACTGTGGGCAACCTCTTGCTTTGTATGTACCTTTTCGGCCACCATGTATAGATCCATTCCCCTTTTCCATTCCCCAATTGACTCTGGGGCTCCCCAATACTTGGCAACGTCCCTTTTGGCAACCATTAGGCCCAGGTTACTAAAGAGGAGCTTAGGACGTGGCAGGCCCACTTCAGTTGGTATTCCCAAGTAGGACATACCTGGGATCTACAGGGGTATTCACCCCCAAAAGTGCCCCCAATTCATTTTGGATTCTAGACCAGTATGATTAAATGGTGGGACAGCCCCAGAGTGTGTGGAGAAAAGACCCCCCGTCCACTCCACATCATAGGCAATTGGGAGATGCTGCTTTTCCACTTTTATGCAGGTGAACCCTATCATAGTACACTCTGTGTAAGATCTTGAATTGTACCACCTTTAACCTGACTTTAATCAACACTCCATTCAGGTGCATTAAAGCTGCCACCCAGTCCATGTCATCAAGTTCTCCTACCTCCCCATCCCATTGTACTCTCATTTTCTGTAGTAAGTCAGGCTTGTTATTAATAATTACTTTCTAAGTACAAGAGACCTCTTTCCCCTCTATTTCCCCTTGGAGTAATCTCCCCTCTAATGGTACATTGTCAGGAATTTCTGTTGTGTCTAATCTCTCTGCCTTCCAGGCATGCTGAAGCTGTATATTTTTGTAATCTTGGGTTTTGTTTGGCTGGTATTCACTCTGCAAAAAACTGAGTGATCTGAGATTCCCCTCCCCCAAAAGATCTTCCAGTTTGGAAATGGTGATCACGTTCCATGGCCCAAACCCTTTTAATTTCCCAATGTCCTTCAAACGTGTTCCCTCCCATAGTGGGGTTTCTCTTGATAGTTGTATCCCATACACTTCCCTTCCCTTTTCCAGGCATCTATGGTTATCTGTGCTGCCGCCAATAGCATTCTCGCCCCCTTCCCTCAGTATAGGTAGTGCAGATATGATTTGAGCTGGAATTGGCTTTTCTCTTGTGCATACACAGGATGATCCCCGGGTGCATATCCCCAGCCATTGATCACCATTCAGTGTGCTGCACAGTAATATGGCCGTACGTTTGGGGGGGCTATTCCCCCATTGTTTTAGATTCATTGTAGAGACTGCAATTGACCGCAATCGACTCTCCTCCCTCAATAGTCTCCTGACCCCACCCTCTATTTTAGTAAAGATCTCTTCTGAGACTCTATGGTAAGTATTTTGGAGGATGTACAGTAATTTTGGCACTGTAATCATCTTGAACATAGCTGCTCTCCCCAGCAGTGTCAGTGGTAGGGTTCTCCATCTCTCCACATCTCCATGGAATTCCCACAGGATCTTCTGAATATTATGGTGAAGGCTACATTCCTTGTCAAAGGTCACAGATATTTCCAGGTATTTGAATCCTTCCCTG
Source organism: Pleurodeles waltl (assembly GCF_031143425.1). Taxonomy (NCBI): domain Eukaryota; kingdom Metazoa; phylum Chordata; class Amphibia; order Caudata; family Salamandridae; genus Pleurodeles; species Pleurodeles waltl. The sequence continues at coordinate 879,755,586 of NC_090449.1, read as the reverse complement.
TCTATACGTAGATTGCCTGGGATGTTTAGTTGGTCTAGATTTCCTCCCACTGGGTATAAACTGGATTTATCCCAATTTATTGTGTAGCCTGCATGGGCTTCATAGTGCTCAAAGATTCTAAGCAATCCTTGCAGGGTCTTACTGGGGTGAGTGAAAGAAGGATGTCATCAGCATATAAGGAAATCCTCTCTACCTTCATCTCTTCTTCCTCTAGGAATCTTGCGCTATCTGGATAAGCCAGACGATGCAAGCCAAGGGCTCCAATGTGAGGGTGAACAAGAAAGGTGACAAGGGGCAGCCCTGACTTGTTCCTCTCCCGATGGGGATCTCTGCTGATGTTACCCCATTCACCCTGACTGTAGCCACTGGGTTGGTATATAGTAGCACCACCCAGGCAAGGAATTTAGAACCAAACCTGAATTTCTTCAAGGCCTGCATCATGAAGGGCCAATGAATGGCCTCAAATGCTTTTCAGCATTTAGGGATAATACCGTATATGGATCCTCTTGCAGTTGCGCTGTTTCAAGGCAATTATGGAGTCTGTGGAAATTGAACCTGGTTGACCTCTTTGGCATAAAGCCTAATTGGTCTTTATGGATCAGGAGCTTTACAACTGTTATCAAACATGTGGCTAGTAGCATTGCCAAAATCTTTGTCTCTAGATTGAGAAGGGAGGTAGGGCAGTATGAGCTGCACTGCATGGGAGGTATTGTGACTTGTGGATTACTTCTACTATGGCTTTATGCAGATCTGTTGGAAGGGTTCCCTTGTCTTTTGCTTCTGTAAACATTTTGAGTAGGTAGGTGCCTAGGATGTTGGCATTTCTCTTAACAAATTCCATTGGAGTTCCATTGGGGCGGGGTGTTTTGCCCTGTTTATTTTGCTTATTGCTGTTAATATTTCTGAAAGGGCTATTTTGTCTTCAAGTGTTTCACTTTCCTCTGGATTTAGGGGTGGAACTGTCCCTCCTCTAAGTATTCCCCTATTTGGTCTGTGTTTGCTAATGGACCCGTCCTCTATAATGCCCTATAGTATCTTGCAAACTTGTTGGCTATTTCTTGGTCTCTCATACCTTTGTTATTGCCTCCCTGTATTCTATGTATCTAGTGAGCCTCCTCTTTACTCCCAAACCAGGCCAGTAGTCTTCCTGTCTTACATCCTGCCTCGTAGAGATGGTGTTGTGTGGCTAAGAGCTGGATTTCGTTTAGTTTTGTACTAGTGACTGATATTTATTGTGGCTAATTGCTGTCTTTCGTAGAATGACAGGGTATGTTTCTGACCTATGTTTCCCTTTTAGTGCGACTAGAGGTCGTTCCAGGGACTCTGTTTCTTGCATTTCTTTTCTCTTCTTGTGGGCTATAATGCTTTGCGCCCTGGCATACTTCCTCATTTCTCAGCTCCAAGGTGTTCAGCCTCCATCCCATACCCCAGTTTTGACGCCAGACCTCAAATTTAAGCAAATGGGTGAGTTATTTGATAAACCTCTAGCTAGGAGTTATGTAGGTCTTCAAGGTGATGGCACCACCAGAGGTCTACTAGACCCAAGGTGTTCACGAATCCTGTCAGTGGTGTCTCCCTCACAGGTGTTGGGGTTTGGCCTAAACATTCTAATTCTGGGTTGACTACTTCGTTGAAGTCTCCCCCCACTATATGGAGAGAGAATCCAGTTTCCAGCAGTTTCTCTGCAAGTCTGTCTAGGGTTTGTCATTGCAGCCTCAGAGGAGTGCAAAAACTAATCAGTGTTACATGTCTCCTTCCCCACATACCCTTAACTTTGTGTATGTCCCATTGGGGTCTACCCAGGATTTCTTCATCTTAAATGGGGTATTTTCCTTATCAAAATGGCCACTCCCCTCGAGCCCATGGTGAATTTCGCGTGGGCTAGTGTTATGTATGCCCCTCTACCCAAGAATCTACATTGTGTGCCCCGCAGGTTGGTCTCCTGAAGCATGACCATATCTGGCTTATGTCTCCTACTAAATGCGACCACTAGCCCTCTCTTAACTTTGTTGCCTAGTCCATTGACATTTCAGGTCATAATGGAACACCTTTGCCTGTGTCATGTCTCCTCTCTGCCCTTTGTAGTTTCGTCTTGCTGCCTCTTACAGCAGTCCCCATTTCTGCCCCCTTCTCTGGTCACAATCCACTCCACATGTTTAAACCTAACTTCTATCAAAGAAGTAACCTGGTCCAATCCTTTGAGTTATCCATACCAGGGTATGGAGGAACCATGTCCCCAGTATTCCTATTGTGTGCCTTGTCACCAGTCTACCCACTAATGTTGCAGTGTTCAATCCTGATGACGTGGTGTCCGATGGGAAAGTCTTTGGTTCCTTTTTAAGCTTGCAATGGACTCTGCAAGTGGGTGTGGGCTATTGGAACTTAGACCAAAACACATATGACATTGTCCCCCAAAGGAAACTTGCAACTTAATACAATAGGGGGAAACTTGGGCCCATATTTATACTTTTTTTTTGCTCATTTGCGTCATTTTTTTACACAAAATATAATCTCACAAAATATAATTGTTTTTTGTACGTTTGCGCCCCTTTAGCATCAAAAAATGATGCAAATGCAGCACAAACAAAGTATAAATATGGGCCCAAGTTTCCCCCTATTGTATTAAGTTGCAAGTTTCCTTTGGGGGACAATGTCCTATGTGTTTTGGTTGTCACAGTCCATTTGTTTCCAACTCTGAGGATGCCTCTGGATGTCTTTCTGACCCCAATCCACTTCATGATGCTCCCTTGTCTCATTCCAGTGGGTGCCGGATTCTCCTTCTATGTCACTGGGAGAGTGGGGGTTCAAGTCCTTCTCTACCGGAACAGCATGAATCATTCTATCTCACACCTTGTTTGTTCAGTCTAGGGTATTCCTCCAACCATGTCTGCGTTTCCTCTGGGGTTTGGAGGAATCAATAAATCAATCAATTAGTTTTTATAAAGTGCAACTACTCACCCGTGAGGGTCTCAAGGTTGGTCTGTGCCTCATTCAAAGAGCCAGGTCTTGAGGTTCTTCCTGAAGATTGTGAGTGATGGGCCAAGTGCCTGTGACAGGGAAAAAACAAAAACATGTCGAAAATGAGGGGGAACCAAAATGAGTCCAAAAGGGCAGTTTGAAAAAAAAACATTTTTAGGCAAGTGGGCCAGAATTTTTATCAGTATAAGTGCAACAATGCTGGATGGTAGGAATTTTGTGGATTCCTGCAGATTCTGAAAGGTTCCAGGACAAAAATGTAGTAAAAATGTGTTATTTCAAGCAAAGTCGGAGGTTTGCAGGGCATTGTGGGTAGGAAAATAGTGCAGGGTGCATGTGAAGCACAATTTCTCATGGCCCAAATGTAAAACCAAAACCCAAAATAATCAAATGTCCTCTTGCTTGCTGTGGGATAAGATGTTTTAGTGTGTGGGGGGGGAGCTGAAAGACTGTTACCCCCTTCAGTTGGAGTGGGGGCATAACCATGCGCATACTGGTTGGTAGCCACCAACCCACTATTTTTTTTTTATTCCCTGGCATCTAGTAGGCTTTCTGTCCCCCAGGGAGTGGATCGCCCCATCTGCCCAACGGTAGGCAGAACGACTTTGTCCCCATTTATTTGCGGTGGGGGTATGGCCATAACCCCAACCTCTTTTTTTGAAAAAAAATCTTCCCTGGTTTGTGGGGGGCAGGTGGGCCTTTCAAAAATAGGCCTATCTGTCCCCAAGGGGAGAGACCCTTGTCCAAGGTGCTGGCCCCCAGACCAAACACACACATACCAATCCCTGGTGCGTAAGTGGTTTCTGCCTCCCCCCGGGGGCAGATGGGCTTAATAGAAATATGTTGATCTGCCCCCAAGGGGGGCAGAAATGGCCTAAAATAAATTTGCCCCCTAGGGGAGTGACCCTTGCCTAAGGGGTCACTCCCCATCTGTAAAAACAAAAAAAACAAAAAAATCCCTGGTGCCTAGTGGTTTCTGCCTCCAGAAACATAGGCCGATCTGCCCCCAAGGGGGGCAGAAATGACCTAAAATAAAATTGCCCCACAAGGAAGTGACCCTTGCCTAAGGCTGCTCTCCATCTGTAAAAAAATAACATAATCCCTGGTGCCTAGTGGTTTCTGCCCCCCACCCCGCCCCCCCCGGGGCAGATCTGCCTAATTAAAAAAGGCTGATCTGCCACCGGGGTGCAGAAAAGGCCTAATAATTGTTTGCCCCCCCGAGGAGTGTCTTTGCCAAAGGGAACACGCCACTTGTTCATAATGACACAAAAACAAACAAAAACACAAAATCCCTGGTGCCTAGTGGGCATGCCTGCAGCCCAATTTCTTCACAATCGGGCTGCAGAAATGCTTATAGAGGCATGAAAGGAAAGGAAAGGCCTTTCCTTTCACGCCTCTGCCTGTCCCCACCTCCAGCTGAGCATCCAGCGCGATGGGAGTTGACCTCTGATGAGGTCAGCAGGCGATTACGCACTGAAGTCATCAGACGTAACTGGGGGGGCGTGGAGTGGAAGTGGTGGAAGGGGAAGCAATTCCTGATGGGGGGGTGTGGGTGGGAGGGCCACGGGGGGATGCTAGTGCTCCCCCAGTGGGCACGGTTCAGGGCGAGCTGGTCTCATCCTCAGCACACAGCGACCATGGGTGAGGGCAAAACCAGCTCATTAAGGGCAGCCAGGGGTTAATTATAGTGTTTTACACTAGTGTGTTGGTTTGAGTTTTCATTCACTGTTTGTCACAGTGCCCATTCCTCGGGATCTGCACGCTGCTGACCAAAAGGCCCACCTCCCAGCGTCACCAACTCAGAAAGCTATCAGAGCATAGAATACTGATGAAGCCAGACGGAGGGAAGGGAATTAGGGTAGGGTACTGCAGGGAGAGAGATCTGAAAAGAAAATGGTAAGGACAAATATGCATATACTCTTTCATAACAGTATAAACTCACCAATAGACTCTGGAACAAAGGCGTCTCCGTGATATCGGATTGAGACCCTTTGTGAACTGGGCGTAGCCCCTTCTTTGAATCATGGAACAAGAATGAACTGAAATCTCTGTACCTAAAGATGGCAAGAGCTTTGGACTATGATCATACTCTGAATATTAACCATGTAACAATTATGCTTTTCTACCATAAACATTTGATCTCAGCCTAGAAATGCACAAAGATGTAAATATGTATCTCACATAATGTACTTCCCAAAAAACAATGAAACTACAGCTTGCTTTTCTCAAGCGCTTTCACATTTGCAACTGAGGCCTGAAAAGTTTTACTAATTGAACATGAAGCGCTTTGATCGTCATGCATAAAGTGCTTTACTCATTATGCCAGGGGCGCTTCTACTTGTTTTGCCTGAAGCGCTTTGATTGTCGTGCCAAGGGTGCTTTACTCGTTTGGCCTGAAGCGCTTTGTTTGTCGTGCCAAGGGTGCTTTACTTGTTTAGCCTGAAGTGCTTTGCTCGTTGTGCTAAGGGGCGCTTTACTCGTGTGGCCTGAAGCGCTTTGATTGTCGTGCCAAGGACGCTTTACTCGTTTGGCCTGAAATGCTTTGATCGTCGTGCCAGGAGTGCTTTACTTTTGGTCTAAAGCGTTTTGCAAAGGGGTGCTTTACTTTTGGAAGTAAACAACCCCCTTCAAGATTTGACTAATCAAGACCTTACTGATACGAGTACGACCTACTCGTTTTTTAATTCACCATGGAAACAAGGATACTCTGACATGCTGCCACTCTGCCATGCAGGAAATCCGCTTTCTTCAGAGGAACTCACCACAATGTCCGACTGCACTGAAGTCTTCAAAATAGTGAGCAAAAATAGTGTGCTTGGGTGTGGCTATGCCTTGCCACACCCCAAGATGGCCACTGCCTCTAAAAACTTGGGAGTTGTAGTCCATTCATAGAATGGCATTGATAAGTGCATCTTGTCCACCAATGTCCTGACCCTGCAGCTACATGAGCTTTACCACAGGGCAGGCGACGCTGATGACCACTTCTGGAGCAAACGGGGATGACAAGCGGTGCGCAAGAGGTGCAGCAAAGACACGAAGCAGAGGTCAGGGCAGGTCCTGGGCCGCGCATAGCCTTATTCCTGAAACTGTTTTAGCAATTTATCAATATGTTATGTTATATTTGCCCTCATTATGACATTGGCGGTAAATGCCACTAACCACCACACTGACGGTCGCCAAGTTACTGCGGCAGCGGCGGATATCCGTTCACCATTTTATGACACACACACATACCAATCCGACAGAATTCAGCCACAGACACAAATCCGCCAGACCAAAGGTCAGTGTTAAACTGGCGGTATCAAAACCCACACCTATATGCCAACAGAACAACGCCTATCACATTATGACCCACAAATCACCACGGTGGACATTCAGCGGCGGTAAACAATTGGCGGTACATATCGCCGCACTCACAATGGACACCCACAGACAAAACAACACCACATTGGACAATTCACCTGACACACATACACACACCACACCCACACATCGTCACCACTATAAAACACACACCCACAGTACCCACAACCCTTTAAGATTACAATTCATTGCCACCAGACAGACACCAAAATCACTGAGACAACTAAACACACACACCACTCACACCCATACACCACTCACTCACTCCACATCACACACCACAAAATATTACCCAACACACCCTCACCAACACACCTCACATAACACCCATGGCACCACAAAGACACCTCCATTTCACAGAGGAGGAGCTAAGGTTCATGGTGGAGGAAATTGTCAGGGTAGAGCCACAGCTCTTTGGAGCACAGGTACAGCAAAGATCCATAGCTAGGAAGATGGAACTATGGCAGAGGATTGTGGACAGGGTGAATACCGTGGGAAAGCACCCCAGAACAAGGGATGCCATCAGGAAGAGGTGGAACGACCTACGGGGGAAGGTACGTTCCATAGCAGCAAGACACCAGCTCGCTATACAGAGGACTGGCAGTGGACCCCCACCTACTCCCCCACAACTCACAGCATGGGAGGAGCAAGTCTTGGCAATACTGCATCCTGAGACCCTGGCCGGACTGGACTCTGGTAAGTCAACTCTCTTCTATTATCGCCCTCCTACCGGCATGCCATCACATACCATACCTCACCCTCACTCCCATCACTCCACTACATCCCACAAACTCTACCATCACATCTCACTAATCCCAATGCCAAGTCATGCATGCTGTACCAATGCATGGACACCCCTCACAGCCCTGCATGGACCTTCATCACTAAAGCATGCACAGCATAGAGAACTAATAATCCCACCATATACTAACATACATATGTGAAAGCTGGCAGGGCAAAACCAACTATAGAGGGGAAGCCAGGGATCTACAATATGTCTTACACTTCAACCATAAAACATAATTTACATCCCCACACGTACCCCAGCCAATGTCACCGGAGAGGAGGTGCCAGCACTATCCAGTCGCCCAACTGAAGAGGCCCACAGTGATGACAGTAACTCTGGTCTTCAGGATCTGGACGATCTACCTGGCCCATCAGGGACCACTGGACAGCCGGTTACCCAAGCCCAATTACAGACCACCACAGAGCCTCCCCTTCAAGAATTACCACCACAGCACCCACCCAGTGTATCCACACCTCTGTCCCAAGAACACGTCATTCAGTAGTGTGTCCACCTGTACAGGGACCACAGGCAACACCTCATACCAAAACAATCAGGGACGTGGGGTCAGTCGCAGTGGATACACGGTTCATGGGACAAAGGCACAAGCCAACAGGGAAACTGGGAGGAGTGCTGTGGGCCAGGGGGAGGACAGGCCCAGGGAACCTACTCTGCAGGAGGCACTCTCCATGATCCTGGGAGCCTACCAACATTCCCAGGATACGATGGGTCAGATCCTGGACAACGTGCATGAGAACAGGCAGCTGCAGGAGGTGTACCAGGTGATCAGGGAGGACTTGCAGGCCATCAACTACACCCTGATCTCCATAGCAGGGCTGCTGGCAGACATGGCCAACATTGTGAGAGAGGCAGTCTCACACCAGCGGGCCAGTCATCTGACCTAGCTGCCGCTAGTGGCCAGGGGGCCACACCACAGGACTCACAGGCCACCAGCACTCCTTCCCCTGTAGAAGGTGAACCGCCAGCAAACATTCCCTGCGATCCAGACAAAACCCAAAGACACTTGCCAAGACCCCCGCCAAGAAATGAGACTCTCCTGATTGTCCCCCTTGTGTCCCACTCAGTCACCCTGTCCACCTTGAACTGATATTGCTCTCCTTCATATGGCCCCTTGGACAAATGCACCTGTGCTACAAACAGACTGGAGCAATAGCCTGGACTTTCCTCCATCATCACTCCTTCCCATTGCACTTTCCCCCTATATGTTAGCACTTTAATAAACTCCTTTTGACAAAAATAGATTTCGAGTATGTCATGTATATCAAATCTGTATTGTTTGAGACAGATACAACCATTGCAAATGAACTGTATATAGAATAAGCATAGATTGGTGACCTGTAGCTGGCAGCAGTGATCACACCAGGAGTATTTGTCACATCACCAACATCTGCAAAATGAATATCCAGAGGGAACAGTAAGTGGGCACTGAATTGGGAATTAACAGCATGCCAATGCCACACAGAATACAACCAAAGCCATTGAAACGTAAAGTTACACTGTCTTACCTGTGTGTCATTGGAAGTACTGACAGATCACAGAAGTTCTGTTGTCCTCATCTTAATCCTCTGCCTCCTAATCCTCACTGTCCACAGAGTCCACTGCTGCCACAAGGGCATCTCCAGCCCCCCATCCTGCAGAAAAGGTACATGGCCTCTGAGGGCCAGGTTGTGCAACATGCAGCATGCCACTACTATCTGGCAGACCTTCTTGGATGAGTAGCACAGGGATCTACCTGTTAGATGGAGGCACCGCAACCTGGCCTTCAGGAGGCCAAAGGTTCTCTCAATTATCCTTCTGGTTTGCCCATGTGCCTCATTATAACGTTCTTCTGCCCTTGTCCTGGCATTCCTCACAGGGGTCAGCAGCCATGATAGGTTTGGGTAACCAGAGTCACCTTCAATTACTGAGGGACAACATTTAGCCACACACTATCCTATATGGCACACACCGTACTGATACACCAACATATACTGGGTGGAAACCAGGGCTCACCTATAAGCCACACCCTGTGCCTCTGTAGCTGGGCCATCACATTTGGGATGCTGCTATTCCTTAGGACAAAGGCATTATGCACTGATCCAGGATACTTAGCATTGACGTGGGAGATGTACTGGTCCACCAAACACACCATCCGCACATTCATGGAGTAGAAACTCTTACAATTCCTGAACACCTGTTCATTTTGGCGGGGGGGACAAATGCAATATGTGTTCCATCAATCGCCCCAATTATATTGGGGATATGTACCATTGCATAAAACTCGGCATTCACAGTGGCCAAATCCTCAACCTGTGGTAATGCAGTGTAGCTGCACATGTGTTTTATCAGGGCAGACAGTACTCTGGTCAGCACTATTAACAACATTAGCTGTGACATTCCTGCTGCCAAGCCCACTGTCACTTGGAAAGAACCAGTTGCCAGGAAATGGAGTACTGATAGCACTTCACAAGAGTGGGGAACCCAATGGGGTGACGGATAGCAGATATCAGGTTAGGCTCCAATTGGGCACACAGCTCTGTGATTGTGCCCTGTCCACTCTACAGCTGAGTATTATGTGCCTGTCCTCCAGTGTAGCCAAGTCCACAAGGAGTCTGTACATAGGGGTATGTCTCCATCTCCTATTTATCTGCAGCGATAGGAATCTATGGACAAAAGAGTGAGGAGCCTGTCACAAACTGAACAATGGAGCCACAACAGTAGTTTGCATTCTGTAAACATATAATGGTTCAGTGTGATTTGTCCTGTATGTGACTATTTCTCCTGTGATGCAGCATTATTCCATAGGGCCCCCACCTCTGAAATGGCGCCCGCCTGTCCTGTGTAGAGGGACAGGTGGAAGTGAAGTAATTACGCTGACATTGTGCACTGTGCTGGGAGGTGGTTGGGAACCGCTGTGCAACTCCTCATTGGTTCATATTGGGCCCTATGGGTTACAGTGGCCAATGGTGATCTACGCCGGCGGTAACGGTATGCACGCCTCGGTCATGACCGCCATTTTCTATCTGATTCCTCACTTGTTACCTGACCTTCCATAGGAGAGGACCTACACTGCATGTGCTGCTGTGATCTGTGTCTGGAACCTACCATGGCCGTGTGACCGGGGAAAGGTCCCCAGCTTTCACTTCGGAGGAGTTGGAGTGACTGGTGGATGGGATCCTACCCCAGTACGGGCCTACCAGCAGTATGGACTGCTGTATGGGTCTCCAGACCAACAGGTGAATACACTGTGGGCACAATGCATGTGGCATGAATGCATAGAGATGTGTGTGAAGGCATTGTATAAGGGGGGATTATCTGTTGGAGGTGTACATGTTGTGAGCTGGGCTATGTATGTTCCAGTGGTGATGGACAGGGGTATGGTGGGCCATGTGTGTGACAGGCTGGACTGTTTGTCTAATGGTGTTCTCCTGTCTGTATTGCCTCTGCAGGTCAGCGCCTATCAAAAGAACGGTATATGGCGTGCCATCGCCAACGAGGTTCGGTCCCTGGGGGTCTATGGCAGGCGGAGCACCCACTATCGCAAACGGTGGGAGGACCTGAGATGCTGGGCATGGAAGACCACAGAGGCCCAGCTGGGGATGGCCTCCCAATGAGGAAGGGGTGCCCGTTGAACCCTGACCCCCTGATGGCCCGCATACTGTTGGTGGCCTATCCAGAGCTTGATGGGCATTTGAGGGAAACACAGCAGCCACAAGGGGGTGAGTACAGTAGCTATCATTACAGCTTACGCCTGGTGGGGTGGTATCTGGGTGGTGGTTGTGTGTCAGTGGGTGCCCCTAGGCCAGGCCACAGATAGCAGCGTAGGTCCTCTGGTGGCTAGGGGTCTGAAGGGCAAATAATGGCTACCTAGCTTGTTAGCATCCACTACTGGCCAGGGCTGCGTGGGTCCCAGGTGTACTGCAGTTGGTGGTGTGTGTCCCTCCTCATGCCTTGGTGGCTTGCAATATCACTGGTAGTGCAATGCATAGTGCATAGGCCTGTTCCCTGTGTGTGAGTGTGCTGTGTACGCCAACGGTGGTGTTTCTTGTTTTGTCATCTTGTCCTTATGTGCATTAGCATGATCTGGCGGAGGAGCAGAGGCACCAGCGACGGAGGGAGCTGCATCCCACAGGACCAAGGAGGCAGACTCCACCAACACTGAGGGCACCAGTGGGATGGAGTGCGAGGGGAGCACTACGGCGGAGACTGGAGGGGACAATACAGACTCAAATACCTCCTCTAAAGGGAGCTCCCTGGTGGTGGTGGACACCTCTGTGACCACCCCAGCTACAGGTACAGCCGCCATCCCGTACCAGCACAGCCCTCCTGGCAGTTCCTCAGCGAGTTGCCCATGCCCGCTCACCCAGGAGACTGGGCATCTCCTTCGCCCCAAGCACCTTAGGCCCTGCCCCAGTGAGCCCTGCTGCTCTGAGTGAGGAGGCTATTGACCTCCTGAGATCCATCTCTATAGGGAAGTCAACCATTGTGAATGCAATCCAGGGGCTGGCAGCCCAGATGCAACAATCTAATGTATTCTTGGAGGGCATTCACACTAGATTGGCGGCCCAACCGAGAACGATTCAGGCTCTGGCCTCCTCTCTGATGGCAGCCATTGTCCCTGTTTCAACTTTCCCCCCTCCAACTTTCACTTGCCAGTCCCAGTCTCCTATACCCCAACCCACCCCAAGCACACAGCCTGACGAGCATGCACACAAGACAACACCCAAGAGTGTCACAGGCAAACACAAGCACCACACTTCATCCCACAGGCACTCACACAAACACCATCCAGTTGCAGACACAACAACATCCACTATTTCCACTGTCTCCCCTCTTCTTCCTCCTCCACCTTCAACCCAGTTACATCCACACTCACACCTACATGCACTACATCATCATCCACTACCTGCATCATCACCACACCAAGCAGAACACACACCTCTTTGGCAGACACCTCCACAACAGCCATGCACACATCCCCTGTGTCCTCTCCCACTGTGTCTGTCCCCCCTCCTAAGGTACACAAACGCAAGCACTCAGACACCCAACAGACATCCACCTCACAAAGGCATACAGCCCATGCACCTGCACCCAAATCCAGCAGACAAACACCTCCAACAACCAATCCCCATCTTCCACTCCCATTACTTCTCCCTCTTCCTGCCCCAATGTCCCTAAAAAGCTTTTTCTTTACACCATTGACATCTTCCCTGCCCCTCTCCCCCAACCTGCACATATGGCCAGGATATCAAGAACCCAGCCAAGCACCTCAGCCACACAGTCCACAGGCCCACTTGAATCCGCACCTGCTCGTGGTGGAAAGGATTCCAGGCTACACATACTGAAGGGGAAGGAGCCTGCACCAGCCAGCAGAAAGGGGAAGGAGCCTGCACCAGCCAGCAGAAAGGGGAAGGAGCCTGCACCAGCCAGCAGGAAGGGGAAGAAGCCTGCACCAGCCAGCAGAAAGGGGAAGGAGCCTGCCACCAACCGTGGTTGTGCAGCCATCAGTGAGTGCAGGAGCCTCCCACTACCTCCACCACCACCACAGTGCAACCATCGCAGGGTGCAGAGGCTGAGCAGGAGCCTCCCACTATCTCCACCACCACAACAGTGCAGCCATCACAGGGTGCAGGGGCTAAGCAGAATCCTCCCACTACCTCCACCACCACCACAGTGCAGCCATCGCAGGGTGCAGGGGCAGAGCAGGAGCCTCCCACTACCTCCACCACCACCACAGTGCAGCCGTCACTGCTGGCGGACGCAATGTAATCCAGCCTCCATGGGCTACTGTGCGGCCTGTCCCCTCCAGAACCAGTGAGGAAGGCACCCACCCAAGAGACTGTGGCCTGCACTCCCCAGGACCAAGCACAGGGCTTGTTGCCCCCTCCACAACCAGTAGGGAAGACACCCACCCGATAGACTGTGGCCTTGCACTCCCCAGGACAAAGCAATGGGCATGTTGCCTCCTCCAGAACCAGTGGGGAAGGCACCCACCCAAGAGACTGTGGCCTTGCACTCCCCAGGACCAAGCACAGGGCTTGTTGCCCCCTCCAGAACCAGTGGGGAAGACACCCACCCGAGAGACTGTGGCCTTGCACTCCCCAGGACCAAGCACAGGGCATGTTGCCCCGTCCAGAACCAGTGGTCTTGTTCCCGCATCCGGCTGAGGTACCCCCATACCCCTGTGGTGCCTGCCTATTTGCCAACTGATGCCCCTACAGTATTCTCTCTGTATTGATGCAGGTAACGAGTGGGGCCTTGGACTTTGCCCTGTAGCCATGTGGCCCACGTGAACTGAGGACTGGGCATTATCCCTTTTTTGTACATTTGTACATATCTGTTGCATTGGCAAAATTATTAATAATTTTGTATTGATCTTATCACAATCACATTCGGAAATTCCTGTTGTCCTGGCATTATTCAGCCGATTTAAGGGGATTAACTTGTTTTCTTGGGCAGGTGTATGTGTGTATGGTGTGTGTGTCTGGGGTGTGTGTGTGTGTGTTTCACTCTTGTTTTCGTCCCCCCTCCCTTGTGTGCTAGGCGGCTGTACTCACCGTCATCGTCTTCGCCGGCATTGGTATTCGTGGTGGAGCATGACGTAGAATATCATCGGGAAAACTTACAGTTCAGGTTCCATGGCGGCGTGGTTCTTCAATGTGTCTCCAATGGTGAGTCCTTTCACTTCTGTAAAGTGTTTCCGCCAGGCTTTTGATGGCGTTGGTACCGCCCCAGAAAATATGGCGGATTGTCTTGTCATAATATGGTGGGCGGAATTTTGTCCTCCACCTGGCTTTAGGCGCCTACCGCCGTGGTGGCTGTCGTTTCCGCCCTGGGGGGCGGTGTGGTACATTGGCTGTCTTTCGGAGATCTTTTCGCCATGGCGTTAGTTACCGCCAGCCTGTTGGCGGTATTACCGCCACTTTATCACCGACCGCCAGGGTCCTAATGAGGGCCATTGTGTTTTGTTACTTGCTTTGTGATCATTAAATATAATTTATTTGTACTTTTGGAATATAGGGGTTCACTATGAACATGGCGGTCCAGACCTCCATTCCAGCGGTGGTGGAAATTACCTCCACCGGCATGGCGGTCTGGACTGCCATATTACGAACACAGGGAGAATGCCACAGGTGGCGACCGCCAGGCTACCTCCGCCAGGCAGCCTAACGATGGCGGAGTTCTCTATCCGCCAGGGCAGCGCTGCATGCAGCGCTGCCCTCCAGAGAAAGTACCCGCGTTCCTCCAGCCTTTCACTGGCAGTTTCCCCCACCAGGTAAAGGCTGGTGGAAGGGGTGCTCCGGGGCCCCCGTGCACAGCCCCGTCACGCATGTCACTGCCTGATTTATGGGCAGTGTTATGCGCGAGGGGTGCTGCTGCACCCGCCGCACTGCGGCATTGATGACGGCTCCTACCCTGCACCATGGTGCACCATATATTAAATGTGGTGCACACATTGTGGTGGTAGGGGGGCACCAAGGGGTGCAAGAAAAGTGGAGCTGCATTAGATTCAGGCCATTGATTGTAAAGTGTTGGCTGCTCTAGAAGATATATGAAGTTTAGCCTAAATTTATTCCTAAATCAGTGGCCCAACAAACCGATAAATATGCCTCCAATGCATGTTCAACTTTTTATTTTGATATTACTGTAGTAAGAATTGTTAATTTATAAACTGTGGAGGTTTTGGGGTTATAGGACAGCAAAGAGAGTAAAGAGTTTGGGCCTGATTACGACCTTGGCGGACGGGATACTCATCACTAACATAACTGATATCCTGCCTTCCGTTTTACAAGTTCCATAAGATATAATGGAACTTGTAAGCCAGTGGACGGGATATCATCACATTTGTGATGGAGTATCCTATCTGCCAAGGCCGTAATCAGGCCCTTTGTATTTGTGGATGAAAACTTTAGATGGGAGGTTGTAGATAAAAGATGTGTTAATGATTTGAGTAAAGTCTCATATTGTTGCTAGGATGTTGGAGGTAAAGAGAATTTAGATTTAAGTATTGAAAAAGATAAGGTTTGTTGATTATTGAATAATTGGTATCCCAGAATATACCTTTGTTCCTCCAAGATTTCCAATAAATAGGATGATGTTTTATTTGAATGTTATGGTTATGCCACAGGGATTGTTGAAGAACATTAGAAAGGGATAATTGAATAAAGGAATGGAGAGATGCTAGAATACGATGAAAGTGCGTAATAACACATTAGCATAGTTAAGAAATGCGAGAGGTAAATAATAATATTTCTTGAAAAGAGAAAGGAGCAATGATAGATTTTTCTAGTGAAAGCCAGAGTGTGGCATGGGGCATGGTGGATTAATCCAGTGAGTGACTTTAATGAGATTGCAGAATGGTATTGTTTAAAATCAGGAAAGTTGAGACCTCCGTTTCTTTAAAGTTGTGAGTGCTATCCTAGATTTTCTTCCTTACCATAAGAATATAGATAATGAAGAATCCAATTGTTTAAAATAAAAATGTGAGATGTAAGTTGGAATCATAGAGATGGTGTATAAAATTATGGGGGCTAGCAGAAGCTTAATTGAATCTAATCTTTCCCAACAGGATAGTTAATACAGAGTTAACAAGTTAGGTTAAGTTTTATAGTATCTTTTATATTATTAGTAAAGCATAATCCCAGATATTTTATGTTGGAGGATTTCCATTTTAGGTTAATTGAAGCAAATTGATGTTTAGTACAATGGATGTTAAGTGGTAGAATTTTACACTTGTCTTGTTTAATATGTATGCTGATAAATGAGAAAAAGTGAGACTTGTTTAATAAAAGAGGGAAAGGATAAGGATGGGTTAGAGAAATATAAAAGAATATCATCAGCATATACAGAAAATTTGACATGTGTTGTACCCAATTGGAAGCCTGAAATATTACGATTCAGTTGGATTTTAGTTAGGAAGGGTTCCAACTGAGTAATAAGCAGGGCGAGATAAAGAGCACCCTTGTCATACTCCTCTAGCCAAGGAAAAATAGTCATATAAAATTCTATTGTCAAAGATGGCAGCTTTGGGCCCAGTATATAGTAAAGAGATAAGGTTGCATAATTCTGAGGGAAAACCAGTCCATTTGAGTGCGACAAACACAAAATCCCATTCTATTCTATCAAATGCCTTTTAAGCATCCAATGTGATAGCAGCTAATGAATGGTCAAGTGAAGGAGCTTGAGCAAGTATGTTTAAAAGAACACAAGAATTGTCAGAGAGAAATCTACTTCTAATGAAGCCAGATTGTTCAGGTCCAATGAGATGTGGAAGAATGGGATCAATCCGCATTGCTACCATTTTTGAAAAACTCTTGTAATCCGTATTGACCAGGGAAGTGGGGCAACAATTTTTACAATGTTTGAGATCTTTATTATCTTTTGGACTCAAACAAATAATAGCTTCTTGGAAGGTACCTTGGGAAGCATTATGCAAAATGAAAGAATTGAAGAGCTAAAAGGTAAGAAAGAAGAGATTTCTAAAAATGGGCATATAATTTGATGGTAAAGCCATCAGACCCAGATGCTTTCCCTCTTTTATGAAGAGGTACTGCATTACTAATATCAGTTAAGGCAATATTGGCATTTGTTTAATTAACATTGGGATTATTTGGAGAGTCCTAGTTTTGGAAAAACTTAAAAATATCTGAAGGAGAGGGATTTGAATCTGGAGTATATAAGTGTTTATAAAATTGGACAAATTAATTCCAAATGTCTTTATCTTTGGTAAGTGCATTCCCTTTTGTTGAGTTGATTCTCTTGTAGTCTTTTTTAATTTTCAAGTAGTGAGCAAGCATTATACCCAACTTCTTTTGGGCTCCATGGTATCAGGCACTGCTTTTTAGCAGATAATTGGAATCAGCTTGGTAGTAATGCAATTAAATGTCATTTTTGGAATGGTCAAATTTATCTTCAAGTGTTTTTATAGCATTTAAAAGGTTGTTAGATTGAGTTTCCATAGCTTTCTTTTTATGTGATACAAAATTGATGCAGTTGCTTTAAATGCATACCAACTTGTTGAAAAAAGTGTGGTCATGGTCATTGGTGATGAAGAAATCATGAATGAATTTCTGAAACTGTGAGGTGAAACCTGTGTCTAAAAGGAGGGAATTGTTGAAACACCATCTACCTCAGTGTGGTGAAAAGGGAATGAGATCAAGATCTTTGTTCACTGGAGCATGGTCAGAAATTAGGACAGATCCGATTTCTGAATTACAGACAAGCTGTGTAAGGGATTTACTGAAAAATAAATAATCAATGCGAGCTTGTGAATGATGTGGTGTTGAAAAATAGGAGAATTCATGAAGATCATAATCTCCAAATATCAACAAAAGATCTGCTACGGACAGCTGATGTGAATTGTGTGTGCAATTTTTTGTGGGAAAATTTAACTTTAGGATTCTTGTCTTGAATTTGGTCAATGACCTGATTGCAGTCACCTCCAAGAATTTAAATAATCATCCTCATACTGAACTAATTTACTAGAAATCCAACTGATCCTCTCCCTGTCTGAGGACTCTGTACAAGCCAAGAGGAATGTCCACATCAGGGATGAGAGCAGTTGCCGCCTGGATGAAGGCCAGCTGCCTCAAGGTCAACTCCGACAAGACAGAGATCCTTGTGATCGGCTCCACCACTTCTGCTTGGAACGACTCCTGGTGGCCCACAGCTCTGGGTAACGCCTCCACCCCCACTGACCATGCTCGCAACCTGGGCATCATCCTGGACTCCTCTCTATTGATGACATGCCAAGTTAACGCTGTCTCCTCATCAAGCTTCCACACCCTCCTTCTCCTGCAGAAGATTTTCAAATGGATTCCCCCCAACACGAGGAAGATAGTAACCTATGCACTCATCACCAGCAAACTGGACTATGGCTTTGCACTCTATGCCGGCATTACGAAGAAACTTCAATCAAGACTACAAAGAGTTCAGAATGCAGCAGCCAGGCCCATCCTGGACATCCCCTGACACAGCCAAATCTCCTCCCACCTCAGAGACCTTCACTGGCTCCCAGTCAACAAGCGCATCACATACAAACTCCTGATCCACACTTTCAAGGCACTGCACAACATAGGACCGGCATACCTCAACCACTGCCTCACCTTGTACGTACCCAACAGATCTCCATTCCTCCCAACTCACCCTTGCAGCCACCCCAAGATCCAGAAAAGTACAGCAGTAGGAAGATCTTTCTTCCACCTAGTAGGCCAGACATGGAACACAAATTCCCTCAAGCTCAAGCAGACCACATCACTGAAGCAGTTCAGGAAGGACCTCAAGACTTGGCTCTTGAACTGAACAGCACACCTACATTCAGCACTTGACAGAAATGTCAAATTAAAGTAGAAATATTGAGATAAAATATTTGAAAAACAGTGTATTTGATGTGTTTTCAAAGAGTGAAAAAAGACAGAGAAAGGGGTATAAATGTGAAACAATAGACAAACGATAGTAATAGGGAACAAGAGGAAAGGGAGTAGAAAAGTGAGGAAAAAAGAACATGGAAAAAAACTGAAAAACAGTACAAATAAATGGCGACTTAGGTGGGCACCTATGAATACAGATGACATGAAGGGGAAGTGGCAACACCAGAAGATGTCAGTGACAACAACTTCATTAAGAAGAAGGGTGGGAAGATAGACAACTGGTTCAGACAGAGATATTGGGGACCTGCAAGAGAAAAAAGAAAAAAAACAACAACAAAAAACAATATAAATGGTTAAATGAGAAGTCCTTATAATATGCAATGAAAAAGAGAAAGCAATTAAATATGTAAAATACGCATAACTATAATCTTAACAGAACAAGTATATAATTTAAAAAGTTTTAAAGAAGATTTTGAAGTTTCCACAGCTTCTACTTCATGTCACTGAAGTAATTTTCTGAGAGTTGCAGGTGGTTGTTTTATCTTTAGAAGTGACTTTGAAGAGGTAAGGGTTTAGAAGATCAAATCTTGATTCATTGATGTCATGGTTGGGTGCATATCCAATGTGTATATGTTTTCGTCTATCTGCTGTAACTTTGGCTACATCTTGAGAGAAATACAGTCGACAACCAGACCAAATGATTTGTTTTCTCGATTTCACTGCTGATTGTATGATCATAAGGTCAGAATACTGAAAAATTAGCAAAATGACTCATCTGGGTTTGGTAGAAACATTTGGACCACATCTATGAGCTCTTTGTTTGTTGAGGTTTGTAGTAGACAGTAGGTCTAGAAGTTTGGGAAGAAAGGTTTGGAAATAGGCCACAGGGTTAGAGCCATCTCTTCCTTCCGGAAGGCCATTAATACAAATGTTATTGTAACGATTGCGAGTTTCAAGATCTTCTGTCTATCTTTTAAGTGAAGAAATTTCCACTTCGAGCTTGTCTATTTGTAAAAACGTATCCTGCATGTCATCAACCTTTTGTTCCATTGTGGTGACGCGAGAGCCCAAAGAGGACTCTTTATCATCAAGGTGTTGTAAAGTACTATTAGTTTGTTCCATAAAACATTTTAGAGAACAAATTTCTTCTAATAGAAGTTCCATTGAGAGAGATGTTGGTTTAACTGGAGGGAGGATCTTTTTTAGGTTGTTTATTAGATCCCAGTGGTAGTTGGGTTGACATGTGGGTTTGGAGAAGGACGTGGTAGCAATGTCTGTTTTCCGAGATGTAGAATTATCCATCTCAAGTGAAGAATCAGGATCTGTGAAATGAAATGTTGTTTGCGTACCAGAAAGGATTACATTTCCTGTTTCCCATAAAACAAGAATAAAATTAAAAATCGACAACTAACTAATGTGAGGAGCAATAGAAGGTAGGATAATTGAGTACAAATTCCCTTAAGAAGTGTTGAAAGGAGATACTACCAACCAAGAACCCATAAAAATGTAATTGAGAAGGTGTGATAACAAATAATATTATTAAGTCGACTTGAAATAAGTATTTTTGCAGGCAATTCTGTGTACTACAGCATTAGAAGCATTAATAAGCAAGAATATTCATAAATTTCAACACAATGTGGGGAAAAGATGATGAAATTTAGTTTTAACGAAGCAGACAGGAAAACAGTTTTGCTGAAATTACCAAAGAAAGAAGGGTTGACTCATTTATTACAGCTTAACTTCAGTGAGGTGCTGAGGTGAGTGTCCGCATATTTGCAGATAAATCAGAAAAACACGTTGAGATTACGATGACCACAGGCAGAATTATTGCAATATCAAGCTTATGACGGTATTCAAGATGACAGACAGCTTCCTCAAGTGTTTTATATTCTGCTGATTCCAAGCTGAAATGAGTCACATTGAAGGCGTAAACCAGGGATGCAAACTTGTCAGAGGACTCATCAACATTTCGCCTTCATATTCCCATTGGAGGAATCATCAGAGGTCTGATTATAACAGGGGTCCCCAAGATTAAGGCTCCGACCTGAAGTGGAGCTCAGCACAGTACCCCCATCTTCCAAGGCACAGAAACCACGCCCCGTGAAGCATTTCTTTTTTAAACATTTATTTATGTTTTTTATTGTTCTTACATACTTTGGATTGCTTTGGGGGATCTCTTTTGAATTGTTTTCATTTGTGCAGTTTTGCGGATTTTTGGATAATATTTTTCTCACTTTGGTGGATTATACTTTTTGACTCTGTGGACACATTGGATGATCTACAGCTACAGAATAGTAAGTCACATTTATTTTATTTGTTTTGGGTAGGAAATGTTATATTTTATTATTTTTACAACTGCCATGTGATTGTTATTTGGAAATGTGTATTGTAAGAGTGGTTATTATTTTACAATATAGATTGAATTTATTCTTTGAGCTTTTGGGTTGGTAAGGTTTAGGTTTTTGACATAAATATTTCATATGTTGTGTTAATAAATCAGTTTTATTTTCTACTAGATTTTTTGTAATGCTTTGACAGATGTTATAAAATATTATGTTTATTATTTATGTAAAACATGCGTTGTCGTGTTGGTTGAAAATATGTTATAGAGTTTTGGGAGTTTTTTCAGGTTAGCATTTATTTTTTAGTATGCTTTTGGCTAATATTGCTGAGTAATCTACTCCTTTGTTGTTTATGAAGAGTATGACTTTAAATTGTAGCATGTCATACATTCCTTTGGTTTGTTCGCTAAATTAGGTGCAATTTGGGTTAAAGTTTTTTCCATTTGCAGTTGCTGGTAGCTTTGCCGGACCGCCAGACTGCCACAGTGGGGGCCGCCAAAAGACCGCCATGTTAGCAGTCATACAGACCAAAATATTATGAGTTACACAGGAAGGACCACCCAAATCTAGTCAAAAAAACCACACTCCCAGTACTGTGGAGGTCAGGTAATAGGCGGTCCGACCACCAGCACCGACAGTCCGTCAAACAACCATCTAACTTATTTAAAGTCAAAGATCGCAGTGGCAGACACCCATGGCAGTCCGCCAATGGTGGTCGGTACCACAGTGGTTCGCGGTCAACAAAGTAATACACAACACCAGATTTGATGGATTTGAAAACAACACAACTGACGCACTTTACCACACCCAACACACCTGCAAAGCACACCTTAAAACACACCCCTCCATACCACAATCCTTTGCATCTCCAACGCCAAACGCCCAAGTCAGAGCAAACCAAAATATAACCAAACTATAGATTAGGCACATCATAGTGGCCACCATGGGAGTGTGGCCGCACGGCAGTCACAACTTGGCGGGCGGCGGTTGACGCCCGCCAAAGTTGTAATGAGGGCCTATATCAGGAATAGGTGGTACGACCTCAGGGGGAAGGTCTGTTCCATGGCATCCAGTGACCAGCTACATGTCCAGAAGACTGGCAGTGCCCCCCTTCCTCCCTTACAAATCACATCTGGAAGGAGAAGGACTTGGCCATCCTACATCCTGATGGCTTGACAGGAATATCTGGAGGAGTGGTCTGGAAAGTCAGAACACAAAAATATCACTAAAATGTATTGCCGTGCATACTTACTGCTCATCTTTTGCCATCTTCATTGTCACTCCACTCACAAAACCAGTGTCCATCTCTCCATTGACCCCTGTCTGGCATCCCATATGTGAAGTAGACTCACCTGGGGAAACACAATCTCTGCATAGTGTGTGTAATACAGGGATTGACAGCACTACAATTCCCAGCAGGCACTGTTCTACAATTATAAAAACCAGAACAGTATATCTTACTCAAAATCACCTTGTTTGTCAACTCCCCATTGGTGTGTATCCACCTGAGAGGAGCAGTATAGTATGTGTGTGTGTAGAAAAGGCACTGACAGGACTGCTAAGGCCAGGAGGTGCCGGTACTGTCACTCCACTCAGCCAACACAGTGTTCTCTGCTCTATTGACCCTCGTCCCTGAACTCACCATTGAAATTTACTCACCTGGAAGGGTGCCATCTGTATAGTGTGTGTAGTACAGGTACTGATAGGACTGTTAAGGCCAGGAGGCACTGGTATCGTCACTACAAACACCAAAACAGTGTCTCCTTCCCTGAAGACAATAGTATTTCAAGTTTCAAATTATGTGTATTCACTGGGGGGTTTGGCATCTGTCAGTTAATGTGACACAGTGAGAGCAACAGGACTGCAACTCACAGCAGGTGCTGCTTCCCCAACTACCAGCACCAAAACTGTGCCCTTCCCCAAAATACACCTGGGTACCAAATCAACAATGAAGTGTACTCAATTGGGAGGAAACCATCAGTATAGTGTGTGTAATACAGGGAGTTGCATGGCTGCAAATCACTGGAGACTCCCTTACTGTCACTCCATACAACAGCCCAGGGAACACTTGAAAATATACCCTTATTTGGGAAATCACACATGAAGTGTACTCACCTGGAGGGATGACATATAACAAGTGCATGAAGTACCAGGAGTGACATGACTGCTAAAGCCAGGAGGCCCTGTCTCCCCAAATCCAAACACAAGCCCAGTTTGCATCTGTCAAAATGTCCTTGTTTGTTAACTTGCAATGGAAGTGTACTCACCTAAGAGGATGACCCATGTATACTGTGTGTAGTACTTGGAGTAACATGACAGTGGATCCCAGGACGGCCAGTCCCTGTAACTCCAATAACCAGACCAGTGTCAATATGACATTGTGCATTTGTTTTTGAACTCACAAAGGAAGGATATCCCTCTGCAGGGCAATGTTGTGGAGCACGCAGCAGTCCGCAATGATCTTACACACTTTTTCACATGAGTAGAGGAGGGTCCCACTTGTCTTGTCCAGACACCTTTATCTGGGCTTCAGGAGCCCAAAAGCACGCTCCACGACATGTGTGTTCTTCTATGGGCATCGTTAAAGCATACTTACCCTGACGTAGTTGGGTTCCTCACCGGTGTCAACAACCATGGACGATTTGGGTATGCAGAATTCCCAATTTGGAATTCGACATATGTGCATCTATGAATCCCTCTCACTGGAATTTTTGCAGCAGACATCGCACAAAAGCAAGAATGACATATGTGACTTACCACCTAGCCAATCCTCTCTGGGTACAGTTGTGTCATCAGTGGGGGGATTTGCTGTTGTGCATAATGAAGGCATCATGGACTGAGCCCTGTTAACGGGCACAGACCTGTGAAATGTAGAGATCTGACAAATAAACAACTTGGACCTTGATAGAATGGAAGTTTTTCCTGTTGTGGTATACTTGTTCATTGCCATGTGGTGGGACCAAGGTAACATGTGTACCATCAATGGCGCCAATCACATGTGGGATGTGTGCCAAATGACAAAACTGAGCCTTCACATCTGCAAAAATCTCACGTTGAGGAAACCGGATGAAGCTGTCCAGGTGTTTCAACATTGCTGAGAGTACATCGTTCAAACCAAAACTGAACATAGGCTGGGACATCCCAGCAGATAGGGCCACTGTATTTTGGAAGGATCTTGTGGCCAGGAAGTGCAACACTGTCAAAACATGTGCAATGGGTAGTATGCTATTTGGATGATGAATGGCAGGCATCACATTTGGCTCCAACTGATGACATAGGTCCACAATTGTTTTCTGATTCTGACTGGAGATATGGATGATGTGTCAGTCTTCTTCAGTCTGTAGGTCTGGCAGTGGATGGTATTCAGGCGGTTGTCAGATCCCCCCCCTCTCTGGGTACCTATTAATGGCAAGAAATTATTTTTCCCATCATTCAATGTGTGCCTTGCAGCATACATGATGCATGTCAATGACAAACTGTGACAAGGCATGTCGTAAGTTGAGGATATGATTGCTACACAGCACACATCATAACTGTTGATCGCTCAGAAGTAACATCTTACCCCCTTACTTTGCAACACATGTGTACACATCATCTATCTGGTCATCAACAATTTGTGCATGAAACTTGTCATTCAGACTGTGACTTGATGTACCATATGTGCTAACAATATGCAAAAATGGTGTCTGTGTGGTGGGACCTACATGAGAGAACAAGACAAGCACTTATCACTGGAATTATTTTTTTTTTAGTTGTGACACATCTTTCAGAGCCATGTAACACATTTCAGGCCCCTATAATGGCAGGTGCCTGACCTACTCCAATGGACAGTAGGAACCACCCACGAATGCCGGTGGAAGTCGTCACAGCGGTAGGCGTTTACAACCATGGAGGACACAGCCATAGGCTAATGTTGTTGCCTGTGGCGTTTGCAGGCCAGTGGCTGTGTCTCCAGGTGGTGACAGCTGTATCTGTGGTGGACGTAACCGCCATGTTCTGCAAAATACCACACTTGAGTCCTGACACTACTGTCAGCAAGACTTCCACTACCTGAGCTGCTGTGTACCACCTTTGGGAGCAATCATGAAACATCTAGCAGGTGATAGGGACCCTGCCTTCTCCCCAGAGGAGCTAGAGGGGTTAATCAAAGAGGTCCTACCGCTGTATGAACAGCTTTATGGTGCACCAGAAGAGCATGTAGGTACCTCATGTCCACATATTGTTTCTATGTACTTCACTATATATTTCCTTTGCATAGGTTAGATTGTACCCATGTGTTCCAGAATGTAAAGTCAAGACCATGGAGGTGCAGTCGGTGTGGCATCAATGGGAGAGTCAATGTGGAAGTATCTGTGTTCAGTGCCAGATGTTGAGTCCTAATACATTGTTGTGTGTGTGTTTTGAGTGTACTCTGATCCACCGTATGTTGGATGCACAGCCATTCTCACACATCTCTTACCACATGGATATTGTAAATGTGAGACAACATGTATTTGCATGACAGCTTGAGCTGTGTATGCATGTTGTATGTTTGAGGTGTGTGTAAAGTGAGATATGTTGCCACTGAGATTTCAAACCACATCTGGTCTTGCTAAACTGTTGGTTTGAAGGCATATCCTAACTCACTCTGCCCTTCAGGTTGCCACATAAACACTACATGCCAAATTGCTGTTGGCTACATGATGTACAGTCATGCATGGGAGTGATGGGAATGGAGTTTCATGTAGGTTCTGTCTGCTCATCCTGCACACACCAGGACCTGTCAGATGTATCTCCCAGTATGGGTCCAATTCAAGGCTCGTGTTGAGTCATGTTTGCTCTGCAACTGTGGCACCGTGCCTTGCATCCCAGTAGATCCTGTTATGTGGCCGCACCGAGGCTCTCTGCTAATATGCAGCTTCTTGAAGCTCTTTCCCTGATGAATATGTAACTGGTTTTAGGGGAGAGTTAATGATCTGTGGCCAATCTGCACTTGGTATCCTTGTCAATGTGTGTCTCTGTCCCCTGACAGGTCCCTTACTCACATAGCCCTGTTGTCATCTTCACACAGGTCACATTTGTCCTGTGAAGGCTTATTGCATAAATGATAGTCCCACAAAGTATTGATTCCTGGGAACCCATTACATGTGACTCAGTAGCTTGGGCACATGGCAGAAAATGGATTATGCATTCCTTTGTTTGTTGGATGCCTTCTCTGTAGGATGGACACATATGTCCCAAAGCATGTTCTGTGGCACAGGTACATGACACAGAACCCCACCCCCTGAGGTGGCATGAGTATGCATTTGTTAGTCCACGGGTCCACACATGGACAGAGTAGACAATTTCTGTACTCCCATGCCAGTTGCTTCATTGTTAACCATGTAATGTTTGAGTTGGTACTCTGGCAGTAGCATGTAGAAATACTATGTAGAGAATAATTCTCATAGAGTATGAGTGTTTAATGCATTCATGCCCAAGGAGTCTACTTTTCAGAAGCCACAGAGGTGTGATGGGTCCCATAGATCCTCAGATCTCAGCCAGATTGCTAGAGCACATCCCACAAGATGTCAGTTGATCTACTTAGTCAGTGGAGGGCCGGAGGAGGATGGTGGGTTTGTCTGCAGACTGGGAAGTATTTGTAGTCATGTTCCTGTACTCAATGGCTAGTATGTGCCAAACTTGGAAAGTTTACGCACCACAGACTGTTCTTAGCATTGTACACTGACGTGTGATTTGGATGGGACTTGTGGATATAATTTCTTGTGTTGTCTTTTGCATTGATGTAGGCCAACACTCATCAGAAGAAAAGGATATGGAGAGCCATCACCAGTAAGGTGCGGACCCTAGGGGTCTACAGCCGGTGGAGCACCCACTGTCACAAGAGGTGGGAGGACCTGACATGCATTCTGACAGTAGCCTACCCAGAGCTTGATGGGCATTTTAGGGCAGCACAGCAGCCACAAGTGGGTGAGTACACAACAAATTCCGGCCTGTCCCATTGCCAGACGGTTGTGTGAGGTACTGACTGCTCCCTCAGATAATTAGTAGATGGGAGATTGTGTTGATATGTCATGTGTATCAAACTGATGTGCCTTGCCTTTTGAACCAGGAACCTGGTACAGAACTGGGGGTAATCCTCAAACCACTTATTCTGCAGGGAGCACAAATGGCTGTGTACAGTGATCATTCATGTACTGGTTGTTTTTGTGGGTGTAACTTCTCACCTACAGATCCCTACCCCTAAAAGTTACAGGCCAAAGGTAAGTGGGTTATGAATCATTGTTCTCTGATATCTGTGTATATGTGTATGTAGACATCTGCCACTCAGAAACTATTTATCTTCAGTATATGATTGGTGCTAGTGCCTCACTGCAGTCTGTGATGTGTAGGTGTCCATCATACATGTGACATGGCTTACATGGCTAATTGTAAGCAGATGTAGCAAACTAATTTCCCTTATTAAATGGGGAATATCCATTGTGATTAATTATGTCGCATGACTGTTGCCAACATTCCTTGTGCCTACATGTGTCTCTTTCTCTTTGCAAAACATTCTTTTGTGGCACCACTAATATATTACGGACATTACGGCCCTCATTACAACCCTTGCGGTCGGTGTTAAAGCGGCGGTAAGACCTCCAACAGGCCGGCGGTAAAAAAAATAGAATCACGACCATGGCGGAAACCGCCAACATAGACAGACACTTTAACACTCCGACCGCCACGGCGGTACAAACAAACAGCATGGCGATCACCGCCAACAGACAGGCGGAAGACAATGTACCGCCCACACTATTAAGAGAGGCCAATCTGCCACCTTTTTGTGGGGCGGAGTCAACGCAAACAAAAACACGGCGGAAACAGGACTTGGAAGGGGAAACACTCACCTCCACACAACCCACGAGGAACCAGGACGCCGTGGAGCCAGATCTCCAAATCCTCCCTGCGATAGTCTTCCTGCTCCTCTACCAGGAGCACGAAAGACGGTGGGGACGCCACGGTGAGTACTGCACCTACAACACAGGGGAGGGAGGGAAAAGAGAGTGACACACACACGCAACACGCAACACCCCCACCCACAACAACACACACACCAATACATGCTGCAACATTACATTTACACCCCCCAATCCTCCTGGAAGAACGCAATGAAAAAAGGAAATGATTGTAACGATTGTAATCAATAAAAATCCATTAGTCAAAACTTTAAATACAGTATAAACAATTATGTACACCAACAATTCGAGTCTGGTTACTGCACCATTCATAGTCCGTGGACCACTGGGCCCAAAATGCATGGGCGAGGCCCACACTCGATACCCAACTCGAAATGGAGAGAACACTGCTGGGGCATCAGATCGAAATGAAACAGGCACCTCAGGGGGAAGGGAATGGGGACCACTTCAGCCGGATGAATGCACGACGCCAGCTCCACGAGGGGGCTCCATGCCCATTGATTTATCCTGGGGAGTGCAAAGCCACAGTCTCTCAAGTCTCTCCAGTGGGTGGTTTGCCCACTGCTTTATCCTGGGGAGTGCAAAGCCACAGTCTCTCAAGTCTCTCCAGTGGGTGGTTTGCCCACTGCTTTATCCTGAGGAATTCAAAGCCACAGTCTCTCAAGTGGATGCTTTTCTCCACTGGTTCTGGAGGGGGCTTGGTGCCCAGAGTGCTTCATCCTGTCAAGGACTGAGGTAGTGGATGCCTTTCTCCACTGGTTCTGGAGGGGGCTTGTGCCCAGAGTGCTTCATCCTGCCAAGAACTGAGGTAGTGGATGCCTTTCTCCACTGGTTCTAGAGGGGGCTTGGTGCCCAGAGTGCTTCATCCTGCCAAGGACTGAGGTAGTGGATGCCTTTCTCCACTGGTTCTGGAGGGGGCTTGGTGCCCAGAGTGCCTCATCCTGCCAAGGACTGAGGTAGTGGATGCCTTTCTCCACTGGTTCTGGAGGGGGCTTTGTGCACAGAGTGCTTCATCCTGCCAAGGACTGAGGTAGTGGATGCCTTTCTCCACTGGTTCTGGAGGGGCCTTGATGCCCAGAGTGCTTCATCCTGCCAAGGACTGAGGTAGTGGATGCCTTTCTCCACTGGTTCTGGAGGGGGCTTTGTCCCCAGAGTGCTTCATCCTGCCAAGGACTGAGGTAGTGGATGTGACACTCCACTGACAGTGGTGCAACATGCAAGCTGCCCAGGCTCCTGGAACTAACCACCAGCCTCGTACGACTGACCACTGGGGATGCCAGCCATGTCTGCAGTGGTGCCACTGGCTCAGGATGTCGCGGGGCCGCTGGTGGTGCTGGCGGCGGGGTCAGTAGCGTCGGTGCTTGCGGCGGACTCTGTGGCATCGGTGCTGGTGGCGGTCTTTGTGGCGGCGGTGCTGGTGGCGGCCTCACTGACTGCGGTGCTGGTGGTGGCCTCACTGACAGCGGTGCTGGTGGTGGCCTCACTGACAGCGGTGCTGGTGGTGGCCTCACTGACTGCGGTGCTGGCGGCGGTGTCAGTAGCGGCGGTGCTGGTGGCGGGCTCACTGACTGTGGTGCTGGCAGTGGTGTCAGTAGCGGCGGTGCTGGTGGCGGCCTCACTGACTGCGGTGCTGGTGAAGGGCACAGTGTCTGCGGTGCTGGCGGCGGTGTCTGTGGCAGCAGTGCAGGTGGCGGTGCCGGTGGTGGTCTTGTCCGCCATGCAGGTTGGCGTCGACGTGGACCTGCCTTTGTTTTTTTGGCCCTTCCCCACCTTGGATTGTGGTGCAGCTGTCTTGCCACTTTCAACTTTTGTTTTTCCTGAGCCCTTGGTGGCAGGTGTTTTCGCCTTCTCCCTCCGGGATGTGGGCAACGTTTTCTGTTTTGGAGGTGGGGGAATGTCCTTGCCCTCGCTCCTTGGGACACTGGCAGCCCTGTTGCTTGGCACACTCCAAAATCCTGCTATTGCTGGCACCAGTGCCCGGTGATGTGGTGGCTGAGGTGCTGGGTTGGGACCTGGAAAGGCGGGCCCTAGGGGACGGACGGGGGGGGAGGTGTAGGAAAGAGGTCAACATTTGAAAGGAAAAGCTTTTTATACACATTGGGACGGGTAGATGGAGGGGGTTTGAGAGTGGAGGAAGAGGTAGTGGATGTAGGAGGTGTACGTTTGCTGACTTTGGGTGAAGGTGCATGGGCTGGAGGCTGTTGTGAGGTGGATGGCTGTTGGGTGGGTGTGTGATTGCGTTTGTGTACTTTGGGAGGAGGGCTCACAGACACACTGGGAGAGGACACAGGGGATGTGTGAATGGTAGTGGGGGTGGTGATTGCACGTGAGCGGTGTGTGGTGATGGGTGTACTGGTGATGGAGGTAGTGGCTGAAGATGTAGTGCATGCAGGTGTGAGTGGAGATGAGACAGGGAGGGAGGAGGGAGACGTGGAGGAGGGGGACACAGTGGAGACAGTGGATGTGGGTATGTGTACATGGGTATGATGCTTGTGGGAGTGCCTGTGTGGTGTGTGGTGCTTATGTTTGCCAGAGCCACCCTTGTGTGTTGAGGTGTGTGCATGCTGGTCTGATGGTGTGCTTGGGATAGGCTGAGGTACAGGGGATTGGGTCTGGGTGGAGGAGGTTGGAGGGGGGAGGCTGGACACAGGAACAAGGGCTGCCATCAGTGCTGAGGCCAGAGCCTGAAATGCTCGCTGTTGGGCTGCCTGGCCAGAATGAATGCCCTCCAGGTATGCATTTGTTTGTTGCAACTGCCTCTCTACGCCATGGATGGCATTCAGAATGGTAGACTGCCCAACAGTGAGGGATCTCAGGAAGTCAATAGCCTCCTCACTGAGGGCAGCAGGGCTGACTGGGGCTTGGCCTGAGGTGCCTGGGGCGAAGGAGATGCCCACCCTCCTGGGTTAGGGGGAACGGG
The DNA here is from genome assembly GCF_031143425.1 of Pleurodeles waltl. Lineage (NCBI taxonomy): Eukaryota > Metazoa > Chordata > Amphibia > Caudata > Salamandridae > Pleurodeles > Pleurodeles waltl. The sequence goes on along the minus strand of NC_090449.1, from coordinate 879,724,894 downwards.
ACACACGCTGAGGGGCTGCTGGGAGGGTGGTGCTGGTAGGGGGGGTGGCGGCTTTACCTGTAGATGCGGTGGGCACAGAGGGCCCGCCACTGCAAGGGTGCTTCCATCAGAGGAGGAGTCGGTGTCGCTGGTCTCTGCTCCTGTCCCCGCCTTGGAGCTCCCCTCGCCCTCCGTCCCACTGGTGGCTTCAGACTCTGTTGTCTCGCCCTCCAGGGCCATGTGGGATGCAGCTCCCTCCTGCTCCGGTGGCACTGCTCCTCCGCCTGATGATGCTAATGCACACAAGAACAGGGAGTCCACAAAAAGGGGGGGGGGGAAGAAAGAAGAAAGACATGTTCAGTGCATGCAATACCACTACCGTTGGCGGACACAACAGACACAGCAGCCCTCTGCACTACGCCATGCACTTAGAGTTCCCTAATTAATCACAGGGACATGGGGTACAAGGCCTATGCCCGATTGCTGCACACATGGAAGTCACAGGCGCCTGACTAGGTGTAGATGGCTCTTACCACTGGTGAGGTTGGGGTGCCACATAGCCTGCCTCACAAAAGGTCCTTGCCTACAAAGCTCGCCCTGGCCTAGGGTAACCCACGGCCCACCTCCCCCACCCAGACACCTCCTAATGCACGCAGAGTCAGATGGATGTGACTGTACTCACCCCCTTGTGGCTGCTGTGATGCCCTCAAGCGCCCATCCAACTCCGGATACACCACCGCCAGGACCCGGAACATCAGGGGTGTCATGATGTGACAGGCACCCCTCCCACATTGGGAGGCCATCCCCAGCTCCGCCTCCGCCGTCTTCTTGCTCCAGCGGCGAGTGTCCTCCCATCTTTTACGGCAGTGGGTGCTTCGTCTGTGGTGGACCCCCAGGGTCCGGACATCCTTGGCGATGGCACGCCAAATATCCTTCTTCTGGTGGGTGCTGACCTAGAGGAATAGTACAGGGCAAAAGGAAAAACGTTAACCGTCCTGACTGTCGCAGTCATTGGCCCATGTTCCTACCCTTGCCCTGACGCACATACAGTCACCGTCCGCTCATGCAGGCCTCAGTCCCCCCCGTATCTTCCATCCACACCACTCCAAACATGCATTGCCCATACAGCATGCTCACAGTGTACTCACCTGTTTGTCTGGAGGACCGTAGAGTAGCGTGTACTGGAGGAGGACCCCATCGACTAACTTCTCCAACTCCTTCGAAGTGAAGGCAGGGGCCCTTTCCCCAGACACATGAGCCATCGTCGCTTCCAGACACAGGTCACAGCAGCACTTGCAGTGTAGGTCCTCTCCTGTCGAAGGTCAGGTATCAAGTGAGTGAACAGACAGAAAATGGCGGTCATGTCTGCGGCGGTGTGTACCTTCACCGCCGGCGTACATCGTCATTGGCTCCTGGGACCCATAGGGTCCAATGTTAACCAATGCAGGATTGTGCTGCGGTCTTCGACCGCCTACCGAGACGGTGTAGAACGCCAGCGCTGTTACCTCATATCCCCTTGTCCCACCTTACAGATCATGCAGCCGCCATTTCAGGTGGCCACATGCCATTATTTGTAAATGCGTCACAGATATCTAGGCCTTGCATACACACAGAGACAGGCACATAGCGGATTGACAAATGTGTGCAATAAAATCTTTTTTTTCTACCTCAGTGTTGGCTGACTCTGTGCTCGCTGTTCTCGTCCATAGGGCACGTCCGCTGGGGCAGGTGAGGAGATGGCGGCATCCTCCGGTGTACAGACCACTGGTGGACCTGTCAACAATGTAAGAGAGACATGTAATAGTCACCTACAGGCTTGATCGTGCCACAATACAGGAACTGTGTGCCCAGTTGGAGCCAGACCTGATTTCAGCTATCCGCCATCCCACAGGAACCCCCCCTCTAGTGCAGGTCCTGTCAGTACTCCATTTCCTGGCAAGTGGGTCTTTTCAAACAACAGTGGCCATTGCATCAGGGATGTCCCAGCCTATGTTTCTCAAACGTGTTGTCCAGAGTGTTTGCCCACAGTGAAAGGTGACTTCTATGCCCTGGGACATATCCCCAACATCATAGGTGCCATTGATGGGACCCATGTGGCCATGGTACCCCCGCAGGAGTGAACAGGTGTACGGAAACCGGAAGAGCTACCATTCAATGAATGTGAAGATGGTGTATTTGGCCGACCAGTACATCTCCCATGTGAATGCCAAGTTTCCAGGCCCAGTGCATGACGCTTACATTCTGAGGAATAGCAGCATCCCTTATGTGATGGGGCAACTCCAGAGGCACCGTGTGTGGCTAATAGGTGAGGACAAGGACCCTATACCGTGTGAATAGTTGTCTGGGTCTGGGGTTGTCCCTATGGCTACCCCAACCTGTCATGGCTACTGACCCCAGTGAGAAATCCCAGGACAAGGGCAGAGGAACGCTACAATGAGGTACATGGGTGAACTAGGAGAGTTATAGAAAGGACCTTCGGCCTCCTGAAGGCCAGGTTCCGGTGCCTCCATATGACAGGTGGTTCTCTCTACTACTCACCAAAGAAGGTGTGCCAGATCATTGTGGCCTGCTGTATGCTGCGCAACATGGCTTTGTGATGACAGGTGCATTTTCTGCAGGAGGATGGTCCAGAAGGAGGTCTTGAGGCAGCTGTGGAGCCTGTGGACAGTGAAGAAGAGGAGGCAGAAGAAGAGGATATCGACAACAGAAACAACGTGATCCAGCAATACTTCCAGTGAGACACAGGTAAGAAGCCGTCGCAGCCTCCTACATCTCATACAATTGTTAGACCTATCATATGTCTGTCACTTTCACCCATTGTATGGACCCTGACCTGTCACTTTGCCTTTCCATTTCACAGATGTGGGTCCCACTGTGTGACCTCTGCTATGTTACCTCATGGACAAGAGCTCTGTGACATAGGTATGTTGATAATACAATGAACTATTTTCCTCAGTTATTGCAAATACACATTAGTGAAATCACAGACTGACTCCAGATTGTTTTGTGATTCAAGGGTGTTTATTTAAGTGCAAATTAGTGGAGGGGGTTGTAAAATGGGCAGGGGTGATGGTGGAGGAATGTGCCTGGCAGAGTCCAGTCTATTTGTCTCACAGGTGCATTGTCCAAAGGGGCATAGGAAGTGGAGCTAGGGCAGTTTAAGGATGGACAGGGTGATGAAGTGGGACAGAAGGATGACATTCAGGGGGTCTAATTTCTTGGCGGGGGTCTTGGCATTGTTCTCTGTCTTTGTCTTGGATCTCAGGTACCGCTTGCGGGTGGTTCTCCATCTGCAGGGGGTGGGGTGCTGGTGTCGTGGTCCTGTGGCGGTGCCTCCTGTCCACTAGCGCCAGCGGAAGTGTTGGGCTGTTCATCATCGAGTCTAGTGTCAGGGGCCCCTTGTTGTGCCACAGTGTCCCTCCTGGTGTTCACAAGGTCCTTCAGCACCCCTACAATGGTGACCAGGGTGGTGATGATGGACCTGAGTTCCTCCCTGATCCCCAGATAATGTTGCTCCTGCAGCCGCTGGGTCTCCTTAAACTTGGCCAGTACCGTGGCCATCGTATCCTGGGAATGATGGGACTCTCCCATGATGTTGGAGAGGGCCTCATGGAGAGTGGGTTCCCTGGGCTTGTCCTCCCCCTGTCGCACAGCAGTCCTCCCAGTTCCCCTGTTTTCCTGTTCCTCTGTCCCCTGAACCGTGTGCCCACTGCCACTGACCCCAGGTCCCTGTTTTTCTTCGGTTTGTGGGTTTGCCTGGGTTCCTTGTAGTGGTGGACACACAGCTGCTTGACGTGTCCTGGGGACAGAGGGATGGGCCCGCTGGGTGGGTGCTGAGCTGGTGTTTCCTGAGGGGGGAGGCTCTGTGGTGACATGTGCCAGTGTGTGGGGAACGGACTGTCCCGAGGTCCCAGATGGGCCAGGCTGGTCATCTACATCCAGTTGGACAGAGCTGCTGTCATCACTGTGGGCCTCTTCTGTGGGGGGGTGGACATGTCTGGAACCTCCTGTCCGGTGACTTTGGGTAGGGGCCCTGCAGGGGTGTAAAGGCATGATTATTGCATCTGTGTGTGCCATTGTGTGCAATGGGTGGGTGACCCTGTACCCCAGTGCTTACATTCTTGTCTGGAACCTTGTGTGATATTTGGTTTGGGGATCTGTGTGTGTATCTGTGGTGGGCATGTGTTGGAAAATGGGTTATTGATAAGGGCAGGTAGGTACCTACACTTAGCAATAGGCCACTAACCTCCACTAAGGTCCAGTTAGGTCTCAGTAAATTAAATCCAGCTCAACCCTTGGTAGCTTGGCAACGAGCGTTAAGGCTTAACCTAGGAGACAGAGTGTAAAGCATTCAAATATCACAAAACAGTAATTAAATAAAACACAGGAAACAGTTTAAAAATCCAAAACCAATTTATAAAAATAGATTATATTTTTATCTTTAAAATGACACCAAAACGAATAAAATCGGATAAGGGGAACCGGAGATATGAATTTTTAAAGAATAATTATTTTCTTAGCGCCTAGAAACAAAAAGCGCCAATCGGGTCATCTAGTTGCACCTCAACCGGGGCAAAGTCAAAGTTTAAGGCCGACCGCGATGGAGCCCTGCTCAGCTACAGGCTGCGGGAGGCCTCGGTTAAAAGTTTACCTTCATACTTAGGCGGTCATTCTGACCGCGGCGGTCGGCGGTCGCCGCCAGCCAAGCGGTTCCCGCAGAAAGACCGCACCGCGGTCAAAAGACCGCGATGGCCATTCCGGCTTTCCCGCTGGGCCGGCGGGTGACCGCCAGAAGACCGCCGGCCGGCCCAGCGGGACAGCCCCTTTAACAATGAAGCCGGCTCGGAATGGAGCCGGCGGAGTTGAAGGGGTGCGACGGGTGTAGTGGCACCCGTCGCGATTTTCACTGTCTGCTAAGCAGACAGTGAAAATCTTTGTGGGGCCCTGTTAGGGGGCCCCTGCACTGCCCATGCCAGTGGCATGGGCAGTGCAGGGGCCCCCAGGGGCCCCACGGCACCCGTTCCCGCCATCCTGGTTCCGGCGGTGGACACCGCCAGAAACAGGCTGGCGGTAAGGGGGTCGGAATCCCCATGGCGGTGCTGCAAGCAGCGCCGCCATGGCGGGTTCCCTGGGCCAGCGGGAAACCGGCGGGAAACCGCCGGCTCCCCTTTTCCGACCGCAGCTTTACCGCCGCGGTCAGAATCACCCAGGAAGCACCACCAGCCTGTTGGCGGTACTTCCGCCGCACTCCGCCATGGCGGTCATGGACCGTCAAGGTCAGAATGACCCCCTTAGTCTTTTTTTTCAAAGATTTTCTTCAGCGGGACGAACCTGCCAGTCCAATCCGACATCCTGGAGCCCTTCTCCGGATACGCGATGCTTGAATCCTCGGTGGAGATTTTTACCTTCGGACTTAGTCGTTTTTTCGATGTGAAAATCCTTCGACCGGGGTAAACCTGGATCTTGATCCGACGTCCATGGAGCCCTCCTCGGATACGCTGGCTGGGAGGTCCCAGTCAACTTTTTACCTTCGGACTTAGGCGGTCATTCTGACCGCGGCGGTCGGCGCCCGCCAAGCGGTTCCCGCAGAAAGACCGCACCGCGGTCAAAAGACCGCGGCGGCCATTCCGGCTTTCCTGCTGGGCCGGCGGGCGACCGCCAGAAAACCGCCGGCCGGTCCAGCGGGACAGCCCCTTCAACAATGAAGCCAGCTCGGAATGGAGCCGGCGGAGTTGAAGGGGTGCGATGGGTGCAGTGGCACCCGTCGCGATTTTCACTGTCTGCTAAGCAGACAGTGAAAATCTTTGTGGGGCCCTGTTAGGGGGCCCCTGCACTGCCCATGCCAGTGGTATGGGCAGTGCAGAGGCCCCCAGGGGCCCCACGGCACCCGTTCACGCCATCCTGGTTCCGGCGGTGGACACTGCCAGAAACAGGCTGGCGGTAAGGGGGTTGGAATCCCCATGGCGGTGCTGCAAGCAGCGCCGCCATGGCGGGTTCCCTGGGCCAGCGGGAAACCGCTGGCTCCCCTTTTCTGACCGCGGCTTTACCGCCGCAGTCAGAATCGCCCAGGAAGCACCGCCAGCCTGTTGGCGGTACTTCTGCCGCACTCCGCCATGGCGGTCATGGACCGCAAAAGGTCAGAATGACCCCCTTAGTCTCTTTTTCTGAGATTTTCTTTACCGGGACGAACCAGCAAATCAGGCCGGGTCGTGGTTGAGGCAAGCCGGCTAGAGTTGCCGCGGCGGGTCGGTCCCTCTATGGAGCTTTTTTTTCAAAAGTTGTCCAAACTTCTCCAAACTTCTGGGGCTTCTCCCAGATGTCCTTTTAAGGTCCTTTTGGGGTCCACAGCTCACCCCAAGGGTCCAGAAGTTCTGAGATGGTCCTTGGGGGGTGCAGACTACAACTCCCAGAATGCACCTGGTGCAAACTCCTTTTTGGTCACTGGACAGTGGTCAGCTGGTCGCTTTCTTCAGGAGTTGGTGCAGGGGACTCTGGATAGCAATTTTTCACCTGTAGCAAACAGGGAGTCCCTCCTTGAACCAGTTGAAGCCAGGCAAAGTCCTTCTTGTGGTGAAGCCCAAGTGTGCAGCTGGTGCAGTCCTTCTGAGTGCAGGTTCCAGGTGCAGGCCAGGGGTCCAGCAGGGCAGTCCTTCTTCATCTGTAGTTCTTCCTTGTTGGATGTGGTAGGGAACTGAGGTGTGGGTGCAGGTCTGCCAGTTTTATCCTTGCTCCTGGGTGAGAAGCAGGGGGTCCTGGTTCTCCAATCAGGTGCAGGGTCCTTCCCCCTGTGACGACCACTTCCTGGGAAGTGTGGCAAAAATCAATCCCAGGAGGCAACATTCTCTAAAAATCCATCATGGATGAATCTGATTTTTGGAGGTTACATCTGGCTGAGCCCACCCACTGGTGTGGCTAAAAATCATAAACACACCCCTCTCCTGCCCTCTCCTAATCTAATCAAGGGGGCACCTAGTTGTCTGGGGTTGCAGGATGTGGGGGTGTTGCTGGCTGCTCCAAATGTCCTTCTCTGTCTTTGAAGACCAGTTTGGCAGCCCTCCCCCTTCCTGCCTCACCATCTGCTGAGGGGAGATTCCTTCCCACAGGCACATTCCTTTGTGTGAAGCCAGGCCACTTCACACCTCATCAAGGCAGCTTGGTCAAGCTGCTCAAGGCTGGCCAATCAGAGCACAGCAGCAAAAACAATGCAGGGCTGAAATTGGCAACTTTTCAGGTAAAGTTTAAAACTCTTTACCTGAACAAGTTATATTAAATCCAACAACTGGAAGCTGTGGGATTTATTACAACAATTCATTTGATACCAAACTCTTGGTATGCATCATTTAAGGAGACTTTAAAAATTAAAATAAAGTCTCCCCATTCTAGCCTATGAAGGCCATTTACTACAATGAGGGAAAAACGAATTTGGCTGTTTTTACCTCACCAGGGCTTATAAAACTATTTTTATAAAGTCCCTGCTTATAGTTACATGGCACCCAGCCCTAGGGGGACATAGGGCACACCTTAGGGGTGACGTATATGTAAAAATAAGGTAGTTTAAGACTTTGGAACTACTTTTAATTCCAAAGTCGAATTTGCATATAACTTTAATTTAAAAGCAGCCAGCAAGGCAGGCCTGCCTTTAAAATGACACTGGGCACCTCAGCAGTGCACCTATGGGTGCACCACCTATGCTGTGGTCCCTAAACCTACATGCCCTACCATATACTAGGGACTTATAGGTAGATTAACTTAGCCAATTATAATTAGCCTAATTTGCATATCCATTTTACACAGAGCACAGGCCCTGGGACTGGTTAGCAGTACCCAGGGCACCATCAGAGTCAGGAAAACACCAGCAAAAAGTGGAAAATGGGGGCAACACGTTAGGGGGCCTCTGCAATCAGCCCTGTTTTCTCACAGCATGTTTTGGTGATGGGTGTCCATGCTTTGGTGTTGCATGCAGGGCTTGGTGTTGGGATGTGTGGTTTGTGATAGTGGGACATATGTGAGGTGTTGGAGTGATGAGGTGAGGGCGAGGAGGGGGGTATGTGATAGCACACAGGTAGGGTGGGGATGTAATAGTTAAGATTTGACTTACCAGAGTCCATTCCTCCTGCTACTTCTGTGAGGCCCTCAGGATGCAGTATGGCCAAGCCTCCCATGTTGTTAGTTGTGGGGGAGAAGGTGGGGATCCGCCGCCAGTCCTCTGAAATGCAATCTGGTGTCTTGAGACCACGGAACACACTTTCCCCCGTAGGTCGTTCCACCTCTTCCTGATGCCATCCAGTGTTCTTGGATGCTGTCCCACTGAGTTGACCCTGTCTACGATTCTGCGCCATAGCTCCATCTTCCTAGCAATGGAGGTATGCTGCACCTGTGAACCGAATAGCTGTGGCTCTACCCGGATAATTTCTTCCACCATGACCCTGAGCTCCTCCTCAGGAAACCTGGGGTGTCTTTACGGGTCCATGGTATGGAGTGGGTGATGTGTGAGGTGGTGTGTGTTGTGATGTGTGAGGGGATGTGTTTGTGTGTGTTGTGTGAGGTGTGTGGATGTTGTGTGAGTGATGGTGTTGTGTGCCTGTGGATGCTAGTTTGTTGATGGTGGTGTCTCTCTCTGTGCTTCGTTCTCAAATTTTATTGTAGGGGTTTGTGGGTGATGTGGGTGTGTGTTATATATTGTATTGAGTGTGTGGGAGTGGTGTGTGTATGTGTATCAGGAGTGTGTATTTCGAATTGTCCAATGTGGTGGTGTTTTGTAAATGTGTGTGTATTTTGAGCGCGGCGGTGTGTACGGCAATGCAATACCACAGTTGAAAGACCGCCACGTGGATTAGTTGGTCGTGATAGTGTGGGCGTATTCCTGTTGGTGTGACGGTGGAGGTTTTGTTATCGCCAGTTTATCACTGACCTTTGGTGTGGCGGATTTGTGTGGGTGTCTAGATTTTGGCGGATTCCGGCATGTAGGTCATAATAGCTGTGGCGGATTTCCGCGGCCGCAGCGGTGTGTTGGCGGTCTTCTGCATGGCGGTAAGCGAGATTTACCGCCAATGTTGTAATGAGGGCCTACATCTTTTGATGACAACAGGGATACACTAGCAGCAGAACTTTTTTATTTCAAACCTTTACTGAACAAAGGAAATAATACCACACACATGCAAGAGGGCTTAAGACAAACATTCATTAGACTGGAATGCCTAAAAAACAAGAACCTTCTAAATGGTGGGATGCTACAACCTTAAAAAGATACCTAGAAACAGAAGAGACATTCTTTAAACCACATTTAATGACTGATGCCCTACATACATCTGAAACACAGCTTTTTCATACATGACTGATTCAAGTTCATAGGGACTCATCACTACAAATTTTCAGCCTTGAAAAAGTCACTTTGTGACTAAACACGTGTTGGCTGTTATTGTATTGGACTGACTACGGGCTGTTGCTGAATGTGCTGTTATTGTATGCACTGACTATGGGCTGTTACTGTATGGATTGACCATGGAAAAATACACGTATTTCCAATAGCCATATATAAATGAACTAAGTTGTAAAGAACTTCCTTTGATGAAAATAAACCTACAAGGTTACAAGGAGAGAAGAACTTCGCTCCATTTTTGTTTTTCTTTAAAAACTGGTCTTATATTACTTTATATTCAGTAAATTACCAAAGATGCTTGACATGCCTGTGCTGGAGTGCTGTTGTCTTAATTAGGTATAGTTGTCATGTTGTTCTTTGTCTCTTTGTCTTTCTGTGTTTTGTGCATGCCGTTGTCCTTCCATTGTGCTGTGATGTGTGTGATGTCTGTGTCCATTGAATGGATGTTTACTGATGGCGTTGTTTGTGTTCCATGCCACTTCAATACATATTTGTGTTTTATGTGAGGACAGTCCCTGGCCAGTGGTGAATGTGAGTATGTGAGTTGTATTTGTGCTGTGGGTGTGTTGTTGTTGAAATGTGTGACAAAGCTGTGTAGCCTTCAGACTCCCTGTGTCTGAGCTGTGCGGCCATGTGTACTTGTGTGGTATTGCAGTGCAGTGTGAGTGTGCTGGCCAGTGTGCATATTGTGACTGTGTGTGGGCCCATGTTGATATATGTTTGTGAGTGTGTGTTGTTTGAGATGTCTACATGCTTCCTGTGGAGAATCCCCCCCATGGTGCTACAAGCTCTTTTTGAGGATGGTGAAGGAGGCAGGTATGTGTCCAGGGTCTCTTTGATTTCATTGTCTATTGAAGAGTATCAGCAGTGGCATGACATTTGTGAATGGCTCTCTGGCTACCTGTAGGTGAGTTTTTCCCTTTCTACTGTCTGTTAACACCTTCTGGTACGTGGTGCTTGGCCCGTCACGGTCACATTGGTAGTGTGCAACCTCGTAATGAGTCCAGCAGAAGCACTGGCTCCTCCGGCCTGCTTGTGCTTCCTTGTGTCCGTGACGGTCTATGCTGCCTGGTGGTTCTGGCGCGGCTGGCGGTCTTGTGTTGGTACGACCACCAAACTCGTAATACGGTGGTCACATCCGCCAGACCATTGACAATCCGACCACCACCATGGTAGTCCCGGGACCACCAAACTCATAAGGAGGCCCTGTTGTTTATTTTGGTCTCCTGTGCCAAGACGTTGTCATAAACATTCCACCATATTATTTGGAATTTGGGTTGACATCTATGATAATAATCCATTGCAGGCTTAGTTTATGTTCTTTTTGTTGGTAGAAAGAGCTTTCAGTTAGTAAATTGTATTGGTTAGCCACCTCTGTGACATGGACCTAAGTTAGTGCTATCATTTTGTTTTATTTTAAAGACAAATTGACCATACAATATTTTACACTGACTGCAGATTGCTGGATGAGTCTCCATATGCTTTAATGGAAATGATAGTAGCCATGTATGGCTGTATGGGGGAAAAGTTTTAAAATAGTTTGCATTATGGCTTGTTCAAAGTCTGTGAATATTTTTTGTGGGTAGTAGTTTTTAATGTGGTTTAGGAGTTTTTAGTAAGTACTACTTTGTTCATTTGGAAATAGGTCACATATAAAAGGGATATTTGTGCTTTGATATTCATCATGTATGGTACAAATCTGAGTGTACGGTTTGCAACACATTTTGATGAGATCGTCCATCATCCAGGTTTGACAATTGCTTAGTTTCAGTAAGTTATCAGCTGTGGAAATTATTAAGATGTGTCTATCATTGTTTAGGTTGTCATATAACAGGAAGGGTTGCACATTATGGGCCTCGTTATGAGTTTGGCACTCTGACGGTAAGACTGCTGCCGTGGTGGCCGCCAAAGGACCGCCATATTAAAGAGGCACACAGCTCAGACTGTAAAAAAAAAACAATTTCCTAAAACCGCCAAGACACTGGCGGACGGAAAAAAGGCAAATCAACCACCAGCATTGCCTGCCTGACAAAAATCAACCAATCTAAATACGATCCACAAATCACAAGAGGAGTTCTTCTATGGTAGAAAACTATTGTCAGTGTGAACCACGGCAGTCTGAACTCACATCAGTCAGAACACTACACAACACTGGACAGCTCGAATACCCCATACCTGAAGCACATGCCATAAATCCACACACCTGACACACCTACACACTGCACTATAAAACACACCCCTAAACACCCACAATCCTTTGCTACCAGAACACACTCACAGCTAGACACTAGCAAATAAATTATATCTGGCTAAACAAACAATAGGCATGCCTACTCATTACACCCAGCACACATCCCACACTTGCCCAACATACACAACACACAATTTTCCAACCCATACAATGCACACCAACCGTCACCCACTCACATCACAACACCTACACCTCATCACAAACATTATTCATCCTTTTTTCACTACCTTACCGTCTTTACTACAACTACGATGTCACCACAAAAACATACATGTTTCACTGACGATGAGTTGAGGATCACGGTGGACAAAATTGTCAGGGTAGAGCCATATCTATTTGAACCACAGATCTATCAAACATCAATAGCTAGGAAAATGGAGTTGTGGCAAAGGTTATTGACAGGGTCAATGCAGCAGGCAGTTACCCACACACAAGGGAGGACATCAGGAAGAAATGGAACAACCTGAGGGGAAGGTACGTTCAATGGCATCCAGGCACCAGCTGGTGGTCCTCAAGACTGGTGGTGGGCCCCCACCTTCTCCCCCACAGTTTATATCATGGGAGGAGAAGGTCTTGTGTTGGACCTGGCCCTTTTACAGGGTCATTCCCCAGACCTTTTGCTTTTTGCCTCCTTATTTTCCTGACCTTTGTTGGCTGACGTTTTGCTAACCAGTGCTAAAGTGCATGTGCTCTCCCTTAGAAAATTGATATGATTGGCTTATACCTAATTGGCATATTTAATTTACCTATAAAGTCCCTTGTAAAGTGGTATCCCTATACCCAGTGCTGCTTGCGCCACCCACTGAAGTAGCTTCTCAAACCTATCTCAGGACTGCTAGCGCAGGGCCTGTGTGCACAGGTTTCCGCCACAGGGACCTGGCATCTAAATTTACTTGCTAGGCCCAGAACTCCACTTTTACTACATGTAAATCACCCCTAAGGTACACCCTAGCTAGCCCTTTTGGCAGGGTGACATGTATGTAGAAGGCAGGACATGTGCCATGTTGCGTGGCCTGTCCTGGTAGTGACAAACAGCCTAACTTTGTGTCTCACAGCTGTGAATGCTGCCTTCTCAAAGGATTGCATTGGAAATGCCCTGCCTTGTCTGATTTATGAGGGGTAGGGTAGGCATGTTTGGTATGGTTGTGATAGTGGTGAGAAATGCTTCTTACTGGTGTAGGTGTATTTTTTATTACTATCACAGAAATGCCACTTCTAGAAAGTGCGCATCTATCTGTGCTTATGACTTTGGTGTTTTGCAGCCTGCCTCCAGTCCACGTCTGGGCAGACTGACAGTTGGGGCTTTGTGCATACTTCTCAGACAGCCTGAACACAGGGAGGGTGGAGGTGTCACAGAGATGCATCTACATATTGTAAAGCCTTCCTGGGCTGAGAGAAGGGAGAGGCGGGGCACACCTGCATTTGTAAAGGCTGTACCCTGGCTTCACACAATAGGGTCGTTTACCCCCCACTGATGTTTGGAGCCTGTGCTGGAGGAGAGAAAGGGCTCTCCCAGAACCATTTGTAACTGGTTGGAACCCCCCCTCTTCCCCATTGGAAAACACACTGTAAACCTAGTATAAGTACAGGGGAATTTTCCCCACAATTTAGACATCATTTTGAACACTCTGGGAACTCCAGGAACATTACCTGGAACTGGACAGGACGCTGTTGAGAAGACTCACCAGGACCACCATGGACTGCTGCTGCTGTGCTGACCTGTGACCTGCTTGGTCACTAGGAGAAACTGACACTGCTGGCATTCCCTTGTGTGCTGGCCTGTAGCTGGGTTTGCCAGCCCTGCACCCCTTCTTCCTTGTTTTCGTCTCCAGAGAAAGAGTGCTATGGCCCCTGACCTCTGTAAACTTAGTCCTGCACACGGACGGCTGTTTTGATGAGGAAGCACTGAGAGAACGCTCCTGAGTGCCTTGCACACTTTTAAAGTGATTTTTCTGGCCCAAAATCACCACCGCAGCCCGGGATCTCTCTCGTGCCCCTCGTGCTACTTTGAGCGCTCTTTGTGCCTGAAAGACATCACCGCCGCAGCCCGGGCTTATAGTAATATCCTCGCGCCTCGACAAGTGCTCCCCTGCTGTTACGGATCACCACCGCAGCCCGGGTGTTGAATTATTGTAAGCTTAAGGCTCGCGCTGTTTTCAGTGTCCAGAGGAGGAAGCGTGCTCCATTCGGCGCCCCCGGGGCACGGTCCGCTCTCTGGAGCGCCCCCAGGGCACCAGCTGCCTCCGATTCCTGCAGAGTCACTGCGGCAGCCAAGGAACAGCTCAGGACACTCGCGCACCACGTCGGGTGCTGGCGAGTGCCTTATCGGGCCCCAGGAGGGGTCTGAGCTCCCAGGGAGCAGCACCGCAGGACTCAGATAAGGCACAGGGAGTGCCCCCCTTCCCCGGTCTCTGCACTAGGAGCAGGACGCTCCTGTTTCACTTTAAAAAAACTAAACGGGCATTGTTTCTTATAAACCAGGAAGGGAGACCTTAACGGAGGCCCCCTTCTTCTCGCCCTAATTGTTGTTGGGCCTCGCCTGGTCCCCACCCAGAGGACAGGGTGTAAGGAGGCTGAGGCAGGCCCCCATCTGAATCGCGGGCCCCTGGAGGGGCCTGTTTTCTACCAGGAGAGGGTGCCGACCACCCCTCTCCCCCAGGGGCACCGCGTGGCCCCTGTTTAGTGCACAGTAGCACTGTGGGCCCTCTATGGTCCCCCTTCTAGGCACAGGGAGTGCCTCTTCTACTGGAAACCAGGTACTTTTAGAGATATTGTGGCTCAGTCAGCCAAGTATGGGCCTAGGGAAATCCTTATGATTTACCTGCTTTTCCTGCCAGTAGACATATGTGATAATGTTCCTTTTATGGGCATGATTTGCTGATATGTATTTATGTGACTTGTGAGATGTTTTCTAATGTTCCTTTTATGGATATTTAGGAATTATTCATGATAAGTGCATAGAATTCTTACTGTAATTCCTGACTACTGCTTATGTTGCAGAATCCTGAGTACTTACGTGTTCTAATGTGACAACTGCGGATTCTTGCAGAGTATTAGTCACTTGTGTAACGTTCTGATAACTGCTAAGGTAGCAGGGTATTACTTACGTGTAATGATGGTCTAATTATGTTTTGTGCAATACAGTTTATTTTTATATAGGTCAGTTTGGTTTAGTTTGTGGTGTACATTTTGCATCACATGTGTTGTGTGTGTTGTGCAAATGCTTTACACATTGCCTCCAGGTTAGGCCTGACTGCTCGTGCCAAGGTACCAAGGAAGTGAGCAGGGCTTACCTTGGACATGTAACTCCCTTGCCCTGACTAGAGTTGGTGGGTTCTGCCTGGCTTAGGTGCATATCCTAGCCAACCAGAAACCCCATTTCTAACATCTTGGATATCCTGCTTCCTGAGGGCCTGACAGGAATACCCGGGGAAGTGGAGTCATGTAAGTAACAACAACATTCATGTCACCAGTCTTGTCTTGCATGCTCACTCATCACCTTTCCCCACCCCAATGACCAAACCACCCACCATCTCTCTGCTCAAAGCGCCAAATACCCTCGCTGCCATGCCATATGTCAGGTAAACTCACCTGGGGCTACAGTGTTTGGGAAGGGCATGTGAAGAAATCCTGGAAACTGACAGCACCACAACTCCCAGAAGGCAATGTTTCACCATGAACAAAACCAGAATGGTGCACTAAATGGGAAATGTCTTGCATGTGAAATTAACAATCAAAGTGATCCATCCTGAATGGTCGACCATTTAACAGTTCATGGCAATGACAGCTATGCAATGGCCCACTACCAGTACCATTACAAGCAAATCCCAACTACAGCTGTGTCCCGTACCAAACTGGATTCTGAGATATCCTCCCTAATAATGTCATGTACTCACCTGGGAGGACAATTAAATGGCAAACTGGATGCACTTGCAGTACATACAGGCAGAGGCCCAGGTCAAAATGTCACACCTATATTGTGTGCCAGCTCTGACACCATTATGCATTGTTCAGCTTCTAGTTGACTCAATGAAGCCATACACCTTACTAGAACAGGAATGTACATTTTAACTCAGACAAGATGTGGGGGTATTAGGAGCCATCTAAACACCGACATACTCTAAAAGCTTGGACCATGTTGTATGCAATTGCAAATCAATGTGTCCCACATTACACTAACCTAGATTAAGTAGTAGCTGTTATTGTTATTTCAGGGGATCATGTCAAGGTAGTGGGTGCATCTCACATACCATGTTTAGTAGTCTAATTTATAAATCACTTGTTGCATCACTTATATCTGTGGGTCCTACAAGTAACCTTGCCATCCCCAACATGGGGATGACACCAGACACTCATACTACCTCTCTGGATGAAGGCCCCAGTGAGAAAAACACCCCTGGATGTCTGGACACTGAGGACGAAGCTGGCCCATCAGGGACACCTAGTTAGTCAACAACTGTCAGCCTTACCCTGCCCACAACAACTCCTCCCAGCCCTGTTACAACTACATCACAGGCAACCATTCTCTCCCAAAACTGTGTCCCAAGGACAGTCTCAACCATTGTGTGCCCCCCAGTACAGGTACCTGAGTCTCCTAATGTCACCCCTAACAATGATGGTCCTACCACCAGTGGGAGTGGGCTCACTGTGCCAGGGGCACAGGTACGTAGGGTAGGATGCTTGGAAGGGATGGTGTGGGCCAGAGTATGGGGACGCCAAGAGACACAACTAAATAGGACATCATCTCCCAAGTCTTGGGTGCCTACCACAATTCCCAAGGCATGATGGGCCAGATACTGGCCATGATGGGGTAGCTCAGTTAGCTGCAGAGGGGCAACCACCAGGAAGCCATGCAGCAGTGGCAGGCCCACAGTACCATCCTGGCTTCCATTGCTGGGGTGCCAAGGGACATGAACACTAACCTGAGTAGGTTTGGCACCCAACATCAGGCCTTGTCCACTAGCAATGAGACATTAGGCCCCTTGCCATCTGTGGCTGCTAGCGGAATCGAGGCTCTGCCAGGAGAAGGGAATGCCTCTGACACCCCACCCTCTGTAGCAAAAGAACCCCCCAACGAACATGGACGTCCACCCAGACACCCAGGAGGAGCAGCTGCCAAGACTAAACCCACTGCCAGGAAGTGAACCACTTCTGAATGGTCCTTCTTGTGTGTCACTGATACACCCTGTTGACTGTTCTGATTCCTAAGTCCATTTTCCTATGGCGCAAAGACACTGGACTTGTATCTCCAAATGATGTAGCAGCTACCCTGATGATTTCATCCCTCATGACAGAACCATTCACTGTTAACTTTTCTTCATTCCTATTTCAAATCACTCATTTTGTTACAGATCCTGTGTAAGTGTTATGTATCAACCATATGCATCTGGCATGTATGACAACTATGGTACCAAAAATTGTCCTCACCCATTTCATACCTTTGTACTGGACATCCAGGATACATATTGTGTTGGGATTGTAGCATAGACATGACACAGGTCACCTGTAATGTACATCTCTACATAGTTATTTGTACAATGGTAATCAGCACATTGTGAAGTCTGTAGACTTCAGTGTTTCAGCATAGATGTCATTCACAACCAACCCACAGAATACAGACGTTAGGGACATGTCAGTCTATCACCACCCCAGGAGACAGACAGATTGGTTCAATGTATCATCAGCTAAAGCCTTATCACATACCCATACCTTATCCTTTCAAAAAAACCATACCCCATGAAACAGAAAGAGGTTATTATAACCTATTTCAGTCTTCAGACATCTGCGCAGTGGTCTGCAATGAGGAAACATACTGACAGCTAAGCACAAGTTAGGTCACATACAGCATAAACCATACTTATGAACAGGTTCTGGACACCACATTATGACATATGTGAGACACAAATGGACACACACATGGCACCATTTGAGCTACCTCCCAAACCAAACAGGTGTTTTTTTGTGGAAAATGACACATCCAAACCATTGTCCTGACAGTCTGGGCATATAACTCACACACCACAAATCTAATGCTGAATAGTACCTGGTTTAATCCATGTCCATTTCTCATGTCAGTCTGCAAATCCCATCTGCCTGTGACACTGTCTGAGATTGCCAAATGGAGATCAGCCAAACAGCCAAACCGCAAATCTGTGATTGACAAACATAAGGTATAGGCCACAGTGGAACACATCCATCACATAGTCAATTCATAACTATAAGTGTGACTTTGATTGTGCATTTCTCAAACAATGGACTGTATACATAACAGTTCTGTACACAACTCCAAGTAACATTCTGCATGCATATCTGATACATGGGCTTTGGAGCCACTTAAGACCACACTGATGGTGGTAAGAATAACATTACATGCATGCATACCCCAACAATACCCTATGGAATCACTATTGTAACATCACATCACATACCTTGAGTCAGTTGAAGTACTGATTGATGACATCTGCCCTGATGTCTCCAGCTTCATCCTCATCATGCTCATCATCACTTGGCATATCTGCATTTCTACCTACGGGATCTGCTGGTTCCCCCTCATCTGGTATGAATGATATCTGACATCTTAGGGCAATGTTGTGGAGCATGCAGCAGGCAACAAATATTTGAAATACTTTGTAGGGTGAGTAGAGGAGGGCTCCTGCAGATTTGTCTTTGCTGCAAAATCTTGCCTTCAGGATCCCAAAAGGTCACTCCACAACACACCTTGTCCTTCTGGGAGCCTTAATGAAGCAGACTTCCCCTGGCGTGGTTGGGTACCTCACAGGTGTCAATAACCAGCTACGGTTTGGGTAGCCAGAGTCCCTGTAAGGCATAGTAACACCAATCCAAACTTTAATCTTGGACATCAACACATATGGTAGCTGGAATAGTTACAAACACACACAACATATATGACTACCAACCAGCCAAGCCCTCTCTGTGTATAACTGTGTCATCAGAAATGGGAGTTTGCTGTTCTGCATGATGAAAGAACCATGGACTGATCCTGGAAGCGTTGCACAAACTTGTGAAATGTATGTCAGCCAAACAGACCACTTGGACGTTTACGAAGTGGTAGTTTTTCCTGTTCCTATATACCTGTTCATTAGCACCTGGGGGAACCAAGGCTACATGGGTGCCACCTATGACTCCAGCCACATGTGGAATATATCCCCAAAAATCTGCCTTCACATTGGCCAAATTGTCATGTTGGGGAAATAGGATGTTGCTGTCCAGGTGTTTTTTTACAATGCAGACAGTACAGCCTTCAAAACCAGACTGAACATTGGCTGAGACATCCCTGGATTTAGTGCCACTGTATTCTGCAAGGAGATATTGGCCAGGAAGTGCAGTTCTGACATGACTTGAGCCATGGGAGGTATGCTATAGGGATTGCGAATGGCAGGCATCAGATCTGGCTCCAACTGACAACATAGATCCATAAATGTAAGCCTATTCAGGTGATATATCTGGTTTACATGTCGCACCTCCACGGTCGGCGGGTCTGTCATGGATGCTACACTGGAAGTTGTCTTGCTCTCCTCAGGCCAGGGTAACTATGTGGGACAACACCTGAATGTATGTGAATGACTCAATCTATACATCATAAGTATGAACGTCACATAGATATCTAAATCATGCCACATGAAACAGTGAATATGTGGTATTCAGCACATAGTGAGGCAAAATATAAAAATGTATCTGATTCAAATCCCCTAAACCCTTGCATGTTCTCTAAATAGAGATACGTGTTACTGAGAGTGAAAGTTACATTAACCTAGTTGACATGTAACACATATTTGTTGCACCTATACCATCTTATATTGTCATTTGTATGGTGACAATACTGTTTGATACACATAACGGAAATACCTAATTTCACTTCTTCTACTAATGATATGCACATTGATACTTGCAAACAGTAAGTCACCACTTAACACATTGTCAGAGATATAATTTTTCAGTAAAGAACACAACTTTCATCACTTTATCATACAAATATGAGCCCTAAAATGACAGCTGCCTGACCTACTGTACAGGACAGCAGGAAGAGACCTGACTCCACTGGCGTATGTCGTCATGGCGGTAGGCGGTTACACCCACGGTAGACATTGCCATTGGAACACATTGCAGCCTTTGGTGGACTTGTGCCAATGTGACATCCACCGGTGGTGACGGTCTTGTATGTGGCGTATGCGACCGCCATCTTCTGCACAATCCCTCACTTGGCTCCTGACACTGCTGACGGCAAGATCTCCACAACCTGAGCTGCTGTGTAGTGTCTCTTGGAGCAATCATGCACATACTGCAGGTGATTCGGCCCCTGCCTTCACTCCGGAAGAGCTGGACAAGCTTATGGAAGAGGTCCTACCCCTGTATGAACAGCTCTCTGGTGCACCAGAGAAGCAGGTGTGTCCAATTAAACACCAATGAGTGAAAGGTAGAGTGTATGATGATGTAGATGAAATGTGCTAGAATGAAGGATTGTGTCATAATGGCAAATAGCAGCTCTAGGATGTATAGGGAATTCAGAGTGTGAGTTTGTACTCGCGAACGCAATGGCAAAATGCACTACGGTCTCATGGTCACCAAATATTCTGTCTTCGGAGCAGTTAACGCAGCATTTCAGCTGTTCTACAACTGAATAGCAGTTACCCTTTGATTCCCTTGGACACACTCCAGACCGGAGGCGTCATTCAGAGCAGACTGTGCTCTACGCCGTGAGAGTGTTGTCACGAGGATTCAGAATATTTTTACATCCTTGTATTAATGTCTAAGAGCACGGTTGAGGAATTCAGTGCGCATTTGGTGTTATTGTGAAAGCGCACGACATAGGAATTCAGGGTGCAATTGGTGTTCCTAGTGGAACCGCAAGACAAAGAAATTCAGTGCACATTTGAAATTATTGTGAAAGCGCACAACATAGCAATTCAGTGCACATTTGATGTTATTGTGAAAGTGCACAACATAGGAATTCAGGGAGCATTTGGTTTTCGTAGTGAAACCACATGATAGAAATCAACATACTATCAACATAATTGCATTTGTCAGGTGGCAAGTGAGATGCTTATTCTTTTTATCTGTGTTTAACGCTTTCCTTTCACAGATCTCCCTCCTCGCAGTCCCCTTCCCAACACCCTTTGCCAGATTTGATGGTGCCTGGCGGTGGAACATTCTATCAGGGTGCAAGCCCTAAGGAATATCGCACTAACAGATTGGGCTAGCATGTGTGGGATGGATGGTTATGTGCACATGTGCATTGGAAGACAGGTATCCCTTATACATAGTAGATAGATTGTGCTGTATGTACTCTGATCCACATATGTACTTTACAACATTAACATCTATGTTGGTGTGACAATTAGTTGTAGGGATGTACCATTTTAAGGACATTCTTGTGGTCTGGTCATATGTTTCTAGCGGAAACCTGGTACGGGGTATGCATGTTGTATGCCTGACTCCACTTCACAAATGGCCTGATGGCAGAAGGTGACTTGAAAAATAGTTTGACATGTGAGAAAGGGTATGATTGGCTACCTGCACTAACATGATTGAACATCATACTTGTTTTGGGATTGGAGCATGTGTTTCTCCTCTTGTCCACGTCACCCATGCAGGTCAAGGCCCATCAGCAGAAAGGGGATCTGGCATGCCATTGCCAAGGAAGTGTGGACCCTGGGGGTCCACAGCCAGCAGAGCACACACTGTGGAAAGCGGTGGGATAACCTGAGACGCTGGGCCCATAAGACCACAGAGTCCCAGCTGGGGATGTACTCCCAAGGAGGAAGGGATGCCCGTCTAACCTTTACTCCCCTTATGGCCCTTATATTGGCCCCAGCCTACCCTGAGTTGGATGGGCGTTTAATGGCAGCACAGTAGCCAAAAGAGGGTAAGTACAGACCAAACACACTTTCACCCCTTTAACAGGTTAGTGTCTGATGTGACAGATTGTTAGCTCTGACAATGTGGTAAGTGCAAAGGGTCCAAGATCTCCAACGCATTGATGTACAATCCTTAACAATGGTACACAGGTGTGCACAGTGTTGTACAGTCCCCAACAATGGTACACAGGTGTTCATATTCTAATATGTACCGAGGCATATTACTCACCTATGTTGTCCCGTCTGTACAAAAGCATATGATAATGCACATGTGACAGTGTCCGCTATACTGCTATACTGCTCTTAATACCCTGCTGGTTGTTCTTTGCCACCTACAGATCCATACTCCCAATAATCTGACGGTTGTTCTTTGACACCTACAGATCCATACTCCCAATATTCTGATGGTAAGTTGTCCTTGTCTTTGCCCTCTGTCATTCAAATTCCCCTTGATGCATCCCTATCTGCAACAGAGATTCTGAGAAGTTGAGAACATGCCTACTAATCCTGAGGTTTTTAATCAACTTATTGTGAGGCTGTGATCTCAATATGACATTTCACATGCCACACTTGCTACACTTACTCAGACCTGTTAGGAGGTGTCCCAATTGGTAAGTGAAGATTAAACATTGGCACCTGTGATGTTTCATCTGAATGGACATACTGCATGTTCTAAACCCTAGTAGTATAACTAAACTGCTAGTGCAATCCATATCATTGATGTGAGAGCTCAGAATAATAGTACCATGTACATGTTCCCTGGACGATAAGTGACTACACAGCAATTTCCTATTCTAATGTGTTGTGGGCATGCTAAATAGGCCACAACATCTTAGCAATAGGTATACTCTACACTGGTTTTTGTCAATACCATGTGTACATTGTTAGGTTCAGCCAAATATTAACATTGCGATGCAACTCAAACAAACTTACTTTTGCTATTGTGTACATGTTTTGAAGGTTTTTAGTACGAGATCCTATTGTTTGTACTGACTTAATTGTGTTGTAGGTGTGGTAGTTCACCTTCACATGTTGTTGGAATGTGATAGTCATTTGGCTTGCCTCGAGGTGAATGTCTCTATCATGTTAAACTCAGAAGTGTGTTGTGGCATTGTGATGTTCATACACAGATTTAAGACTGCTCATGTCCGAGGTGTGGATAGTGATGTTGCCACTTGTATGATGGGCTATTGTTGTTGACACTCATCATGATTAGTTGTACTGTATATAGCCTTCATGCCCATGACAGGTGTAAATTGTATTTAAGGTGTTGGTATGGTGCCTGGGGTTGTCTGTGGGTAAATCCTATGGACTAAGTTGGCCCCTATAAGTGCACATGACTTTGTTTACAGGTAAGGAATGACTGAGATGAGTAGCTCCACAAAGTATCTATCATCCTTTCCTACACGACTATTGGGACATGTGTTTAGACTCAATCATACTCCAATTTGTGGAAAGGCAAATGTAGTGGTTGCATGTTTGCAAATGTCAATTGTGGCGGTTGTGGACACTGTGACATGAAATAGTTTTGTCTTGTATGTAACATGATGCCTCATGTTTGGTATATGATGAGGGCCCTTTCCTTCTACATTACAAAATGTAGGTATGTGTGGATTTTGTGTATGTGATGTGCTGAAATGAATGTCATCACTATTTCCCATTGCTTGGTTGTTGGTTGGCTATGGTGTTGTGGAAAGGGACTCAGATTCATATTGACAAGTCAGGTTGTCATAGAATGGTTATTGTGATAGCTCTACTAATATGATGGTATAGTGGGTGTGCGATAGGTGGCTTAGCTGGTGTGTGACATTGTTGTAATGTAGGGGTGTAGATGGTATCTAGTTGTAACATGATGTTGGCACTAACCTGGTTCCACCTGGTGGTGTAGTACAAGTTGTTGTAATGTGTTACACCTGACAGTCTTAGGGTGGTCCCCTCTAACTTTTTGCCTGCCTCCCTCCACTTTTTAGACACTGTTTTTGCTGGCTTTTAGACTCTGCGCACTTTACCACTGCTAACCAGTGCTAAAGTGCATATGCTATCTCTCCTTAAACATGGTAACCTTGGATCACACCCAATTGGACTATTTAATTTACTTATAAGTCCCTAGTAAAGTGCACTGTATGTGCCTAGGGCCTGTAAATTAAATGCTACTAGTGGGCCTGCAGCACTGGTTGTGCCACCCACTTAAGTAGCCCCTTTACCTTGTCTCAGGTCTGCCATTGCAAGGCCTGTGTGTACAGTTTCACTGCCACTTCGACTTGGCATTTAAAAGTACTTGCCAAGCCTAAACATTCCCTTTCTCTACATATAAGTCACCTCTAATGTGTGCCCTAGGTAACCCCTAGAGCAGGGTGCTGTGTGGGTTAAAGGCAGGACAGGTACCTGTGCAGTTTACATGTCCTGGTAGTGTAAAACTACTAAATTTGTTTTTACACTACTGTGAGGCCTGCTCCCTTCATAGGCTAACATTGGGGCTGCCCTCCTACATTATTGAAGTGGTAGCTGCTGATCTGAAAGGAGTAGGAAGGTCATTTATAGTATGGCCAGAATGGTAATACAAAATCCTGCTGACTGGTGAAGTTGGATTTAATATTACTATTCTAGAAATGCCACTTTTAGAAAGTGAGCATTTCTTTGCACTTAAATCTTTCTGTGCCTTACAATCCACGTCTGGCTTTGGTTTAGTTGACAGCTCCTTGTGCATTCACTCAGACACACCCCAAACACAGGGTACTCAGCCTCACTTGCATACATGTGCATTTTGAATGGGTCTTCCTGGGCTGGGAGGGTGGAGGGCCTGCCCTCACACAAAGGACTGCCACACCCCCTACTGGGACCCTGGCAGACAGGATTGAACTGAAAGGGGACCTGGTGCACTTCTAAGCCACTCTTTGAAGTCTCCCCCATTTCAAAGGCACATTTGGGTATAAAACAGGGCCTCTGCCCTACCACCTCAGACACTTGCTGGAGAAGAAACCTGAACCAGAACCTGCACCCTGACAAGAAGAACTGCCTGGCTGCCTAAAGGACTCACCTGACTGCTTTCTACAAAGGACTGCTGCCTTGCTGTTGCCCTGCTGTCCTGTTGAACTCTTGCCTTGATGCAGAAGTGCTCTCCAAGGGCTTGGATAGAGCTTGCCTCCTGTTCCCTGAAGTCTCAGGACCAAATAGACTTCTCTCTTGCAACTGGACTCCGTGTGCAGAGAAAAAGTTTACGCACAACTTGCTCCGCAGTGAAAAATTTACAGCGCGCCGGACCGGAAACACGCCGCTCGACCCTGCGAGGAAAAGATCGACGCAACGCCTGCGGTGTGACCAGAACTTCGGCGCACGGCCCGCCTGGACAACGCCGCCCGACTTCCAGAGAGGAAATCGACGCAGCGCCTGCCGTGAGGGAGAAATTTCCACGCACAGCCTACCGGAACGACACGCAGCCGGACTACAAGCCTAGGATTCCACGCACAGAACCCGGGGCGTCTGAAAACCCCGCGACCCACAGAGGAGAACTGTCCTCGCGCTGGAAATCGATGTAACGGCTTCCCCGCGTGAAAAATACCGAAGCAAGTCCGGGTGTGAAGGGGCGAAACCGACGCACACACCAATTTCCACGCATCTCCTCCTCTACGGCCCTTTGCGGAGATGTTTCACTCCAAACCAGGTACTTTGTGCTTGAAAGAGACTTTGTTTGCTTTTTAAAGACTTAAGACTCTTTATATCACTTTCCAGTGATAGCTTTACATTTTCATATTGCATCTTTTATCGTTTTGACCTGCAAATATCCAGGTAAATATTATATATTTTTCTAAACACTGTGTGGTGTATTCTTGTGGTGCTATATGGTGTCATTGTATGATTTATTGCACAAATACTTTACACATTGCCTTCTAAGTTAAGCCTGACTGCTCAGTGCCAAGCTACCAGAGGGTTGGCACAGGATAATTTGGATTGTGTGTGACTTACCCTGACTAGAGTGAGGGTCCTTGCTTGGACAGAACATAACCTGACTGCCAACCAAAGACCCCATTTCTAACATTGGTGATCAGCGGTGAGGATAGGACTTGTATTTGTGCAGTGACATACAATAGCTAAGTATTTCACTACCTACCCACAGTTGAAGGTCAACTTGATTTTTATATTCCTTCTGCAATTTCATTTTTCCTGACAATTTTTTGATCAAAATTCTCACTCAACATGTCTCTGGCTGGGTCTCAAGCAGGAGATTTTGACCTAGCCCTGTTGGAGACATACACTGTCAAACAGCTGAAAAGGTTCTGCAGGGAGATGGGAGTACCCACCCAAGGTGCCTCCAGAAAGGAGGGATTTCAAAAGGCGCTGAGGGCCTGGGCAGAAGCCCATTCAGAGGAGGGAGCTGAGGAGGAAGGGGAGCCAGAAGATGCCCCCCCAGAGGATTTTTTGCCATCAGTGGATGTTACCACTACAACTGTGCCCCCTGCAAAACCAGGGAGCAGTGTCTCTGATCAAAGCCTGACCACAGAGGAAAGGAGAGAGGAGAGAGAGTTTCAGTTGCAAATGGCAAGGTTAAAAATTGAGTCTCAACAGGAGGAAAGGAGGGCAGAGAGAGAAGCCAAGGAAGCTGCGGATGAAAGAGCAGCTAAACAGATTGAGGCTGAAAGAGCAGCCAAACAGATGGAAGCTGAAAGAGCTGAGGCTGCAGCTGAGAGAGCTTTGGCTGAAAAGAAATTATTGTTGGCTCATGAACTGAGTCTCAAGGAGCTGGAGATCAAGGCAAGACAGTCTGAGTCCAGAAGTAATGGTGGCAGCATAGAGACAGGACCTGCTGGAGAGAAGGTTCATATACCCAAAAATGTGGTGCCCAGTTTTGTGGTAGGAGATGACATAGATAAATGGTTAGCTGCTTATGAAGTTGCACTAAGGGCTCATGAGGTTCCTGAAGGGAAATGGGGTACAGCTATGTGGAGTTATGTGTCACTATTGGGGAGGTACATACTTCTCACATTGGACATAAAGGATCAAAACACATACCCACTTCAGAACGCCATTTTACTTGCCAAGTTTGGGCTGACCCCTAAGGGATACTGTCAGAGGTTCAGGACAGCACCAAACAATCCACACAAACATGGGTAGATTTCTTTGACTTTTCCTGTAAGGCACTGAGTGGATGGGTGAGGGGCAACAAAGTAGATGACTACAAAGGGTTATATGACTTGATTCTGAGAGAGCATATGCTCAGTATTACTTTTACTGAGTGGCGCCAGCACTTGGTAGATAGTAAGCTGACTGATCCCAGGAAGCTTACTGAGGAGGCGGACCTCTGGTTTAGCACCAGAGTGTCCCGAAAGGTATATGGGGGGACAACCACAAAGGTGGTCAGGGTTCCCAACAGAAGAAAGAGGGGGGAGATAAACTTACAGATAAGGAACTCTCAAAAGGCCCCTAAAAGAATTCCCAGGGAGGGGGTGGCAACTATTCCTCTTCCAGATTTGGGAAAAAGCCAGGGAATTTTGATAAATCATCAGGGAAATTCATCCCCAAATGCTTAGAGTGCTACCAGTATGGTCACTCTAAGGGCGACTCCCAGTGTTCCAAGAGAGCACCGTCCACTACCGGACAGACACCTGGGTTCACTAGTGTAGCGCTCGGGGGAGAGACACACCCAGATAGCTTTGGGGAGGAGGCAGAGGTTTCCCTAGTATCCCTGGGAGAAAGAGAAATGGTGCCCAAAACCCACATGCCCCAAAATACTTCAAAGTATAGGCAGTGGGTCACCATTGATGGGCAAAGGGTGGAGGCTCTGCGTGACACAGGAGCCAGTATGACTAATATCAAGAGTCAGCTGGTGTCAACAGAGCAGACAGTCCCTAATACATTCCACCAGGTCATAGTCGCTGACAATCGTGAGAGTCACCAACCGGTGGCTCTGGTTCCCTTTGAGTGGGGGGGTCTCTGGTACTCTGAAAGTAGCTGTGAGTCCTGCCATGCCTGTAGATTGTCTGATGGGCAATGATCTTGAGCATACTGCTTGGAAAGAGGTAGAGCTCAGATCCCACCTGGAGATGTTAGGTTTGCCAGAGTGGGTCTGCATGACCCCACGGTCCAGGGCTGCCCGGAAAGGGAGTCAAGGGCGTCTGGAGCCTGGAACAATGGCCCAGGCAGCTGCAAAGAGGAAGGGCAAGAGGCGTGGGAAACCCACCTCAAATGTTCCCACGGTGGTGGACGGGGCCCCTGAGGAGGAGGAGGCCCCTGAGCCAACTGGGGAGGACATAGCTGACCTGGGTAACCTACCTGAACTTGCTGGCTGGCAAGTAGAAGGTGGGCCAACCAGGGCAGAATTCTGCAAGGCGCAGAAGGAATGCCCCACCCTCGAGGGTCTGAGGCGACAGGCCACAACCCAAGCAGCAGGTGACGCCTCTGGCAGTCACCATATTTACTGGGAGAATGATCTCCTTTACAGTGAGCCTAAGGTTCCAGGTCCTGGGGCAGCCCGTGTGCTGGTGGTCCCCCAGTGTTACCGGGCCTTCCTACTGGGCCTGGCTGACGACATCCCCCTGGCAGGACACCTGGGCCAAGACAAGACCTTTAACAGGCTTGTCAACCACTTCCATTGGCCCAGAATGAGGATAGCCTCAGATAACTTCTGCAGAGCTTGCCCCACCTGCCAGGCTAGTGGGAAGACAGGGAAACAGCTTAAGGCTCCCCTGCTCCCACTCCCGGCACCCCCTTTGAAAGGGTGGGCATCGACATTGTTGGTCCCTTGGACCCCAAAACTGCCTTGAGCAACAGGTTTATCCTGGTTTTGGTGGACCATGCCACCCGATATCCAGAGGCAATCCCTCTGAGAACAGTGACTGCACCGTTGGTGACCAGAGCCCTGTTGGGAATATTTACCCGTGTGGGGTTCCCTAAGGAGGTTGTGTCTGACAGGGGCACAAACTTCATGTCTGCATACATGAAGTCCATGTGGGATGAGTGTGGGGTGACCTACCGGTTTACCACCCCTTATCATCCTCAATCCAATGGACTTGTTGAGAGATTCAACAAGACCCTTAAGGGCTTGATTAGTGGCCTGACTGAAGCCATGAGGCGTATGTGGGACGTCCTTTTACCATGCCTATTGTTTGCTTACAGAGAGGTGCCCCAGAAAGGGGTGGGGTTCAGCCCCTTTGAGCTTCTCTATGGTCACCCTGTCAGGGGACCTTTAAGCAATGTTAAAGAGGGCTGGGAGAAAGCTCCCAAGACACCTCCACAGGATGTGGTCAGCTACATGCTGGCCCTCTGCAACCAAACCCAACGTTTCTGGAAGCAGGCCAAGAGTAACCTCAAGGTCAGTCAAGAGGTGATGAAGGAATGGTATGACCGGAAGACCACTCCAGTTGAGTTCTCACCTGGAGACAAAGTTTGGGTGATGGAGCAAGTAGAGCCCAGGGCTCTCCAGGATCGCTGGACTGGCCCCTTTGAGATCCAGGAGCATAAAGGGGAGGCCACTTACCTAGTGGACTTCCAGACCCCTAGGCACCCCCTAAGGGTCCTCCATCACAACCGGCTCAAACCTCACTTTGAGAGGTCTGAGGTCAGTATGCTCCTGGTCACAGATGAGGGCATGGAAGAGGAGGGTGAACCTCTCCCCGACCTCCTCTCTGCCAAAGAAGGTGACGGGTCAGTGGAGGGTGTCATTCTCTCTGACTCCCTGACTCTAAACCAGAGAGGAAACTTCTATGAGCTGTTGGAGCAGTTCTCCCCCCTGTTCTCCCTTACTCCTGGACTGACCCACCTCTGTTCACGACATTGACACAGGTGACAGTCCCCCTGTGAAGAACAAAATGTACAGGTTATCAGATAAGGTGAAGGCCAGCATCAAGGAGGAGGTCTCCAAGATGTTGACTTTAGGGGTTATTGAGAAATCCAGTAGTCCCTGGCCCAGCCCTGTGGTGTTGGTTCCTAAGGCAACTGCCCCAGGTGCAAAGCCAGAACTCCGGTTCTGTGTGGACTACCGGGGTCTCAACTCAGTCACACAGACTGATTCTCACCCCATCCCCCGAGCTGATGAGCTCGTTGACAGACTAGGCACTGCCAAGTTCCTGAGTACGTTTGATCTTACTTCTGGGTACTGGCAGATCGCCCTGACTGAGGGGGCTAAGGAGAGATCAGCATTTTTCACACCTGATGGCCATTACCAGTTCCGGGTGATGCCATTTGGGTTGAAAAATGCCCCCGCTACCTTCCAACGGTTGGTTAATGGGGTCCTAGCTGGCAAGGATGCCTACTGTGCAGCCTACCTGGAGGACATAGCTGTCTACAGTTCCAGCTGGGAGGAACACCTGCTCCACCTCAAGGAGGTGCTTCAGGCTCTGCGACAGGCAGGCCTGACCATCAAGGCTAGTAAGTGCCAGATTGGGCAGGGTTCCATGGTGTACTTGGGACACCTAGTAGGTGGTGGCACGGTGCAGCCACTCCAGGCCAAGATTGAAACTATCAAGGCCTGGCAACCAACTAGAACACAGACTGTGGTGAGAGCCTTTTTAGGCCTCACTGGATACTACCGCAGATTTGTCAAGGGCTATGGTACCATTGTGTCACCCTTGACAGAACTCACTTCCAAGAAACAACCTAGGTTGGTGAATTGGACAGAGGCTTGTCAGAAAGCCTTTGATTCTCTGAAGGAAGCCATGTGCACGGCCCCCGTGCTCAAGGCCCCTGAATACTCCCAGGAATTTATTGTGCAGACAGACGCTTCAGAGCATGGCACAGGGGCTGTTCTAGCACAGCTAAATGAGGAGGGCTCAGATCAACCAGTAGTCTTTATTAGCAGAAGGCTATTACTATGGGAACAGAGGTGGAG
The DNA here is from genome assembly GCF_031143425.1 of Pleurodeles waltl. NCBI lineage: Eukaryota > Metazoa > Chordata > Amphibia > Caudata > Salamandridae > Pleurodeles > Pleurodeles waltl. The sequence goes on along the minus strand of NC_090449.1, from coordinate 879,694,589 downwards.
TGCTGTTGAGAGAGAAGCATTTGTTGTGGTCTGGGCACTGAAGAAGCTAAGACCCTACCTGTTTGGGACTCACTTCCTGGTTCAGACAGACCACAGGCCCCTCAGATGGCTCATGCAGATGAGGGGTGAAAATCCGAAACTCTTGAGGTGGTCCATTTCCCTACAGGGGATGGACTTTACGGTGGAGCATCGCCCGGGGATTGACCATACCAACGCTGATGGTCTCTCCAGATAGTTCCGCCTTAGCGATGACAGCTCCCAGGAGGTTGGGTAGCTCTCCCCACTTTCAGCGGGGGGGGACACATGTTAGACCTGAAAGCCTTAGGGTGGTCACCCCTAACTTTTTGCCTGCCTTCCTCCACTTTTTAGACACTGTTTTTGCTGGCTTTTAGACTGTGCACACTTTACCACTGCTAACCAGTGCTAAAGTGCATATGCAAGCTCCCTTTAAACATGGTAACCTTGGATCACACCCATTAATTTACTTTTTAATTTACTTATAAGTCCCTAGTAAAGTGCACTGTATGTGCCTAGGGCCTGTAAATTAAATGCTACTAGTGGGCCTGCAGCACTGGTTGTGCCACCCACTTAAGTAGCCCCTTTACCTTGTCTCAGGCCTGCCATTGCAAGGCCTGTGTGTGCGGTTTCACTGCCACTTCGACTTGGCATTTAAAAGTACTTGCCAAGCCTAAACATTCCCTTTCTCTACATATAAGTCACCTCTAATGTGTGCCCTAGGTAAACCCTAGAGCAGGGTGCTGTGTGGGTAAAAGGCAGGACAGGTACTTGTGTAGTTTACATGTCCTGGTAGTGTAAAACTCCTAAATTTGTTTTTACACTACTATGAGGCCTGCTCCCTTCATAGGCTAACATTGAGGCTGCCCTCCTACATTATTGAAGTTGTAGCTGCTGATCTGAAAGGAGTAGGAAGGTCATTTTTAGTATGGCCAGAATGGTAATACAAAATCCTGCTGACTGGTGAAGTTGGATCTAATATTACTATTCTAGAAATGCCACTTTTAGAAAGTGAGCATTTCTTTGCACTTAAATCTTTCTGTGCCTTACAATCCACGTCTGGCTTTGGTTTAGTTGACAGCTCCTTGTGCATTCACTCAGACACACCCCAAACACAGGGTACTCAGCCTCACTTGCATAAGTCTGCATTTTGAATGGGTCTTCCTGGGCTGGGAGGGTGGAAGGCCTGCCCTCACACAGAGGACTGCCACACCCCCTAATGGGACCCTGGCAGACAGGATTGAACTGAAAGGGGACCTGGTGCACTTCTAAGCCACTCTTTGAAGTCTCCCCCACTTCAAAGGCACATTTGGGTATAAAACAGGGCCTCTGCCCTACCACCTCAAACTTGCTGGAGAAGAAACTTGAACCAGAACCTGCACCCTGACAAGAAGAACTGCCTGGCTGCCTAAAGGACTCACCTGACTGATTTCTACAAAGGACTGCTGCCTTGCTGTTGTCCTGCTGTCCTGCTGAACTCTTGTCTTGCTGCAGAAGTGCTCTTCAAGGGCTTGGATAGAGCTTGCCTCCTGTTCCCTGAAGTCTCAGGACCAAAAAGACTTCTCTCATGCAACTGGACTCCTTGTGCGGAGAAAAATTCGATGCACAGCTTGCTCCGTGGTGAAAAATTCACTGCACACCGGACCGGAAAGACGCCGCTTGACCCCGCGAGGAAAAGATCGACGCAACGCCTGCGGTGCGACCTGAACTTCGACGCACGGCCCGCCTGGACAACGCCATCCGACTTCCAGAGAGGAAATCGACACAGCGCCTGCCGTGAGGGAGAAAATTCCACGCACAGCATACCGGAACAACGCGCAGCGAGACTACAAGCCTAGGATTCCACGCACAGACCCCGGGTCGTCTGAAAACCCCGCGACCCACAGAGGAGACCTGTCCGCGCGCCGGAAATCGAATCAACGACTTCCCCGCGTGAAAAATAATGAGTCAAGTCTGTGTGTGAAGGGGCGAAACCGACACCCACACCATTTCCCACGCATCTCCTCCTCTGCGGCCCTTTGCAGAGATTTATCACTCCAAACCAGGTACTTTGTGCTTGAAAGAGACTTTGGGGGTCATTACGACCCTGGCGGTCATGGACTGCCAGGGCCGGGGACCGCGGATGCACCGCAAACAGGCTGGCGGTGCATCCAGGCCTATTCTGACCGCGGCGGTAAAGCTGCGGTCAGAAAAGGGAAACCGGTGGTTTCCCGACGGTTTTCCCTTGGCCTGAGGAATCCTCCATGGCGGCGCTGCAGGCAGTGCCGCCATGGGGATTCCGACCCCCTTACCGCCAGCCCGCCAGAACCTGGTTGGCGGTAACGGGTGTCGTGGGGCCCCTGGGGGCCCCTGCAGTGCCCATGCCAATGTCATGGGCACTGCAGGGGCCCCCTAACAGGGCCCCACCAAGATTTTCAGTGTCTGCATAGCAGACACTGAAAATCGCGACGGGTGCAACTGCACCCGTCGCACCCTTTCCACTCCGCCGGCTCCATTCGGAGCCGGCATCCTCGTGGAAGGGGGTTTCCCGCTGGGCTGGCGGGCGGCCTTCTGGCAGCCGCCCGCCAGCCCAGCGGGAAACTCAGAATTACCCCGGCGGTCTTTTGACCGCGCAGCGGTATTCTGACGGCGGTACTTTGGCGGGCCAAAGTCAGAATGAGGCCCTTTGTTTGCTTTTTAAAGACTTAAGACACTTTATATCACTTTCCAGTGATATCTTTACATTTTCATATTGCATCTTTTATCGTTTTGACCTGCAAATATCCAGATAAATATTATATATTTTTCTAAACACTATGTAGTGTATTTTTGTGGTGCTATCTTGTGTCATTGTATGATTTATTGCAGAAATACTTTACACATTGCCTTCTAAGTTAAACCTGACTGCTCAGTGCCAAGCTACCAGAGGGTGGGCACAGGATAATTTGGATTGTGTGTGACTTACCCTGACTAGAGTGAGGGTCCTTGCTTGGACAGAGGGTAACCTGACTGCCAACCAAAGACCCCATTTCTAACATAATGTGATTGATGTGTACAGTGTGGTGTTAGTGTTTGAAAAGAGTATGATGACCCTACCTCTCTTTCTGTTTTCCAGCATTGGCAGGTGAAGGAGATGGGGTACAGCCGAGTGGGGAAGCTGCTGGCCATGGGACCTCAAGTCATGATACCACTGACACTGAGGGACCCAGTGGCTTGGAGGGAAACAGGATCCATGTCTTCACCTTCAGAATCCTTCTCCAGTGGACAATCCCTGGTGGTGGTGGACCCATCTGGGACCACCCCAGCACCATCTCTGTCAACCACCTCTCTTTCTACCACTGCCCTCTCTGTAGCTCCCCACCCAGTTTGGCATGCCCGCTCACCCAAGAAGGTGGGCGTCTCCTTCGGCACAGGCACCTCTGCCTCAGCCCCTGTTAGCCCTGCTGCCCTGAGTGAGGATGTTATTAACCTCCTGAGGTCCATCTCTGTGGGTCAGTCGACCATCGTGAATGCCCTCTATGGGCTGGCATCTCAAATCCAACAGAGTAATGCATTCTTGGAGGGCATTCACAGTGCACTGGCTGGCCTACAGAGATCCTTTCAGGCTCTAGCCTCCACACTGATGGCAGCCAGTCACCCTTTGACTACAGTCACCCTTTGACTACCGTCCCCCCTTCGCCTTCCTCTTCCCAATCCCAAGGCCCTGTTACCAGACCCAGCCAAGGCACACAGACAGAAAAGCATGTATCCACCTCAACATCCAAGGATAGCTCAGACAGACATAAGAACCACACACCACCGGCATGCACACAAGCAACATACAGGTGCACACACAGCAACAGTCACAGCCTGCCCTGACACTACTACCACCCCTAGCATCACAGACAGCACACCTGACACACCTGCAGATACCACACCAACATTCACAGATCCAGTCACCACACCCATCCTCCCCACAGACAGCACCACAGCAGACCCTCAGACATCCACTCCAGTCATCACACCAAAAGACATTACAACCACTGGCACTCCTACATTCATCACATCTACCATACCTGCAGTCACCACCCCAACAGACAGACAGCCACCCACCTACCAGTACACCCCCCAGCACCTCTACCCCCTCAACCCAAGAAACATAAACACCCACAATCACCCACCCAACAGACACCAGCACCCACAAGCATACCTCCCACAAACATGCACCCAAGACATCCACACCAACACCTCAGACAACCACTCCCTCTCCCCCCACACTCAAACCCTTTTTCTCTGACTGTTCCCATGTGTGCAAAAAAGCTTTCCTCTCAGATTTTGCCCTTTTCATTTCCACACCGCTCCCCTGTGAAACCCCTAAACATTCTGTTTCACTCCCCAAGTCCATCCCTTCCACCTCCAAGGCCTCCCCTACCCACCCTGCAAGTACCCATTCCCCTCCTCCTGCCAAGAAGTCTACCCCTTCCAAAAAAGCCAATCCTTCCCTAAGCCTAAACCTAAACCCCCCTCCCAAGCCACATCCCAAAGCCCCCCTCTCAAACCTAAGCCCAACCCCTCCCAACCCCTGCAGATAACCTCGAGGTACCTATGTGTGATGTGCCCCTGGATAGTGTCTATTGTGATTGCTTGGCAGCATATTGATGATAGTGAGGTTGTGATGTTGTTGTGATGTGTTGTGGTGTTGTGGGTTGTTGTGTGAGACTGGGCCTGTGCTGTGTTTCCTTGTGTGTCTGTATGTTTGTAATGTGTGTGTGTTTGTGTTGGCCGTAGTGTGTGTACTGTGTATGCGCAGGTGTGTGTGTTATGTGAGTGTGCTTGTCAGTCTGCAGGACTGTGTGGTTTTCACCCTCATTCCCCTTCCCGATGGTAAATTGTGTGAGTGTACATACATTGACAATATACAACAGTAACAGGTAAGTGTGTGTACTTACTGTTGCTGGCGTCAATGAGGATTCCGTAGTCTTTGTGCGAGCAGGAACAGTGGATGACGTCTGGTTCTGGTTCCATGGGGTTACTCCGATGAGCAGAGCTTCCTGAAGGTGAGTGTATCCTTTTATGCAGTTAGTTTCCACCTGGGTCTCCATGGTGGTGCGACCCCAGCGGAAACCTTGGCAGTGTGCTGTCTCGTAACCTCTCCTGTGGAAACAGGGTATACGCCCACCTGCAGGTGCCTTCTGACGTCCGTTGCGGTCTGACCATCAGACCTCCAGCATGGTGGTCCTGAGACTGCCAAAATCGCAATGATGCCCTTTGTGTCATTTTTAGTGTTCAGGTATTTTCATATCTTGGTATCTTCTAGAGGCAGGAGGAGTATTGATGGTAGCTTTTTAGTTCATGACATGTTTTAAAACAGGTATAGGTGGGAATTGATAAATTATATTTTTGGGTACTTTAAGGAGTATGGGCCTCATGCTGACTTTGGCGGGCGGCGGAGGCCGCCCGCCAAAGTACCGCCGTCAGAATACCGCTGCGCGGTCAAAAGACCGCCGCGGTTATTCTGAGTTTCCCGCTGGGCTGGCGGGCGACCGCCAGAAGGCCGCCCGCCAGCCCAGCGGGAAACCCCCTTCCACGAGGATGCCGGCTCCGAATGGAGCCGGCGGAGTGGAAAGGGTGCGACGGGTGCAGTTGCACCCGTCGCGATTTTCAGTGTCTGCTATGCAGACACTGAAAATCTTGGTGGGGCCCTGTTAGGGGGCCCCTGCAGTGCCCATGCCATTGGCATGGGCACTGCAGGGGCCCCCAGGGGCCCCACGACACCCGTTACCGCCAACCAGGTTCTGGCGGTCAAAACCGCCAGAACCAGGCTGGCGGTAAGGGGGTCGGAATCCCCATGGCGGCGCTGCCTGCAGCGCCGCCATGGAGGATTCCTCAGGCCAGGGGAAAACCGGCGGGAAACCGCCGGTTTCCCTTTTCTGAATTGGCCTGGATGCACCGCCAGCCTGTTGGCGGTGCATCCGCGGTCCCCGGCCCTGGCGGTCCATGCCCGCCAGGGTCGTAATGACCCCCTATATCTTTAAGGATTTTGGTTGTGGGCTCCTGGGACCTAGTGTCTGCCTGTCTTATATCTTGCAGTACCTCTCTTACTTCTATTACTGTCACACTTAGAGGGTGGTACATTAATTACAGCATAATTCTATATCATGACCCTCCCATAGCATGCTTTAGAATAATGTTTTGTACATTTTCAAATCAGATTTTTCATCAATGTACTTTCTTGGTTGTAGATGTAGCCTTTGTGAGTTAGTAATTGCTTTCCTTTCTGTTATCTTATTTAACTTGTTCTTTCTGGCATTGTGACTGAAAGTAGTGTAATAATATAAATAAATGCAATTTTAAAATATTTATGTTTGTTATTTAAATTAAAAATGATGCAAAAACTTTTATAATTCATATTTACATGTATTTTCTTCTTAGATGTTTCACACTTTTTTGCTGTTTTTCCTTTGGGTGTGTTGTAATGTAGAGAATGTGCTTTCTTTTCTTTGGGAAGAAAAAAAGAGTGTTGGTTTAATTTTAAAGGTTTATTTGTTAATAGTTTGAAAGTCATTGTTTTTTTTTTATCACTTACGAAGTGAGTTTATTTTTTATAATATTATATATCTACTGAAATTTTTATGTTTTTGTTAGGGAATGTGATTGGAGTACATACAAAAATAAAGAAACTGAAGAATGTTTTGTTAATTATTATCAAGTGTACAAATATAATTGTAATTACAAGTTTAAGTTTAAAAAAAGTATACATTTTCCTTACTTTGCAAGGTAGTTGTCAAGATGTTAATATGTATTTTTTAGGGGTCTGGTTAGAGAATCCGGCAGAATTTCCTGGCTTGTAGCTTTTGTTGCTTTTGAAGTATTCAGTTGATGAAACTTGTGTGCCTTTTATATTATTGAGTTAATTTTTTGTGTGATTTTATTGATCAAGATTGTTTTAGTTTGATGTTATTGTTTAGTTTGATTTTAGTGTGAATTTTTTTACAGTTATGTCCTTTTAGGAGAAATACTAATTTAGGAATTATTTAAAAAGTTTATTATGTAGGTTCATAGTTTTTAACATTATCTTATGTATATGTATTTATCCATATTTAGATTGCTGTATACATGTTTGTTTTATGTCAATAATCATTTTTGCTTTTGTGGTTATATCTTTAGTTATATATTTTAAGGGGGTAATTATAATTATTTTGGTGATGTAACATATTGTTTTCTTTAAACATGTGCATATATTGTTTAATATATTTTTCAAATATTTGTGTAGTGTAAAAAGTAGTTTTTTTATGTTTGTTAATGATACTGCAATTATTTTGGTGAGATTATTGTAGTCAATCTTTTGTGATGCAATATTTTTGACATATATGTTTACTGAAATGTGAAGATATTTTTGTTTTGGATATTTGTGTTTTCAACATAAGTAAAAGTTAATATTTTTTAACAATTATATTTGTATTCTCAGTACTTGTGGATTTGTAAGTTAAGTATAGGAATGTAATATTTTTGTTAACAATATTTATTTTCCAATATGTTTGTGTTTTAATGTTGTATGCAGCGATATTATGTCAGTGAGTCAACAAGTGTGTTAGCACTTTATAAAGACCACTTGCAAACCAGGCTAGGGAACAACTATAAATGTAATTATTTAGGCAGTATGTAATTAGTGCTCAACTCAATTTATTGATTTGGTCCACATCTGGAGACAACAGCATATGAACATAATATACATACAATAAAATCAATTCTTAGAGCAAAGTGCAAAAATACAGTAAAATCATCCTTTAAAAAATCTTTAAAAACATATTTTAAGAATGTATATATACAATAACACAATCATTTATTATTTGTGGGAGATGGAATGAAGAATAAAATGTCACTAGCTTTAGACAGATTACATAGCTGAAAACAAGAGTCTAAGGCCCTCATTATAACTTTGGCGGTAACTACCGCCTACCGCAACGGTGACAGCTGCCAATATACCGCCGGCGTGGCTACCAGCCGCCTACGCGTATTATGACCGCTGACAGTATTCCGCCAGAATGCTGGCGGTATGCTGCCGACGGTCATGGCGGCGGACGGCGGTAAGGCGGCGCTGCTGACAGCAGCACCGCCACGCCAGCAAAACACCGCCGACCGTATCATGAGCAATGACATGGCCTGGGAGTGTTCTGCTGGTGGACGCTGCTGCTGACAGCAGCGCCGTGGACCGTCTCCAGCCGGAGGACCCCCTGCAAGCAGGTAAGTCGGGTTCTCTGACAGGAGGGGGGGCGGGGGCCTTTGTGTGTATGTGGGGGGTGTGTGTGTATGTTTTGGAATGGGTGCATGCGGGTGTGAGTTGCATTGAATACATGCGTGAATGACTGAATGTGAGTGTATGTTGTGTGTTGTGAATGCATGTATGCAACAAGGTATGTTGATGTGTGTTGCGGTGTGTGGGCATGTATGTGTGCATGCGTGGGTGGTGGTGGGTATGCGTGTGTGCATGTGTGTATATGGATGTGCGTGCGGGTGTGTATATGTGCGGGGGGCAGGAGAGGGAGGGGGAGGGTGGGGGAGGATTCTGGGGAATGGGAGGGGGGCGAGGGAGACCCCTTTCAGTGCCAGGGAATGGATTCCCTGGCACTGATAGTGCCTACCTCCATGGTTTTCGTGGCAGTAAGTTTGGCATAAAAACCATGCGGTAGGCCAGGTCTTAATCCCGAGGGTGGGATTGTGGCGGCCGCCGGGCTGGAGACCAAAGTCTCCAGCCTTGTGGCCCTTACCACCCGGTCGGTGTGTTAAAGTGGCGGTCTTTGATGACGGTTGCCGCCAGGGTCAAAATCCCATTTTTTTTACCGTTGGCCTGTTGGCGGTATTAACGCCACTTTAATACCGACTGCCAGGGTCTTAGTGAGGACCTAAATATTTTGCACAATACTGTCAAAGAAAAACACATGTAAGAAGAATATTATTCGAACCGAGTATTCCATTGTTACAGAGGGGACTGTAACAGGCTGGCTGTTACAACCGGCCCCACTATTCGAGTGGGGCCAATGAATAAGTGCCCTGGGGTCACTTTGGAAAACCACCCGTCTCTCCTGACATGTGAAAACCAGGAAGTAGAGGGTTATGCGGAGATGCCGGAAGGTGAAGAAAAGACCGACGGAAGCAGTTGCATTTCCACATGTGGATGAGTCACCACACCCAATCAGAAGCACATGTCTACAACACACCCGATTAGAAGCACATGTCTACACCTGCTCACATTAGCAAACAAGCATTGATAAAACTAATTGTGTAACACAGCACATTAGGTTTACTTAGAAACATGAAGGTTTAACCAAGAACAGAGATATGATTTAACCCTAATCCCTGGGGATGCTGACAGATAATGCAGGAGGCACCTTGGGGATTCCTGACATTATGCTTCAAGGGTATGAAATGTGTACATCCCTAGCTTCCCCTCTATGGTTGGTGTTGCTCTGCCAGCTCTTGCTTGTGTATGGTGATGTATTGTGGTATTGTTAGTTTCCCTATGCTGTGTATGCTTTAGTGATGGGTGTCCATGCAGGGCTGGGAGGGGTGTCCGTGCATTGGTATGGCATGCAGGGCTTGGCATTGGGGTTAGTGAGATGTGTAGGTGCAGTGTGTGGGTTGGAGTAGAGTGATGGGAGTGAGGGTGTGGGTGTGAGATGGCATGCAGGTTTTGGGGGGATGATGATTAGTAAATGTTGACTTACCAGTGTCCAGTCCTCCGGCTACTCCAGCAAGGTCCTCAGGATGCAGTAATGCCAGTACTTGCTCCTCCCATGCTGTGAGCTGTGGGGGAGGAGATGAGGGTCCACCACCAGTCCTCTGTATGGTGAGCTGGTGCCTTGCTGATGTGGAACGTACCTTCCCCATAGGTCGTTCCACCTCTTCCTGATGTCATCCCTTCTCCTTGGGTGCTGTCCCACGGCGTTCAGCCTGTTCACAATTCTCCACCATAGCTCCATCTTCCTTGCAATGGGTATCTGCTGTACCTGTGCTCCAAACAGCTGTGGCTCTAACATGACAATTTCCTCCACCATGACCCTTAACTCCTCCTTAGTGAAACAGGGTTGCCTTTGTGGTGCCATGGGTGTTGTGTGATGTGTGTTAGGGAGGGTGTGTTTGGTAATGTGGTGGGGTGGGTGATGTGGAGTGCGTGAGGGATGTATGGGTATAAGCGGGGTGTGTGTCTAGTTGTCTCTGTGCTCTTCTTCTCAGTCTCCTGGTGGCAATTGGTGTTGGCAAAGGGTAGTGGGTAATATGGGTGTGTTTTTTATAGTGCTGGTGGTGTGTGGGTGTGGTGTGTGTATGGGTGTCAGGTGTGTGTATTTGGTATTGGCCAATGTTGTGTTGTTTTGTATGTGGGTGTCCCTTCTGTGCACAGCAGTATGTACCGCCAATGGTTTACCACTGTTGAATGTCTGCCGTGGTGATTCGTGGGTTATACTGTGGTAGGCATTGTTTTGTTGGCGTAACGGTATGGGTTTTGGGCCCGCCACTGTATCACTGACCTTTGGTCTGGCAGATTTGTGTATGTGGCTGTGTTCTGTCGGATTGGTGTGTGTGTCATAACAAGGTGAACAAATATCCGCCACTGCAGCGGTATGTTGGCGGCAGTCAGCGTGGCCATAAGCAGGATTTACCGTCAATGTCATAATGAGGGCCCATGTCATTTATTTTCTGTAAGAAGTGCCTTTCTGATCAGGCCAAGTGACCAAATCGAAGTCAGAAGGCCTCATTACGAGTTGGGCAGTCCACTGACCGCCGTGGCAGTGGTCCAACCACCATCAGGTTGGCTGTCAGACCGCCACGGTCACTTGGCAGCACAAACGGGCCAGCAGAGCTTGTGTTTCCGCTGGACACATTAAGAGGTCACACACTGCCAATTTGACCATGGTGGTCAAACCACCACATCTCAGCAGGTGGAAACATACAGTATAAAGAGAAACACTCACCTTAAGGCAGCCTCACGTGTCTGGTGCCACAATGGAGCCAATCACAAATGTCCTGTCACTGCTACTGATCATTGATGGAGCACAAAATCAATGCCGCCGTGGATGCAACCGGCCAAAAGTAGACACACCTACCAGTGTTATTACACTCAACAACAGATCGTTGCGCTGTCGTCCACATCATATGGGAGTCATTCTGGGGGCACCAAGTACCTGTCTCATTGTGAACACAATTTGAAACGTACGTAAAGATGGACACATTCACAGTCATAATACGCACCCTTTGGGCAGGTCACTCACACTGCACTGCAACGCTACAGAAAAACACACATCCTCCCATCTCAGGCACAGGGATAATGAAGGCTACACAACAGTGTCTCACAAAACACCAACAACACACTAACATCACATATACAAATGCAACTCACACGCTCACATTCTCACAGGCCATGGACTGTTGTCACATACAACACACATATGTATGGATGTGCCAAAGAACACAAACACCACCCCCATGAAACAGCCCTGCAATGGACACTCACATCACAGCACCATGGAAGGACAATGGCATGTACAATAGACAGAGAGACAGTTATGCAAAGATCACTGTGCTAACAATAACAACATGATAGGGATGGGGGCATCAGGAAAACACAGGGAAGGAGGCTGCACTGGGACACATATCTCTTTGTACACGCACCTTAAACAACATTTGCACAGGAAATGACCCTACGTGTGTCTCAGGGAAAAACAATACTAGACCCAAATGACATGCCTATCTGCACAATGTGGAAGTGCAAATCAACAAATCACATACAACTCCAACTGTATGGGAAATATCTCTACATGAACTAGCTGCAAGGTACACAATCAATCAATCAATCAATCACTTTTGTAAAGTGCAGCTTCACACCTGTGAGGGACTGAAGGTGCGGAGGGAAGGGAGGGGCCTCATCCGTAGAGGCACATTTTGAGTTTCTTACTGAAGATGGTGAGTGATGGGCTTTGTCTGAGGTGCAGGGGGAGATTGTTCCAGCTCTTTGCTGCAGTGTAGGTGAAGGATCGTCCTCTGGCGGTGTTTTTTGGGATTCGAGGGATGGGGGCCAGGGCCATCTTTAAAGAGAGGAGGGATCTAGTGGGGGTGTGGAAGGAGACATGGTGGTTCAGGTAGGCTGGTCCTGCGCTGTGTATGGCTTTCTACATGTGGGTGAGAAGCTTGAAGGTGATTTGCTTCTCGACCGGTAGCCAGTGGAGGGTCCTCAGGTGTTGGGAGATGTGTTATTGGCGAGGGAGGTCCAGAATGAGTCTGGCTGCGGCATTCTGGATGGGTTCAGTGTTAAATGTTTCAACTTGAGGTGCTGGTGTAGAGGGCGTTGCCGTAGTCGAGCTTGCTAGAGACTAAGGCGTGGATGACTGTCCTGCGACAGTCTGCTGGGATCCGTTTGAAGATATTCAGAAGTTTGCGGAGTGTGTGTCAGCAAGAGGGGGCAACGGAGTTTACCTGCCGGGTCATGGATAGGGAGGAGTCGAAGATGATTGGTGTGCTCAGTCGGTGCAGGGGGGCGCTGAGGGATGTGTGCCACCAGGAGTCGTGCCAAGCTGAGGTGGTGTTTCCGAAGATGATGAGGTCAGTCTTGTCAGAGTGGAGCTTGAGACAGCTGTCTGTCATCAAGGTGGCGACGGCTTCCATTCCTGAGTGGAAGTTCTTTTTGGCTGTGTCCGGGTCTTCGGTGAGGGAAATGATGAGTTGCGTGTCATCGGCATTTGACACGATGTTCATACCGTGGCTTCTGATGATGACAGCGAGAGAGGCCATGTATAGATTGAACAGCGTGGGACTCAGTGAGGATCCTTGGGGGACACCGCAGTGGACTTCTCTGGGTCTCGAAGTGTTGAGTGGGAGTCTGACCCTTTCCATCCTCCTGGAGAGGAAGGAGTGGATCCATTCCATGGCTCTTCCGTGAATTCCTATGTTATGGAGTCTGGTGCGCAGAGTCCTGTGGGAGACTGTATCGAATGCTGCTGAGAGGTCAAGGACTATGAGTGCTGCAGTGTGGCCGCGGTCTCTGAGTAATCGGATGTCATCGGTGGCTGTCAGGAGGGCTGGCTCCTTGCTGTGGTTGCTGCAGACGCCGGACTGGGAGCTGTCCAGGGTGTTGTTGGCTTTAATGAAATTCCATAGTTGCGCATTGATTACTTTCTCCAGTACTTTGGTGGGGTAGGGTAACAGCGAGATGGGCCAGAAATATTTTAGATCTGATGGGATGGCCGAAGGTTTCTTCAGGAAAGGACGTATTTCGGCGTGTTTCCGACACAGCTAAATGGACACATGCACAGTCAGATGCAAACACAGGAAGCACAACACACTCCATATATGCACAAACAAAACTCAAGCTGACACACATCACATAAATTCATAATCCATATCAGGGGGACACGTCTAACACCATACATGCGCACATTAGACAACATAAGATGAAATACTTACCATAGTAAACAGTACATAATGCCATGACACCACCATTGCATTTATTCCCACATATCCCTACACTCAACATTTACCCTTGTCTTTGGGGGGCACAAGAAATGCCTGTAAGGTCAGATGCTGCAAACAACAGCAAATGGATCAGCAAACAGGCTGAAACTCACACAACTGCAGGCACACAACACAAATTAATCAGGAACAACATTATGGTGGTAAAGGAATTGCAGGACAATTGTGTACTACCCAAAAAAAACAAATGTTTGGGTTTATCAATGATAAATCTTTCAAGTCCAAAGCAATTGGCCAGACCATAATCTGATGTGCAGGCACCTCATGGTGACCTCACTTGACTCCCATCAAGAGTGAAGGCAGGAACCTCAGGGATCATCCTTAGGGGGGGTGGGTTGGATTTGGGAGGGGGGTTTAGTCTTGAGCTTGGGATTAGTGATCTGCTTTTTGGAAGGGGTAGGCTTCTTCTTGGAGGGAGCGGTATGGGTTCTTGCAGGAGGGGCATGGGAGGTCTTGGAGATAAAACGGAGTGGCTGGGAGCTGGGTTGGGGCCTCTTGGGTTTGGGACGGGTGGAGGGAAAGGTTAAGGTCAAATAAAAATCTTTTTTAGGGACGGTCAGCAGAAGGGTGTCGGGATTTGGAGTTTGAGGGAGTGGCTGTCTGCTGTGTTGGTGTGGATGTAGTGGGGTATGCTTCCAGGAGGTATACATGTGTTTGGTGAGTGTCTGTTGAGTGGGTGAGTGAGTGTGTTTGTGTGTCTTGGGGGTCTAGGAGGTGGAGGTGCTGGGGGATGGAGTGGTGGATGTGTGTGTGTCCATTTGGGTGGACAGTGTCTGTAGATGTGGTGTATGCGAGTATGGTGCTTGTGGTGGATGTCTGGGGTCTGCTGGGATGGTGTCTGCAAATATGGTGGGTGTGGTGGGTGTGTTACTGACTATTAGTGTGGTGCCTGTGGTTTGCTGGATGTTGTGTGTGTAATGCTGGGGTGGTGGTGGGTGTCTAGGGAAGTGGTGACTGTTGTGTCTGTAGGTGGCTGTTGTTTGCTTGAATGCTGTTGTGTTTTGTGGTGCTTGTGTTTGTGTGTACTCCTCTTGTGTGTTGATGTGGATGTGTGCAGATCTATGTGTGTGCTTTGGGTGGGTAGGGGAAGGGGAGATTTGGATTGGGGAGAGGGAGGTGGGGGTGGGACAGAAGGTGGGGGGTGACTGGCCGCCATCAGTAATGGGGCCAGAACCTGAAAAGATCTCGTTAGGAAAGCCATTGCACCATGAATGCTTTCCAGGAATGCATTGGTATGTTGTAGCTGAGTTGCCAATACCTGGATGGCATTCACAACAGCTGACTGACTCAGAGAGATATTTCTCAGGAGGTCAATAGCCTCCTCACTGAGGGCAGCTGGGGTAACAAGGGCTGGGGCAGAGATGCCTGCGGCAAAGGAGGCGCCCTCCCTCTTGGGTGAGTGATTAGGGCCAACTGGGTGGGGAGCAACAGGGAGGACAGCGATAGAATGGGTGTGATGGAAAAAGATGGTATGGGGGATGCCCCAATGGGTCTGCCACCACTAGGGAGTGTCCACTGGAGGAAGAATCTGATGATCATGATGATTTCCCAGTCTCCCCGTGGCACTCCCCTCGCCCTCCAGGCCACTGGGTCCCTTTGTGTCCATGGTGTCTTAACCTGAGGTCCCATGGCCAGAAGCTAGGCCACTCAACTCTGCCCCATCTCCTCTGCCTGCCGGTGCAGATGCTGCAAATACAAAGAGAAGTAGGGCAATCACATGTCCATGATGACACTTTAACAACAGCTCTGATGATTAGCATACATTACCATGATGTCAAGTAGACCCCAGAAAAGCTAAGTGGCCCATATATGTGCGCATACCATATGCAAACATGCCATAGGAACTGTCAACAGATACCTACAGGAAAAACAGGATCTCTGGACTACATTTGTATGGTTGAAGTTGTACAATCACAATACCAATTCAACAAATAGGAGGCACCATCACCCTCAAACCCTTGCCCTCAGTCACCTGTTGGCATATAATAGTGGGCTAATGCCAAATGCATTTCCACAGATCCCACACAAGGTCATGCACACATCTAATTGTCACATACATGCTGGCCCAACAATAAGAAATTATGCTACAAAATTATGCCATATTGATGGCAAAAGTACAATATCTTGGATAAGGTGACATGGAAATACCTACATCACACTGGAAACATATCAACAATTGTTGGACTTGGCCCTTTTTGCAGGGTCATCCCCAATCTTTTTGCCTACCTCCTCCTGTTTTTTCTGACCTGTTTTTGTTGGCTTTAGGACTCTGGGCACTTTACCACTGCTAACAAGTGCTAAAGTGCATATTCTCTCTGTGTAAATTGTATTGTTCATTGGCTTTACCATGATTGGAATATTTGATCTACTAGTAAGTCCCTTGTAAAGTAACTAGAGATACCCAGGGCCTGTAAATCAAATGCTACTAGTAGGCCTGCAGCACTGGTTGTGCCACCCACATTAGTAGCCCTGTAACCATAGCTCAGACCTGCCACTGCAGTGTCTGTGAGTGCAGTTTTATACTGCCAATTCGACTTGGCAATTGTACCCACTTGCCAGGCCTAAACCTTCCGTTTTTATACATGTAAGGCACCCCTAAGGTAGGCCCCAGGTAGCCCCGTGGGCAGGGTGCAGTCTATGTTAAAGGTGGGACAAGTACGTATGTCTTTTACATGTCCTGACAGCGAAATACTGCTAAATTCGTTTTTCACCTTTGCAAAGCCTATCTCTCTCATAGGTTAACATGGGGGCTGCTTTTAAATATTATTAAAGCGTAGATTCCCATTGGGAGCAGATAGACATGTGGAGTTTAGGGTCTCTGAACTCACAATTTAAAAATACATCTTTCAGTAACGTTTGTGTTTACATTGTGTGCTTGAAAATGCCACTTTTAGAAAAGCAGGCATTTTCTTGCTTAACCCATTCTGTGACTCTGCTTGTTTGTGGATTCCCAGTATAGGTCAGTTTGACAGTTGGGCTGTTTGCACCTCTCCTCTAGACAGTGACACATAGGGAGCGCACAGCTTTATTTTGACGTTACCCAGGTACTTTTGTGTCCTAACAGCATTCTCACTGATTTCTAAGTATTAAGACTCTTATTCTTGGAAAATTCACATCTTGACTTGTGTATGTTGGATTTTTGTCATTTTGATCTTGTTTTGTTTAGATAAATATTACCAGTTTTTCTAAACCTGTGTTGTGTCATTTTGTAGTGTTTTCACTGAGTTTCTGTGTGTGTTGGTACAAATACTTTACACATTGCTTCGGAAGTTAAGTCTGCCTGCTTGTGCCAAGCTACCAAGGGGGTGAGCGGGAGTTAGCTGAGGGTGATTCTCCTTTACCCTGACTAGAGTGAGGGTCCTTGCTTGGCCAGGGGGTAACCTGACTGCCAACCAAAGACCCCATTTCTTACAACAATGTGCACTTTGCCAAGTGATATTTGTCCCAGTAGGGTCATGGGGGTAGTAATAATGTTGCTCAGATAGGCCAAACATGGGACATGGAAATAGACACTGTAGACATCATGTGCAATATGTCAGGGAGTGATGTCCCCAAAATACATAACACAATGAATCAGCAAGCTCCATGGTAATCACCACTAATGGCTGGCACCCCTTACAATGACATACTCTGAGTGCATCAGTAGAAGCCGTTTGTCATTTGTATGTTGGAGAGGCCCTTAGATTTGTAAGTACTTGTTGAAGACCCTCAAACATGTTGCCCAATAGGAAGCTACTTCACTGTCTCCATTTTGGTCCTACAAATCCAGATGTCTGTCTATGAATGGATAGACCCAAACACATGTGATTTCAATATTACTGCAAGTCACTCCATGATGCTGGCCAACAGTCAGGGCACAAACATTACCCATTACACGTGTGTAGTGCACCTTTCCACATGATGCCACATCAAGGGCATAGACATTCACATTGTGGTTCTAACCTCTAGTCCTACCTGTCATGTCCCTCATTGCAATTGTACATGCCAATTGACATGCTATGATGGGTAGGGGTATGCGTGAGCCAATAAACAATGGTGACACACTCCTGCATGTGGCACAACATGAAATGTGCCACCATTGTAAATTTACTATTCCACAAACAGTTTGCTATGCACATATTGGTGAGGTTATACAGACATCATCATGTCAACATAGGTAGACCATGCATGATATTGCAGCTTACAAATGTTTTGTAAAACAGAAAGGGACACATGCTGACATGTAGGCACAAGGAATGTTGGCAACAACGATGACTCATAAGTCATGTCAATGGACATTCCCCACTTACCAAGGGAAAGTATTGACCCATAGCTGCATCCAAAAAATAATGTAAGCCTTGTCATATGTATGCTGGACATCTTCACATTATAGACTACAGTGAGGCACCACCACCCATCATATGCTGAAGACATCTAGCTTCTGGGTGGCAGATGCCTATATACAGATTCACCCAGACACATGCAGAAGACAGTGATCCATCACGTCCTTACCTTTGGCTTGGAACATTTAGGAGTAGTGGTATGTTGCATAGAAATTACCCACACTACAACAAAAGACAGTACTTGATTGATCAATGTACCTAGCTATTTGTCGTCCCTGCTGAGCAAGTGGTCAGTGGATTCTACCCAGTTGTGTCCTAGGCCCCTGGGCAAATATGCAAGGAACATCAGTGAGCATTACATGGCATGTCTACAAAAGCAATCACTCATCTACTGTGTGACACATGGCTCATACCTAATTGTCAGAGGGAGCTGTTAGAACCTAACTCATTCATTTGGCAATGGAACAGGAAGAAATATGCCCTGTACTAACCTCCTTCTGGCTGCTGTGCTGCCCGCAAACGCCCATGAAGCTCCGGATAGGCCACCACTAGAATGTGGGCAATTAGGGGGATCATGGCCTGACGGGCACCCTCCTCCCCACCATGTTAGGAGGACATCTGTAGATGAATCTCTGCAATCTTCCCGGTCTAGCGTCTCAGGTCCTTCCACCTTTTTTTGCATTGGGCGCTCCACCAGCTGTGGACCCCCAGGGTCCGTAACTGCTTGGCAATGGCTCCCCACAATCCCTTCTTTTGATGACCGTTGACCTGCATGGATACAATAGATAAATCAAGAGATCATGATCACAAGTCTCATCACAAATTGTTGAGTCACATACATGTCAGTGACATCAAGCTAGAACTTTCCTATTTGTCAATATTCCTCAAAGCCAGTACGTAGAGGGATATGACTACAGACATACATTTCTCCATCTGCAGACTAACCCCCTACCCTGCTCAGACCCTACAATGACTAGGCAAGATTACTGACATCATGTAGGCCATGCTTCAGCAACCTGACAGAGATGTGAGGCGCTATAAGACACATCACACCTCTGGGGTTTGTGAAGGGTAAACTCCTAGGCATGAATGGACCAAAACATTCACACACTGTGAGAATGACTCTCTACATACAGTCTCTACAGGCAACTGCCAGAGTACAATCTCCAACAATACACATGGGTATCAATGAAGGGACTGGCATGGTAGGTACAAATCAGTGTCTTCCCTGTCCATGTGTAGCCTTGTGGACTAACAAATGCAGACCCATGCCACCTCAGGGGGTGGGGCTCTGTAGTAGATACCTGTACCACAGAACACTCCTTTGATCATATTTGTCCATCCTACAGAGATGGCATCCAACAAGCAAAAGTGTGTATTCTGCAGTTTCTGCTAAGTGACCAAACTACTGAATCATGTATCACGGCCTCCCAGGAATCAATACACTGTCTGCACTGTGGGTCTGTCATTTATGCAATAAGCATGCATATGACAAATATGACCTGTGGGAAGGTGACACATGGGCTGTGGGAGAAAGGGACCTGTCACGAGTAAAAGATACACATTGAAAATGATGCTAAGTGCACATATGAACTAGCCTAATGACTTACTTCTGTACCCATTCCTAATCTAATCAAAGAAATGAGGCATTCTGGGCAGAATTTTACTCCAGAGCCTCATATTGCCGACATGACTGGGGTACAGGGAGTGGGCAGAGTGCTATAGCTACATAGCCACAGTGACACCACCCCAGTCTAGACTAGGACCCATACTGGGAGATACATTTGTCAGGCCCTGGTCTCTGCAGACTGAGCAGACTGAACTTACAAGAAAGTCCATTCCCATCAGTTTCATGCATGACAGTGCATCATGTAGTCAACAACTATTTAGCACGTGGTGTGTTTGAAAACCTGAAAGGCAGAGTAAGTCATGATATGTCTTCCAAACAACAGTTTAGCATGGGCAGGTGTGTTTAGAAATCTCTGTGGCACCATTCACATTGCACACATTACTCTCAACTGTTTCATACAACATGCATACCAAGCTCATGCTATCATGCACATACATATTGTCTGACATGTACAACAATCATGAAGAAGGAGATGTCAGTGGATGGCACTAGTGTCTCCTCTCCTACTTATGTACATCCAACAAAGGAGGCTCTAGAAACCCAAAAACCTTACACAACACAATGGCCCTCATTAGGAGTCTAGTTGTCATATGACCGCCAGACTCGCAGTGGCGGTCCCATCACCAACAGGCTGGCGGTAGGACAGCCACATTATGACCATGTCTGAACCGCCACAATCAGACCACTGACACCGACAGGCTGCCGCAAGCCGGCAGCCTGGTGGTCCCCGTGGTTTTCAGTGCTGCCCTGGGGATTAGGAGTCCCCAACCGCCAGCCTTTCCATGGCGGTTCATACCACCATGGAAAGGGTGGCAGAATGGGGGCATTTGCAGGAGCCCCCATGAACAGCCCCATCGCGCATTCCAATGAACTAATTACGGGCAGTGGAATGCGTGATGGGTGCTGCTGCACCTACCGTCAATTTTAAAGCCCTGCAGTGAAGTCCTAGTAGGGCCAGCGGAGTTCAGGCCACACCCCTCCCGCCAAACTCTTAATGAGGGCCAATGTGACTGAACTTTACTTATGCCACTGGCCACCAATACCTACACATTGTTCATCCAATTGATGCCTCACAGACTGCAATAATAGGCACATGAGCCTGGCACACATGGCCACATACTAGCCTGTCAAGAGGGAAAGGATGGTGAAGTACAGAGAGGACTGTGCACATGAGGTACTTACCCGCTCCTCTGGTGTACCATAGAGCTGTCCATACAGGGTTAGGACCTCATCTACTAACCTCTCCAGCTCCTCTGGAGAGAAGGCAGGGACCTTATCACCTGCTGAACATGGCATGATTGCTCCCAGAGGCGGTACACAGCAGCTCAGGTCGTGGAGGTCTTGTTGGCAGCAGTGAAAGGAGTCAAGTGAGTGAATCTACAGAACATGGCGGTCATATTTATAGAAAAGTGCCTCTTTTGACATGGTTAGCCCCCATTTTTTGCCTGGTATTTGATGTGTTTCTACTAACAGGGTTCCCTGGTACAGATCTCTCCCAAAACTGTTGTGATGCATTGGTACAATTGGCAACACCTTTAGCTGCCACTATAAGTCCCTAGTAAATGATAATGAGGTAGCCAGGGAATGGTGTACTGAGAGTAGGCCACTGAGGGCAGCAGCAGAGATTGTGACACCCTTAGGGACCATCCATCCAAGTGTACCCAGCGCTGCCATGCAGGCTTAGGCTGTCATTTTGATACAGGCAGTAAAAACCGCCTATCACTGCAGCAACCACCGCCAAAAGACTGTTGCCATGGCTACCAGCCCTCTGCCGTACTATTACCACAGCCAGATTTCTGCCAGAAGGATGGCGGAAATCCGGCTGTGGCCATGCCAGCAGATGGCGGTAAGGTGGCGCTGCTGCCACCAGCAGCACCACGCCAGTAGACCGCCGCCAGCCGTATTATGACCCATAATACGGCCTGGCGGTGTTCTGCTGGCGGATGCTGCTGGTGGCAGCAGTGCCCGCCCCGTCTCCTGCCAGAGGACTCCCTGCACACAAGTAAGTCGGGTCTCCGACAAGGGAGAGGGGCGGGGGTGTTGAGTGTGTGTGTGGGGATGTGTGTGTATGTTTGTATGTGCGTGGATGCGGGGGGTGTTGCGTGGTGGATGTGAGTGTGCATGTATGGAGGTGTGACTGCATGTATGCTGCGTTTTGTGAATCCGTGTGTGCGTGCATGTCTGAGTGTGTGTGAGTGGATGTATGCATGCGTAGATGTTTTTGGGAAAAGGGTGTCTGTATGTGTGAGTGTGTCAAGGGGGCATCAATGTAAGGGGGCGGGGGGATGGGCTTTGGAGAGGAAAGGGGGATTGAAGTGGGGTAACTGGAGAGGGAAGGGGGAGAGACCCCCATCAGTGACAGGGAAGGAATTCCCTGTCACTGATAGTGCCTACTGCCATGGTTTTCGTGGCGGTAAGGAAGCCACGGAAACCATGGTGGTAGGCAGGGTTATAATACCGCAGGCGGTGCAGTGACTGCCGCCGGGCTGGAGATGTAGCTTCAGCCAACCCGCCAATGTCACAATATGGCGGTAAGTACCACCAGTCTGTTGGTAGTACTTACCGCCATGTTACCGCCGACCGCCGGGGTCATAATGACCCCCTTAGTGTCCTGGTGCAATGTCAAAATGCAAAACTGACATGGCACACAGCCTGTGTGCTCTGACCACTCTGTCCTGCCTTCCAGCCTTAAGGCAGGGTACACTATACTATATGTGTAGGCATTGATGCATGAGCAATATGTCCCTACTGTGTCCCTGTCAAGCCTGAGACATAGTAAGTGAACAGAGCAGACTTTTTACATGCATGTGCTGTTTCACAGCAACATGATGGCCACTCTGCACCCTGGATTGTTTGGTACCAAGCAACTCAGAATGATAAATCCAAACCGGTACCAGCATTGGATTTATTGCAAAATGTATCGAGGGGCCACCTAAGAGTTAGTCCCTGCAAACACTAACTAACCTGGCATGGTTGCTGGCTGGTCACAACCAGCCTACCACCACTAGACAAGATTCTGTAACCCTGGGGTGAGAGCCTGTGCTCTCTGGGTTCAGAGAACAAAGCCCTTCCTGGGCAAAGGTGTTACACCTCCTCCTCCAGGAATGTGCACAGCCCTGCCTATGAGCTTCGAACGGCTTAATGCCCTTGAAGCTCGACCTACAGCCCTGCTCCTAGCAGCAGATGGCCGCCCCCATTGCAAACCCCCAATTTTGGTAGAAGAAACTGCTGGAAAATGCGCAAAGGACAAGATGAGTGGTCACCCCCAAATTGCACCATCCCTAAGGTGTTGTATGTGAGGTGACCTCTCCATTTCATTTTCCTTCATCTTGCACAAACGCTACACTCCAAGGAGACCCACTAGACTCACCTTGAAGTCTGCCTGTGCATTGCTTTTCCAAGTGGTCCCCAGCAGTGGTCCTGCACCAGCTCCAAGGACTTTTCAGCAGCTCTTCCCGCCAAAACTGAGAATCGCTCGAACTCCTTCAGCTGGCCCTCAGGACGTATTGATGACCTTGACGTAAAAACAAAAGGAAACTTTGGTAATTGCATTGCCTGATTTTATATCTATTTTTAACATTTTATGAGCACAAAAACAAGACATTTTCTAAACTATAAAAACACATAACTTAGGAAGTACTTCACCGAATTTGATGATCTTGGTCTTACATTTTTTTATTAAATTCTGAAGTATTTTTGTAAATTGGTCTCAAGTTATTCTTTTAGTGTGTGTCCACATTTATTGATACTGTGAGTACAACAAATGCTTTGTACTTCTCCAAGACTGGCCTAACTGCTTGACTAAGCTACCATAAAATTTAGAGCATTAGGTGTTCTAGTTTTTACCTCTATAAACCAACATGTGGTTGCCCGGACTCTCTGCACAGTGGGCCTGGTTTTGCGCACAACTACATCTTCTGCCTTGTACGCGGTCGTCACTTCTGGCCGACACAGCCCTAGGCCTGTCCCGCCACTGGCAACAACATTAGCCAATGGCTGTGTCGACCGCGGTTGTGACCACCTACCGCCATGACGACTTCCGCCACCGGTGGTTCCTAAAGTTCAATGGAGTAGGTGAGGTAGCCACCATTTTATAGGCCTACAATGCAATGTTGGGGATCACAAACTGTGTCACACTACTGAAAATTTTGTTTTGAGCTCACAAACATGCTTATCATGTCTTGTTATGTAGGCCCTACTACTCAAACACCATTGTAGTATGTTGCAGGGCACAGAGGGCATTTAACAGTGGGGCACAGTCCATCCCGACCGATGGTCATTTTTGAGGTTGTGATATCTAGTTACATTTCGAGGTACAATTGTGATGCATGTTTTTGAGTTTGGTCCTGATACATTTGTGTAAACATGTGTGGAAAACCATGAGGGTCACATGTGACCCTTATGTTCTTTGCAGCTGTTTTGTATCCTGGTTGCCATCTCTATCCCTCCTGAAATGCCTTGCCACATGATATCATTGACATATGTTGCTATGGATACAATGATCATGTCTTTGTCATACAGAGGTACCCAGGGAGAAGGAGGATTGGATAACCACCTATGTACCGCCCACTGCCAGACCTTCAGTTGTGGAAAAATGTCACATAATACTCTCGTATCATCTGAATAGACAGACATGGTGGATGTATGTCACCAGTTGGAGCCAGAGCTTGTCACGTGGGCTCTCATTATGAGACTATTGGATTTGAGCTGCAGAATCATCTGCGGTGTGGGGGGACTGAGTCTAACCCACTACAGGAGACACCTCACGGCCTAATCCGGGTTTTGCTCCAGCTAACTAGCAGTGCCTCATCTCCCCCCAAGAGCAGGGATGATTGGGCAGTTGAGCGCATGACACAGTTGACTCCTCAGGGAAATCATGGTCACTCAGACCGCATCCGTTTCTCTCATTTACATTAGTCTCACATATACAAGGACAAACAGAGGCAGTATATGTCTCAATACGGTTTTAAGGAAGCAACTGCATCTTAGATAATAAAGCATGTACTGCAATAACCAGGATGATGAAGCATAACAGGATTACAATTGTGACAAGGAGAGTAATGCATAAAAATAACGCTACCAAATTGTCACTGGAGTCACTAATATAATTCCTACCTAGGCTATGTTAGAGCACAGCATGTTAAGCTCTAGTTCTGCCCTTCAGGTTCCCCTGGGAAGACATCATCCCCCATACCTGAGCAAGAGGCCTGAAGTCTGTAAATCAGCTGTAGTGAAGCGTTCAGCAATCAGCATACAGACGTGGTCATCTGACTGGAATCTCCCTCTAATGTGTATGGGACAAAGATGTGATTTTTTATAATAAAACAGATGATGTTGCGAGAAAATGTCCCTATGTAACGATGTGTATGTTTCTATGAAACCAGGGACAAAGTGTTACCACATTGACCGGCAGCCTATCTTACTTCAGCCTGGAGAGAAGCACAGTGTAAAAGAAATGTCTTGTTTAATAACGCATTGCTGGCCTAGGCAAAAAAAACAGCTAGATAGAGAAAAATAAAACAAGACTGCAAGTGTGGCTATTGTGAAAATAGTAAACAAAGCTGAAAAAGATATATCTAGGTAAAAATGCCCACCGGCAGGCCTAGTGTGCTAAAATAACGTGCATGGAGCTATAACTAAAATGGCTGCACATCAATCTGATGCCAGCTATTAGTTACCCAACCAGCATACCACTCATTGTATGTCATGTCAGTATTGCACTTCCTAGTTATAGAATCCTTCCACCATATAGTGGCTTTGTCACCTGGCATGGCCCAACCTATGTTCAGTCTGGTGTTGAAGGATGTCCTCTCAGCAGTGTTAAAACACCTGGACAGGTACATCCAGTTTCCCCGATATCAGGATTTAGCCAATGTGAAGGCTGACTTTTATGGTTTTGCATGCCTCCCACATGTGGTAGGGGCCATTGATGGCACACATGTTGGCTTGGCCCACCACATGCCAATGAACATGTATACTGCAACAGAAAGAGTTTCCATTCCATCAACGTGCACTTTGTCTGTTTGGCAGATCTATACATTTCACAGGTTTGTGCCCGTTATCTTGGTTCAGCCCATGGTTCCTTCATACTGCAGAACAGCATTACATGCCAACCCAGAGAGGGCCTGGCTGGTTGGTAAGTCGCAGCTGTCCTGTTTGTATGTGTACAATGTCAGGTGCTATAATTCTGAAAAGAGGGACTCATTGTTGCACATTTCTACCATTCCTTAACAGGAGACTCTGCATATCGAAAACATCCTTGGTTGTTGACGCCACTAAGGAATCCAACTACGCCAGGGGAAGTCCACTTCAATGAGGTCCATGGAAGAACAAGGTGGGTAGTGGAGCGGGCTTTTACGCTCCTAAAGGCCAGATTTAGGTGCCTGACGGGACAGGTGGAGCCCTCCTCTACTCACCCGGAAAACTGAGTCAGATCACTGTGGCATGCTGCATGCTCTAGAACATTGTCCTGCAGAGGAATATCCCGTACACCCCAGAGGAGGGTGCGCCTGCAGGTCCAAGTGGGGATGACAGTGGTGAAGAGGAAGGAGCTGACTTGCGGGAAGATCTCATCAATAGCTATTTTTCATGAGTGTATGTATGTCATGTGATGTAATCACTGTGACTATGTGAAGAACTGTAGTTGTTAGAATGTGTGGAGTAGAGTGTTTTGGTAACAACTAGGGAGCAATATTCAGCCAAAGGGTGCCTGAAGAGTTAGCCTTTGATACATCCCCACCTTGATTTAGCTACTTTGTTTGTGTCATTGCAATGTACTTTCCTTTCCAGATGCTTGGCATATGATTTGTGTAATAGGATTTTTTCAAGCATCTACTTATTGTTTTATCTTTGTGTAGGTGCCTTCACAATTGCATCCTCATGTGGGCTTTTCAGAGTTGTGACATTCGTAAGTATCTGATACAGTTCTGACATACAAAGTGGAAATCGGTTGTTCCAGGTAATGTAGGTCACAGATTAGGGGTGCATGAGACCTGTGCCAAGGCAGCTTGAACAGTGTTTGGGGGGAAGGTCAGAAGTGCACATTGGACTTGCTTAGTGTGCTGTATCATGTGTGTATCATGTGTGTAATCATGTGGGCATGAAATGTGTTGTCATCATGTGCAAGCAAGGCATTCATCCTTCACATAGGCTAAGCACTCTTCTTGTATGACCTGTATGGAGCTGCAGATGATGTTCATCATTACAGGATACAGTGCCTGTGCCACAACACTGACATATGTTTGTGCCTTACCACCAGAAGCATGGTAACATTATTATGATGGACCTGTGAGCAGGGGCAGTTGTACTGCCCTCTGTTTGTATGTTGGTTTATGTTATATTGTATTTCTTTAGTTTGGTATGTGACAAGGCTCAAGCTGGTGGCACTATTCACTTCTCTGGTTGCCTGTTCTACAGGACAATGCCTGAAAATGCCCTTCCTTCCTTGGTCTGGGGGGATGTACCGTGGTACGTGTACCTTGACACAATATGTATCAGCCATTTTTGGCTATGACAGTCCAGACATTTCAATAGCCTATGTGCTGTACACTGGAATTACATGTTTGGTGTGACCAGCTATTTGTAGCAATGTGTTTGTGTGTGCTGCTAGTAATCCTTAGCAAGACACTGTACCTGTAAAATATCCCTCCTTATCTTGTGTC
The DNA here is from genome assembly GCF_031143425.1 of Pleurodeles waltl. Lineage (NCBI taxonomy): Eukaryota > Metazoa > Chordata > Amphibia > Caudata > Salamandridae > Pleurodeles > Pleurodeles waltl. The sequence goes on along the minus strand of NC_090449.1, from coordinate 879,667,482 downwards.
TTCCTTATTTGCTTCACATGGTATTACATCTCTACCGAGCTAAATGTGGAACAGAAGCAAGCAGACACTGACTTTGTTATAGGTAGATTTATTGAAAATTGGTGCATACAATAATATTGGGGCATGGTTGAAAACAAAAAGTAAAGGCTTCAGGCATGGTGGATGAAATCTTTGGAGTAGATGCCACAGCGCTGAAAGTCCAAAGTCCAGTGTCCTACTCCCATTGAAAATGGAAGGTGATTGAATAACAATCAGCAGAGGGAATATGTGGCACACAAAGGAAGAGGTAACTTGATGGCAGTGGTGGGTGTCTTGCCATCCACACTTCCTGGAGGCTTTGCTGGATGCCCCGGCTTGCGTGGGGGGATCTGCTGCTTTACAGGCAGGGGTGTTCGGAGTGGGTTCTTCCCCTGACAGGGCCTCTCTTCCAGTGGCTGTCACTGATGAAGGGCCTGATGTAGATGCACCAAAGGAAGGGGTCAAATGTTGTTGATGATCGCGGATCAGGGTAGTGTTAATGTCCCTCAATGCCCCTGTAATGGAGGCCATGTTGGTATTCTGAGCCTCCCACTGTTCACGCATTTCCCTATGGATATACGTGAACAGTTCCTTGAGACCCTCACCGGTGAGTAGTGCGCTTTACAAATTCCTTGATTGATTGATTGATTGATTATGGACGTCCCTCTACAGCTGCTTGATCTCCCGGAGTTCTGCAAGTACCAGGCCCATCATGCCTTGGGACACTTGATAGAACCCCAAGACGTGACTGGTGATGTCTTGGCCAGGAGCATTTCCAGTGGCCTCACCCCGATGGCCGACAGAACCCTCCCATGCATCCTCCCCCCATGGGCCTGAGCCCTTGTCAAAGGGAGCCCCCTCCAACTTATTCCAGGACCATCATTGTCCAAGGTGTGGAGTTGCAATTCAGGATACTGTACTGGGGGGCACAAGAAGGTAGACACTGTCCTAGGGACACAGGTTGGGGGTGAATGGCTGCCTGTAATGTCGAGGCATCTGGGCTCGGAGCTGTTGATGTGGCCACAGTGAGACTCACTGTTGGGGTCTGACCAGGTTGTCCGTATGGGCAAAAACAGTCCTCCACATCCAGACATTCAGGAATGCCTTCATTAGTGAGGGCTTCCTCTAGGGGGGTAGTAGGAGTCTCTTCCATGGGCTCTGTGTGGCCAGTGGCAGCTTGACCTGTTGATGTGAAACATACAATGTTGCAGGTTCTATTGGGACATCTACCTCCAAAGGTTTACAGTAGTGTTTTGCAAAGACCTTGTACATTATTGATTTGCAGGTTATCCTATTGTGACAGGTACCCATGCTATTGGTTGTACTGACCTGCTATTTGTGAAGCATGCCAATTCTATTTAAGTCAAGCAGCTGCAGAAATGTGCAGGTCATCAGCACTTGGGAGGATGAGCTGAGAGTGCCATCTTGCCACCAGTGCAGGCAAAACAGTGACTAGACAAGATATGGCTTTGACCATTTTGAGGCCTAGGTGATTGTTATGCAGGCAAACCCTGGCCATTGTTGTATATGTGATTGGTGACATCCTATGGTCAGTGCTTTGTGAATGTGTTTGCTGCCAATACCGTTGTGGTGATTCACCTTCATGCCTTTGGGATTCTGGTTTTGCACACTGGGTTAGGTGTCCTTTCTGTCCTCAATGGTTTCATCTTGGGTCAGCACGGTAAGATGGAGGTAGCTAGCCAGACAGAGTTGAGCATGATATGTATCTTGGTCCCTCCCAGGTGAGTAAACTTCAACTGAGTGTTAGAAGGCAAGGGTTTTTGGACAAGTGACCACTGCTCTGGGGTTTGGAGTCACTGAAACAGTGCCTCCTGGGAGTTGCAGTCTGGTCACTCTCACTACTCCCCAATACATGACCAATGTCATCCTCCCAGGTGAGTAAACTTAATTTGAGAGTTCACTAACAGATGCATTGGGACAAGTGAACACTGGGCTGGTGATTGGAGTTAGAGAAACATGTCCTTTTGCGCTTTGCAGTCAGGTCACTCCCTCTACTTCCGATCACTTGACAATGGGTATCCTCCCAGATGAGCAAACTTCATTTGAAAGTTCACTAACAGATGAATTGTGGCAAGTGCACACTGGGCTGGTGGCTGGAGTTACAGTAACAGGTGCTCTTGAGAGTTGCAGTTATGCCACTGTATCTACTACACATACCGTGCAAATGTTGTCCTCCCAGGTGAGTAAACTTCAATTGAGAGTTAACAAACAATGGTATTTGGACAAGTGAACACTGAGCTTGTGTCTGGATTTGGAGATACAGAGTCTACTGGCCTTAGCAGTCATTTCACTCCCTCTACTTCATACACTTCATAAATGCCATCCCCCAGGTGAGTACACTTCATGTGTGTGTACCCAAACATGAGTCTTTGGAGAAAGGGGCAATGGACTGGTGGTTGGAGTGACAGTGAGAGAGATTCCTGGGAGTTGCACAAATGTTTCCTCCAAGATGAGTACACTTCAATTGAGAGTTAAGACACATAGGACTTTAGAGAAGAGAATACTGGTATGGTGTTTGGGGTTAGAAAAATATTGCCTCTTGGGAGTTGCATTCAGCCCACTCTCACTACTTCCCCAATACTTGACAAATGTCATTCTCCCGGGTGAGTAAACTTAATTTGGGAATTGTGAAACAGTTGTCTTTGGACAAGAGAACACTGTGCTGGTGTTTGGAGTTACTCTCTAGTACACACACTTGAACAATGGTCTTCCCTCTAGTGAATACACTTCAATTGGGCGTACACTAACAGATGTATTTGGGCAAGTGAACACTCTGCTGGTAGTTGGAGTTAGATAAACATGGCCTGCTTGGAGTTGCAGTCAGGTCACTCCCTCTACTTCCCAGTACTCAACAAATAGTATCCTCCCAGATGAGGAAACCTAATTTGTGAGTTTACAAACATGGGTATTTGGAGAAGAAAACACTGTGCTGATGTTTTGAGTTACATAAACTGGAAGTTGCAGTCTTGTCACTCACTCTAATACACGCACTATACATATGTTATCCTCCCAGGTGAGTACACTCCAGTTGGGAGTTCATAAACAAGGGTATTTGGAGAAGAGGACACTGGGCTGGCTGAATGGAGTAGCAATAAAAGTGCCTCCTGGCCCTAGCAGTCATGTCTGTCCCTGTACTACACACACTATTAATATGTTATCCTCCCAGGTGAGTACACAAAAATGGGAGCTAACAAATAATGGTATTTGGAGAAGGAAACAGTGTGCTAATGTTTGGAGTTACAGAAACAGGGCCTGCTGGGAGTTGCTTTCATGTGACTCACTCTAGTACACACTATACAAATGTTATCCTCTCAGGTGAGTATACTTCAACTGGGAGTTAACAAGCCTGGGTATTTGGAGAAGGATACACTGTGCTGATGTTTGGAGTTACAGAAAGTGGGCTGGGCCTGTTGGGAGTTGCAGTCATGGCACTCACTCTAGTACACACACTATACACCTGTTATCCTCCCAGGTGAGTACATTGCAATTGGGAGTTCACAAACAAGAGTATTTGGAGAAAGAAACACTGTGCTGGTGGTTTGAGTAACAGTAACAGTGCCTGCTGGGAATTATAGTCACACCAGTCTCTATACTACTCACACTTGACAATTATTATCCTCCCATGTGGGTACACTTCAATTGGGAGTTTCACACAAGGTTATTTGGCAAAGGAAACACTGGTCTGGTGTTTGGAGCTGTTCAACAGTGCCTGCTGGGAGATGTAGTCATATAACTCCAGGTAACATACACTATACACAAATGTTATTCCCCAGGTGAGTATGCTTAATATGTGAGATGCTATACAGGGGCCTTTGGACTGGTGGACACTGGGCTGGTGTGTTGAGTGACAATAAAGATGGCAAAGGCTGGGCTGTGAGCATGCATCACATAGCATTTTGGTGACATTTTTAGTGTTGTGACTTACCAAACTCCACTCCCCCAGGTATTCCTATCAAGCCCGCAGGATGGCCAAGACCTTCTCCTCGCAGGGAAAGACATGCAATGGGGCAGTGGGAGGGCCACCACCAGTCTTCGTGGCCTTCTTGGAGACGAGGGAAGGGACCTTGCTCCTGAGGTCATTCCACCTCTTCCTGATGTCTGCCTTTGTGCGCAGGGTGGTGCTTACAGCATTCACTCTGTTGACTATCCTGTCCCACAGTTCCATTTCCCTGCTGAGGGGAGTGTGCTGGACTTGGGCTCAAATAATAATTGTAGCTCTACTCTTATGGTTTTGCCTACCATGACTCTTAACTCATCTTCTGAAAAACAGGGATTTTTGGAACATGACATAGTGGGAACAAAAACAAAAGAAACAAACGAGTGGCAGTGACTTACTAAAGAGGGGAAGTGCAAAAGGGTGTGACTGGACAACAGTGTGCGCAGGATGCTCCATGGGATGGCGAAAGAAAAATGGTGCCTAGTATCTGTGCAGTGTGGGAAAACGTTTCTCTGTCTTGCTGGGTCTTGCTGTGAAAATGCAGAGGATTGCGGTGGGTGGAGGGGTGTGTTTTATAGTGCACTTTGTAGGTGTGTCCAGTGTGGCAATGTATGTCAGCTGTGCTATTTTGAAATCCATCCAATGTGCCATTGTGTATAACTTTGGTGACCATGAAACACCATGGTTCGGACAGACATTGGCTGACCACCATGGGTGCCCTCCATTGCAACCTTGGTCTTGTAATACGGTCAGTGTTGGTCATGGTGCTGTTGGGGCTGGAGGTCAGACCGGCTATTTCTGGGCCTCCACGCCACTGCCAGTCTACTTTTTTTGCTTGGCGGTCCTGCCTGTGTGACTCATAATAGGGTGGTCTGTAAGACCGTCAACATGGCGGTCTTTTTAGGACCACCAACATGGCGGTCGTAACTGCACTATTTTGTGTTGATGTTTTAGTCTCCTATATTTGTGTTTTCAATATTTTCTACTTTACATATAAAGTGCAAAAATATGATATTGTTGCCCTCAATAGTTTTGGGGAGATATTTTTACAGTTCAACATTTTTGCCTCTCATGCTTCAGCACACAACTGAATAATAAAATTTCCCAATATTCTGGACACAATATTTTTGTAGGGCATTATTCAAATCTCCAAATTCTGGCAGTACACCCATATCCACACTCTTGAATTATTTTATGTGGAAATTAAAAGGAAATGACTGAATCTTTCTTCACACACTTGGGCCCAAGGCCAGTATCGCTATCTGTTTTAAACCCATGTCATATTACATAAATTGCACTGGCTTACTTGACGCAGAACAGTCTACATAATAAGGAGTTACGTGGGCAGGACAGCAAGTAGAAATTAGACAGTATGAATTGGGACAAGCAGAAAGTGGGCAAGGAATGGTAGAATGGAATGGTAGTGATTGTGACCGGATCACACTGCTTTTGTTTTTACACCACCAAAATGCATGTTAAGAATTTGAAAATAAATATTTTATTGTGAGCTTCTGGGGTTTTAATAACTTCAGCTACGATGCCATAGAGAGAGAGATCAAAAAGCCATCAAACTTGTAGAGTAACAGGGAGTCCAGGTTGGGTGATCAATAGTAGATAAAATTATCATATGAGAAATTACACAGGATATGAACTGAGAAGTAATAGCAAAGTAGTTCAGTCAGTCAGTCAAACTTTCTTTATTCGGTAAAAAAACCCATAAAAGACAAAGCAGCAATAAAAGAATAAAAACAGTTAAAAACACAAAACATTTCATATACTGACAGACAATGGTGATAATGGTCACTTCCCTGAGTTTCACAGCAGCATATATTTTCAGTCTGTAAAATCTGAAGATAAAACACAGTGTGGTCTGCACCTTCTAATATTCAAACTTTTTAACAATGGCATTAAAAACCTTTTTCCTGGGTTCAAAGTATAAAGTGCAAAAAAAGACAAAGTGCAACATGGACTGAGGGGTGTGGAAATCTCAGGGACAAGGGTGGACTCAGAATACACATTGCTTGGAAAAGCTTCTAAAAAATGAGCAATGCCAAACCTAAATCTCACCAGGTAGAACCTTAGAAAGGGCTCCAGGGGGTACAACAGGTAGGGTTCAATAGTATCTGTAGTAAATAGGAGGAGATACCCCTCCACCCTCCTTTTGCCCTTAATAGCAGACACTCTACGTGCTGCAAATAGACCAAGTAGGTCTTGTTTGAACTGGCGCATAGAGACCAAGGCCAAGTTTAGGGGTGAATCAAACCAACCTGCTGTACCCAGTATAAAAAGGAGTTCCTTCACATATCTGATCCATGGGATCCTTTGAGCTTGCTCTAGTAGCAAACTTGAACTATCTCCCGGGTAAGAGAAGTCTCATCTTTGGTCCAAACAGAGTGCCATAGCATGACAGGGGCGAGCCCTATGCAAACTTCCAAAGGACAAATACCTAGCTCCGTCCGACACAAATAACCTGGTAGGCTATTTGGGGCTGAGAGAAGTCTTGTCAGAATTTGTTTTTTTTTCATTTGTAGTTTTGAGACCTCCCTATAAACCCACACACCTGCCCCATAGTTAACTGTAGAGTGGCACCATGCCTCATAGATAGTGGTCAAGGTATCTAGGGGATTGGACCCTAGCTTTTTAGAGAACCTAGAGAGGGCCTACACAGTTTGTACAAAATGGAGGCACCTCATATTGATAAGATGAGACCAATTTCTTTTACTATCAAAAGGGAGACCTAAATATGTAAACGTACAAACCTCTAATAGTTTTTCACCCTGGATATATTATGGTCTCAATACCCATAACAATCACATGGGACTTGGACAAATTCATCCCAATACCCAAATCTCCCAAAAAAGAGACAAATGTGTTTAAAAGCTTTTGAAAGTGAATGCCTCTGAAGGCCAACCCCTCTCCAAGACAGGGCCACCCCTGTCCTAGCCAATTGTTGGCATACAGGAGAGCTAGTAATTTCTTAATGCCCTCCCTGGGAGAATCAGCATCTACTTATTTTCATATTTTCAGCCCATTATCTAAATCATTGATATAGAGAAAGAATAAGAAAGGAGCAAGCATGTACCCTTGCCTCACACGACGGGAGATCTTAAAAGGGTCCGCACATTTCCCTTCCATGCCATATCTAATGCAACCTGTGACATCCTCATCTAACTTTGCAAGGTAAAGAACAAGTGCTTCACCAATGCCCATAACTAACATCGTGTTCCAGAGCTTGCCCCACTTTACTCAATCAAAGGCGGAGGTCACGTCCATAAAGGCAAGGTGGAGACGACCTTTCTTGACCAAAGTACATTTACTAATAATTAGATGAAGAATAAAGCACTGTTCCACTGTGCCCAGGCCTTTCCTAAAACCATATTGAATCTTTGACAGGTGACCCTGGTCTATCACCCAAGATTCAAGCAGGCTCAGCAAACTTCTTCTCAGAATTTTGCTTGTGGAGTCAATGAGCAAAATGGATTGATAGCAAAAAGGGTCTGACCTGTCATTTTTTTTGTATATTGGCCCGATTATTGCACTAGACCAAGACTTAGGAGGGCCAATGACAATCGCATAGCTTAAAATGTTAGTTAATGAGCCCACAAATCAGGATTATACAGAAAGAGGTCAAATGACACAGAATCAGGCCCTGGGGCCTCATTCTTTGCACACTGCTCCAGAGCACAAGTTAACTCATCTAGCGAGGGGCATACCAACTTGGCGCCTACCTGAATACGATGTTGATGAAAGGGGCCAGAGGAGCTAACCTCACCCAAGTTACTCTCATAGAGCTTTGAGAAGTGTTCCACCCAAATTCTTTGGGGCATAACCACATTAATGGGTGTAGTGTGGGTATCAGAGGAATAAGGAGTATTCACCACTTCCCAGAAGAGCTGGGTTATATTTCTGTTAGTTGCAGCATGCAACTTTTCCTATCCTTTTCTCCTAATTAAGTTCTTCCTCTTGGCAACTGCTAATTTATAATGTCCCTTACAAGCTCTCACAATCCTGTTATCTCTAGGGTCTTGTTTCCAAGCAGAAATTAGGTCCCTTTGGGCTTTTGAGCACCTCGAATCAAACCACAGTTGGGGTTTTGGATCCCATAACCAAGCCTAAGATGTTAGAATGGCCAAAACATTGTGACAGTTTTCCTCAAAGGCCTGCAAAACAAGTGTAGAGTCAGAATCCAAATCCACACACATTTTGAATTCCTCCATGTTCCCCTTTAGGAGATCTCTCAAAGCTACCTGAGGATCCAACATTGCTCATTTATGTAAGATCCCCTTATTTCATTGAGAGGTAAGTGGGCAAACACAAGTAGCATCCATCTTGCTGGCCCAAACTTCCTATGGCAAGGGAGATTGGCAATGGACAATTATCACTCAAACAATTAGATAAGATAATAAAGTCATAGGCCATACGCCTATGGCATAAAGGTAAAACAATGAAATCAATTAGACTGCCCACCCCTCCAATATAAGTAGCATCCCCTAGAGGACTTGGACCTGCAAGATCAATGGCAATAAACAGACAGCTTGTTCAATATAAAAGTAAAAGTATCTCCGCAGAGTGTAAGTTCAAAATGTGCAAAAACCTCCAAGTCACAGCAGATCGCCCCACATGTGCATTCTTAGCAATTGGACATAGTCTGCATTTGAAATCCCCACCTCAAATTATAACATAATCGAGTTAAGTTCACATAAGATTTCATTGAGGATATGATCAAGCGCGGCAACTATATCCCTCATGGTGGCCACAAAGTTCTGATGCTAAAAATTGATTACAACCACAGTCTCCCCAAAGTTTTCTCGAAGTACCACAATTTATAAACAAGGAGAATTAAGATGCTTTTTTGTGTCTGTCAAACCTGCAGTAGTTGAAATCAAAGTCAAGAAGCCGACTTTATGATGACCCCCACTGGAGACTTGCCCAGAGAGTGGATAGAAAAGAACCTATTAATAAATGCTGAATCACTGGACCAGGTCTCCTGTAAACAGGCAATACTATCATTTTGGATAACTTCATGTCATTCAGCGTTGTCCAATTTCCTAGAAAGCCCAGCATCATTCCAAAACAGGCACTTACAACTTCATTGGTACAGAAAGTTCTTTATGGTACAACCACTATTGTGGAGGTTAATTCATATCCTTCCCCCGAAGGGACCAAAACATTTTTCTGTTACATTATAAAAATAACTTAGCAGCAGTATTTTAAATGAATTGGGTTTCACCCTACCCTCACTTGCTTGGGCCAGAATGTCGCCTGCCACTGCTGGATTGCGGACATTCATGAGCACAGCATCTCCTGCATGAGTTTTTCCTAGAAGCCCGATACTATCCACCCTTCCAACAATTAACATTTCTGTGCTTAAACCCCACTGCCAATCAACAGAAATTTTCAGCTAAAACATCACCTTATTCCTAAGGGACTCTTGGGATACAAATAAACCTGGTGGCAACCGTGACACATTTAGATAAAATTAAAACATAAGTACATGAGGCTGGAGGAAGGTTTATATCAGGCAAAGATGCCTGACGTAGAGGAGCTTCCCCACGTTGGCTTTGAGAAAGAGTTGAGGACCTTTCATCGTGGGTAACAATATGCGAGGAAGGAGCTGAGTTAGTGTCCTTATTAGGATTATCAACCTTGTCTACAGTAGTAATCCTGCCCCAAATATGTCTCTCTCTCTGCTTACCACAGGACCGTGCAGCACCTTCAGGTGATTGCGCTGCTGGAGCTGAGGTGATCTGTTGAGGAGGGGGTCGATGGTCTGACCACGAACATCTTTACGAATGTCCCTTTCTACAGAATTAACAATCTGAAATAGTTTAAATTCAAAAGAAGAGAGGTGATCATAAACAGGGGATAGTTCAGACTCAAGAAGATCCCTTATAAATGTTTTTATGCCATCGGAAGAGTCGATGGCAATCGGTGGAACTGTGTCCCCTTCGAAGTTTCACCGCGAGACTAGGAGTTGTTCACTTTGGTCCGCTTTTTGTTTATAAGCCTTTTTCCTACCTTTGTCAAGTGGCCACACTCGGGGAGACCTGAGAGACAGCAGAATAACCATTCGCTTGCAAATGCTTGCGGAGTCCAACACAAGCACTTACGAGGATACGGAGGAAGGCAAATCGATCATGTCTTGAACTCTGGAAACAGAAATAGAAACATCATCCACAGTGGGGGCAGGAGTGGTAATGGGTAGTGCACGTAGTAGTCCAAAGAGTAAGGCAAAGTGTTGCAATAAATAGAACTGTGAAATGACTAATGCTTTCTTAACACATTATAATTAACAACATGAAAAATGTCATGAAAAATTGCTTTGTTGTTTTCTTTTCCAAATAATATAAAGCAGTCTGATATGTATTTGACAAGGTAATCTATTGTTGTACTGTTCAATTGTCTTTCACTTTTTATCATTGTAATAATCAGCTTCTTTTCAATATGTAATATAAAAAACTGAACACTAAAGTGATGGTTTCATAAAACAATTTAAAAGTTAGAGAAAGTAAAAGAAGAGGTATAGAGCAGATTGTGAAATACATGTGCCACAAATGTTCAATCTGTATGCTAATGCTATTTGTTTATTGTAAACTGAAAATTGGTTTCATAAAATGGAGCATTTGTTTTTTACTTCTCTTAATGTTAAAGTAAACACCTTCCAAATTAAGCATACATATGACGCCATTGAAGCTCTGAGGTATTTGTCATGAAATTCCATTTGCTCATCCAGCTCGTAGAGTGAAGTAAATATATATCTGCCTACATTACATAAACATTCTATTATAATCTGTAGCTTTAGTATGTTAAGTGTTCATTTTTAATACTGGGTGCAGTGTGTTGGGTAAAGATTGTGGTCGTGACTCAGCAGAGCTCAGCTAGGCCACCTCTGAAATCCGTCTCAATCGGTGAAGAATCGGACCATGACCGAGCATTATGTTGGCCCTTGAATGGATGGAGGCCAGTCTGCCTCTTTTTGCAACCAGAGGCAAGTAGATGTGAGGGGGAAATTGTGTGAGCAACATGGAGTGGCCAGCCTAGGGCAGAGTCAGCACCACTACTCCACCAGTGGCCAAATAGGTTGCGAGCGCCAGTAGGAAACATGCTGAGAGTGATCCAGGACTGAGGAGGGGGCCCCATAGAGGTAAATTGGGGGATTATTGGGCTAAGGTTTTCATTCGCTGCTGGGGCTGCTGCGATAAGCTTTGAGTTGGCCCAACATCTTGCGAACAGGGAGAGAGCACAGCCAGTGGGGCCTCGAGTGGTGATCCATGAGAGAGGGACAGGAGTTACACCCTCCAACCTGGCCTATAAATAGTATAGTATATGGGGTCTGGGCCATTTGCTCAGTGAGCCCAACATGGGTGTTGAAAACCAACGTGATCCCATGAAGCAGGGAAATCGGAGCCAGGTAAATTGAAACTCCACCAAGAAGTGACCCTCGCTGTTGATGGACCTGTTAGAGGTGATGGGATTGGCAGAGGCCCAACATTGTGAACCCCCTGCGACCTTGGAGGGAAAAATGCTGCTCCTCTTTCTCCCTCCACACTGTTTTTTCAGTAGTTAACAAGCAGTGAAGCCATATGCCCTATCTTCTGAGTGGTGAAAGACGAACGTTTCTGTGTGGGCTTGAGACTGTAACTACTATCTAACACCATAGGTAGCTGGAACAATGACAAACATGTACAGGAGGTACTGATTAATGGGGCCCTGTGCACTGAATTTCTAGAAATGAATCCTCAAAATAGCGCTGGTTGACTGCTCATGGAACCACATCTCGTGGAACAGTGGTAAATGGGCCTGAAATGCTGCTGATTATGGGGCCCGACCCTAAAGACAACCTGTGTCTGAAAGCAGTGGGTGAGGTTTCCAGGTTCACACATCAAGTTTTTTTTTTTCAATTCTACTTCTGATAAAGTACTCGTGGGTGAAGTCACCCCTTACTGGTCAAATGTGCAACCCAGAGTAATTAACTGACCATTTTTACCCCCGCTGCATCCCAATACTGTTGCAGTTACAGTTACAGAGTGAACAGGGCCCTGCCTCTTAGCACCACCACCTATGACAATAGCCCAAGTAAATTGGACATGATAACAGAGGAGGTGGGCTTTACTTGAAGTTCTCCTGAGGTGAAGACTGATGTGGTCACAATAAATCTGAGCTCCTAAGAGATCAGAAAAAATTAAGGGAAAGGGGTAGTTAAATGGAGATCTCAATGCAAAAGCTGCAGCCACAAACTAAAGCCCTTCAATGTAGTGTACAAGAGCTCATAGAAAACATTAGATTGCTGGGCGAAGGGCATTGAAGGCTGTATATGGCACACTGATATCTGCTTTATAGGTGGTACCTGAGGACATGGAGAAACAGGACATGGTGTTTTATTTAGAAAATTGACTAACCACTAAGGTATTGCCCTGGGGCTCTTCCCCTTTTTTTCACTCATACGTGTGCATTGGGTCCTGCATGCCCTCCGGCCACCAGGACCACTCCGTAGAACACTGGTGGCTAAACTCCTCCATTACTGGGACAATGATACCATCATATGAGTGGCTAGAAGTGCCAGATAGTTCATGGTATCTTCCTGGACTGCACCTTGGTGGTGCAATGGCACTGCACATTTTTCACAGGTGTGAAACACAAATGACGAAAGATGGAAATCAATTATGCCTTACTCTTCCCTGCCAAGCTAAAAATAAAGTTAGACAAAAAATAATTTTTATTTTGGTGGAACAGTAATGGGTGGAGAATCAGACCACTTCTGTTGTGAGCACAGTGGTACTGGAGAAGCAGATGAAGTCCTAGGAGTTGAGCACTAATCAGATAAAACATATTGACTCTGAACTGAGCTCAGGTGGCACACCCAAGTATTCTAATTAAATCATGAAACAAAAATTAAATGATAAAAAAGCTACACAACTAACATATCTCTTCCTTTCAATTAAGGGCAATAAATGACAACTGTGCCAAAGAAGAACAAACAAGGGGGCGGGGCCAACCAACATGGCCGGTCAGATGTGAAATTCAATGGCACTGTCGAAAACCCCCTCAGGCCATGAGTCCAGGAGCTTTGTGGGGGAGCGTCATGTCGCCCCCGTCCCGGTAAAGCTGCCGAGTGCATCGGGGGGGGGAGAGACCCATCAGGGGGTCCCCCTGAGCGGCGTGGGCCGCCTCGTGGTGTGGGCCCGTAGGCGCTGCAGGAGGAGTGGAGCGGGTGCAGCCAGGGGCTGGAGCCCCGTGAAGGTACCGGGGGCTGCTGGCCCGCAAGGAGGGGTGCCTTCCCCCTCGCCCAGTGCATGAGAAGTCATGGCGGGCTCCGTTGGAAGGGGAGCCCGAGTGGCAAAGAAGAAGGCCGGCTTGCTCCAGTTGGTGCGGGCCCTGTGGTCCCTGGTGCTGCGGCCCCTCTCCTGCTGGTGGTGGCGGCCTGGCGGCCTGGCTGCGGAGTGAGAAACGGATGGCACCCTCATTAGGTTAAAGTCTGAGGACCAACGCCTTTTAGAAAATGAACTTAAAGTAGCTGAACGGGCCCATGAGCTCTCCCCGATCTAGAGGGTGCAGAGGAGGGTGGTTGCCATTAAGGGTAAACTACAATCTATTTATACAAATAGGGTGGAAATGGCACTGTTGAGGCTTCAGAAGACACACTATGACAAGGGTAATAAGATCGGCACCCCACTAGCGAGACAACTGCGAATTAAACAAGCTAAGGACTATATTGGACAAATTACTGACGAGTGCGGGTAACATTTTATGGAGGGGGGAAAGCATTGACATGCAGAAGGTTTTACACCCATCTCTGTCAATCAGATCATCCGTCTGCCCAATTTCAGGAAAGTTATTTAGACGGTTCCCAGCTTCCGCAGGTCTCCAGGGAGACAAATGACATGCTGGAGGCATGGTTTACAGTGAAGGAGGTACAGGCGGCTATTGACGCACTCCCCCTGCAGAAAGCCCCCAACCCGACGGGTTTACTGCACACTTTTACAAGTCCTTTAGTGCGAAGTTGTCAGGACATCTTGATGTATTGTTTGATCATTTGAGGGGGGAGGGGGTGGTGTCCCTCTCTATGGGGGAGGCTCTGGTCACACTTATTCCCAAGGTGGGGAATGACCCTCAGTTCTGTGCCTCTTATAGTCCTATTGCTCTACAAAGCCTCGATGCCAAATTATACTCTAAAATTCTGCTGAGGAGACTAGAGGATGTTATGCTAAAGCTGATTCACCCGGATCAATCGGGCTTTATCAAGGGCCGGCAAGCACATGACAACTTGTGTCCTGTCATTCATCTGATGGAAAAAGTGGCTAAGAAACGGGTCCCCGAGCTTTTGTTGGCGCTCAATGCTGAAAAAGCATTCAATAGGGTGGAGTGGTCCTTCCTACTGGCTACCATGCGACAATTTGGTTTCGGGGAACAATTTATAACAATGATGATGAGCAACTATTCATGTCCCAGATTCCATATTTTGGTGAACGGTGTGTTTTCAGATTTTTTTGATCTGTCGTGGGGTACGAGGCAGGGATGCCCTCTTTCCCCGCTGCTCTTTGCACTCAGTGTGGAACCTCTGGCAGCGTGCATTCGAGAGTGCATGACTTTCCGGGAATTAAGGCCCTCATTACAGCCCTGGTGGTAAACACTGCCAACATACTGTGACCGCGGGGGTAATCCGCCACGGGTATCATGACCCACACATAGAATACAGACACCCACACAAGTCCACCAGACCAAAGGTCAGTGATAAACTGGCAATAGCAAAACCCACACCGTTATGCCATCAGGAATACACCCACAGTATCACGACCCACAAATCAACGCAGCGGTCTTTCAACTGCGGTAAACCATTGGCGGTACACACCGCCGCGCTCAACATACACACACACTTACAAAACACCACCACATTGGACAATTCAAACTACACACACCTGACACACATACACACACCACACCCACACACTCGCACCACTATAAAACACACACCCACATTACCCACAACCCTTCCAAAGCAAAAAAAGATTGCCAAAGGAGAGAGACACAAGCCAGGAGCACCCACTCAATCTGAGTCACAGAACACCATCACCCATACACCATCCACGGCCATCCCAGCATACACCCCAACACATCACCCCTAACATCACCCCACACATCCTCACACATATCACTCGCACCACATCCATGGCACCCCAAAAAAAAAACAGGTTTTCAGAGGAGGAACTAAGGGTCATGGTGGAGGAAATCATTGGGTAGAGCCACAGCTATTCGGATCACAGGTGCAGCAGCCATCCATTGCAAGGAAGATGGAGCTATGGCGGAGAATCGTGGACAGGATCTACGCTGTGGGACGGTACCCAAGAACCAGGAAGAGGTGGAACTACCTACGGTGGAAGGTGCGTTCTGTGGTTTCAAGACACCAGATTGCCATAGAGAGGACTGGCGGTGGACCCCACCTCCTCCCCCACAACTAACAACATGGGAGGAGCAAGTCTTGGTGATCATGCATCCTGAGGGCCTCGCAGGAGTAGCAGGAGGACTGGACTCTGGTAAGGCAAATCTTTACTACTTCACCCCCGCCACCCTACCTGCATGCCATCACAAACTCCTACCCCCACCCCCATCACTCCACCAACTCACATATACCCCACTATCACAACCCACCCATCCCAATACCAAGCACCGCATGCACCCCTAATGCATGGACACCCATCACAGACCTGCATGGTCACCCATCACCACAGCATGCCCACAGAGAGACACACCCAGCCCACAAAATCACCACTCACACAAGGCCAAGCCGACAGGGAAATCAAAATCATAGAGGGAAACACAGCCATGCACAAGATGGCACACGCAGATACATTAACAATGCATTTGCATCGCAACAGGACCCCTACCCAACGTCATTGGAGAGGAGGTGCCAGCTACATCTAGCCCCCCCCCAGAAGAGGCCACAGTGATGACAGCAGCTTTGCACACCTGGATCTGGATGACCAACCTCGCCCATCAGGGACCTCTGACAGTCGGTTCCCCTGCCACAGTCCCAACCTATAGGAGGATGGCCTGGCTTATAGTGGGTACCTGATGGTACTTACACCTTGTGCCGGGTCCAGTTATCCCTTATTATTAGATTAGTAGTGTTCTAGCAGCTTAGGCTGATGGAGGTAGCTATAGCAGAGCACCTTAGGCTGAACTAGGAGACATGCAAAGCTCCTAATATACCACTTATATCATATAGCACTATATCATAAGAATCACAAAAATCAGAGTTACTAAAAATAAAGGTACTTCATTTTAGTGAAAACGTGCCAAAAATATCTCAGAGGATATACTCCCTTAGTTGGTAAGTAAAATACAAAAAAAATATACACACAAACCAAAATCAGGTGAGTAAACAGTTAGAAAAGTAGTGCAAACACTGTGGAATTCAATAGGATGCAATAGGCCTAGGGGCAACACAAACCACATACTAAGAAAGCTGAATGTGAACCACTTAGGGACCCCAGGCCTAGTGTAGTGTATAGAGGGTTGCTGGGAGTGTAATAAAACACTAAGGCCCATATTTATACTTTTTTAGGATGCTAAAAAAGTATAAATATGGGCCTAAGGGTGTCCAAGATACCCCACCCCAAGACCCTGAAAAGTAGGAGTAAAGTTACCCTACTTCCCTAGAAACACACTAAAGTCATGATAGGAGATTCTGCAAAGACCACAACTGACTACAAAGCACTAAAGACGGATTCCTGGACCTGAGGACCTGCAAAGGAAGGGGACCAAGTCATGAAAGTGTCCAGGGGGGGCAGGAGCCCACTAAACCCCAGATGAAGGTGCAAAATGGCTGCCTCAGGGTGGAAAAAGCTGAGGATTCTGCAACAACGGAAGATGCCAGGAACTTCTCCTTTGCACAGATTTCCCATGGCATGCTGGAGGATGCAGAGTTGTTTCCACGCAGAAATACCACAAACCAGCCGTGCTAGCCGCAAAGATTGTGGTTGAAGAAAATGGGTGCTGCCCGGGCCCAGGAAGGACCAGGAGGTCACCCCTTGGAGGAGAAGACAGAGGGGGCACTCAGCAGCACAGAGAGTCCATGCAAAAGTAGGCAGCACCCGCAGAAGCACTTGAACAGGGGTTCAAGAGAACTGAGCATGGTGGTCATCTCAACACTACAAAGGAGGGTCCCATGAAGCCGGTGGTCAACTCAGCGAGTTGAGCAATGCAGGACGGAGTGCTGGGGACCTGGGCTGTGCTGTGCATGAAGGATTCCATGCAAAAGTGCACAGAAGCCCTAGCAGTTGCAGTTCACGCAGTACACAGGATTACTGTCCGGCGTGGGGAGGCAAGGACTTACCTCCACCAAATTTGGACAGATGGACCACTGGACTGTTGGGGTCACTTGGATCCAGCTCCTGTGTTCCCGGGACCACCCATCGTCAAGATGTGCGGGGACCCAGAGGACTGGTGATACAGAAGTTTGGTGCCTGCGTTAGCAGGGGAAAGATTCCGTCAACCCACAGGAGATTTCTTCTTGGCTTCCAGTGCAGGGTGAAGGCAGACAGACCTCAGAGCATGCACCACCAGGAAACAGTAGAGAAAGCTGGCAGGATTAGGCGCCACAATGTTGCTGGTAGTCATCTTGCTACTTTGTTGCAGTTTTGCAGGCGTCCTGGAGCAGTCAGCGGTCGATCCTTGACAGAAGTCAAAGAGGGAGCTGCAGAGGAACTCTAGTGAGCTCTTGCATGCGTTATCTGATGAGAAACCCACAGGAGAGACCCTAAATAGCCCTCAGAGGAGGATTGGCCACCTAACCAGGTAAGCACCTATCAGGAGGGGTCTCTGACGTCACCTGCTGGCACTGGCACTGGCCACTCAGAGGCCTCCGTTGTGCCCTCCCACCTCTCCATTCAAGATGGCAGAGGTCTGGGACACACTGGAGGAGCTCTGGGCACCACCCCTGGGGTCACTCACCTTTCCTTTGTCCACTTTCGCGCCTGAGCAGGGGTTGGGGGGTCCCTGAACCGGTGTAGACTGGTTTATGCAAGGAGGGCACCATCTGTGCCCTTCAAAGCATTCCCAGAGGCAAGGAGAGGCTACTCCCCTCAGGCCCTTAACACCTATTTCCAAAGGGAGAGGGTGTAACACCCTCTCTCAGAGGAAATCCTTTGTTCTGCCTTCCTGGGACTGGGCTGCCCAGACCTGAGGAGGGCAGAAGCTTGTCTGTGGGTTGGCAGCAGCTGTAGATGCAGTGAAAACCCCAGAGAGCTAGTTTGGCAGTACCTGAGGTCCGTGCTGGAGCCCCGGGGATGCATGGGATTGGCACCCCAATACCATATTTGTCATGGGGGACAATTCCATGATCTTAGACATGTTACATGGCCATATTCGGAGTTACCATTGTGAAGCTACATATAGGTATTGACCTATATGTAGTTCACACGTGTAATGGTATCCCCGCACTCACAAAGTCCGGGGAAATTGCCCTGAACTATGTGGGGGCACCTTGGCTAGTGCCAGGGTGCCCTCACACTTAGTAACTTTGCACCTAACTTTCACTAAGTGAGGGTTAGACATATAGGTGTCTTATAAGTTATTTAATTGCAGTGTAAAATGGCTGTGAAATAACGTGGATGTTATTTTGCTCAGGCTGCAGTGGCAGTCCTGTGTAAGAATTGTTGGAGCTCCCTATGGGTGGCAAAATAAATGCTGCAGCTCATAGGGATCTCCTGGAACCCAAATACCCTGGGTAACTAGGTACTATATACTAGGGAATTATAAGGGTGTTCCAGTGTGCCAGTCAGAATTGGTAAAAATTTTCACTAGCCTGCAGTGACAATTTTAAAGACAGAGAGAGCAAAAGCACTAAGGTTCTGGTTAGCAGAGCCTGAGTGACACAGTTAGGCACCACACAGGGAACACATTTAGGCCACAAACTGTGAGCACTGGGGTCCTGGCTAGCAGGATCCCAGTGAGACAGGCAAAAACAAACTGACACACAGTAAAAATGGGGGTAACATGCCAGGCAAGATGGTACTTTCCTACACAACCCACCACAGAGACTCCCCCTCAGGAAACACCAGCACAGTACCCACCCAGCAGGCCCATGCCACTGTCCCCAGGACACGCCAATCAGCAGTGTGTCCACCACCACAGGGGCCCCAGGAAACCCCACAAACACAGGACAATCAGGGAATTGGGGTCAGTGGCATTGGGCACACGGATCAGGGGACAGAGGCACAGGACAACAGGGAAGCTGGGAGGACTGCTGTGAGACAGGAGGAGGACAGGCCAAGGGAATCGACCCTCCACGAGGCACTCTCAAACATCATGGGAGCATACCACCATCCCCAGGAGACCATGGGCCAGGTACTGGCCAAGTTACAGCAGACCCAGCGGCTGCAGGAGGGACAGTAACTGGGGATCAGGGAGGACCTAGCAAAAATATACACCATTCTGGTCACCATTGCAGGGGTGCTGGCTGACATGGGCAAGACCATGAGGGAGGCAGTGGCACAACAAAGGGTGCTTGACACTAGCCAAACTGAAGAACATCCTTCAACATCCTCCGGCGCTAGTGGACAGTAGGCCCCGCCAGAGGACCAACAGGCCTCCAGCTCCCCACCCCCTGCAGAAGGACAACCACCCCGCAAACGGTTTCTGCGATTCAGGCAGAAGACAGAGAACATTGCCAAGACCCAGCCAAGAAATAAAACTCTCCTGATTGTCACCCTTCTGTCCCACCATGTCACCCTGTCTACCTTGAACTGCCATTGCTCCACTTCCTTTGCCCCCTTGGACAATGCACCTGTGATACCAAAGGACTGGAGTCTAACTGGACATTCCTCCACCATCACCCCAGCCCCTTGCACATACCCCCATACTTATTGGCACAAAAATAAACACCCGTGAAACAAATACCATACTGGAATCAGTGTAATGAATCTAAAAATGTATTAGTACAACATTATCAAAGCATTGCAACGTATATGTTCAGTGAAATATACTACAGGATGACCTTTGGTGGGCAGTAGTACATATAGCAGGAGCCAGAATGGGGCACACAAATCTGAAAATAGAGAATCCAAAGGGTACAGTCAGTTTCCATAGACAGAGGGTAAGAGGCTGCCATGTACAATGTCCAAAAGATTACTGAAATGTAAAGTTGAGTTACAGTCTCTTACCTGTGTGTCAATGGAAGTACTGCTGTATAATGTTTGTTCTGTTGTCCACATCTTATTCATCTGCCTCCTCTTCCTCACTGTCCCCTGGCTCCACCGCAGCCACAAGACCATTTCCAGGCTCATCTTCCTGCAGAAAAGGTACCTGACGTCTCAAGGCCAGGTTGTGCAACATACAGCATGCCACGATGATTTGGCACACCTTCTTGGGTGAGTAGTACAGGGATCCACCTGTCAGATGGAGGCACCGGAACCTGGCCTTCAGGAGGCCGAAGGTTCTCTCAATAATCCTCCTTGTACACCCATGTGCCTCAGTGTAACGTTCCTCTGCCCTTGTCCTGGGATTCCTCACTGGGGTCAGTAGCCATGAGAGGCTGGGTTAACTAGAGACACCTGTAAATATCAAGGGACAACTGTTAGACACACACTAAACCTATGGGACAACCCCATACCCAGACACCTACTTATACTGTGTGGGGACCTTGGGATCACCTATTAGCCACACCCGGTGTCTCTGGAGTTGGCCCATCACATAAAGGATGCTGCTATTCCTCAAGATATAGGCATCATGCACAGAGCCAGGATATTTGGCGTTCACATGGGAGATGTACTGGTCTGCCAAACACACCATCTGCACATTCATCGAGTGATAGCTTTTTCTATTCCTGTAAACCTGTTAATTTCTCCGGGGGGGGACAAATGCCCCACGTGTACCATCAATGGCACCAATGATGTTGGGATATGTCCCAGGGCATAAAAGTCAGCTTTCACTGTGGCCAAATCATCCACCCGGGGGAACACGATGTAGCTGCACATGTGCTTCAGCAGGGCAGACAACACTCTGGACAACGCACTGGAGAACATTGGCTGAGACATTCCTGATGCCATGGCCACTGTAGTTTGAAAGGAACCACTTGCCAGGAAATGCAGCACTGACAGAACCTGCACTAGAGGGGGTATTCCTGTGGGCTGGCAGATAGCTGGCATCATGTCTTGCTCCAATTGGGCACACAGTTCTTGTATTGTGGCACGATCAAGTCAGCATGTGATGATAATGTGTCTGTCCTCCATTGTCGACAGGTCCGCCAGGGGTCTGTACACCGGAGGATGCCGCTATCTCGTCATCTGCCTCAGTGGTTGTAGCCTATGGAGGAGAACGGTGAGCAGAAGGTCATAATTCCACATAGAATGCATAACTGTTGCTAAATTTAGGTCACAGAAGCAGTATGTGAAGTCTAGAGTCAATTGATGCGCCAATGTCTGCTGTGATGCAGTTAGGTGCCATGCCATGTGCCCCCCTGAAATGGCGGCTGCCTGACTTTTGAGAAGGGACAAGTGGAAATGAGGTAAGTGCACTTGCGTTGTGCTCTGTTGTGGTAGGCGGTCGATGACCGCCACGCAACTTCACATTGGTTATCATTTTGCCCTATGGGTTCCAGGAGCCAATGGTTCGCACCGCCGTGGACGTCACCGCCATTTTCTAACTATTCACTCACTTGCTACCTGACCATCAACAGGAGAGGACCTACACTGCAAGTGATGCTGTGACCTGAGTCTGGAAGCGACAATGGCTAGAGTGTCTGGGGAAAGGGCCTCTGCCTTCACTGCGGAGGAGTTGGAGAAACTGGTGGATGGGTCCTACCCCAGTACACATTACTCTACGGTCCTCCAGACAAACAGGTGAGTACACTGTGAGCATGATGTGTGGGCAATGCATGTTTGGAGTGGTGTGGATGTAAGCCACATGTTGGCTGAGGCGTCCTGGCCTGAGTACTGCATGAGAGGTGATCAGTGTATGTGTGTCAGGGCATGGGTGGGAACTGGTGGGCAATGAGTATGCCGGTCTGGACGGGTGAGTAATTTCCTTTTCTGCTGTCTTTTCCCACTCGGTCAGCACCCACCAGAAAAAGGGTATTTGACATGCCATCGCCAAGGAGGTGCGGACCATGGGGGTCTATCAAAGGCGGAGCACCCACCGCCGCAGGAGATGGTAGGACTTGCGCCCATGGACCAAGAAAACAGCAGAGGCCCAGCTGGGGCTGGCCTCCCAACGTGGAAGGGGTGCCATCGCACTATGACATGATGTTCCGCATCCTGGCGGTGGCCTATCCGGAATTGGTTGGGAGCTTGAGGGCATCACAGCAGCCACAAGGGGGTGATTACAGATTCTGAATCTTGACTTTGCGCGCTTTAGGAGCTAGCTGGGTGGGGGATGTGGGCTGTGGGTGCCCCCTCGGCCAGGGCAATCATGGCAGGGTAGGTCCCATGTGTGCAGGCTCTGAAGCACTTCTACCCCTATGGTACAAGTGGGCAACACCTACTGGGCAGGGTCATGTGGGTGTCAGGTGTGCAGATGCTGGCATTAGGCATTGTACCCCATGGGCTGGTGACTACCTTAGTGACTGGTTGGGCATGGCCTAGTGCATAGGGCAGCTCCCTGTGTGTTGTGTACGCCAACGGTAGTGCTGTTGCTGGCATTGATCAAGTGTATCCTCTGTCTCTCCCTCCCCTTTTTGTTTTGTCACCCTGTCCTTCTGTGCATTAGCATCATCTGGTGGAGGAGAAGAGGCACCAGGGACGGAGGGAGCTGCATCCCACATGGGCCTGGAGGCCGACTCCACTGATGGTGAAGGCACCAGTGGGACGGAGGGGAGCTCCACGACGGGGACAAGAGGGGAGACCACTGACAGCGAATCCTCCTCCGATGGAAGATACCTGGCGGTGGAGGACACCTCTGTGCCCACCCCAACAGCAGGTCCAGCCGCCACCCCCCCAACCAGCACTGCCCTCCCAGCAGCCCCTCAGCGTGTTTCCTGTGCCCGTTCACCCAAGAGGGTGGGCATCTCATTTGCCCCAGGCACCTCAGGCCCTGCCCCAGTCAGCCCTGCTGCCCTCAGTGAAGAGGCTATTGACCTCCTGAGATCCCTCACTGTTGGGCAGTCAACCTTTCTGAATGCCATCCAGGGTGTTGAGAGGCATTTGCAACAAACAAATGCATACCTGGGGGGCATTCATTCTGGCATGGTGAACCAACAGAGAGCATTTCAGGCTCTGGTCTCAGCACAGATGGCAGCCATTGTCCCTGTGTCCAGCCTCCCCCCTCCAACTTCCACTACCCAGACCCAATCCCCTCTACATCACCCTATCCCAAGCACACCTTCAGACCAGCATGCACCCAAATCAACACACAAAAGTGGCTCAGGCAAACATAAGCACCACACTTCATCTCACAGGCACTCACACAAGCACCATACCCATGAAAACACACCAACATCCACTGCCTCCACTGTGTCCCCCTCCTTCTCATCGTCCACCTCCCTCCCAGTAGCGTCTCCACTCACACCTGCATGCACTACATCTTCATCCATTACACCCATCACCAGCACGCCCATCACAATACACCCCTCACGAGCAGTCACCACCCCCACAACCATGCACACATCGCCTGTGTCCTCTCTGAGTGTGTCTGTGACCCCTCCTCCCAAAGTACACAAACACAAGCACCCACCTACCCAACAGCCATCCACCTCACAACATCATCCAGCCCATGCACCTTCAACCAAACTCAGCAGACGTACACCTCCTACAACCACTCCCTCTTCCTCCCAAACCCTCTCCATCTTCCCATCCCAGTATGTCTAAAAAACTTTTCCTGGCAAACTTTGACCTCTTCCCTACAACTCCCCCCGTCCTTCCCCTCGTGCCAGGGTTTCAAGATCCCAGGCCAGCACCTCAGCCACCAAGTCGGCATCCGCTGTGGTACCTGCAAGTCCCAGGGGATCAAAAGGGGCACTTGTCAAGGCTGCCAGTGTGCCATTGACCCCTGCAAAGGACCAACCAATTCCGCCACCTGCCAAGGTGAAGAAGGGGCCAGCATGCAGCATGGCCTAGAAGCACGACCCACCCAGCAAGGCCTCTTCCAAAACTGCATCTGCCAGTGCCAAGGTCCCAGCAGCGTCTGCCAAGGTGGGGAAGGGGAAGAAAACCCAAGGCAAGGCACTTCAGGCCTCAGGTGAGGGACTGGTGCCCACCATCAGTACCGACAGCCCCGCAACCTGTACTGCGGAAAGCACCGCTGCAGGCACCGCCACATGCACCGCCATCTGCCCCGCCACCTGCACCGACCCATGCACCGCCACCTGCACCGCCACTGCCACAACAACTGTCAGCAGCATCTAACCCAGTGGGCAGCCGTCCGAGACTGCATGAGACGGCCTGGTGTCTCCCTCCACCACTACCAGCACCTATAACACGGCCAGCACCGGCAGCATCTCCGCTGCAGACACCGCCACAAACAACGCCACCAGCACTGCATCTGCACCGCCATCTGCACTGCCAAATGCCCAGCCGGTGCTACTACATCTGTCAGCAGCAGCATCCCCAGTGGGCAGCCTTCCGGGGAAGCAAGAAGCGGCCCGAACCCTCCCCCCACCACTTGAAGCACCAACACCAGCACCAGCACTATCAGAAGTTTGCAGCCTAAGTCGCCGCAGGATGGAGTCTGGCTCTGCCTCCATGGAGTATCATGCAACCTGTTCCCTGCACATCTCATACCTCAGACGCCCAGGTAAGGGAATGGGAACTGCCACACCCCAGGTGCAGCATCACTGGGCACCAGGCCCCCCCCCCCCAGAACCAGTGGAGATATGCATCCGCTATCACTCTCCTTGGCAGGATGAAGCAGACTGGGCACAAGGCCCCCTCCAGAACCAGTGGAGATATGCATCCACTATCACTTTTCTTGGCAGGATGAAGCAGACTCGGCACAAGGCCCACTACAGAACCGGAGGGCAAACCCCCCACTTGAGAGGCTGTGGCTTTGCACTCTCCAGGACCAAGCAGTGGGAAACCTACCCACTGGAGAGACTTGAGAGACTGTGGCTTTGCACTCCCCAGGACCAAGCAGTGTGAAAACCAACCACTTGAGAGACTGTGGCTTTGCACTCCCCAAGACCAAGCAGTTGGCAACCCACCCACTGGAGAGACTTGAGAGACTGTGGATTTGCACTCCCCAGGACCAAGCAGTGGGCAAACCACCCACTTGAGAGACTGTGGCTTTGCACTCCCCAGTAGCAAGCAGTGGGCAAACTACCCACTTGAGAGACTGTGGCTTTGCACTCCCCATGAGCAAGCATTGGGCAAACCACCTACTTGAGAGACTGTGGCCTTGCACTCCCCAGGACATCGCTGTGGGCATGTTGCCCCATCCAGGAGCAGTGGCGTAGTGCCATCTTCCATCTGAGGTGACCCGCCTACACTTCCCCCTGAGGTACCTGTGTGTTTTCGACCTGATGCCCCTGCAGTGTTCTCTCCGTTTTGAGGCAGGAGTCAAGTGTGGGCTTCGCCCATGATTTTTTTCCCACTGGGCCATAAATATTTGCAAAGGACAGTGTACGGCCTTTTGCACATATTGTAAATATTTGGATATACTGTTTTTTCCAATCGTTGACTTTATCTGCATATTTCTAAATATCACTATTTGCACTCAATTCCTTTTGTCCTTGCGTTCTTCCAGGGGGTTATGAGGTGTAAATGTACTGTTGCTGCATGTGTTTGTGGGTATGGTGTTGTGGGTGAGGATGGGGGTAGGGGTGTTGCATGTTGTGTGTGTTGCTAGGTGCAGTTTTCCCCGTGGTCGTCGGCGCCTCCGTCTTTGGTGTTCCTGGTTTATTAGCAGATACACCAGCATCGGCAGGACTGCAGCTCGGGCTCCATGGCGTCCTGGTTCTTCGTTGAGTGTCGATAGGTGAGTGGCTTCCCTTTAGAACACTGTTTCTGCAGTGCTTTTCATGGCGTTATGATGGATTGTGATAGGGTGGGCGGTGCATTGTCTTCCGCCTGTCTGTTGGCAGTGACCCCCGTGGTGTTTGTTGCTACCGCCATGGCGGTCAGAGTGTTAAAGTGGCTGTATGTTTTGGCTGTTTCCGCGTGGTCGTGATCCCATTTTTTTTACCGCCGGCCTGTTGGCGGTATTACCGCCGCTTTAACACCGATCGCCAGGGTTGTAATGAGGGCCTAAATTTGGTGCTGACTACCATAAAATCTCACTGTTCGCCGACGAAATTTTACTGTTTGTCACTGATCCCCGCCTGTCACTTCTGGCAATGCAAAAACAATTGACACTCTTCAAACAGGCGGCAGGATTTAGAGTAAACATGGGGAAATCTTATCTTCTTAATCTGACAGTCCCCGCCGCTGCAATGGCCCAGATAGCTTCCATGTTTCCATTTACTTGGGCTAAAAAAGAAATCACATATCTGGGTGTTTAGCTGATCCCGAGGGTGTCTGATCTGTTCCGAGCCAACTACCCTCCCTTGCTCAATTCTTTGCAAGAGGACTTTAGGAGATGGTCATCACTCTGGCTTACCTGGTTGGGGCGTATTAATACCATCAAGATGATGGTGCTTCCTCGCTTTCTTTATCTCTTTCAGAGCCTTTCCGTTGACATCCGGTCAGAGTTTTTTTGAAGAGGCCCGGGCGATGTTCACTAGGTTTATTTGGCATGGGTTGAGGGCTAGATTATCTTGCAAAGTGCTTATGTGCCCCAGAGAAGAGGGTGGACTGGAACTCCCCGACCTCCCCGGTAT
Organism: Pleurodeles waltl; assembly: GCF_031143425.1. Lineage (NCBI taxonomy): Eukaryota > Metazoa > Chordata > Amphibia > Caudata > Salamandridae > Pleurodeles > Pleurodeles waltl. The sequence goes on along the minus strand of NC_090449.1, from coordinate 879,640,762 downwards.
TATCGTGAGTCTCAGCTGTGTGTTTTGGCTGAGTGGTCCCTCCGAGAGTCCGATAAATTGTGGCTTCACATGGATAGGGCAGTGACGGGAAGGACTCTGTGGGATATCCCCTGGAGGTCCAGAGGGGCACATCCACAGAATGTTTACCTTGGTACCCCCACTGCCACTACCCTCAAGGTGTGGGATAAGGTGACGAGGGCATATGCAATTACTTCATTCCCTTCACCACATACTCCCTTTCATTTCAACAAGGCTTTTTCTCCGGGGCAATCTGCGGGGCCCTCCGATCGATGGAGGGAAGGGGGGTGCTTGCAGATTGCAGATTTATTCCATGGTGACCAGCTACGTACGTTTGCTAACTGTTGCAGGGATTTTCATCTCCCACCATCTGAACACTTCCATTATACTCAACTAGTGCATTGTGTCTCACAACCTCATATGCGGAAGGCAGCCACCAGGGAGCTTCTTCCAGTGGAGCGTTTTGTGCAGCAGGGAGGAGTGGCGAGGGGTAGTATATCTACACTGTACAACATGTTGGCTTCAGCGCATAGGGTGCCGACCCCTCAGCACATCCCCTTTTGGGAACAGGTATTGGGCGCTTCGGTGAGTGAGGAGTCTTGGCAACACCTATTTCATGACATAGCCAAATATAATCGCTCAATGGGTGCCAGGGAAGCACACTATAAATTACACTACAACTGGTACCTCTACCCGGAGAAGCTTAAGAAGATATACCCCCAGGCCTCCGACAGGTGATGGCGAGGGTGTGGCATGCTGGGGGATTTTAGACATATTTGGTGGGATTGCCCAGCTCTCTGTCCCTTTTGGAATGAAATTCTTTCACACCTGAAAGAGATATTGGGTTACCCTGTCCCAACATCACCCGAGCACATCATGTTGGGCCTTCGAGCCCTGGAGCTGGAACATCAATCGCAGGGAAATCAAGCCATTTTGTGGCTGGCGTTGGGGGCCGCGAAGACCACATTAGCGTCCTTCTGGAGGAAGGTGGGCCCGTCCCCAGTGGCCCTGTGGTTCTCGAGATTATGTTGGGGCCTCGCCATCGAGAATCTGGCTGACAAAATGGATGGCTCGTGCAGTGGGTCTGATTTTATTTTGGACCCTCTGGTCTGGTTTCTCTCACGGGGCCTTCTCCTTACAGCATGTAGTCCCCGCCTTCGAGCGCCGCATCTTTTTCATGTATAGGAGCTAAGTGCAGAGAGTGGTTGAGTGGGACTAGGGCTGTTCCTTCTGGCTCGGAGAGGGGGCTCTCACTTCCATGGCCTTTAAATTCAAATCAGACAATCAAAGGGATTGGACACTTGTTTTGTTGTAAGGTTTTTGTAATTTGTTTGTTCAGATGCCGGAGGTGGATGGCTGGGTCCACCATTTGAGGGTGAAAGGGTTTGTCTTAAGCATTTGTTTCTCTCTGATATTTGTTACTCTTGCTTTGGAATGGGAAGGACAGGGAGAATGGCACACAGTATGGAGGGACGCCTGAAGTCTTATGTGCATGGGCATGTTTATTTTCTTGTACTGAAATATTAATAACAACAATTTTACAAAAAAGAACAACAAACAAGCCTGCAAAGCAAACACTTACAGCTAAATCAAAGTAAAGACAACACCCAGAATGTTCATGAAAATGAGGAACTGCAATGTAAACTAGGCATGGGCAGAACCCTTGGAGTTCTTCCCCGCATAATTCTACACAGTGCAACTACGCAGAACTCTGCATGCAGGCGCAACTGCTCTTTTGTCTGTGTCTGCCCACTTGTGCTGCTTTTTTACATGTTAGTGGAGTGATGTGTGCTTCCGAGCTGCAAAAGCAGCCTGAATGACACCACACTGTCTGCCTGGATGCAACCATTTTGTTTTATTTGCTTTCTTGGTCAGTGCGTGTGCAGGGCCTCATTTTCTAATCCTACATACATTAGTGCAATCCTCCTCCTATTCCACTCACCCACCCCTCATTTACCTCTATTTTATTAATGTGTGTCCTTGTGTTTGTGTATTTTATGTTTTTGAATTTTTTGTACTTTTTCATTTTTTCCCTTTACTTCCGTATTTCTTCCTTTCTTCTTGTCATTTCTTCCTTTACCTATCTATTTCTCCCTGCCCCGAACCATGACAAAGCAGGGCCACTGCAGTAAGACATGGAGTGGTGACACCAGTTCGGCTACATGCTGCACATGCACACCTTGCGGTCGCCGGTGCCGAGGGGTGGAGCCAAGTGCTATTTTTACTTGTGTGGAGGTGAGCAAACTTGTTTTTTATATGCAATGCCACCTCCCCTCCATGCTGGCAGCAGTCAGCAAGCCTCGGAGAGGCTATGCACTACTGGAGCATCAACTACTATGGGAGAAGGTGCACCGGTGTGTGCACTGGCACATTGGGTTCCAGCACACCCAGCAGCACTTAACACACTTCTGGGGAGACATACTGGACCACGAGCAGGACTTGCTCGACCTGTTGGGTGACAAGGTGTCGGGGCTCAATGAGTAATTATTTATTTGTTGTTTTCTACATTGCGATTTGTTTTCAAAAAGCATGTTGCTCAGACTCAGAGGTTAGGTAAGTTTATGTTAAAACAAATATTATTTGATCTAGTTTGAGCTAGTCTTATGCTCCGTGCTACCTAATCATACTCGTCAGCACTTGCTTGGGCTGATTGCTTAAGAAGCCATGAATATTCCTTTTTCCAGTCACTAACATAGTGATGGTAGTAGTAATATCAGTGAGTTAGGGTAGCTCATACAAATCTAATCTCAATCTCTAAGTGATGTGCAGTATGCATCTATGAATTGAAAAGGGTGACTGAATTGGCTCATCTAAGGTGGTTGAGAAGCATAGATCTTTTGTTGCTATGCATCAGTAGTTCCAAATGTAGTTTAGGTTTAGGAAATTTGGAATAGGGCTTGGCTTTTGAAAATGAGTACTATTGGTGATATGATTTAGAAAAGTACAGTGTTACTGCATTTGTCTTTGCTTGTCAACCTATTTTTTTGGGAGTTTAACTGTACCACTAATCGACTTGTTTTATCTTCTTTATTTTGTAAGAGGGCCAGTTCAGAGATGGGTCAGGGATCCAGGGGTGCCACCACCAGTGCTGCAGGTGACAGATCTGCTGGCCCTAGGAAGTCTTCCTGTTATATTATTCCCTACCTTTCACCTCTCCGCATATAAAATATTTTATTTCCTTTTTGTATTACTGTGTCTGTCTCCTGTTTTTACCTGCTCATCTTCTTTCTAGCTAAGGTTTGTTAAATCCTTTTTGTTCCTGCATTATCCTAGTTTTTCCTATATTTCTTATTTCTGTAGCTGACCTCCTCCTTTTTGTACAAGTCTGTAGCTGTCTAGTGCTTTGTTATTAATCTTTCCCTCTACCCTCATATATCTTGTGGACTAGTTCTGTAGGACTAAGAGAACAGATTTTAGGACAGGTACTCTATAGTGAAGATTGCATGCCCAAGTAAGCTTTTCTACACATGTTTGTTGAGAATGTTTTCTTTTCTTGCTCATGCTCAAACAGTAAAATGAAAGAGTGGCCATGGTCATTGTGGACACCCCAATGTTGTGTTGTATGTATTGTCGTTCATTTATACATTACTATACCATACCAGCAGTTTCAATGCCAGTGGAGCATGGCTGGAAAGTAGTATGAGGACAGTCCCACTGCATTTTCCATCAAGACCTCATCATCTGTCGTAATTATCCCACCCCTTCATTGCGCTTAAGTGACTCTGAGTCATCATAGCTCTGCCCTCCATAATGAAACATTTTTGGTTGGCTTGACTACCTGGCTGTTCTAACATTTTTACCAACAAAATCCCCAAAGTGAATGAAAAAAGAAGTTAGAACGTAGTGATCTACTGCGATTGTATGTTGCTGAATTTGTTAAAAAAATAATAAGGGGATGTGTATTTGGCATCTAAAATGAGTAATGTTTTTCCCAGCTGCACAGACCACCAGTGGTGGGGCCTGTGGCAGTGCTAGTGTGCCAGATGCAGTGGCGTCAGATGAAGGGGGAGAACCAGTGGCAGCAGGGATGGGCTTTGGTAATTCACAGTGCTTGCTTATTGACAATTACTAGTATACTCACTGCAGGGCATAGTGAACTTCCGCTTTAGTAGCCACATTGGGTTTGAGTTCTTAAAGGGCACTTCTATCTACAACTCAGTAGGCAAAAGATCATATTAAATGCTAAAAATGATGTGTTGATGAAAAAAGAGAAGAAGGATGGACGGTCAAAAGAAAGGATTGGCGAAATGGTAGCATGAGTGAAAGAATGTGAGGGTGTGTGAAAAGATGCATAGGTGAGTGAGAGGAGATGCATGGGTGGTTGAAAGGATGGATGAAAACTCCCTTAACTCACTGTATTTGTTAGGCAGGGCAGATATGTATCCCCCCACCCACATCATTCATCACCTCCATGCCAATGGCATTTAGTCACCCATGACCTAACTGCAGCATGGTGCAATACAGCAATACAACAGTGGTGTCTGTGCAATGTGCATCCGCTTCAGTTAATGCAGCATTTACAAAGTTTCCAATGCACCACAAACCAAAAGCAAGGTATGTTTCACTTCTTTACCAGTGGCCACTCAGTCACCTCCTAGCACTTCACTCCTTTATTCTTTCCTAAGTTCTGTCCCAGCCTATCAAAACAATTGTAAAATACTTTCTTGGCATGTGCCACATTTTTCCGGACAAGTGGTTCAATATTTCATGCCTTCCATAATGTATTCATGTCAGTTTAAATGTTTCCCTTTTGACGTTCATCAAGTACAGTAACTGAATAAACCAAAGCTTAGGCACATGATGATGATCAGTGACACCTCACTATTCTATAGCAAAACCTCTACCTACCCAGCTTAATCCCTCTAACCTATCCTGCACTGCAGTAGAGAAAGTTTTGTTTTCTTTCCTTACTGCCAAGTGAATGTATTTTTGGATGTAATTAGTGGTGGAAGTTGAGCCCAGGGAGTAAAGTGGGACTAAGGGCCTAATTGCGAGGTTGGCGGGCTGACCGCCGGCCTGCCAGCCCCGTGGAGAGGCGACCACCACAGAGCTGGCCCCCCCAGGCCAATTACAAGACTCCACTGGGTTGACCGATGGAAACCTCTGAAATCTGAGGTGTCCGCCAGTCAGACCATTGGAAACAGTGCTCCTCAGGGAGCCACGGCCAATGCTGTCACACAGAGGGTGCTCCAAGCAACCTTAGGAATACACACTGTCTGCTTCAGCAGACAGTGTGCATTCTGAGGGTGCTGGGCAGGGGTGCCACAGCACTGCCTATGACATGGTTGTGGGCAGTGCATGGGCCCCCCTGTGACCCCCAGCACTGGCTTCCACTATCCTTTTAATGGCATGGTCCCCACCATCAAAAGCCTGGTGAAGAGAGGATTTGTGGTCAGCACGGCAGCGTAGACCCCAGCACTGCACCTCAAATCCGACAGCCGCCACCCAGTTGGGAACCATGTTTCTCATGGTGGTAGCGGTCCCCTTGGGGTCTGACCACTAGGGTCGTAATTTGGTGGTCGGACCACCAGGAGTGCAGCGGTCCAACCACCACCGTGAGTCTGGCAGTCTAAAGACCACCAGACTCATAATGAGGCCCTAAGTGCTTGATGTCAAGTGTTTAGTGGATGGGATACTCTGTGACAAGCGCAAATGCCAAACACAATCTATGTATTTGGTTTCTTTCCCTGTTCTGCAGTGCATCATTTTTCCCACCATCTACTTACAGAAGAGCCACAGGAAATCAGTATTTTTGTATGTGATGTGTGTGATGTACTTTTATTATTATTCATCTGCCTCTTTGGAGTGAGGCTAGAATTGCAAGTCATTTGCAGAAGAGCAGTGCCATTGGAAATTAAGTAAGATACTTTTCCATTACAGGTGCCCTGGTGCAGACCACAGAGAGTAGCCAAATACCCGACATGCTAGCTAGCATGTCTCCATTAAGTTAACACAAGAGGAATACTTAAACTCCATAATACATAATGCCCACTCATTAATGAGAAGTAACTTATTTTCATTTTCACACAAGTGTTTGTTTACCTTTTTTACTAGGAAATTCTTTAACCCCTTCTGTGCCAGGGACGTAATGGTTATGTCCACCGCCACAGTGCTCATGTGCAGAGGATGTAACCATTACGTCCTCAGCACTGAGTTCAGAGGGAGCGCCTCCCATCCTCTCAAGGCAGGGATGGAAGGGGAAGCCCTTCCCCTTCCACCCCGAGCCCCACTGATCCCCAAGTGACATCTGATGACGTCAGCACCCATTTGTGCACTGACCTCATCAGATGCTGCTTCCCCATCATGCAGGAAAAGGAATTTTCTTCCCTTTCCTTCCCTTTGAAGTCTCTCTGAGCATTTCAAAAGCCGGATCGTAAAGCGATCCGGCTTTTGAAATGCCCACTAGACACCAGGGATATTTAAAAAATATGAAACTGGCACAAGGGGAGCAACCCCTTGGGCAAGGTTCGCTCCCAAGGGGGGCAATATTTTGCAAGGCCCTTTCTGCCCCCCCTGGGGGCAGATCGGCCTATTGTTGTTAGGCTGATCTGCCCCCAGGGGTGGCAGAATCCACTACGCGCCAGGGATCATTGTTTTTTTTTTTTTTTTAGTTGGGGAGCAACCCCTTAGGCAAGGGTCGCTCCCCAGGGGGGCAAATTTATTTTAGGCCATTTCTGCCTCCCCCGGAGCAGATCGGCCTATTGTTATTAGACCGATCTGCCCCCAGGGGGGCAGAAACCTCTCGGCCCCAGGGATAATTTTTTTTGTTTTGTTTCATTTTTTAGAGGTGGGGAGCGACCCATTAGGCAAGAGTCGCTGTCCTGGGGGGGAAATTGTATTTAGACCATTTTTGCCCGCGTTGGGGGTGGATCGGCCGATTTTCGTTAGGCCAATCTGCCAGGGGGGCAGAAACCACTAGGGACCAGGGATCTTTTTTTTGTGCCAATTTCACGCAAGGGGAGCGACCCCTTAGGCAAGACTCGCTCCCTGGGGGGGCAAATTTATTTGAGACAATTGCTGCCCCCCTGGGGGCAGATCAGCCTATTGTTGTTCAGCCGATCTGCCCCTGGGGGGCAGAAACCTCTAGGCGCCAGGGATAAAAAAAAAACGTTTTTTTGTTTTGTTTTTGTTTTGTTTTTTAGAGGTGGGGAGCGACCCCTTAGGCAAGGGTCATTCCCCTGGGGGGAAAATTGTATTTAGACCATTTCTACCCCCCTTGAGGGCAGATCAGCCGATTTTTGTTAGGCAAATCTGCCCCCAAGGGGGGCAGAAACCACTTAGGCACCAGGGATTGGTGAGTGTGTACGCCTGTGTTTTCTTTAGGGGGGGCAGCCCTTTGGGTAAGGATCGCTCCCCATGGGGGCACATTACTGTTGGCCATATCTGGCCCCCTTGGGGGCAGATGGGCCTATTTTTGGAAGGCCCATCTGCCCCAAGGGGGGGCAGAAAGCCAACCAGAGACCAGGGAAGTTTTTTTTTTCCCAAATAAGAGGGTGCGGGTATGGCCATACCCCAACCCCAAATTAATGGGGCCAAAGTTGTTCTGCCCACCAGTGGGCAGATGGGGCAATTACCCCTGATTCACACCCCACGGGGGGGCAGAAAGTCTACTAGATGCCAGGGAATTTAAAAATATATTGGGGTGGTGGCTACCAACCAGTATGGGCCTGGTTATGCCCCCACCCCCAACTGAAGGGGGTAACAGTCTTTCAGCTCTCCCCCGCACTCTAAAACATCTTATCCCACAGCAAGCAAGAAGTCATTTGATTATTTTGGGTTTTGGTTTCACATTTGGGCCATGAGATCTTGGCTAACTCTCAAAATCGTACCACTTGGAATGGTGAGGGCTGCACTTTATGGACTTTGGGATACTGCCATGTAGAAAAATCCACAAGACCTAGACACATCTGAAAACTAAACATCTGGGTGATTCCAGGGTGGTGTGTTTCACATGCACCCGCACTATTTTTGTACCCACAATGCCCTGCAAACCTCCAACTTTGCCGAAAATCACACATTTTTCCCACGTTTTTGTGATGGAACCTTCCGAAATCTGCAGTAATCCACAAAATTCCTACCACCCAGCATTGTCTCATTTATACCAATAAAAATTCTGCTGCACTTGTCAGCCTAAAAAGTTTTTTTGCAAACTGCCCTTTTAGATCCCCTTCAGTTCCCCCTCAATATCAACATGGTTTTGGCTCTTCCCTTTCACAAGCACTTGGCCCACCTACACAAATGAGGTATCATTTTTACCGGGAGACTGAGGGGAACATTGAGTCATATGAAATTTGTCCCAGTGCAGTGATCCCACACAGAAATGTGGGAAAATGTGATTTTTAAGCTAAATTTGAGGTTTGCTGAGGATTCTGGGTAGGAAAACATTGGGGGATCCATACAAGTCACACCTCGCTGGACTCCCTCGGGTGTCTAGTTTTCAGAAATGTCTGGGTTTGGTACGTTTCCCTAGAAGGCTGCTGAGCCCAGTACCAAAAACGCAGGTGCCCCCTGCAAAAACAGGTAGTTTTGTATTTGATCATTTTGATGTGTCCAGATAGTGTTTTGTGGCATTTCCTTTTGCGGGCATTAGGCCCACCCACAAAAGTAAGGTACCATTTTTATCGGGAGAATTGGGGGAACGCTGGGTGGAAAGAAAATTTGTGGCTCCTCTCTGATTCCAGAACTTTCTGTCACCGAAATGAGAGGAAAAAGTGTTTTTTGCCCAAATGTTTAGGTTTGCAAAGGATTCTGGGTAACAGAACTGGGTCAGAGCCCCACAAGTCACCCCATCTTAGATTCCCTTACGTGTCTAGTTTTCAAAACTGTGCAGGTTTGCTAGGATTCCCTAGGTGACGGCTGAGCTAGAGGCCAAAACCCACAGCTAGGCACTTTGCAAAAAACAGCTCTGTTTTCTTTGTGAAAATGTGATGTGTCCACGTTGTGTTTTGGGGCATTTCCTGTCGCGGGCGCTAGGCCTACCCCTACAAGTGAGGTACAATTTTTATCGGGAGACTTGGGGGAACGCTGGGTGGAAGGAAATTTGTGGCTCCTCTCTGATTCCAAAACTTTCTGTCACCGAAATGAGAAGAAAAAGTGTTTTTTTGGCCAAATTTTGAGGTTTGCAAAGTATTCTGGGTAACAGAACCTGGTCAGTGCCTGACAAGTCACCCCATTTCTGATTCCCCTAGGTGTCTAGTTTTCAAAACTGTACAGGTTTCCTAGGTTTCCCTAGGTGCCGGCTGAGCTAGAGGCCAAAATCCACAGCTAGCCACTTTGCAAAAAACAGCTCTGTTTTCTTTGTGAAAATGTGATGTGTCCACGTTGTGGGGCAGTTCCTGTCGCGGGCGCTAGGCCTACCCACACAGGTGAGGGACTATTTTTATCAGGAGACATGGGGAAACACAGAATGGTAAAACAAGTGTTATTGCCTCTTGTCTTTCTCTACATTTTTTCCTTCCAAATGTAAGACAGTGTGTAAAAAAGAGAAATGCCCTGTAATTCACATGCTAGTATGGGGACCCCGGAATTCAGAGATGTGCAAATAACCTCTGCTTCTCAACACCTTATCTTGTGGCCATTTTGGAAATATGAAGGTTTTCTTGATACCTATTTTTCACTTTTTATATTTCAGCAAATGAATTGCTGTATACCGGTATAGAATGAAACCCCATTGCAAGGTGCAGCTCATTTATTGGCTCTGGATACCTAGGGTTCTTGATGAACCTACAAGCCCTATATATCCCCGCAACCAGAAGAGTCCAGCTGACATAACAGTATATTGCTGTCAAAAATCTGACATCGCAGGAAAAAGTTACAGAGTAAAACGTGGAGAAAAATGGCTGTTTTTTTCACCTCAATTTCAATATTATTTTATTTCAGCGGTTATTTTCTGTAGGAAACACTTGTAGGATCTACACAAATGACCCCTTGCTGAATTCAGAATTCTGTCTACTTTTCAGAAATGTTTCGCTTTCTGGGACCCACCATTGGTTTTCTACCCATTTTGGTCACTAACTGGAAGGAGGCTGAAACCACAAAAAATAGTAAAAATGGGGTATGTCCCAGTAAAATGTCAAAATTGTGTTGAAATATGGGGTTTTCTAATTCAAGTCTGCCTGTTCATGAAAGCTGGGAAGATGGTGATTTTACCACCACAAACCCTTTGTTGATGCCATTTTCAGGGAAAAAACAATGAGCCTTCTTCTGAAGCCCTTTTTTCCCATTGTTTTTTTTTAAATGAGTTTTTTGCTGTATTTTGGCTAATTTCTTGGTCTTCTTCAGGGGAACCCACAAAGTCTGGGTACCTCTAGAATCCCTAGGATGTTGGAAAAAAGGACACAAATTTGGCATGGGTAGCTTATGTGAACAAAAAGTTATGAGGCCCTAAGCGTGAACTGCCCCAAATAGCCAAAAAAGGCTCGGCACAGGAGGGGAAAAGGCCTGGCAGCGAAGGGGTTAAAAGAGGAAAAAATAACTGTTGTTTTAATCTGGTGTGCTCTTATTCTGCCTAAATTCCTTTCAGGCAGTTAGTGCATTTATGTGAGGCATGGGTGGGTAAAAGAATGGTTGTGTGACACATAATTAGTCAAATCCATTAGCCCTTGGTGACCAACAATGTACTGCAACTGTGACACTATAATTTTAAACAAGCTTTTGCACAGAGCACTGTTTACAAATTGTGTTTTTTCTTCTTTTTTCTTTCTTCAATACAGTTGGTCCATCTGCATGCAGCAAAGGTTGGAGGCCATCTTTTTCAACTATCAGAGGCTGGTGGTTCTGTAGGAGGAGGAGGCAGATGCCTTTACCTCAACTCCCAGTTCCTCCAGCCTGCCACCAGCCCCTCCAGTATCCCCGCAGCAACATCATCACCAGCATTGCTGCTAGCTGGAAGGCACCCATCCACGTCTGACCACTGCTGCCCCCTCCTGCTCAGACCACATTTTCCAGTGCCACATCCTGCAACATCCAGAACACTGGACATCAGGGTGGCACACTTTGAGAAAAGCCTTGATGATCTACGGACCCACATGGAGAATGCCCTCTCCTAGCTCTCTTTTATTTTATATTTTGGTGGGAGGGTCATTTGTCGTGGCTGGAGATTGTGGGAATTGGGAATAAGTTGGGAGTTACGCTGGACATGTGTGAGTTTGATATTTGTTAGGGTAGGAATAATTTGTTTGCGGAGAGGGGTGGGCCTGATGTGGGTGGAGAGGGTATTTTTTTAATTGTCACATAAAGGGAAAAATAATGTACTTTATTGTAATTTTTGTGTTTTACTTTTACTTTGCACTGTTATGTTTTCAAGCAGCCTGTTTTTTAATGTACTTGCTTATCAAAGTATATGCATACTCGTTAGATATAGTTAGTTTAGTTATACCCATGTCATACTACACTCTGTAACTAAAATATTGACCACTGGCGGGCGGTAGGATATACTGCCATTGCCTTTAGTATCTACAACAACCTAGAAAAACAAGGAAGGAAAGTCAAATCTGTAATCAAAGTTAATTATCTACTAACTAAACTAGTTCACTTCACTCCATAGTTCTCTTACCTGAATGGATAAAGCAATGGGTGCTACCTCTCGCTCACAGCAGGTTTTCCCACGGTGCTTACTTAGTGGTGGTAGCAGTAGTAGCAGGGTAGCAAGCTAACAGGGGAGGCATCATAACAAGATTTTCGCCGGCTAGCGTCTTTTCTTTAGACGCTAGCCTGTCCTATGCTCTACTGTGTGCCATTCCATAAATATGGCACCCTGCTGGCGCTATGGGATGGGGCTACCAGGCGCTATGGATTTTTCTGCAAAACTGTGTTAGCGCAGTTTTGTGGCAAAATCCATAAATATTGGCCCAAGTCCTTAAATCCAGTGATATAAATAGGGCAGACAAAGAGAGTGATCCTTCCAGCTCGAAATCCAGGTGAAAAGTGACCAGGAGATGGGTAAAGCACTTGGAGAAACCTGCTGGACAGGAACAGGAAGTTAGAGTCTCTGGGGCACTTCCTAAAGGCTTTTTTGACTAAAAAACAACTTGAACGGTCCGTTGGAGTAAAATATACACTCAAAAACCTTTTTTCAAGTAGATGTATCTGCTTCTCAGAAGAGAATCTGCTCCATTTGCAGTCACTCGCACTTGCCAGGACTCGCGAAAAGTGCAGTCGCAGCTGGAAGCCACACCAGCAGGCATTAAATCTTGTGGACGCTCACAGCCAGCCTAATAGTACAAAGCACTTGATGGCATGTGTCAAAATATGTCTTGAACATGATAACAAAACAAAAGTTTGCATTACACATCGGATGGCAGAATTTATTGGGAACTATACATTACACGTGTAGCATGGATTTCCTGAATTCTGCCAATGCCTTGAGCACAGTGATTTTTTTTACCCACCCCTAATTTAAACAAGATACAATAAATATAATAAAAAATGTTTTCACAAATAAATACATAATTTGGTACACTAACACCCACAGGTAAAATATGGCATACAGTAAAATACATCAAATCCCAAAAGGAGAAGGTATTATTAAATTATAGAGGATATACTTAGGTAAACAGAGCAAACACACTAGAAATGCACGAAAACTTAGGCTGCAGCAAGGCTACAGCTAAAAATTAAATAATAGAAAGCATTAGGGAACATAACCATCCTCCCCCAGTCTTACTGAAATAGATGTCACAAATATTTTTAAATTAAACAAATAGATCAGTGATGTAAAACATGACTGTCCAACATGTATAAGAAATTCCATAACTACAAATCCAAACGTGAGTACACTGCACCATTAGCATAAATGTAATGATAATTATTCTGAAAAAAATATTTTATTTGTAAGAATAAATTCAAAAAAATGTGTGAATATTGTAAAATAATGTTGATTAGAAATAATGTAGACTTAAATAGATGTTCAAAAAGTATAGTTAATAAAATATAAAATGTACTTTAAAAAGTCTGTATTACTCATTAACAATTTATAACATAAATTACTACAGCTTGTAATGTGCAAAATATAATATTCTCTCCAGAAATGCAGCCACATTGGATAAAGTGTTACACTTTGGGAAAGGCTTAATTTACTACTCCCACTTGACAGTTAACAACATTGGGATAAGTGTTGGACCTTGGTGGTGGGACAGTCAGATTTTCTATTCCTACCCAAACTTAACCATATTTGAGAAAGTGTTAGAGTTTTTTGGGTGGCAGATTTTCTATTCCCATTTGAAAAGGAACCACTTTGGAGAAAGTGTTCGACTTTTTAGGAGTCAGATTCACTATCCCTCAATCCAAAGGTAAACACATCGAAGAAAGTGTTGGACTTTGGGGAGGGGGGAGAAAGTCATGTTTACTAAATTCTCCTCCCCTCAAAACTGAACTATGTTGGGAAAAGTATTGTGCTTTTGGAAGTTCAAATTTACAATTCCCACTACAAACGTAACCACATTGGGGAGGGAGTTGGGCTTTTGAGTGGTAAGAATTATTATTCCCATTTCAATCTTTACCACCTTGGGAAATGCTGAACTATTGAGGGGCTCACTCCACACTTTAGGAGGCAGATATACTTTCCCCACTCTAACCTTAACCACATTCTGGAAAGGGTTGGACTTTGGGGATCAGATTTACAATTCCTAGCCCAAACCTAAGCAAAATGAGGAAAGTATTGAAATTTATGAAGCTCACATTTACTATTTCCCTTCCGACATTACTACACTGAGAGAAGTGTTGGACTTTGGTGGGCTTCCTATATACTACTCTCACTACAAACTTAACCACAATAGATAATGTGTTTGTCTTTTGAGGGGGCATATTTATAGTTTCCACCCAATCTTAATCACACTGATTCAAGTGCTGGACTTTAGAGGGTTGGATTTACTACTCCCCAGCCAAACCTACCCACACTGGGAAAATTCTCGGACATTTAGGGTGTATATTTAACTGCTTCCACAAAACTAAAATATTATGTTATATGTAATGTCGAATAGAATAGAATATCCTCAACGCTTCCCATGGCCAGAAGGAAACTGACCTCCAGGTGAGGATCTGAAGCCTAAAAAGGAAGAAGAGCCAAACCTGAAAGACCTGTCAGACTCTCTGAAATGGGGTAGGAGTACTCTCCTGGAAGGAATTCAACCAAGTGCAGAGAGAGTGCCCAACTCTTGAAGGACAGTGGTGCCACGGTGCAGTCCGGGAGCAGGGTGATACCAGTAGAACCTATTGGATCAACTGGGAAAAGATTGTCTTACACAGAGGATTGAGACCTAACACCTGGATGAACCAGGGATTTGTTGTCCCCCCACAGGACTGGACATCTCTCTTAAACTTAGCACATGATATCCCCCTTGGCTGGGCATCTGGAGCAGACCAAAACCTGGGAAAGGTTGGTCAACAACTGTTACTGACCCCAGATATCTGAGAAGGTGAAGGACTTCTGTCAGTTGTGCATTACCTGTCAAGTCAGTGGCGAGACAGGAAGGCAACCCAAGGTCCTCTAATCTCACTACCGGTGAAGGTGATTGCCAATTGAGAGGGTGGAGATTAACATTGTCACACCCCTAAATCCTAAATCAGCTTCAGGGAAACAGGTTCATCTTGGTAGTGGGAAAACATGCTACAAGGCACCCTGAAAGCCATACCTTTGTGGACAGCTCTGTGCCTGTTGTGATCAGTTCCTTATCTGGTATCATGATTAGAGAAGGGTTCCTCAAAATGGTAATCCCAGATAGGCAGACAAACAGAGGGGGTAATTATGAGTGTGATGGTCTGACCACCACATTACAACCCTGGCAGTTGGAACGTCAGGATCTTGGATCCTGGTGGTCTGGAGGTGGCAGAGATCCTAATCCACCATAGCAGCGCTGCAAGCAGATTACTACCTCATTCTCTGCCAGCATTTCTGCCATGAAAAGGCTGGCAGAGAACAGGTAGAGGGGGCCACAGGGCCCCCCTGCCCAACACTGTTGCTTTGCAGACAGTGAACATTGCAAGGGTGCTGGTGTACCCTGCAGATGGCAGCATTGCTGCCGACTTGATTATGAGCCAAACACAATGCTGTAGCCTGTTTCCCAATAGGCCAGCGGGCAGAAACGTGGGTTTCCGCTGTCTGACCTAGCAGGAAACCCCTAATAATTCCAGGGGGGGGGAGTTGTCGTGTAGGCAGCGGCCACCCTGTTGGGAGTTTGGCGGACAGAGTTTTCCATCCATCAAACTTGTAGTGACAGCCTTAATGTCTGTGTACTTGAAGACTATGAGGGACTTAGGAGTTTGCCACCCTTTATGATTGTGGGCTTGTTTGAGAAACTCAGTAGAAAGAAGGATAGCAAAAAATTTGAAAATTAATTTTCATTTATTTGCAGCTTGCAATTTAAAAAAAGATAAACAGATAATTGAACACAAGAGTAGCACACCAATGTGAGTATTAATATCTAATGAATCCAGTAAAAATACACATGGCAGCAAAAAGTGTGTTGTCTGAGTCCTATATTTCTGATGCCAACACTACTGATGCAAAGAAGAAGTAAATGAAATGGGGCAAAGACTACTAAATTTCATGTTGCTAGAAAAAATACAGCTTTTCTGACTTGCAGCTGTAGATTCATTTAAATATTGACACATCTTTTTGACACAAGATATTAGATACTGAGACTTGTATGAACAATCTCTTATGTAGAAATAAATATATATCACGTATTCTAAGACTCTAGGGCATAATGTAAGTATGTCAGGCAATACCATAGCCAAAAGTATGTTTTCATTCACCATACAAATTGGAAATATATTAATTGTATATATATATATATATATATATATATATATATATGACCTACTGGCAGTCACCAGCAGGTATTTATAGTTAGTATCATGTTTTCATAGGAAAAGCATTTTTTTTACTTGCCTAATCCTTTGGCACCGTTTAAAGAATCTTTACAAAATTTTCCCAAAAAAGTGTTACAGTAATTCTTGTTGCGCATAGAAAGTTTCAGGCTGATCCATCAAGCGGGGGCTGAAAAAAAGGGGGATAAAAAATGTTGCATTTCCCATGTTAATTTCCATAGAATTCTTTAGACAAGACTACAGGCCGAACCACTGGACAGAATTACTCCAAATTTGGCAGAAAGCTAGCTATTGATATGCAGATTATGCTTTCGCTTGTTTGCAGTAAATCCGTTCAGTAGTTTTTGAGAAATGTATATATCTCTGGCTTTGTAGTATTTGTGGACAAAGATGACCTTGTGCAGGGAAATGCACGGCTCTGATAAGCTGCCAATACTTCAAACCAGGAATTGTTGGCAGCCATCTTGGGACTTGGCGTCAGCGAGTCCCAGAAAAAAAGTGAAAATAAAATAAAAGGGGCCAAGGTAGGAACACCATGACTCCTTAGCACTGGTGGGGGGTCCCAGAGGAAAAAAACTTTTTTTAAACTATTTTTTGCGTAAAAAACAATGAAAAGAAAACAAGCGCAGGTGCCACTGTTTTTTTTTTTCTATGGGCTCCTGGGTGGGCCAGGTCCCGGGGGCATTAAAATTTTAGTGTGGGGGGCCTCCCTGTCCCCCCATAGCTCTGGGGACCACCACCTCCCCGGAACTTATATTTTTATACTATGCAGGGGGCAGTGGTCCCCTCTCTGTCCTGGGGACTGCCATCTCCCCAGGGCTTTTGTGTATGAATATGTGAGGGGAGCCCGCGCCCCCCCGCCCTGGGGACCACCACCTCCCCAGGGCTTCTTATTAAATACATGCAGGAAGCCGGCGGCCCCCTCGCACCCCAGAGACCACCGTTCCCCCAGTGCTTCTTCTTAAATACAAGCAGGGGGGCCTGTGGCCCCCAGGGACCACCACCCCGGGGCAAGGATTAAAAAAACAGTAAGAGGGTAAGCCCTGGAGACCACCACCCAAGGCTATTCTCATTGGAGGGAGGCTGCACAGTCCCTCTCATGGAGACACAGATGGCCCTGGGGACTGCCACCCACTAGGGCCCCACCAGGGCCAGCTCCTGCTAAATCCTGTGGGTGCAAATCCCCAGGACATAGCTGTTTATTGTGGCTTGGCTTCAGCACTGTTAAACAGAAAAGCTTTGACCTCTGTCTCCTGCACGCATGCAGGGGACAGAGATTATGGCCTTCATTATGACATTGGCGGTAAGTGCCGCTTACCGCCATGCTGACTGCTGCCAACATACCGCAACTGCGATGGTATACCGCTACAGTATTATGAACCACACATTGAAATCCGCCACTATACAGACACACACACAAGTCCGCCAGCCCAAAGGTCAGTGATAAACTGGCGGTACCAAATCCCACACCGTTGTGCAAACAGAAATACACCCACAGCATCATGACCCACGAATCACAGTGGCCGCGGTAACCTATTGGTGGTACAGACTGCCGTGCTCAAAATACAAACACACATACAAAACAACACCACATTGGACAATTCAAACAACACACACCTGACACACATACACACACCACGCCCACACACCACTATAAAACAGACCCACACTACCCATCACCCTTAACGACCCAAAGATTTTGGCAAGTGAGAGAAAGACAAGCCAGGAGCACCCACTGAATCTGAGCCACAAAGCCCCATCATCCATACACCATCCAGGCACCTCACAGCACACACCCCAACACATCACCCCACACACCCTCACACACACCACTCACACTACACCCATGGCACCACAAAGACACCCCAGATTCTCAGAGGAGGAGCTAAGGGTCATGGCGGAGGAAATCATCCGGGTAGAGCCACAGCCCTTTGGATCACAGGTGCAGCAGACATCCATTGCCAGGAAGACGGAGCTATGGCGGAGAGTCGTGAACAGGGTCAACGCCGTGAGCCAGCACCCCAGAACAAGGGATGACATCAGGACGAGGTGGAACCAACTACGGGGGAAGGTACGTTCTGTGGTTCCAAGACACCAGATAGCTGTACAGAGGACTGGCGGTGGACCCCCAACTCCTCCCCCACAACTAACAACATGGAATAGCAAGTTTTGGCGATCATGCATCCTGAGGGCCTAGCAGTAGTAGCAGGAGGACTGGACTCTGGTAAGTCAACTCTTTAATACTTTATCCCCCCCTACCTGCATGCCATAACAAACACCTACCCCACCCTCACCCTCTTCACCCCACCACCTCACATATAACCCACCATCACAACCCACTCCTCCCAATACCAAGCCCTGCATGCAACAAGAATGCAAGGACCCCCATCACAGACCTGCATGGACACCCATCACCACAGCATGCACACTAGTGACAATCACTTAGCCAACCAAATCACAACTCACACAAGCCAAAGCTGCCTTGGTAATAACAACCATAGAGGGATACATACCCATGCACAAGATGGCAAACACGGATACAATAACACTGCATTTACATCCTCACAGGACCCCCACACAACGTCACCTGAGCGGAGGTGCCAGCCACATCCAGTCTCCCCCCAGAAGAGGCCCACATTGATGTCAGCAGCTCTGCACGCCTGGATCTGGCTGACCAACCTGGCCAATCAGGGACCTTTGGGCAGTCAGTTACCCAGGCACATTCTCAAACTACCACAGAGCCTCCCCCTCAGGAAACACCACCACAGCACCCACCCAGCGGGCCCATACCTCTGTCCCCAGGACACATCAATCAGCAGTGTGTCCACCACCACAGGGAACCCAGGTAACCCCACAAGCACAGGACAATCAGGGGCCTGGGGTCAGTGGCATTGGGCACATGGTTCAGGGGACAGAGACACATGACCACAGGGAAGCTGGGAGGACTGCTGTGCAACAGGGGGCGGACAGGCCCAGGGAACCGACTCTCACCAACATCCTAGGAGCCTACCACCATTCCCAGGAGACCATGGGCCAGATCCTGGCCAAGCTGCAGGAGACCCAGCGGCTGCAGGAGGGACAGTATCTGGGGATCAGGGAGGACCTGAGGGACATCCACACCACCCTGGTCACCATTGCAGGGATGCTGGCAGACATGGCCAACACCATGAGGGGGGCAGTGGCACACCAATGGGACCCTTACACTACCACACCGAAGAACATCACTCCACCTCCTCCAATGCTAGTGGACAGGAGGCCCCGCCACAGGAACAACAGGCCACCAGCACCCCATGCCCTGCAGAAGGCGAACCACCCCACAAATGGTCCCTGAGATCCAGACAGAAGCCAGAGAACATTGCCAAGACCCCCGCCAGGAAATAAGACTCTCCTGATTGTCACCCTTGGGTCCCACTCTGTCACCCTGTCCACCTTGAATTGCCATTGCTCCACTTCCTATGCTCCCTTGGACAATGCACCTGTGAGCCAAATAGACTGAACTCTATCCTGGACTTTCCTCCATCATCAACCCAGCCCAGTGCACATCCCCCATTTACTTTTCAGCACTGAAATAAACACCCTTGGAACTATTACAAGTATGGAGTCTGTCAATTGTTAGAAATATGTTTTGGTTTAACAAGCTGTAAACATTACAATTCAAATGTACTGTAATATTTACATAGGTATGACCTGTAGTGGGCAGCAGTAAACACACCAGGAGCCAGAGTGGGGCAGAGATATCTGAAAATAGAGATGCCAAATTGTACAGTAAGTGGCCATAGAAATAGGGAAATCAGGTTACCATGTTAAATGTCCAACACAAAACTGCACAATGGAAGGTGAAGTTACAGTGTCTCACCTGTGTGTCACTGGAAGTACTGTTGAGTTAGTGAGGTTCTGTTGTCCACATCCTCTTCCTCTGCCTCCTCTTCGTCACTGTCCACAGGCTCCTCCGCTGCCACACAACCATCCCCAGGCTCATTCTCCTGCAGAAAAGGCACCTGGAGTCTCAAGGCCAAGCTGTGTAACATGCAACGATGATCTGGAACACCTTCTTGGGTGAGTAGTACAGGGATCCACCTGTCAGATGGAGGCACCAGAATCTGGCCTTCAGGAGGCCAAAGGTGCGCTCAATGATCCTCCTTGTTCGCCCATGTGCCTCATTGTACTGTTCCTCTGCCCCTGTCCTGGCATTCCTCACTGGGGTCAGTAGCCATGAGAGGTTGGGGTAACCAGAGTCACCTGTAAATATCGAGGGATACCTGTTAGATACACACTAACCCGTAGTGTCAAACCCACACCCATATACCTACATCAACTGGGTGAGGACC
The DNA here is from genome assembly GCF_031143425.1 of Pleurodeles waltl. Taxonomy (NCBI): domain Eukaryota; kingdom Metazoa; phylum Chordata; class Amphibia; order Caudata; family Salamandridae; genus Pleurodeles; species Pleurodeles waltl. The sequence continues at coordinate 879,620,588 of NC_090449.1, read as the reverse complement.
ATGGGCTCACCTATTAGCCACACCCGGTGCCTCTGGAGTTGAGACATCACATATGGGATGCTGCTATTCCTCAAAATAAAGGAATCATGAACAAACCCATGATACTTTGCATTGACATGGGAGATGTACTGGTTCGCCAAACACTCCATCTTCACATTCAGAGAGTGAAAGCTCTTTTTATTTCTGAACACCTGTTCATTTGCCCGGGGAGGGGGAGACAAATGCAATATGTCTACCATCAATGGCACCAATGATGTTGAGGAGAATGTCCCAGTGAATAGAAGTCAGCCTTCACTGTGGCCAAATCCTCCACTTGGAGGAAAATGATGTAGCTGCTCATGCGTTTCATCAGGGCAGGCAACACTCTGGTCAGGACGTTTGAGAACCTAGGCTGTGACATCCCTGATGCCGTGGCCACTTTTGCTTGGAGTGAACCACTTGCCAGGAAATGGAGCACTGACAGGACCTGCACTAGAGAGGGGATACCCGTGGGGTGGCGGATAGCTGAAATCAGGTCTGGCTCCAATTGGGCACACAGTTCTTGGATTGTGGCCATATCAAGTCTGTAGGTCAGGAAAATGTCCCTGTCCTCCATTGTGGCCAGGTCCACCAGGGGTCTTTACACGGGGGATGTCCCATCTCCTATTCATCCTCAATGGTTGAACTCTAGGGTGAAAAACGGTGAGCAGAAGGTCATATTCAAACATATTCTCAGATTAATATGCAATTTTTACTTTACACAAACAGTGTGTGAACTCGTAAGTCAGTTGATGTGCCCATGTCTGCTGTGACGCAGTTAGGTGCCATGGCCTGTGCCTCCCTGAAATGGCAGCTGACTGACCTGTGAGGAGGGACAAGTGGAACTGAGGTAATTCCGCAAGCGTTGTGTGTCGCTGAGGTCGGCGCTCGATGACCGCCGTACAACACCGCATTGGTTATCATTGGGGCCTATGGGTTCCAGAAGCCAATGGCGATGTACGCCGATGGTGAACGAACGCACCTCCATGGACATGACCGCCATTTTCTATCTGTTCACTCACTTGCTACCTGACCTTCAACAGGAGAGGACCTACACTGCAAGTGCTGCTGTGACCTGTGTCTGGAAGCGACAATAGCTCGAGTGTCTGGGGAAAGGGCACCTGCCTTCACTTTGGAGCAGTTGAAGAGACTGGTGGATAGGGTCCTACCCCAGTACACTTTACTCTATGTTCCTCCAGACAAACAGGTGAGTACACTGTGAGCATGATGCGTGGGCCATGAATGTAGGGATTGCTGTGTGTGTAAGCCTCGTGTATGGGTGGGCTGAGGGGTCCTGGGCAGAGTGCTACATGTCTGGTGGTCAATGTCTGTGCATAAGAGGATGGGAGGTATATTGTGGGCCATGAGTGTAACAGTCTGGACGGTATGAATAATCCCTTTTCAGCTGTATTTTTTTTGCAGGCCAGCGCCCATCATAAAAAGGGTATTTGGCGTGCCTTCACCAAAGAGGTGTGGACCCTGGGGGTCTTTGACAGGCGGAACACCCACTGCTGCAAACGGTGGGAGGACCTGCGCCGCTGGGCAAGGAAGATGGCGGAGGCCCAGCTGGAGCTGGCCTCCCAACGAGGAAGGGGTGACCCACCTGGTGTTGCTGGCATTGACGAAGTGTATCCTCTGTCTCTCCCCCCCTTTTTGTTTTGTTACCCTGTCCTTGTGTGCATTAGCATCATCTGGCAGAGGAGCAGAGGCACTGGTGACAGAGGGAGCTGCATCCCACATGGGCCTGGAGGCCGAATCCACCGACAGTGAGGGCACCAGTGGGACAGAGGGCGAGGGGAGCACCACGACGGAGACAGGAGGGGACAGTACCCACAGCGACACTTCCTCCGATAGAAGCTCCATGGTGGTGGCGGACACCTCTGTGCCCACCCCAACTACAGGTACAGTCGCCACCCTGGTACCACTACCGCCCTCCCAGCAGCCCCTCAGCAAGTTTACCATGCCTGCTCACCCAGGAGGGTGTGCATCTCCTTTGCCCCAGGCACCTCAGGCCCTGCCCCAGTCATCCCTGCTGCCACCAGTGAGGAGGCTACTGACCTCCTGAGATCCCTCTCTGTTGGGCAGTCAACCATACTGAATTCCATCCAAGGTCTAGCAGGGCATTTGCAACAAACAAATGCATACATGGAGGGCATTCACTCTGGTGTGGCGGCCCAACAGAGAGTATTCCAGGCTCTGGCCAACTCCCTGATGGCAGCAATTGTCCCTTTCTCCAGCCTCCCCCCTCCAACTTCCTCTACCTAGTCCCATTCCCCTCAACCCCAACCTATCCCAAGCACACCTTCAGACCAGCAATCACCCAAATCAACACACAGAAGAGGCTCAGGCAAACACAAGTACCACACTTCATCCCACAGGCACTCACACAAACGCGATCCAGAATCAGACATGCCAACATCTACTGCCTCCACTGTGTCCCCCTGCTCCTCTTCGTCCACCTCCCTTCCAGTAGTGTCTCCACTCAGACCTGCATGCACTACATCCTCATCAACTACCTCCATCACCAGCACGCGTATCACCACACACCCCTCACTGGCAGTCACCACCCGCACATCCATGCACATATCCCCTGTGTCCTCTTCCACTGTGTCTGTGCTCCCTCCTCCCAAAATACACAAATGCAAGCACTCAGACACCCAACAGCCATCCACCTCACAACAGCATCCAGTCCATGCATCTGCACCCAAACACAGCAGACAGACTCCTCATACAACCACTCCATCTTCCTCCACTCCCAAACCTTCACCCTCTTCCTGCCCCAGTGTCCCTAAGAAGCTTTTCCTCTCCAACATTGACCCATTCCCTACCCCTCCCCCATCCTTCACTTCAGTCCAGGGTGGCCAGAACCCAGCCCAGCACCTCAGACACCCAGTCCACCGCCACTGGGGTTTCTGCCGCTACTGCAAGTGTGAGAGGCTCCAAGGAGGCACCCGTCAGCACAGCCAGTGTGCTAGCACCACCTGCCAAGACACAGAAGGGGCCGCCACCTGCAAAGGCCAAGAAGGGGCCGCCACCTAGCAAGAGGAAGGTGGTACCACCAGCCAGCAAGGGGAAGTAGGCAACACAAGTCAGCAAGGGGAAGGAGGCACCACCAGGCAGCAAGGGCAGGAAAGGAACACCAGCTGGCAGAAGCAAGGAGGCACCATCATCTGCCAAGGGCAGGAAGGGGCACACAACACTAGCCATGGCACTGCAGCTGTCCAAGGCTGCAGGGGACAGGCTGGAGCCTCCCACCAACACTGCCAGCACCACCACCTGCATCGCGGCCAGCACTGCCACCTGCACCGCCACCAGCAGCACCACTGCCAGCAGCAGCAGCCGCAGTGGGCAGCCGTCCGAGGCTGCATGGGTAGGGCTGGAGCCTTCCCCCAACACTGCCAGCACCGCCACCTGCAGCGCAACTGCCATCCACTGAGCAGCCCTCACCGCCGGCGATCAGTGTGTAGTCGTGACTACAAGGGCTGCAGTGCATCCTGGCACCTGCAACACCTGTAGGTGTGCCACCCAGGTGAGAGACTGTGACCTTGCACCATCCAGGATGAAGCACACTGGGCACAGAGCCCCCCAAGAACCAGTGGAAGAAGGCATCCACTCACCCCCTCCTTGGCAGGATGAAGCACACTGTTCACAGATTCCCCTCAAGAACCAGTGGAAGAAGTCATCCACTTGAGAGACTGTGGCCTTGCACTCCCCAGGGCCAAGCAGTGGGAAAACCACCCACTTTAGAGACTGTGGCCTTGCAATCCCCAGGACCAAGCACTGGGCATACCACCCACTTGAGAGACTGTGGCCTTGCACTCCCCAGAACCAAGCAGTAGGCAAACCACCCACTTGAGAGACTGTGGCATTGCACTCCCCAGGACCAAGCAGTGGGCAAATCACCCACTTGAGAGACTGTGGCCTTGCACTCCCCAGGACCAAGCAGTGGGCAACCCACCCACTTGAGAGATTGTAGCCTTGCACTCCCCAGGACCAAGCAGTGGGCATGGAGCCCCCTCCAGGCCAGTGACATAGTACCATCTTCTGGCTGAGGCTCCCCCCACTCCCCGTCCCCCTGAGGTGCCTGTGTTTTTACGACCTGATGCCCCTGAAGTGTTCTCTCCATATTGAGGCAGGAGCTAAGTGTGGCTTGGCCTATGTCTAATGGCCCCGTGGGCCATGGACATTTTGGATTGGGCATTGTCCCTCATTTTGTATATTCTGGTTCTTGATTTGAGTACGTATTTATCTACAATTGTACTATTACACTAATTTTAATCCATTCCTTTTATCCTATGTTGTTGCATCTGTTTGTGTGTATGTTGTTGGGGTGAGGGTGGGGGGGTTGCATGTTGCGTGTGTGTGTCACTCTCCTTTTCCTCTGCCCCTCCCTTGTGTGCTAGGTGCGGTACTCACCGTGGTTGTCTTTGCCGGCGTTCGTGTTCCTGGTGTATGAGGAGGTACACCAGCATTGGGAAAATATGCAGCTCCATGGCGTTGTGGTTCTTCCTTGAGTGTCAAGAGGTGAGTTGTTTCCCTTTAGAGTACTGTTTCTGCTGTGCTTTTGATGGCATTGGTACTGCCCCGGAAAATCTGGCAAGTAGGCCTGTTGTAATGCTGTGGGGGGTACATTGTCTTCCGCCTGGCTGTTGGTGGTTACCGCGCGATGTTTGTTGCTACCGCCGTGGCGGTCGGAGTGTTAAAGTGGCTGTCTGTTTTGGCAGTTTCTGCAGTGGTCATGATTCCATTTTTGTTCCCACTGGCCTGTTGGCGGTTTTACCACCGCTTTATCACCGACCGCCAGGGTTGTAATGCTTGCTGAAGCAATGGCACTGCAGGGGAAGCCTTATGGCACTCTTGGGGCAAGAGTGTCCTGCACTGCTATTTAGATCATTTTCTTTTTTAAACATTGTTTTCCTTTTTTTATTTTCTTTTGCTTCTTTGTTATTTGATTATTTTTTTACTTACTGTCTAAAACTATTTAAATTATTATTAATATGTGTTTATACAATATATCATTCACACACCTCTATAAACTACACATATACTGTATATTATTTATTATTACCATTACCTACAATAAATAAAAAAATGTAATATTATATAATTTTGATATTTACTTTTACTTTCCAGTGATGAAATATTTTTGTGATAAAGTGGCACCTCTGTTAGTTGTTCAAAACGTTACATGGGATATAGTGCCTTCAAATTTGTTGGCTGTGGTGTAGTGACTCCTGATGTACATTGGTTAATGGAGTGGCGATGCACCATTGTGTAATTTCAGAATCTACTGGATCATTAGGCTGTGTGGTCAAATAGAGCACCAATTTCTAGTGACTTCTTTTGTACTTTTCAGATGGAAATGTTGTAGTGGATCATTTAGTAGATCATGTTGAGTGCCTATGCTTTGCCCACAGAATTCCTGGGCTGTGGGGGATCCCCTTTCCACATCATCTTACCTCTCTATTCTATTCAATGAATACCTTATTTTTTAGTATGGAAAATTAATTTGGCCTGCAGTCATACGTCAATGTTTTTTTGTTCCGAATATTTTATTGATTTCCAAAGAAAAACACAATACACACAATGAATACAGTGAATATCAAGGGACCCAAACAAATATGAGAGTGCCACGTACATTAAAGGGTCATATAGGCCCTCATTACAACCGTGGCGGTCTGTGTTAAAGCGGCGGTAATTCCGCCAACAGGCCGGCGGTAATAAAAATGGAATCATGACCACGGCGGAAACCGCCAACACACACAGCCACTTTAACACTCGACCGCCAGGGCGGTAGCAACAAACACTGCGGCGGTAACTGCCAACAGACAGGCGGAAGACAATGTACTGCCCACAGCATTACAACCCGCCCATTCGCCAGCTTTTCCAGGGCGGTACCAACGCCATCAAAAGCACAGCGGAAACAGTACTCTGAAGGGAAACCACTCACCTCTCTACACTCAAGGAAGAACCAGGACGCCATGGAGCCCGAGTTGCATGTTTTCCCCATGCTGGTGTATCTTCTCGTATACCAGGAGCATGAACGCCGGCGACGACGACCACGGTGAGTACTGCACCTAGCACACGAGGGAGGGGGGGAGGAAAAAGAAGGTGACACACACACAAGCAACACGCAACACCCCCACCCAAACACAATACACACAAACACATGCTACAAGATTACATATACACCCTGTAACCATCAGGAATCACACAAGGACAAAAGGAATGGAGTCAAATGAGTGTAATATTAGTAATACTTAGAAATACGTGCAGAAAGGAAAAACAGTATGCACAATATTTTCAATATATACAAAATGTGGGACAATTCCCACTCAAAAATTGTCCGTGGCCCACGGGGCCAAAACCCATAGGCCAAGCCCACACTTGACTCCTGCCTCAATACGGAGGGAAAACTGCAGGGGCATCAGGTCAAAAACACACAGGCACCTCTGGGGGACAGGGAATGGGGGGCACCTCAGCCGAAAGATGATACAATGCTACTGCTCCTGGAGGGGGCTTCATGCCCACTGCTTGGTCCTGGGGAGTGCAAAGCCACAGTCTCTCAAGTGGGTGGTTTGTCCACTCGTTCTAGAGGGGGGCCTTGTGCCCAGTCTGCTTCATCCTGGTAAGGAGGGGCTGAGTGGATGCCTTCTTCCCCTGGTTCTGGAGGGGGCCTTGAGCCCAGTGTGCTTCATCCTGGCAAGGAGGGGCTGAGTGGATACCTTCATCCACTGGTTCTGGAGGGGGCTTTGCACCCTGTGATGCAGATGTTTTGGAGTGCAAGGTCACAGTCTCTCACTTGGGTGTCAGAACGACAGCTTTTGCAGGGGTCAGGACGCACTGAAGCCCATGTAGTCACCACTACATACTGCTCTCCGGTGGTGACGGCTGCTCAGTAGATGGCAGTTGCCCTGCAGGTGGCGGTGCTGTCAGTGGTGGTGGTAACCCCCAGGCCTTCACCTGCAGCCTCGGATGGCTGCCCACTGGGGCTGCTGCGGCTGGCATAGTGCTGCTTGCGCTGGTGCAGGTGGCAGTGCTGGTCGCGGTGCAGGTGGCGGTGCTGGCCGCGGTGCAGGTGGTGGTGCTGGCGGTTGTGGTGGTAGCCTCCAGGCCCTCACCAGAAGCCTCGGACGGCTGCCCACTGGGGCTGCTGCTGCTGGAAGTGGTGCTGCTTACAGCGGTGCAGGTGGCGGTGATGGCGGTTGTGGTGGTAGCCTCCAGGGCCTCACCAGAAGCCTCGGACGGCTGCCCTCTGGGGCTGCTGCTGCTGGCAGTTGTGCTTCTTATAGCGGTGCAGGTGGCAGTGCTGGCCGCGGTGCAGGTGACGGTGCTGGCGGTTGTGGTGGTAGCCTCCAGGCCTTCACCTGCAGCCTCGGACGGCTGAAGTGCCATGGCTGGTGTTCTCTGCCCCTTCCTGCCCTTGGCAGATGGTGGTGTCTCCCTGCTTCTGCCAGCTTGAGTCTTTGACTTGGCCTTGCTGTCTGGTTGTGCCTCCTTCCCCTTGCTGGATGCTGTCCCCTTTTTGCCCTTGCCAGGTGGCAGAACCTTCTTGGGCTTGGCAGGTGTTGGTGGCACACTGGCTGGGCTGACAGGTGCCCCCTTGGAGTCTCTCACAGCAGCTGAAACCACAGCTGACGTGGACTGGGTGGCTGAGGTGCTGGGTTGGGTTCTGGACACCCTGGCCTGAGGTGAAGGACGGGGGGGAGGGGGAGGGAAGAGGTCAGTGTTGGCGAGGAAAAGCTTCTTAGAGACACTGGGGTGGGAAAAGGGTGAAGGTTTGGGAGTGGAGGAAGAGGGAGTAGTTGTAGGAGGTGTCAGTCTGCTGTGATTGGGTGCAGGTGCATGGGCTGGATGCTGTTGTGAGGTGGGTGGCTGTTGGGTGGGTGTGTGCTTGCAATTGTGTACTTTGGGAGGAGGGTTCACAGACACAGTGGGAGAGGACACAGGGGATGTGTGCATGGATGTGGGGGTGGTGACTGCCAGTGAGGGGTGTGTAGTGTTAGGCGTGCTGGAGATGGAGGTAGTTGATGAGGATGTAGTGCATGCAGGTGTGAGTGGAGATGCTACTGGGAGGTAGGTGGACGAGGAAGAGGAGGGGGACACAGTGGAGGCAGTGGATGTTGGTGTGTGTCTGCATGGGGATAGTGCTTGTGTGAGTGCTTGCAAGATGATGTGTGGTGCTTGTGTTTGCCTGAGCGACTTCTGTGTGTTGATTTGGGTGATAGCTGGTCTGAAGGTGTGCTTGGGATAGGTTGGGGTTGAAGGGATTGGAACTGGGTAGAGGAAGTTGGAGGGGGAGGGTGGAGACAGGGACAATGGCTGCCATCAGTGCGGAGGCCAGAGCCTGGAATGCTCTCTGTTGGGCCGCCACGCCAGAGTGAATGCCGTACAGGTATGCATTTGTTTGTGGCAAATGCCTTTTGACACCCTGGATGGCATTCAGTATGGTTGACTGCCCAACAGAGAGGGATCTCAGGAGGTCAATAGCCTCCTCACTGAGGGCAGCAGGGCTGACTTGGGCAGAGCCTGAGGTGCCTGGGGCGAAGGAGATGCCCACCCTCCTGGGTGAGCGGGCATGGGAAACACGATGAGGGGCTGCTGGGAGGGCGGTGCTGGTACGGGGTGGCGGCTGTACCTGTTGTTGGGTTGGCACAGAGGTGCCCGCCACTGCCAAGGAGCTTTCATCGGAGGAGGAGTCGCTGTCGGTGGTGTCCCCTCCTGTCTCAGTTGTGATGCTCCCCTCGCCCTCCGTCCCACTTGTGCCCTCACCGTTGGTAGATTTGGCCTCGAGGCCCATGTGGGATGCAGCTCCCTCTGTAGCTGGTGCCTCTGCTCCTCCGCCAGATGATGCTAATGCACACAAGGACAGGGTGACAAAACAAAAAGGGGGTGGAGACAGGAGGTACACTTGGTCAATGCCAGCAACAACACTACCATTGGTGTACACAACACACAGGGATCAGCCCTATGCACTAGGCCATGCACTAAAAGTTACAATACCAGTTACCAGCCCATGGGGTACATTGCATAATGCCATTAGCTGCACACCTGAAACCAACAGGACCCTGCCCAGTAGTAGATGGCCACAAACATTATTGGTGTTGGACTGCTTCAGAGCCTGCCCAACAAGGGGCCTAACCTGCCAGTTTGCCCTGGCCTAGGGGCACCCACAGCCCCCACCCAGGTAAAACCTTAACACGTGCAAAGCCATGATTCTGAATCTGTACTCACCCCCTTCTGGCTGCTGTGATACCTTCAAGCGCCCATCCAACTCCGGATAGGCCACCGCCAGGATGAGGAACATCAGGGAGGTCAGGGTATGACGGGCACCTCTTCCTCGTAGGGAGGCCAGCCCTAGCTGGGCCTCCGCTGTCTTCCTTGCCCAGCGGCGCAGGTGCTCCCACCTTTTGCGGCAGTGGGTGGTCCGCCTGTCAAAGACCCCTAGGGTCTGCACCTCCTTGGCGATGGCACGCCAAACACCCTTTTGGGCGCTGGCCTGCAGAAAAAATACAGCAGAAAAGGGATTATTCATATAGTCCGGACTGTTACACTCATGGCCCACAATATATCTCCCATCCCCTTACGCACAGACATTGACCACCAGATATGCAGCACTCTGCCCAGGACCCCTCAGCCCACCCATACACAAGGCTTACACACACAGCAATCCCTACATTCATGGCCCACGCATCATGCTCACAGTGTACTCACCTGTTTGTCTGGAGGATCATAGAGTAAAGTGTACTGGGGTAGGACCCCATCCACCAGTCTCTCCAACTGCTCCGAAGTGAAGGCGGGTGCCCTTTCCCCAGACAGTCAAGCCATTGTCGCTTCCATACACAGATCACAGCAGCACTTGCAGTGTAGGTCCTCTCCTGTTGAAGGTCAGGTAACAAGTGAGAGAACAGATAGAAAATGGTTGTCATGCCGCGGTGGCGCGTACATCACCATTGGCTCCTGGAACCCATAGGGACCAATGATAACCAATGCAAAGTTGTGCGGCTGTCATCGACCGCCAGCGCAATGGCGCACAACGCCAGTGGAATTACATAATTTCCACTTGTCTCTCTTCTCAGGTCAGGCAGCCACCATTTCAGGGGGCTACAGGCCATGGCACCTAACTGCGTTGCAGCAGACATTGGCACATCAACGGACTCTCGATTTCACATACTGTTTCCATAAAGGAAAAAATGCATTTCATTAAAACATATGTGCGAATATGGCCCTCTGCTCACCGTTTTTCTCCCTAGACTTCAACAACTGAGGATGAATAGGAGATGGAGACATCTCCCCGTGTACAGACCCCTGGTGGACCTGGCGACAATGGAGGACAGGCACATTATCCTGACCTACAGACTTGATAGGGTGATAATCCAAGAACTGTGTGCCCAATTGGAGCCAGACTTGTTTTCAGCTATCTGCCAGCCCACAGGTATCCCCCTTCTAGTGCAGGTCCTGTCAGTGCTCCATTTACTGGCAAGTGGTTCCTTCAAAGCGACAGTGGCTATGGCATCAGGCATGTCTCAGCCAATGTTCTCCAACGTGCTGACCAGGGTGTTGTCTGACCTGCTGAAACACATGTGCAGCTACATCGTATTCCCCCCAGGTGGATGATTTGGCCACAGTGAAGGCTGACTTTTATGCCCTGGGACATATCCCCAACCTCATTGGTGCTATTGAATATACACATATTGCATTTGCCCCCTCCCCCCGGAGAAACGAACAAGTGTTCAGGAATAGAAAAAGCTTTCACTCTCTGAATGTGCAGATGGTGTGTTTGGACGACCAGTACATCTCCTGTGTGAATGCCAAGTATCCTGGCTCTGTGCATGATGCCTTTATCTTAAGGAATAGCAGCTTTCCATATGTGATGTCTCAACTCCAGAGGCACCTGGTGTGGTTAATAGGTGAGCCCATGGTCACCACCCAGTTGATGTAGGTATATGGGTGTGGATTTGGCCCTGTGGGTGAGTGTCTGGCTAACAGGCATCCCTCAATATTTACAGGTGACTCTGGCCACCCCAACCTCTCATGGCTACTGACCCCAGTGAGGAATGCCAGGACAAGGGCAGAGGAACAGTACAATGAGGCACATGGGCGAACAAGGAGGATCATTGAGCGCACCTTTGGCCTCCTGAAGGCCAGATTCCGGTCCCTCCATCTGACAGGTGAATCCCTGTACTACTCACCCAAGAAGGTGTTCCAGATCATTGTTGCACGTTGCACAGCCTGGCCTTGAGACTCCAGGTGCCTTTTCTGCAGGAAGATAAGCCTGGAGATGGTCTTGTGGCAGGGGTGGAGCCTGTGGACAATGATGAAGAGGAGGCAGAGGAAGAAGATGTGGACAACAGACGTACACTCATTCAACAGTACTTCCAGTGACACACAGGTAAGACACTGTAACTTCACCTTCAATTGCATTTATGTGTTTGACATTGAACATGGCAGCCTAATTTCCCTATGTCTATGGCCACTTACTGTACCCTTTGGTATCTCTATTTTCAGATCTCTGTGCCCCACTGTGGCTCCTGGTGTGTTTACTGCTGCCCACTACAGGTTATACCTATGTTACTATTACAGTAGATTAGAAATGCAAAGTTTACAGCTTGTTAAACAAATACATATTTAAATCATTTGACAGACTCCATACTTGTATTTGTTCCAAGGGTGTTTATTTTGGTGCTAATAAGTATAGGGGGTATTGCAATGGGCTGGATTGCTGATGGAGGAGAGTTCAGGGTAGAGTCCAGTCTATTTGTATCACAGGTACATTGTCCAAGGGGGCATAGGAAGTGGAGCAATGGCAGTTCAAGGTGGACAGGGTGACAGAGTGGGACAGAAGGGTGACAATCAGAAAAGTCTTATTTCGTGGCGGGGTCTTGGCAATGTTCTCTGGCTTCTGCCTGGATCGTAGGGACCGTTTGCTGGGTGGTTCTCCTTCTGCAGGGGGAGGGGTGCTGGTGGCCTGTTGTTCCTGTGGCGGGACCCCCTGTCCACTAGCGCCGGCAGAGGTGGAGGGCTGTTCTTCGATGTTGCTAGTGTCAGGGGCCCCACTGGTGTGCTACTGCCTCCCTCAGGGTGTTGGTCATGTCAGCCAGCACCCCTGCAATGGTGACCAGGATGGTGTGGATGTGTTTCACGTCCTCCCTGATCCCCATTTACTGCCCCTCCTGCAGCTGTTGGGTCTCCTGGAACTTGTACAGTATCTGGCCCAAGGTGTCCTGGGAATGGTGGTATGCTCCCAGGAACCCTGCAAGTGCCTCCTGGAGAGTCGGTTCCCTGGGCCTGTCCTCCCCTGTCGCACAGCAGTCCTCCCAGCTTCCCTGTTGTCCTGTGTCTCTGTCCCCCGAACCATGTGCCCACTGCCACTGACCCCAGGTTTCTGACTCTCTTGGGTTTGTTGGGTGTCCTGGGGTCCCTGTAGTGGTGGACACACTGCTGATTTACATGGCCTGGGGACAGAGGTATGGGCCCGCAGGTGGGTGCTGTGGTGGTGTTTCCTGAGGGGGGAGGCTCAGTGGTGGGTTGGGACTGTGCCTAGGTCACCGACTGTCCAGAGGTCCCTGATGGGCCAGGTTGGTCATCGGGATCCAGGCATGCAGAGCTGCTGTCATCACTGTGGGCCTCTTCTGTGGGGGGACAGGATGTTGGTGGCACCTCCTCTCTGGTGACGTTGAGTGAGGGTCCTGTGGGGATGTAAAGGCAGTGTTATTGTATCTGCGTGTGCTATTTTGTGCATGGATATGTTTCCCTCTGTGGTTGTTATTAGCAAGGCAGCTTTGGCTTGTGTGAGTTGTGATTTTGTTGGCTAAGTGATTGTCACTAGTGTGCATGCTGTGGTGATGGGTGTCCATGCAGGTCTGTGTTGGGGGTCCATGCATCGGTGTTGCATGCAGGGCTTGGTATTGGGATGGGTGGGTTGTGATGGTGGGGTATATGTGAGGTGGTGGGGTGATGGGGTGAGGGTAGGGGTAGGTGTTTGTGATGGCATGCAGGTAGGGGGGTGAAAGTAGTAAAGAGTTGACTTACCAGGGTCCAGTCCTCCTGCTACTCCTGCGAGGCCCTCGGGATGCATGATCGCCAAGACTTGCTCCTCCGATGTTGCTAGTTGTGAGGGAGGAGGTGGGGGGTCCACCGCCAGTCCTCTGTACAGCTACCTGGTGTCTTGCAACCACAGAACGCACCTTCCCCAGTAGGTCGTTCCACCTATTCCTGATGTCATCCCTTGTTCTTGGGTGCTGTCTTATGCGTTGACTCTGGCCACGATTCTCTGCCATAGCGCAATCTTCGTAGCAATTGATGTCTGCTGCACCTGTGATCAGAATAGCTGTGGCTCTACCCGGATGATTTCCTCCACCATGACCCTTAGCTCCTCCTCAGAGAACCTGGGGTGTCTTTGGTGTGCCATGGGTGTAGTGTGATTGGTATGTGTGAGGGTGTGTGGTGCTGTGTTGGGGTGTGTGCGGTGAGGTGCGTGAATGGTGTATGGGTGATGGTGTTCTGTGGCTCTGATTCAGTGGGTCTTCCTGGCTTGTCTCTCTCTCAGTTGGCAATATTTTTTTCGTTGTAAGGGGTTGTGGGTAATATGTGTGTGTGTTTCGTAGTGGCGTGGGTGTGTGGGTGTGGTGTGTTTATGTGTGTCAGGTGTGTGTAGTTTGAATTTTCCAATGTGGTGCTGTTTTTTTACTGTGTGTGTATTATGAGCGTGGGGGTATGTACCGCCATTGGGTTACCGCGGTTGAATGTCAGCCGCAGTGATTCGTGGGTCATGCTGAGGGCACATTTCTGTTTGCGTAACGGTGTGGGTTTTTCTACCGCCAGTTTATCACTGACCTTAGGGCTGGCGGACTTCTGTGTGTGTCTGTATAGTTGCAGATTTCTCTGTGTGGGTCATAATACTCGTAGCAGTATACCACCGCTAGCACTGTATGTTGGCAGCCTTCAGCACGGCGGTTGGCGGCATTTACTACCAATGTTGTAGTGAGTGCCATAGTCAGATATGTGTGCATGAAACAGACCACGGATGTGGATGTGCCTCAGATCCAAAAGAAAGCATACAGTTAACAACATGATCATGACATCAGATGATATTAATCAAGTGTACAAATAGTGCGGAACAACACCACACAGTTAAATTGATATTATATACCATTCAGATAATTGCAAAAGGAGCCATAAAAGAAGTCGAAGAATCATAGGCCCTTGGGGTATATTCACAATAATACAAATAAAAAAGGAGAACAAAAATGAGTAGAATAAAAGATGAGAAATAAAAAAGAAAGGAATGGAGAATAGGAGGGGAAGCTGACATGGGGTGTAGAGCACAGATCAAAGGTTTTCACTTCCTGGAAGAAGAAAAATAATGGAGTGATAATAAAAAAAGTCCATTTTGATATTGCCATAAAGGTGTTCAGAGTATGCTAGAGCAATTGAGATAGGTCAAGTGTTCTTATACTCTCAAGGTAAGTGATCCAAGCCCACCATGTGTGGAAATAAACTTTGCTCAGAGCTTTCCATTTTACCAGGGCAACTTTGACAGTCGCTGTCAAAAGTAGATCCAATAAAGCCAAATTATTATCAGATAATACTAAAGATGGGCTCAATACATGTAGTCCCAGTATGATAAGAGAAATAGAAAGGGGGAGAGGGGTACCCCAAAAATACTAGTGATTCTTACCTACACTTACGTCCAATAGGCAGAGAGATATTTGCATGTAAAAAACATATGGTCAAGGGTACCAGGGATTTCCTTGTAAAACCGGCAGAGACCAAAATCAAGCAGTTATAGCTTAAACATTCTACCGGGAAGAAATGCTTGACCAACTATCTTGGGAACCGGGGGAAAATTTGACTCTTATAAGTATGACAACCATTATTTTTTAAAGAGGTGATGAAGGATTAACCAGAGCGCTGTGCAAGGTTTTATATATTTTTGACACTACATAATCATCTCTGCTCAATTGCTGGATATAAACAGGAAAATGTGAGGGAGGCAATGTATCAAACCCTTTGCTTTAATCTTTGAAAATCTATTGAAGTCCATATTAGACAGTAAGTAATTGGCTTGGAAAACAGCAAATGAGAGGGGTGGTTATCTTCCATTAGATCAGATACTACATTGATACCCTTGGAGGGCCAAACCGGACCTATGCTGGATGAAATTGTGGTAGATATTTTCAAATTATTCCATAAGGTAAGAACTGAAGAATTAGATAAGCTAGGGGACTGAGACTTATCCAGAAGTGTAAGAGCTCGAATAATATCAGAAAAGATGAAAGAGGAGTAAGGCAATGTTAAAGAATTTGTGGTTAAAGCTGAAAAGAGAGAGTACGGAAACATGATATGGTATTCAATTAAAAGCCCAGGAACCAGCATAACAGCTGAGGTATCAGGCCAACCCACACCTTGCTCCACTAGGAAAGCTATTTGATTGTCAAACCAGTTTGGCAGGTCACATCCTGCTGTTGAGCACGGAAGTCTAAGGGCCTGATTTAGATCTTGGCGGATGGGTTCTCCGTCACAATGGTGACGGATATCCCGCCTGCTGAAATATATACACCCCATTTTATTCTATAGGATTTATATTTAGGCAGACGAGACATCTGTCACCATTGTGATGGAGTAACCCTTCTACTGAGATCTAAATCAGGCCCTAAGTCTCTTAAGACTCATCTTAAGCTTTGTATTAGACCACAAGAAATTGGATGCTAAAAAAGAGAAGAAATTAAGGGACAGCAGTACAGGACGTTTCATAGGCAAATGTGATCATCATCTTTAAGTCTCTAATCTCCTTCACCAAGATATACATTTAGGGGACCAAGAAAATAAATGGATCTGTTTGTTAGTAGTTATTGAGTCTGCCAAGTCCATGGAAAACCATATGCCAAGATATTTGATCATTTGCTGCCAGGGAAGATCTGATGCCAAATACAAGAAGAGTGACATTGAACATTAAGAAGCATAACCTCCATCTTGTCTCTATTCAATTAGTATCCTGAAAATTTTGCAAAAGATTGGAACATAGAAAGGATTTTAGGAATAAAATGATAAGGTTTTTCACAGAAAAAGGGTATCATCTGCATAGGCATGTCTGAATGTTTGTGAGCCAAAAGTGATGCCACTAATGTCTGTGGAGTCGTTGATTAGCACCAGCAGAGGATCTATAGCCAAGAGAAATAGCAATGGACTTAAAGGACAGCCCTGATGACTACCTTAAAGTAAAGGAAAAGGGGAAGAGAGAGGCCCAATAATCCTTATTCTCAGAGTGGGGTCCATATGAGGTGACACTATCAAAGAAAAAAATATTACCCAGATTAAAGCAATTCAAGGCAGCCTTAAGGAAGGGCCAGTTGACATTATCATAAGCCTTTCCAGCATCCATGGCCATTGCAATGGTGGTCTGGGAATCAGCCAGGGCTGCTCTCTCAACAACGTGACAAAAGAGATGAGTATTGTCACATGCCAGTCTTCCTTTAAGGATCCCGGACTTTGACTGATGGATTCGTTTGGAAATGAAGGACTCCAGTCATTTCGCTAGAATTTTCACCTAGATCTTCACCTTCCCATTCAAGAGGGAAACATTACATGATCCTTACCCTCTTTAGGAATTACAGCCTTAGAAGCTTCTTCAGCATAACCCGTAACAGTACTGGGTGTGATAAAGTGATGCAACAAAGATTCCAAAGGGGTCAGAATTGTATCAGAAATGGATTTATGGAATTCAATCTGGAGGTCATCCGGACCAGGGGTCTTGACCCCATGAATACGTTTAATTGCCTGTAGAATTTCTCCTGATCAATCAAATTTTTTCAAGGACTATTTTCGTCATCCAGGAGAGATTTCATAGGAACAGAGTACAGGAAGATTGCACATGTTTTCCATGAAGCTCCGCATTTAAAGTGTAGAGAGCCTCGTAAAAGATTTTAAAGATCTCCAACATGTCTGCTGTTTTAGTTTTAGTGACACCTTAGGAACCTGTGAGTGCCAAAATATTAGAATGATTGATTCTGAATTTAAGATATGCAGCTAAGGATTTAACGCTTTTGTTTAAATAGAAGAGTTTTTTTTTAACCTGAACTACTAAATGTGCTCTGTTGCTGATGAAGGAGTTGCATTCATATTTCAGTCATTTAATCTTACCAATATAGAGGGATACCTAGGCTGTCTAGAAAGAGATGTCTTGTCTTTAATTAGCCTATCAAGAGAGGTGAAAGAGGTCTTAATATCCTTATTTTATTTAGCCATCCGACTAATACGGAAAGCTCTGATGGCACATTTTAGAGCATCTCACAAGATTCCTGGTGAGGAAACCAATCCAGAGTTCTTCGAAAATTGGGAGATTTCCTTACTCAACCATCAACTTTGTTCCTAAGAATCAAGAAGTTCCGTGTTCATTCTCCCAACGCCCAGCTCTAGGCACGTGGGGAAGAACACAAAAGACACGGTAATAGTGCCATGATTGTACACCAGAATAGGTGCTTTTGTAGAGTCCAGAATATCCTGCGCTAAACCAGTACCAAGCAGAATGTGATTTATCCTTAAGAAGGAATTATAACAAGAGAAAAATGTTAAATCACGTCTTTCGAGTTCTGTAAGGGCAAGATATCCATTTAACTATGCATTGCGCATTAATCAAGCATTGCCTTATGAAACCTTGGAGGCCTGTAATGGAATGTTGAATTCCTCTCTCAAACAATATCCAAGGGAAAATTGAAGTCACCCGTCACAACAATTTTTGCTGACTGAGGTAAAGCAGTATGTTTGGAGTTGATGTCTTGCCAAAATTGTTAGGTGCATAGATATTAACGCCATGTGAAAGTCTAGCTATAGCCCACCTTCCTTCAATGTCTTGTTCCACCAGGATAATCGAAAGACTGAATTATTTTGTAATGAGTGTGATAACATCATTCTTTTTTTAACTAGCCGGGGAACAAGCCAAGTCAGAGATTGGTCGAAAACACAGAGAAAGGGCATGTTTGTGACCAATTTTAGTTTCTGGTACAAAAAATATGTTCCGATTGAGTCCAATGCAGAAATCAAGTATTGTTTTATGTTTTACTCAGTGGTATATGCCCTTAGCACTAAGAGAAACAATCTTCAGGTCAGGCATTTTAAAAGGTAATGTTAAAGCCAAGCATTCGCTTGGTAATTTTCGCTCACAACAAATGGCCATATATTGGGAACATCTGCATTTAAAGGTACCATCAACATGGCACAAAGGGGAAAGAAGAGAGGAAGGGAGAAAAAAAGTAAGTAGATGACAGAAGCACAAAACAATGCAGCCAAAAACACACACTCAAAATACGTCTCTGAAGGCGGAGATGAAAAATCCATAGAGACAACGTACAAGTGTAGGAGGCTGTGGGAGCAGCCATGTGCAATGTAACGCAGAGCAAACTACAGCAGTGAATATGTTTATTGGGGGCACATTGTTAAAGACAAGCTTACCAAAATGTGTGTGGGGGGGTGATATAGAGGTTCAATAACCAGACAACAGTAACCTGCCATTGCAAACAAAAAACATAGCGAATGGATTGTCGAACTACGCAGGAGTAATCAAAATAATAGGTGAGCATAAATAAGGTGATTTGCACACAAACCATTGGCAAACCAAGGAGAATGACATAAATATAGGGATGCAAATATCCATCATCTATCGCAAAAGAAAAAGACAATCATCCATAACATACCGTAGAAGAAAAAGAAGAGGGAGAGGATTATGTCTTTTCTTCCCCTACCCTACCCTTCTCCCTCTCTCAACCCCACAAGATGCAATACACAAATTAAGGTAAACATATATCATGCAACAAAAAAAAAAAAGATAGTAGAAAAAATCCACATGTCTATCTTAAAAATACAACAGTATTGTAAGATCCCACCAATGAGAAACTAAAGTCTGCTACAGATCATGGAAAAAGAAATAACATCATTATTAAATGCAAAACCCATGACCAAATCAAAAATGAAAGATAGATCAGTTCAGCCCAGCAAACATCAAGGGTGAGAAAAATGTGAGGATCCCACAGTGCCACTCTTGTATATTTGAGTCTCAAAGGTATTATCCAAAAAGGTGACAAGTTCTGCGGGTTCATCAAAAAATGGAGGTTTACTGCTGAAGACGATCCTCCAATGAGAAGGGTTCACAAATCAAAATGGAATGTTAGTTTTAGCCAGTCTATTCCATAATGCCACAAAGCCCTTCCTTCTTACCACTGTGTTTTTTGTGAAGTCTTGGGGAATAGAAATCTTAGTCCCTTGCCAGGAAACTTCGCTAGATTTTATCATTTGTGCAAGTATAGTTTCTGAGTGCTGGAGACATAGGGGTTTAAAAACAACTGGATGAGGGGTAGTGGGGTATTTACTTTGGAAAGTAGGTACCCGGTAGGCGCATTCTATTTCAGAATCTCTGTGGACCGATAGTTGGAGTGCCGCCAGGACTCAGGACTCCAGAAACTCAACCATAGATGTAGCTTTCTCCACCTTTCCCTCAGGGAGGTGAAAGATCCTAAGAGTGCCATACCTGTTATGGTCATCCATGTTGGTTTCATCTCTTTTGAGAGAGGATACAACCTGGTCAACCTTTTGAAGATCTTTCTCATGGGTCGTGAGCAATCCTCTACATTATGTATTCTACCTTCAGCATGATTAAGCCTGATATTTAAGTCGTTCATGTCCTTCCTGAAAGCTGCCACCTCAAATTGCAGGAGATCAGTTTTAGTTTTAGTGTTTTGCTCAATGTCATGCACGGCGTTTAATTTAGATAGAATGGATTCCATTATTGCAGAGTCTCAGAGTTTACCCTTGATAGGGGATTCAGTATGTGGGGGATCCTGTTTAGTGCATTTTAGTTTCCCCTTAGCATCTTTGCCCTCAGATTCTCTGGAGTCCACCATGGCAAAAGTAGAAGTGAAGGGAGGAGAAAAAAAAGAAAAATAGATTGAGTTACAATGGGGTAAATCTGAAGCACTCCCCTAGCAACCAGTCATGATGAAATGGCCGTAGATCAGATCCTAACACAGCCATAATCCATTAATAATGCTTTCTCTACATTCTACGAGCCCTCAGAAAGTTTATATGCCAGTTAATATGCAGTCAGTATGCAGACCAGAAGAACACTCCCAGAAGACACATGGCTTATATAGAACATGGTAGAAGGCATCCAGAAACCACATTAAAAATATCAGGCAAGCGGAACATGAAAAATGTTGTAAGTTTCCATGCAATCATTGCCATAAAATATAGATCTACCTGTAGCTCAGCCATCACTAAAGGTGATTCAACAAGTAAAAAAAAAAAGTGATTCATGCTGTGCATTACAAATGGTGCAGCGTCATGGCCACCAAGGCATCAAGGGGGCTGTGGTGTGAATCCGGACAGCCCACGGGACACCCGATCCAAAAATTAGCAGAGGGCTGCTCCTGTAAGGTATCTCCCCAATGTGGCACCTTTAGTGTGGCACCAGGATGAAGGGAAAGTATGGGTGGAGCTACCTTGGAAGCTGCCCAACTTCAAGTCATTGGGCTGTGATCTTCATTAAATGATGCACCCCAGAACCCTGACACCATTCAACTCACTTGACAGGATCCTCATCAGTTCCCCCCTCAGTTAGGATCACCAGAGTGATGGCATCACAGGTATTAATAGCTCAGGTGCAGTGTTGGCTAAATGGAGCTCACAGGAGCGCCAGCATCCAACGCGGTGCCTACGCCATGACCGTCACATGTGAATGACTTGCTGATTACAGGTGAATGGTAACAAAACTGAGTAATTATATTCAACAATAAGGATAAAATCTACACTTCAAAAACATGAGAGAAGACAACAATCCTTAGCACTACATTTTGGTGGTGCCAGACTACTGCAAAAAGGCCTAAACTACTGTTAACCACATTTGCAGAGCACCCCAGCTGGCAACATTTTAATTTACCTGGATCACTGATAATCTATGACCAATATCTAAAAGAAGACCCTCCATCCTCTACTTATGTAAAGAATATAGGGGCAAATTTATACTCTGTTTGCACTGAATTCGGCACAAACTTAACTCCACATTTATATTTTGATGCTAGACCCAACTAGCGTCAAAATATAGGACTTAACGTCATTTTTTGGATGTTTGACCCCCACCTTGCATCAATGAGATGCAAGGTAGGCCTTCCCGTCCAAAAAATTACTCTAAGCCCGTAGCGCCACATTTATCCTCACATGCAAAAATGGTGCACAGGTTGGAGGCGGGCCTAAATAATGACGCTAAGCCTGCTTAGTGCCATTATTTAACCCCTGGGTCATACCAGGCGTTAGGGGACCTGTGGACCCATTTCCATGGTCAAACACCATGGAATGAGCCCACAGGTGTTCACTCCAAGCACCGGGAACACCCCACCCACACCAGAGGGGCACCAGAGGATGGGGTACCCCATCCCAGGTAAGTAGGGTAAGTATTGGTAAGTATTTTTGTTTTAAAGTGCCATTGGGGGCCCAACAAGGGGTCCCCTGCATAGCATGGGTGCAATGGCCATTCCCAGGGGACAGTGGTCCCCTATGCCATCCATTGGGGTGGTGGGCACTGAGTCCAAAGGCCATGCACAGGGAACAGTGGTCCCCTATGCTGGCCATTGGGGTGGTGGGCACTGAGTCCAATGGCCATGCACAGGGCACCCTTGTCCCCTGTGCTGGCCATTGGAGTGGTGGGCATTGGGTGCACTGGCCATGCCCCAGGGTCACTTGTCTCTTGTGCTGGCCATTGGGGTGGTGGGCACTGAGTCCAATGGCCATGCACAGGGCACCCTTGTCCCCTGTGCTGGCCATTGGAGTGGTGGGCATTGGGTGCACTGGCCATGCCCCAGGGTCACTTGTCTCCTGTGCTGGCCATTGGGGTGGTGGGTATGACTCCTGTCGTTCCTAAGACAGCAGTCATGTTTTTGGGGGTTGTGCACCAGGAAATGGCGTGAGTCTGATTAGAGGCATTTTTTTGCCTCTAACCAGGCTAGCTTCATTTTCTGTTGCACAACCCCCTCCTTCCCTACCCCCACCCAGCTAGCATCTTCTTCTAAGACACTAGCCCAAGTTTAGTGCCGGCTTGCGACATTAAATAAATACAGCACCCGGCTGGCATTGTTAAATGACGCAAGCGGGCACTAAACTCTGTGCCACAAAACTGAGTTAGCACAGTTTTGCGGCAAAAAGTATAAATATGGGCCATAGTGCCTGATTTAGATGCTGTAACGGGTTCAACACCACTTTGTTGACTTAAACCCTGACCTCCGGCTTGGCGGTCCGTCCGCCCAATTTAGATGTTGGTGGTCCCATAGACTTTAACCCACCCAAGAGCTGCTGATTCCGCCAAGGATTTCCATCCACTGTGATGGCACCATAAGAAATTGTGGCTGGCAGCAGGACCCCAAACACACACACTGTCATGCAGATTTGGATGTGCCTTACTGCCAAGCAATAGTAGTCCGACCTCCACTTCTAAGTTAGTAGATTGGGGTGAAGGGGTGAAAACTCAAGTTTTTTCCTGATTCCACTTCTGTTTCTGATCAACCATGGCTGGACAACACCCTCTGTCATGACTGCCACTGGTGCATGGAGAAAACAAAATGACAACCCCCCCCATCGCTGGACATGAAGATAGGGAACCCACATTGGCTGTGTACGTTTGGTGGTCACTGCACATAAGCTCAGAACCACGGCAGACATATACTTGTCACAGCAATTTGCAGCCCAATGACAGTACAACCTCACCTGCCATCTGTGTCAATATGTGCACATTGCAAGGGAACTTCTATCTGTCATGTTGTGCTTCCAATTGTGTGCGTGACTCAATACATGTATATTTGTGTGCAATGCGATTGGCTGGGTGAAGTGGAGGGAGCTGGAGTGGGTGATGTGGCTGTGCCAGTATGTGTGCCACTTACATATGCATTGATGTCGTTGTGTATGTTGTGTGTTGTGTTGTGTTGCTGCGTACAACATTCATGTGAGTGTTGTTGTGTGGCAGTCATTGTGACATGTTTATTAGTGATGTTGTGCAGGTGTGTTTGTGTAGATCAGTGTGTAGTTGTGTTGGCTGTTGCCATTGTTTTGTGTGTGGATGTTGTATTAATAGTGTGTGTATGTAGTATCATGTTTGTATGTCAATGTGTGTTTCCAGCATGTACATGTTGTGTTGTGGTGGAATGGCAATGAATGATGGTGTGTATGTTGTATGCTAATTGTTGTGCAGGTGGACTCATATGGCAAAGGTACACTGTGTGTGTATTACTTACCACTAGTCCATAGCCACTATCATTTGCCGATGTCCATTGGGTCAGCGATGTCCTCCTTCCATCTGCAAACTGCTGCCAATACACTGCCTGCAAGTCTGTAACAACTAAAGACAGCAGGCGGAACACCATTGAGTTGATGGTCTTCTTGAGTCAGCTGCATCAGATATTTGGCGGTAACGCCGCCAACATCTAAATTAGGCGGATAGGCTTCCTCTTAAATATATATATGTCTTTGGTCAGGTGCTTCCAGTACTTAATTTGCGCAGCTAGTTGAAGGTGGTGGGCGCTGAGACTGATTTTAGGGACTAGGACTTATTTTTCATCACCAGACTATAACCTAGGCAAGACACAGAAATGCAGAAAAGGGAGAAAGAAGAAAGAGAAATATAGGATTCTAGTGACAAAGAAAATAAACAGGTAGGAAATCTGTAGGGTGGTGGAAAAAAAAGACATGAGCTGTAATAAAGAGTAAGCATGCTTGCCATTTGGCAACATTGTAATTCAGTGGAAAAACCTTTCGGGTCCACCTTTTTTCCAAATCAGAGAAACAGAAACAGACTGTTTTTATTGTAGTGTGTGCTATGCACATTATCCTTTTTTCTGATAAAAATGTGTTCTGCTTATATTTTCTCAATCTTCCTGCCTATCTCATTCATGGAAGGTCACTGTTTGTTTACAATATAGCATAAAAATGTGGCCATACATCTGGTAGCAAAAAAGAGTTAACTTGTTTAGTCATCTTGAAATTTAATTGTTTGGCTTTCAAATGAAAATGTGTTAGAGTTCTTTTCATTTTTCCACTTACACTTCATGGTGCGACTTATGGCCTGAGAGTTCCAACTGAAATTGCTAACTGGCCATTTATTGAAGTTGAAATATTAAGGGTGGTAGACCATTTTGTATTCAGGTTCGAAACTTTTGGGACATGAAAATCCCTATTGTTCTTCACAATAGAGCAATTGTGGAAGTCTCTACTGTTTTTTTGTTAGTCGGTGTCATTGTGACCAGTGCCTTGAAACTGTGAGCACGTTAGGCCTTATATGTTTAGTTATGATAACTAGTAAGGAGACGCGTCCTTAGGCAGATGTACCTTTTGACTCGTCTAAGATGATCACATAATCAACTCTGTACATCAGATGAATAACACCAAATAAACAATTCAATCCATTAGAGTGAGTAACTGTACGCACCATGACCCATTTGGCCACAAATAAACATACCTTTTAGTATCAGTTAGAATATTTATTTCCCTATATTAGCAATGCTAACATCACATAAATTAGTCTCAAAACCACATGATGAAGATACAGAAACAACACAGGTTGACTGAAATGCCTAAAGAATCTCACTTTTTTTAAAGCAGTGATGACAAGACTTTCAATAGCAACAGTACAGATCAATAGCAACAGTAATTGCAAAATGGTAATAACATACATTTGATCAGAAATTGAATGTTGTTACTGTGAAAGACAGATGAATAGAGAAAAACACCTCACTAACTTCAGATTAGCATTAGCATGTTGGGCTTCTGGCAAAAGTTTTATTAACAAAAATTAGGAAAACATCTAGCCATGCTTCTATCAAAAGCAGCGGTTGGCACCTAGAAGACAAAAGATAAATCAGCAATACATTTTTTATATAATATAATATTCCTTAAGGATCAGCAAGCAGCGCTATCTTCATCGGGGGACATGCGCATAAGGACAGAGGGGATTTCGGGAAAGGGGGGATGGTTCAGAAATCAGGGCTCTAAGTTCTCCGAACCATCAAGTTAATTTCTAAGGCAGGCAGTAAAGTGCTACAGGCTCTAAGCATCAAGCGCTAAAGTAAGCACCAGCATCATTGCATGAAGCAAAAGAAATAAACTAAAAAATAATACAGTACCAGGACGTCAGTAGGCAGGCTGGCAAGTGTCAAAGTTACAGAGTCCACAAGAACACCATCAGGGTCATGACCTGTACCAACGACACCCTCAGCATCGCTGAACACCTGCACTTCCAGATCCACACCAACCCCAACACCACCCTCAGAGGAACCCTCATCTACAGACCCCCTGGACCATGGTCTCAGTTCTGCGACTCCACCGCCGACCTCGTCAGCAGGCACGCCCTAGCCTCCGCCGACTACGTCCTCCTCAGCGACCTGAACTTTCACCTAGAGAATAACAACGACCCCAACTCCACCACCCTAATCAACAACCTCGCCCCCTTGGACTCAGACAACGCTGGAGCTCTAAAATGCATTCCAGAAGCCAGGAGAGAACCCAGGAAGGCCCCAATCGACCAGGAACCAGTCAGGAGGACCCAGACAAGACCCAGGAGAGGGAGAAGAAGAAAAGGAAGTGTTGTTTCAGTGCAGAGGAGCAGGAAATACTGGTGAAAGAGGTGACATAACACCAGCATCAACTTTTTGTCACCTCAATTGGGAGGAGAGAGGCAATTTGGCAACAAATAGTGGACAAGATAAACAGTGTGGCAGAAGTACGGAGAATAGTCACTGAGTGCAAGAAACGCTGGCATGACTGCAAGCGCAGGACCAAGGAAAAAATGGCAAAGAACAGGAAGGCAGCACTGCAGACTGGACGTGGAAGTCCAGCACTGCAGGAGGCTCTGGACCAGATGGATGAGATGGTGGCAGCCATCATCCCAGAGGAGATCGTCACAGGGATTTAAGGACAGGACAGCGCAGACTACCAGGAAACAACACAGATGCAGGGTAAGTTGCATGGGGGACAAACATGCCTAATGGTTACCTGAAAGCAGAGGGAGGGACATACCTACTACACAATGCATGTCAGCCCTAAAAGTCATGCAGTGGAAAGGGCAAAGGGGCACGGCACGGTGCATGGGCTGGTCAGAGGAAACCAGGGGCACAGCACAAGACTACACCAACAACCTTTGCATGGGGGTACTCTGCCATGCCAAGACTGTTGGAAAGGCCAAGCCAGTCCAGGAGGGCAGGGTAGAACGTAAAACTGACCTGCTGTCACACAACAGCTGGTATTGTCACAACATGAACTAGGGCTCAATTTCCATTCTCGGGCTATATCCGCAAGTGGCATGTACCATTGACAACAGTTGCCACTACCACCTGTGCTGTGTGTGCTGGTCAAGTAGCAAATGTCAGTTAGGTACCCATGGATCAAACACACCCAAAATAGAGGGTTCAGGATGACAACGTTATCAATCCCCTCTAATTCCTAACAAAGTGTCAATCCTGTCAAATGCTCATGCTAAACATCAGGTATTGTTACTTACATTATGAAGTACCCAGCAGTAATGTCATACCCATGCTGCACATTCCAAGGTCTATCCCGTGCCTGTGTTACAATAGCTGCAATACCACCTTGCAACATCCCAAATGTCATACTGCTATGACAACAGCATTGAGGGGGAAGACACATGTGTCTAGCTAGTTAAACACACCCGCACAGTCATAATTTATTTATTTATTTTTTATTTATTTATTTATTTATTTATTGCATTTATATAGCGCACAGCTACCCGGAGGTTTCCCGGCGCTTAAGACCATGCAAGACAAAGGCAGGCTCAGGAGAGCAGCTTGGACGGTTACTGGTTAAAGAGCCATGTCTTAAGCTCCTTACGAAATCTAATGGACACCCTTTCATGACGTAAGTTAGAAGGAAGAGAATTCCAGAGAGAGGGAGCTAGGAAAGCAAAAGAGCGTCCCCCCATTTTGGCACGTCTGATTCTGGGCACCTGGAATTTTTGTTGATTAGAAGATCGAAGTGAACGAGAGGGCCGATATTGTTGGACCAAGATTTTAAGGTAGTTGGGAGCTAGGCCCGTATTAATTCTATGCATATAGCATAGGGCTTTGAATTTGGTGCGATTCTCAATTCTTAGCCAATGTAGTTCACGAAGTGCACCAGAAGTAGGAGTGATTCTGGGAAGTTGGCAAAGAAGCCTGGCCACCAAGTTCTGAACAACTTGAAGTTTGTGTAGTGCTTCTTTATTCGCACCCAGATAGAGCACGTTTCCGTAGTCCAGTCTAGAAATAACCAGCGCTTGGACCACGGTTCTTTGGGCAGCCACAGGAAGCATCCAGAGAATCTTACGAAGCCACTTCAGGATAGCGAAGCAGGTAGAAGCTACTTTGGTCACCTGTTGTTTCATAGTCAACTGATCATCAATTATGATGCCCAGGTTACGTGCAGAGAGAGAAGGAAATGGGGGGACACCCATTTCAGAGGGCCAGTGTTGGGGGCCCCAGAGTGATTTTTTATTTCCAAACATGAGGAGTTCTGTCTTTCCTCCATTAAGTTTGAGTTTATTAAAATGCATCCAATTGGCTATCTTAGATAGTCCTATTTGCAAAGAGGGAGGGTTAGAGGTTTCTTTGGAAGAGAGTGAAAAAATAAGTTGAGTGTCATCAGCATAAGAAAAGATAGTTAGACCAGCTGTTAGTTAGACCCAGAAGAGGAAATGGAACACTGCCAGGCCCATCAGTGCAATCCAATGTAGCACACATTTTCCAACATCATCATGACACACTACCAATGCTGACACCTTTATCGTGCCATGCCAATACTATACACAGTATGTGCTTGGTCTCGGCAACATATAGGTGTATGTGAAATATCAGAGACTGGGTCAGTCCCATATTGTTAAGTGTGGTGCAAGTGGCATCAGGACACCCACAGCCATTGCAAGGCCTCACCATGCTAATGGAAGTAGAGGAAGGGTTGAGTAGGACAAGAAGGTGGCAACACACAATTCGGACAGAACCTACACATAGAGGATATGACACAGACAATTCCCCAAACTGCCCACACTACTTGTGACATGCAGGTGGGGCATAGGCCTGTGAGAATGCTAATATTAATGACAGGAACAATGAACAGGAACCAAGATTACAATGTCTCACTAATAGGAAGTCAGTGACGTCACATTACAACTGCCACAACACAGACACACTAATTGTACAATTCTCATTGCAGAGGACGATGGCTCTCCTGTGGGTATGCCTGTCCTGGACTTCCCTGATGACATGGATGACGAGCTGACAAACATTAGCCAGCAGACCCTCCAAGATGTCCTTGGAACCCTCCAGACCCCACCTTCAGTCACAAGGAGGAGCACAGATGGCAGCCATCACAGAGGATCCACCCACCACCCCAATAGTACGACCTGCCAGCTCCAACCCAGCTGAGGACTCTGAGGGCACTGGTACCACCTTTGAGAGGACAGTAGTGGGAGTACAGCAGGAGCTGGCCAAGGAGGTGCGGGCGGGGATGCAAAATATGGCAGCCAACCTTGAGGGGATGCGCATGTGCATGATGTCATCTGCAGAAAAAGGCAGCAGCCATGCAAGCGCTACCATCCCTCCTGCAAGGACTACAACAATGTGTGAGGGATTTCACCACAGCAGTTAGGGAGTTGCCACAACACCTGGCATCCCAAACCTTTCACTGCATACACAAATGCAATCATGACCCCCTCAGTGCCGACCTGGCTGCCTACCACAGTGATGTAGCTGCTGCACTCAAGAACCAGCAGCTCCTCCTTGCTGCAGTAATGCCCATAATAGCCCCATAGTTGGCAGCTACCGGGAATTCTGAGTCCACATCTTCAAACACTGAAGTGTGTGTTGCCCCTTCAAACCCGCCACCACCAAGGGCAGAGGAGACAACACACACATCAGAAGATGTGGAACAGATCACCTTCACCCATAAGAGTACCCGGTAGCACAAGTCCATGCCACATGGGCACTGATTTCCTCGGTCCTGTGCTTGTTAACATGCCAGTCTTGCTACAGTTGGTAACATGCACTGTTCTCCAGCACACTGTTTACCTTACCACTATGCACTGCAATTGTCTCTCACTACCTTATTGGCAATTCATGTTCCTCTGCACTGAATGTCACTTCACCCCAGCAGGTCCAATGACATGTCCATCACCATTGCACTTGTGTTGCATCACAATAGAAGGCGTTACACTAATGGACTATGTAAATAATGCACTACAGAACTTTAAAATAAATTGCGCTTACACAACCACTTTGTCTATGTGTAATTTGACACAGCAACTGTGTAGGAGAGTTGTGATGTATGCAATTTGTCAATGGCCATAGAATGTCAGTACAACAGTGTAGAAAGAATGTGGGCTGATAACTATGCACTAGGGTCTGGATTTTATCATCATCTGTGCTTCCTTAGGCTTTTTTCTGAAGTTAAATGAGAATAAACAGTATAATGCTGTGTAGAACTGAAAAAGTCACCTCCAAAGTATGTATAAGATGAAACTCAATGTGGCCAACATTCCCTTTATGTGTGTGACATCTGACTAAAACTTTAATCACACACACCATACAGCAGGAATGGATGTGTATGAGTGTATGGGCAATTATGTAACCTGGGAGTACAATGTCATAAATGATAGGTGTGGGTTATGTATACAGAACTTCATAAAATTATAACATCACTCAGCTTATCAGGGTTCACATGAACATCCGGCTGCAGGCAGACGTCCCACAGGGGCCAAGAATCCAATACAGGACTCAAACGATGACAGATTTAAAAACACACCAACCTTTACAGCACATTGGGAAGCATAGTAATCTTGAGTGGTGGGTGCAATGGACGGCAGATGCATAGAGAAGTAGCTTTGTTGTAGCTGCCAATGTGACAGCTCATTTGGAAGTGGGAATAACCATGTCAATAATGGGATTCTGATGCAGGATGGAACACAAATGCAAATACTAAATTGACACTGTACACCCATGAAAATGCCCTGAGCTCCAAGCATATGACACATACTGTAAAGGAGTACATAAAACTTTATTTTACAGTAATAAAGGAAACTTAAACTAGGGGAAACACCTTAACTAACCTAACCTATCCTAACTATACATTACCTACAACTGGCCCTAACTACCCAAAGCTAAACTTACCTACCACATTTAACTAAACACTCTAAACATCAACCCCCCACCCCTCTTATATGACAGAACGCATGTAGGACAACATATACTAACCTAAACACATACTAATTTATCCTAAACAAATATATATTGTTTTGTACCTTTTTTTTAACCTTTTTTTATACACATAAACCCCAACATCATCTAACACCCACCCACCCACAAAAATAATGTAATAATATAACACCCCCAACCCACTTATACTAACTAAACTAACAGCCTACTCTAACCTAACACTAAGCCCCCTAAACCCACTAAAGAAAAGAACGCAGAAAGAGGAGGGAGGGGAATCCTGGGTGAGGATCCTAAAGTTACAAATTGCCCCTCCGCAGGATCTTTTTGATACCCCACAGTCTCCTGCTATTGCGGGACACCTCTTGCTGCAGCCTGTCCATCCTACGCAGCATTCGTTGCACGTCTCGTTTCAGTGTCTGCAATTCTTGATTGTCTACCACAGCAGCTGGGGTTGTTTGGTTACCACTTGTAGAAGCCGTTGCTGGTGCCGGTGCCGTGGTTGGAGGGGGAGGTGCAGGAGGTGCTGCTTGTGGGCCCAGAACAGACAAAGTTGAGGGACCTGCTACAGTGGATGTCATCCCTGGGGCCACTGTGGTCTGAGCTGTGGTGGTGGTTGCAGTTGTGGGCAATGCTGGTCCCCCTTGGGCAAATGCCCTCCATACCCATGTGGCTCTCTCATGGCAATATCTTCGTGCCATATTGCGGAACCCAGCCTCCACATCAAGTATGTGGCGGTAACGCACTGCCCGCCTCTGGAATTCCCATATCTCCTGGGCATTCATGTTGGCAGCTGTAAAAATAGAGAAAGCCAATCATTAGTGACATCATCGTGTGATACATCTACAGATGATATTCTAACACTTCAGCAAAAATAGCACATACAGTCCAAATCACAGTACAGATGATAGAATGTCCCTGAGGAATGACATGCCAATGCAGCCTACCCATCAACTATCTAACAGCACAGCAATGCACAACAAGGTATGTACTTAATTAAATGGTCTGTGCATCTTTGTACTGCTATTAGTCACATAACAGATGCTGCAAGTACTCCACATGTGCCAGACCCAATAATAACTATCTTCAGGATGACAATCAAGGCACACAAGACCTGTGATTTGCATATGGAACTGCCAGGACAGTATGCAGTTGGTAATCATGAGAGGGAATTGTAGTTTGGAACACATGAATGTTTGAATTACATGTCTGCCATCTACACTGGGATCATCACACCTAGGTACACATATTTTCTAGAACTAACCCTGTGCCTCAGGGGGGATGGACATACAACACATACTTTCAAACATCAAGGACAACCACAAAGCTTTGGACAGCTGTCCATGGGTTTAGTCTACTACAGGTAAGGAGGGCTGCCAACTAGGATTGAGTCAACCACTGGACAATCACATCTACATTTATTTTTCTAATTGCGGATGTGAGAAAACAGGGCTGATTGCAGAGGCCCCATAACTTTTTGCCCCCATTTTCCTCTTTTTGCTGGTGTTTTCCTGACTTTGATGGTGCCCTGGGTACTGCTAACCAGTCCCAGGGCCTGTGCTCTGTGTAAAATGGATATGCAAATTAGGCTAATTATAATTGGCTAAGTTAACCTACCTATAAGTCCCTAGTATATGGTAGGGCATGTAGGTTTAGGGACCACAGCATAGGTGGTGCACACCTAGGTGCACTGCTGAGGTGCCCAGTGTCATTTTAAAAGCAAGCCTGCCTTGCTGGCTGCTTTTAAATTAAAGTTATATGCAAATTCGACTTTGGAATTAAAGGCGCTTCCAAAGTCTTAAACTACCTTATTTTTACATATAAGTCACCCCTAAGGTGTGCCCTATGTGCCCCTAGGGCTGGGTGCCATGTAACTATAAGCAGGGACTTTATAAAAATAGATTTATAAGCCCTGGTGAGGTAAAAACAGCCAAATTCGTTTTTCCCTCATTGAAGTAAATGGCCTTCATAGGCTAGAATGGGCAGACTTTATTTTAAATTTTAAAGTCTCCTTAAATGTTACATACCAAGAATTTGGTATCAAATTAATTGTTGTAATAAATCCCACAACTTCCAGTTGTTGGATTTAATATAACTTGTTCAGGTAAAAAGTTTAGACTTTACCTAAAAAGTTGCCAATTTCAGCTCTGCATTGTTTTTGCTGCTGTGCTCTGATTGGCCAGCCTGCAGCAGCTTCTGCCAGGCTGCCTTGATGAGGTGTGAAGTGGCCTGGCTTCACACAAAGGAATGTGCTTGGGGGAGAGAATCTCCCCTCAGCAGATGGTGAGGCAGGAAGGGGGAGGGCTGCCAAACTGGTCTTCAAAGGCAGAGAAGGACATTTGCAGCACCCAGCAACACCCCCACATCCTGCAACCCCAGACAATTAGGTGCCCCCTTGATTAGATTAGGAGAGGGCAGGAGATGGGTGTGTTTATGATTTTTAGCCACACCAGTGGGTGGGCTCAGCCAGATGTAACCTCCAAAAATCAGATTCATCCATGTTGGATTTTTAGAGTCTGTTGCCTTCTGGGATGGATTTTTGCCACACTTCCCAGGAAGTGGTCATCACAGGGGGACAACCCTGTCCCTGATTGGAGAACCAGGGCCCCCCTGCTTTTCACCCAGGAGCAAGGATAAAACTGGCAGACCTGCACCCACACCTCAGATCCCTACCAGATTTCAACAAGAAAAGAACTAAAGGAGAAGAAGGACTGCCCTGCTGGACCCCTGGCCTGCACCTGGAACCTGCACTCAGAAGGACTGCACCAGCTGCACACTTGGGCTTCACCACAAGAAGGACTTTGCCTGGCTTCAACTGGTTCAAGGAGGGACTCCCTGTTTGCTACAGGTGAAAAATTGCTAACCAGAGTCCCCTGCACCAACTCCTGAAGAAAGCGACCAGCTGACCACTGTCCAGTGGCCAAAAAGGAGTTTGCGCCAGGTGCATTCTGGGAGTTGAAGTCCGCACCCCCCAAGGACCATCACAGAACTTCTGGACCCTTGGGGTGAGCTGTGGACCCCAAAAGAACCTTAAAAGGACATCTGGGTGAAGCCCCAGAAGTTTGGAGAAGATTTGAGAATTTTTAAAAAAAAGCTCCATAGAGGGACCGACCCGCCGCGGAAATTCTAGCCGGCTTGCCTCAACCGCGACCCGGCCTGATTTGGTGGTTCGTCCCGGTAAAGAAAAATCTCAGAAAAAGAGACTAAGTCCGAAGGTAAAAAGTTGACCGGGACCTCTCAGCCATCGTATCCGAGAAGGGCTCCATGGACGTCGGATCAAGATCCAGGTTTACCCCGGTCGAAGGATTTTCACCTCGAAAAAACGACTAAGTCCGAAGGTAAAAATCTCCACCGAGGAATCCAGCATCGTGTATCCGGACATGGGCTCCAGGAGGTCGGATTCGACTGACAGGTTCGTCCCGCTGAAGAAAATCTTCAAAATAAAGACTAAGTCAGAAGGTAACTTTTTAACCGAGGCCTCCCGCGACCTGTAGCCGAGCAGGGCTCCATCGCGGTCGGCCTGAAAGTTTGACTTTGCCCCGGTCGAGGTGCAACCAGATGACCCGATTGGCGCTTTTTGTTTCTAAGCGCTAGAAAAGTAATAATTCTTTAAAAATTCATATCTCCGGTTCCCCTGAACCGATTTTAATTGTTTTTGTGTCATTTTAAAGATAAAAATATAAATTATTTTTATAAATTGGTTTTGGATTTTTAAACTGTTTCCTGTGTTTTATTTAATTACTGTTTTGTGATATTTGAATGCTTTACACTTTGTCTCCTAAGTTAAGCCTTGACGCTCGTTGCCAAGCTACCAAGGGTTGAGCTGGGATTAATTTACTGAGACCTAACTGTACCTAGGTGGAGGTTAGTGGCTTGTTGCTAGGTGTAGGTACCTACCTGCCCTACCAATAACCCATTTTCCAACATTTTTGGAAGCAGCAACGGGATCCTGTATTTGTGTTCAATATCACGTTACAGTTTTAAGTAAAACAAATTAAAAATCCTTTACATTGTCCTAGTGCAAAAATTGTTTTTAATTTTTAATTTGGATTAATTTCAATTATTGAATTTTTGTAATTTTTCTAAATTCTTGTTTCCAATTTTTGCAAAAAGTTTTTGTTGACACAAAACTAGGGAACCATGGAGCTTGATCTGGCTAGCCTACCCACACTGACAGTAGTCCAGCTTAGGGGGTTGTGTATTGAAAGAGGGTTGCCTGCAACCACTGATCTCAGGAAGCAAATCCTGATCACATCCCTGACAGCATGGGCTGAGGCCCAAGAGGTAGAGTCAGAAGAAGCTCCAGAGGAGGGAGAAAGAAGGGAGGATGCAAGCTCTAACCACTCAGGGGAGGGAAGGCATCTGAGCCTAAGTGAGGATGAGGAAGAACGGTCCTCAGTAAATACAGTCACTAGGGGCAGACCCAAAGCTAGTGGTGGGAAGGGGGTCCTTTCAGGAGGAGAGAACCCATCCATCAGAGAAAGAGAGCTGGAGGCCCAGCTAGCATACATAGCTTTGGAAGCAGACAAGCTGGCCCTAGAAAAGAAAAAGTGGGCATACAAAGAGAAAAGAGATGGAGGCAGCGATAAAGAAGCTGAGGTGTCCATGGGTGGGGGAGTTTGCCCCAGATTACCCAAAGGGTTGGTTCCTGCTTATGTAGAGGGGGATGACATAGATAAGTGGCTGGGGGCCTTTGAGAGGGCCCTCCAGATGAGGAGAGTCAAGCCTCAGTACTGGGGTTCACTTCTTTGGGAGTTAGTTCCCAACTCAGGGAGGGATAGGCTTCTGACCTTAAGGGGGGAGGAGGCAGATTCATACCCTAGTATGAAGAGGTGCTTAGCCAAGAAGTTTGGTCTAACCCAAGAGCAATATAGAATGAAGTTCAGGGACACCCAGAAGGTCAGTACCCAGTGTTGGGTTGACTTTGTGGACATTTCACTAAAGGCACTAGAGGGCTGGATTATTGGTAACAAAGTAGATACTTATGAGGGGTTATACAATCTGATCATGAGAGAGCACATCTTGACCAATTGTACCCAAGAAAGGTTACGCCAGCATCTAGTGGACTCTAAGCAGACCAACCCTAGAGAGCTAGGGGAGGCAGCTGATGAGTGGTTGAGAACCAGGGTGGTTGTCAAGTCCCAGGGGGGAGACTCCAAGAAGGGGGGGACAGGTCCCCAAAAACCTAAGGAGGGAGGTGGTAAGCCCACCACAGAGACTCCCTCTGTACCCCAGAACCCTAAGAAGGAGGAGAGTAAATCCCACTCCCACTCTGACCAGCAGAGACAGTTAGACCCAGGGTTAAAAAAGCTCTTGGACAGTAGGGCTTGCTTTGACTGTCAGCAGACAGGTCACTTCAGAGGAGATGCAGCCTGTCCAAAGAAGGTGGTTAGCACTGGGCTGTCCAGTGTAGCCATACAGGAGGATTCCTCAGATGATGAAGTCCTCCTAGCATTGAGCTGGGAGACAGGACCAGATGGTAAGCTGGTGATCCCTGAGGGTGGGAGTAGGCACTTCCACCACATTCAAGTGAATGGGATCCCTACCACTGGCCTGAGAGACACCTGTGCCAGTCACACTATAGTGAGTGACCGGTTAGTGGCCCCAAACATGTATGTCCCAGGAAAGACAAAGAAAGTAAGGATAGCCACAGGGGAGGTCACCTCCAAACCTGTAGCCATAGTGCCCCTAGAGAGGGAGGGTATCCTTGACTGGATTAGGGTGGTAGTCAGTGCTGACCTTCCCCTAGATTGTATCCTGGGCAATGACCTCCCAGAGGTGAATCTGGTCACAGATGGGGTGGTCGCCCAGGGCGCACCCCAACCCAAAGTCCTGGGGAGTCAGTCCCTACAGTTAGGAGACAGGGGTCCCCAAGAAAAGGAAAGAAGAAAAGGAAGGGTAGGCCACTCTTAAAGAGAGTTCCAGGGAGCCAAGGGCCTTCTGCCCGAGTAAGGGGGGAGCCCAGAGTTGGCACTGGTGAGGCCTCACCTAACCCCAAGGAAGTCCTGAGTAGTCCGGCAGCTGTCCAGATGCAGGGTGTTGCCCCTGCACTGACAGAAGGGAGAGTGGAAGGAGGGTGTCTGCCACAGGACGTGGTAGCCCCCCACTCTAGACAGCAAGAGGGGTGCCAGGGCCCCACAGTTGCCCCTAAAGCAGCTCAGCCATCTGTCAGTGGAGAGCTTAGGGTGTGGTTCTGGGTACTGACAGCTGTCAGTAGCCTCTGCTGGGTGCTAGCCTTCCTGGCAGCAATGTACTTGGCCTGGGAGGCAGACCCCAGGGCCAATAGCAAAGTAGGCCCCCTGACCCTATTGGTCATGGTGGGGTTGCTCAAGTGTTGGGTGACCTCTTTTGGTAAGCTAGGTGTTGCCCTAGCAAAGTTTGGAGTAGGGGAGGTGGGCACCTCACTACCCAAGTTGGCAGAGAGAAAGGAGGAAGACCCCCCTAGAGGAAAGTTTCAGTTTGAGTTGGGTCCTTTTACTGTTGGGATGGCTTCACTACCCATAGGGAGTGACCCTGACAGGAGGATATAAGGCAGAGTAGGCCCTGCAAAGGGACAGCCAGTTTTCTTCACTGTCTTCCTCGCCTAACAAGCCAGGAAGACTCTCCCAGGGTTGGGCTGAGTCTCCTGGGCGTGTGGGCTGGGGGGGGGTTGTGTGAGAAAACAGGGCTGATTGCAGAGGCCCCATAACTTTTTGCCCCCATTTTCCTCTTTTTGCTGGTGTTTTCCTGACTTTGATGGTGCCCTGGGTACTGCTAACCAGTCCCAGGGCCTGTGCTCTGTGTAAAATGGATATGCAAATTAGGCTAATTATAATTGGCTAAGTTAACCTACCTATAAGTCCCTAGTATATGGTAGGGCATGTAGGTTTAGGGACCACAGCATAGGTGGTGCACACCTAGGTGCACTGCTGAGGTGCCCAGTGTCATTTTAAAAGCAAGCCTGCCTTGCTGGCTGCTTTTAAATTAAAGTTATATGCAAATTCGACTTTGGAATTAAAGGCACTTCCAAAGTCTTAAACTACCTTATTTTTACATATAAGTCACCCCTAAGGTGTGCCCTATGTGCCCCTAGGGCTGGGTGCCATGTAACTATAAGCAGGGACTTTATAAAAATAAATTTATAAGCCCTGGTGAGGTAAAAACAGCCAAATTCGTTTTTCCCTCATTGAAGTAAATGGCCTTCATAGGCTAGAATGGGCAGACTTTATTTTAAATTTTAAAGTCTCCTTAAATGTTACATACCAAGAATTTGGTATCAAATTAATTGTTGTAATAAATCCCACAACTTCCAGTTGTTGGATTTAATATAACTTGTTCAGGTAAAAAGTTTAGACTTTACCTATAAAGTTGCCAATTTCAGCTCTGCATTGTTTTTGCTGCTGTGCTCTGATTGGCCAGCCTGCAGCAGCTTCTGCCAGGCTGCCTTGATGAGGTGTGAAGTGGCCTGGCTTCACACAAAGGAACGTGCTTGGGGAGAGAATCTCCCCTCAGCAGATGGTGAGGCAGGAAGGGGGAGGTCTGCCAAACTGGTCTTCAAAGGCAGAGAAGGACATTTGCAGCACCCAGCAACACCCCCACATCCTGCAACCCCCGACAATTAGGTGCCCCCTTGATTAGATTAGGAGAGGGCAGGAGAGGGGTGTGTTTATGATTTTTAGCCACACCAGTGGGTGGGCTCAGCCAGATGTAACCTCCAAAAATCAGATTCATCCATGTTGGATTTTTAGAGACTGTTGCCTTCTGGGATGGATTTTTGCCACACTTCCCAGGAAGTGGTCATCACAGGGGGACGACCCTGTCCCTGATTGGAGAACCAGGGCCCCCCTGCTTTTCACCCAGGAGCAAGGATAAAACTGGCAGACCTGCACCCACACCTCAGATCCCTACCAGATTTCAACAAGAAAAGAACTAAAGGAGAAGAAGGACTGCCCTGCTGGACCCCTGGCCTGCACCTGGAACCTGCACTCAGAAGGACTGCACCAGCTGCACACTTGGGCTTCACCACAAGAAGGACTTTGCCTGGCTTCAACTGGTTCAAGGAGGGACTCCCTGTTTGCTACAGGTGAAAAATTGCTAACCAGAGTACCCTGCACCAACTCCTGAAGAAAGCGACCAGCTGACCACTGTCCAGTGGCCAAAAAGGATTGCGCCAGGTGCATTCTGGGAGTTGAAGTCCGCACCCCCCAAGGACCATCACAGAACTTCTGGACCCTTGGGGTGAGCTGTGGACCCCAAAAGAACCTTAAAAGGACATCTGGGTGAAGCCCCAGAAGTTTGGAGAAGATTTGAGAATTTTTAAAAAAAAGCTCCATAGAGGGACCGACCCGCCGCAGAAATTCTAGCCGGCTTGCCTCAACCGCGACCCGGCCTGATTTGGTGGTTCGTCCCGGTAAAGAAAAATCTCCGAAAAAGAGATTAAGTCCGAAGGTAAAAAGTTGACCGGGACCTCTCAGCCATCGTATCCGAGAAGGGCTCCATGGACGTCGGATCAAGATCCAGGTTTACCCCGGTCGAAGGATTTTCACCTCGAAAAAACGACTAAGTCCGAAGGTAAAAATCTCTACCGAGGAATCCAGCATCCCGTATCCGGACAAGGGCTCCAGGAGGTCGGATTCGACTGGCAGGTTCGTCCCGCTAAAGAAAATCTTCAAAATAAAGACTAAGTCAGAAGGTAACTTTTTAACCGAGGCCTCCCGCAACCTGTAGTCGAGCAGGGCTCCATAGCGGTCGGCCTGAAAGTTTGACTTTGCCCCGGTCGAGGTGCAACCAGATGACCCGATTGGCGCTTTTTGTTTCTAAGCGCTAGAAAAGTAATAATTCTTTAAAAATTCATATCTCCGGTTCCCCTGAACCGATTTTAATCGTTTTTGTGTAATTTTAAAGATAAAAATATAAACTATTTTTATAAATTGGTTTTGGATTTTTAAACTGTTTCCTGTGTTTTATTTAATTACTGTTTTGTGATATTTGAATGCTTTACACTTTGTCTCCTAAGTTAAGCCTTGACGCTCATTGCCAAGCTACCAAGGGTTGAGCTGGGATTAATTTACTGAGACCTAACTGTACCTAGGTGGAAGTTAGTGGCTTGTTGCTAGGTGTAGGTACCTACCTGCCCTACCAATAACCCATTTTCCAACAGCGGACAATTGTCAACATCATCAGATCTTACTGACATCTTTCCAAAATCAAGCACATTGAGGCAAGCACCCATCTGGCCTTGACCTGCATGCACGCCTACGACATTTCACTCAAGTGCCACATAAATGGATTACAACATGTGGAGCTAGATGCTGCCGGAAAGTCATCCATACAGTCCTACATGTTCATTACTTAACAGGGATGCTCAAATCTGTGTGTAAAACTTATGCATCACTGGTCTGTGTGAATCAGGGTATGACTTGCTGACTAAATTATGACACTGGCCACCTTCAAAATAATTATTGGCATACATGTAGCAACAAATCACCCAGTTCACTTGCCCATGCCTATAGCGCAGCACTTGACTCCCAATATATGACTCTCAGCCGCAGAATGTCTAACTCTAACATGGAACAAAATGTCTACCTCCTGTCAAGTCACATATCAGCTCACGTGCCACCACATCATACCTTGCAATGAGTCCAACACACAGGAGTCAATCACACAACAGCTGCAAACACAACACAGGACAAACATATTAACACTTACTGGATACGTCTGGGTCCGCAAATCGAGTCACTGCACAAATTGTATAGGGGGCGGGTACACCTGTAAAACATGGAAGGGTGATATGTGCTCAATGTCTGCTCACTGTATAAAACTTGGAAAAACAAATTACTGTGTGTGACATTTTATATGAGAGAGCTGCATATCAGGGATGTAGACACACCAACAGACATAGTACTGCAAACATGCATTGACACTGTCACTCCAGTGAGTGATAGACACATATATGCACACATTCACTGGCCCTAACAATCATGTGGTGCCAAACATGATTACTCAATTTTGTGCTTAATTAATTCTAGAGGGTACTCCATTTCATCATTTATTATTATGTGAGACATGCAGTGCCACATTCCTGGTGCATTGCAATACCAGGGACTCAGGTATTGTGGCTTGTGCATCAAGGGAAAATGAGTTACTGTGTGATGCTCATGTGGGTTGATTTGTGTTCAGGAATTATTGTGCTTTCAATGGTCCATTATATGTGTGCCAGTGTTGTATGTAGGTTACATATGCCTCATTGGCAGTGTACCCAGAGCTGTACATGCCCCCTATGACAACGGGACAGCAGGGATAATGGCCCTCATTACGAGCCTGGCGGTCTGTGACCGCCAGGCTCGCGGTTGGCGGGAGCACCGCCGACAGCCTGGCGGTGCCCCTTAGGGCATTCTGACCGCGGCGCTTTGGCCGCGGTCAGTGCAGGAAAACCGGCGGTCTCCCGCCGGTTTTCCGCTGCCCGTCAGAATCCTCCAAGGCGGCGCAGCATGCTGCGCCGCCTTGGGGATTCTGACACCCCCTACCGCCATCCTGTTCCTGGCGGTTCGCCCGCCAGGAACAGGATGGCGGTAGGGGGTGTCGCGGGGCCCCTGGGGGCCCCTGCAGTGCCCATGCCAATGGCATGGGCACTGCAGGGGCCCCCGTAAGAGGGCCCCGCTTGTATTTCACTGTCTGCATAGCAGACAGTGAAATACGCGACGGGTGCAGTAGCACCCGTCGCACCTTCCCACTCCGCCGGCTCGATTCCGAGCCGGCGTCCTCGTGGGAAGGTTGTTTCCCGCTGGGCTGGCGGGCGGCCTTAAGGCGGCCGCCCGCCTGCCCAGCGGGAAACTCAGAATGCCGGCCGCGGTCTTCAGACCGCGGTGCGGTATTCCTGCGGCGCAACTTTGGCGGGCGGCCTCCGCCGCCCGTCAAAGTTGTAATGAGGGCCAATGTGTGTTACTTGATGACAATGTTACGCTAAACATGGATTGGCCATTTATCTGATTCAAAACAACAAAAAGATGTATGCTGACAGTGTCTAATTTGATCATCTTGATAGAATGCATGGGCACAGGTGTAGTCATTGCACCTGAAATGTGTTACTCTGGGCCCTGTGTACCTATATCAGGTATTGTAAATCACACTTTGCCACAGTCATTAACTTTGAATTGCCAAGTTGGGCGATCTGTGGTAATACAACCAAACTGACACTGTCTGCTAATTAGAACGTGGGTTAGCAAATGCCCTACTTCTGCAATCTTGATGAGGTAGGTTTCTATTTGAAAGCACCTTGGGAACGGAGGCACTCACTGGAATGCTGGCCTGCCTATCTTAGCATACCACCATGTCTGTGATAGCCTGCATACTGAAAAGTTAATATTGTACATATGCTGCACTACATCAGCAGGGGAGTACCAAAAGTAAAATAACAACCTATTTCTTCACTTAAATTGTATAATGGAAGCAGTCAGTGGTCCCTTGCACAACATCATACAAATAAATAGTTTGTAACCATGCATTCACAAACAGCAGGGATCCCGTGATGAGACATTCACTTTACAAAATTGTTTGTCTATAAAGTGACACAGATGGTAACTGCACCAATTCTGTACCAGCAATTGTGCCCAAGGCAAAAATGTTGTTGGGCCATGCTACACAATGATAGGATTTAAACGGCTACTCCGAAAAGCCACGAGATGAACTTGTTTTGTGCTACTGCATTCTGGTAGCATCCGGGCACATTTGGGTTTGACCATGTGAAAGATTATCTGTCCAGAGGTAAACACACAGAAACAATTAACTTAGGGTCAGATGTGTCTTTTTTTTTAGTTGTATTTGCTTCATTTGTTTACGCTACAGCTATGAAAATTAGCACCAAAAATGTGATTGTAGCAAGTGTGCTATACTTTGGCATCCAGAAATAATGCAAATGCTGCACAAACAAAGTAGAAATATCTGCCTAAGATATTAGCAGAGGTTAGGAAGAGCTTTGTACGTATGGCCATGAATACTGTTCAGACATAGTTTAAAATAACTGGGGACTACATTGGTTCCTTGTATTAGCATGTGAAATACATCCCATTCCTGGTACACTCACAGGCCCTGAATCATTAATTTGTTTGTGCTGCATTACCATCACCTCTTGACACCAAAGCAGCACTAATTTACTAGATAAAGTTGCCTTTTGTAAGTTTGTGCAGCTTTAGCGTCAACAAATGACGGTAATGTGTTGCAAAATTATTATAAATCAGGGCCACAGCTTATTCAACTTGCATTCCACATGCCCACAAACATTGCATGCAGCATGTCACAAAATCTGCTACTGTCAGTCTGGCATTGTACTGTACACATTAGTCAAATTTGCACTCACCAACAGGGCCACCAATCACCACACCTTGGTAGTGCACCAGGTCCTGCTCTCGGGCCACCAGGTCAGCCCAGCGATGTTTCAGTTGGTGGTCGTTGTGCTAGCTGTTGAAGATTCTTCTTCGGTGGAACAGCACCTTTGCCCACCTGAGCCTCCTTGCCTCCGTGTGATACCCCTGTATCACCCGGCCCCCAGCCTCCAACATCAGGGAGAAGAAGTGGCACACCAGCCACACAAAAGCCCCTAGCTCCTCCTCACCCATTCTCTCCAGACGTGGCCTTCCCAACATCTCAAACAAAATAGGATAGGAAAGGGTAAAGAGGGAAAAACAGGAGAAGGAGGTATGAAAAGGAAACTTAACTAACCCACAAACAGCCCAACAATACCCTAACTAACAATACCCACAAACACACTCCCAACAGTACAAAGATAAATCTAATCACCAAAAATAACAAAAAAACACTTACACAGATTAACACAGACACTTACAAAACAACAGAATACAATAGCAATAGCACACAGGAGACAAAAGCACAATATTCACAGAGACAACTCAATACACAACCACACAGTCTAGAATAATCACAGACTGCAAAGTGAAAGTGAAAGTACACCCACTGTGCCATTTCTGTAAACAGGATATCCTATTACATCACTTCCTGTCTCAATTGCGCGTCTTTTTTTATATTGCGTGTAATTTTATGACGCTTACGGGGTTTGCGTCAATATTTTTTTACGCATATGCATGAAAATTCCCCCGCATTCAAGGATCAATACATTTTTAATGGATAACCGATTTCCTGGGGTGCGGTGTTGGAATTAACGCTAGGGGCCAATTGATGTATTATGGGTGTGAGCGTAATTTTTTAACGCATATACGTTATATTTTGATGCATATGCGTCTTTTTGGCGTGTTTGCATAAAAAAATCTGTCTTAAACTGTGTTCGTGTGATTTTTTATTTTTTTTACATGCATGCAGCCTATAACTATACAAAGATAGGATGGTATGACCTGCAGTGTGTGTTCTAGTGTTTGGTCACATGTGGCAGACCATACTACTGTGGACCATAATACTCAGTTTGTTGTGCCGGATTAGCTCTCTTAACTGACGCAACAGCAACACAAACCTTTGGAATAAAATGTGTATTTTCTAATTTGAGCAGGTGTTGCAT
Source organism: Pleurodeles waltl (assembly GCF_031143425.1). NCBI lineage: Eukaryota > Metazoa > Chordata > Amphibia > Caudata > Salamandridae > Pleurodeles > Pleurodeles waltl. The sequence goes on along the minus strand of NC_090449.1, from coordinate 879,576,842 downwards.
CAATAGAGGATAGCAAGGCTACGCAACTAAACAAATAGACTCATGGCCTATGTGTTTATGTCTGTGAATTGGCTCTTCAAGTTGTTGTTGCGCCTCTGTGGGAACGTCACGAGAAAATGTTGGCGTAATGTGCATGAATGAATGTGTTATAATTGTGTATAACTATCAGATGCCATTCATTGAGTACTTCCTTGACTTTAGGGACAAAACATTTCCCATGAGGAACTATACACAGGATAGATAGAGGACGGTTGATAATGGCTATGTCAGATATGTAACCCATCACATTTAATGAAATGTTGAATACCACTTCATGGTCACTTGTGTGTATACTACCCATGAGTCCATCATTTGAACATGCTAGGTGAGTATAGTGTTTGTGACACAGAGTCTCAAATCCAATCCTAAAATTGTTCTGTACCCCACAGTTTGAGTCATGTAAATGACCTATGTTTCTCCAGTGGCTGTGGAAGACCAGCAGACCGTGCTGCATGTGTTCACATATTTCCAGTGGTTCATTTCACAAAGGTGTCCAGTTCAAGTGTATGGCCATGTGTACCCTGTGTCAGTATTGGCCTCCATGTTGTCACAGTTACGTGCAGGTCTAGTCATGAGTCTGTGGAGCCAATCCCTGAATTAACAGAGTATCCTTCAAATCGGAGTTGACCTAAAGCCAAAGATCAACTAACGACACACAGGGGGATAGTCCAGCTATGGCACTGCAGAACTTTTATAAGGCTGACGACAGAGCAACCTTGGTGTGCTCAAAAACTTTATGGATCAGTAATAGGAAACAGGCAGCTTTCATCACAACATTTGTACACAGGTTGGGCTCTAACATTCCCACTGCAACAGGGAACATCAGTGCCTCTGTGCTGATTAATCTCACAGCTAGTCACCACGCAAGCCCCATCAAAAGGTGGCGCCAGAAGTGAATCTGTGTGGACTGTCAGGGCACATAAATGTTTTGTCCTTACATACACATAAGCAAACCTTGTTTGTTGAGCTGTAGGCACCGTACCGAATCCATGCATACAGCCATAGCACACTGTCATTGTTTGGCACTAATGAATACATGCAAAACCAGACAAGGGATGGGGGCTGTATTAGGCCATTCAAATACATGTCCCAGAACAGAATACGATAAGTGAACTGATTAAACTATACTATACATTTGAGGATTCATCGTAGACCTACCAGACACAATACCCCAGGAGGAAACAGAGGGCATGGAAAGCAACTATGAGACAATTGTAGCCACAGGGAATCTTTATGTTTAACGCAAAGACTGGAACCAGTCTGGTAACAGGATGCAGGCTCTGTCAGGAACAAACATGAAGAAGGCAAATACACAGTGAGCAAACTCTGACTGGGATAAGCAGGAACAACACTGCTGGAACTAAAAACAGTTTGTACTGTGGTCTGCAACGTTACACAATCCTCCAAGGGCTCTGGTACACAAGTGATTTGTACGCCAATGCACAACAAGGAGAATCAGAAAATGGCAGACTCTGAGCAGTTCCAGGCAGCACCAAGGGCAGGGCAGGTTGAAATGGCTGGTCTGCATGGAAGTGCTCACAGGTGTGTGAACCTTCTGTCTCTCACAAGTCCTGGAGTTGAGAATCAAGTTCAAAGGGCCAGCTGGACCTTTCACATGGGAAGCAATGGACAGCTGATTAATGGACCTACCGACTACCAGGCAGTACATTATCGGACCTGAAGTCTATGCAGACTGATAAACTATGACTATGGCATGCCATACTGAAGAGGGAAGCACACAGTAGTCAGAATGGGAGTCTGGGTATGTGTAGATGAAGATTCTCAGGGTACAGATAGTCCATTTACAGGGCGTCCTAAACAAGGGTGGGCAAAGACTTTAAACATGGCAGTGGCAGTACTTATTACCTGGGATGGACTGCACAGGGCATGTCTTGTGAGCAATGCTTATCATACCTGGGGCACTTGTGCTATCCATTTTCATGTTTGATGCACTTCTTGTCACACATGCTCCTTGCAGAGATAGCTGATGTCACACTTACTGCTGTCAAGGGTATGGTCATACATTCCTGTTACCAATGCAATTGCACATCCACTGCCTCATGTATGAAGCACTTTTTTACCTTATCATTGATGGTGTCTTAGTTGTGTGTCAATGCTGCAATGGACCATGTTGCCAACATGTGTGTGTCTCGTAGCTGTGGTTCTCTGATATTGCCCTTCAAATGTGAAACAGACAGGATATTTGTCATTAACATTGTGTGTGATGTTTGCTGTACATTCATACCCATCAAATGTGATGTGGCTTTTTCAGTATGCAAATTTGTTTTTCTGCAATGCTTCATGAGGCAAAACTCTGATTATGATTCCTAGAGATCATGTGATGCATAAATAATTACCCAGAGCATGATTGAGTGATGAAGTGAGGTGTTTATTTACATATGATAACAAAGTGGTGATGGTGACTATAGTTAGAAGAAGTTTTGTATGATGTGTTGTCTCCGACGCAATCCTGCAACTGTGTTTGGATGTTCCCCCTCATTTTCATAGACAGCATCCTCCTCTTCCTCTTCTTGAGGCATTTGTTGAGCCGGTTCATAGAGGGGAATGTTCCTCCTCACACATATGTTGTGCAGGATGGCACAGGTCAAAATGATCTTGCAGACCAGTTCAGGGGAATATAGGAGGCTGCCTCCGGTGATGTCCAGCACCTGAATCTGGACTTCAGGATGCAAAAGTCCTCTCAACTATGGTGCGTGTCCTACGATGTGCCTCATTATAGGCATGCTCTGCTGCAGTGCTTGGGTTGGCAATTGGGGTCATGATCCATGGCTGGATCCCGTATCCCTGATCAGCCGAAAGAGAAACAAGGGTGAGTATTTTGTTGTTGGTTGCACCGTGATTGTCACTTTCCATGGCAGTTGTTATCTTGTGTCATCTGTGACTCATCTGTGTTTGTGGTATTGTGTGGGATCCTAGGCTTCTGTGATGTTATTTCTGCATTGGCTTGTTTAACTATCAAAATTGGTGTTTGGCTGATTGACATGACATCAGTGGTATATTTAGAAACTTGCAGTTCAGTGTGAATCTCCCATGCGTTATGTAATGTGAAAGAAGTGTCTGTGGGCCTTCACTGGAGGTTACATGATACTTCCACACACACATTCAATTCCACTGTGGTGGTAACATGGTTGCACTATATGGGCTGAACATCCCATCTAATTCGACATATACAATTGCAGGTGAAATGCAATAGTGAGGCCCTTTGATTTGGCTAGGTGACAATGCACAACACATCTCCATAAGTTGGCAGTACTGAAGTGTTCACAATTGACAATGCACAGTCATCCCATGAGTGACAAGCTCTATTCCAACCTATTTTTGTGCCCTCACCGAGTTGGCTCATGTGCAAACATGTACCTACACTACTGAACTTGCTCCAGGTGTGCTGGCTAACTTGGTTGTGGGGGTGAAAGTTTTAGTGTCTGATGGTCCATCTGCCTGGACATCTGTTATGTATGTGGGAAATTGTCTCAATCTGTATATGTAGCAGTGTGTACTTTGCATTAGTGTCATATCCACATGTTTTCATAGCACAGTCCACTTCCTTATTGCTAGCTGGCAATGTCACCCCCGGAGTGATGTGAGATGTTGGTACTGCCTCAATAATTCCATGTCACCTTCATTAGAGTCAGCGTCATCATGCTATGTGTCTCATGGTGTTTGACCTGCAGCAACACACATTACAAACCCCTTACACAGGACGTATTGCTTGGAAGGGTGTGGGATTGAGTGTTATTGATGTGATTTTTAAAGGTTCATCTTCCAAGTTGTACTGCCAGTTAAGGCCATGTCATTGTCACTGTGTGGTTTTAAATTGGTCCTGTGTGGCTCTAGAGTGGCATCTCTTGTTATTTGCATCTGTCATTCATCAATAGGTGTGTATCCCATTGGGTCAGGATATCGAACATGACTATCAGTGTCACACCTCAGTGTCTTCCTGGCCATGTGTCGATGTAGTGGTGTATGTGTTGGGTGTCCTACAGGGTTGCTGTGCTGTGTGTAAATTACTAGGTTTCTGTACTTACCAACAAGTAGGCCATTGCCATATCGTCCATCCTGTAAGTTCTGGTTGATGGTGCTATGGCGGAAGATGAATGAATCATGTATACTCCCAGGATACTTTGCCATGATGTTGGTGAACAATCCACTGTGATCAACAGTGGCCTGCACATTGATGGAGTGTGTGTGCTTCCCGTTGCGGTATAGGTGCTCGGTTGCAGCAGGTGGCACTATCCAAACATGTGTGCAGCCAATGGCACCAAGCATGTGCGGGAAGCCATGAATTTGATAGAACCCCTGTTTGGTCTCCTGCTGCTTCAGCTGTGTGTTGGGGAAGCTGATGTGGCGGGGTGTGAGGGAGATGATGGCATCAAGTACCTTGGGAAGGAATGCAGAAAATGAGGCCTGTGTGATCCTGTCATGACCACACAAACTTGCCAAGTCAAATCAAAAAAGTGCATGAGAAAAGCAAAGAGATATCCTCAGTGGAGACAGCAAAGCCCAAACTGGAAGAAGGTTTGCAGAGTAATCTTGCGCTTATTTCAAAGGAAGAATCAAGAAGAGAAGATCCAAGATGGCCGCTGTGAGTCCTGAAGGTTAGTTACAGTTCTAGTCTTGCAATCGGTTGGTTGCTAGGTTACGAGCTCTCCAGCTGGAAGCCTTGCACTTCAACTGAGGTCTAACAGGAATCAGCTGTGTGGAGAGAGAGCGCGCTTCAGAACAGAAACTCCTGTGAGGTAAAATTACATTTGAAGATTATATTACAGAAAACAGATAAATATTGTCAAGGTTTATTCGAAGAGTTTGATAGTAGACCATTCCCGTGGAAGTCGGCAAGGCTACAGAGTTAATGTATGAATTAACCTTATGTTTACAAGGTTCTTGTTTAAGATATTAAAGTCAAAGAAAAAACGAACTTTAAAAGAGCAAGTATCTACAAATGTCAAGGTTATAAACAAAGGCCAAGTTTAAAGGAGAAACGAACTGTTAACAAATAAGCATTTAAAAATTCAATGGTAATAAACCAAAATAGAGTTTAAAAGAGAAACGAACTTAAATAAACAAGCATTCATAACTACAAGTTATCGACAGATGACGAAGTAAGGAAGGAGAAACTAACTGTAATAAACAAGCATTTACAAATACAAGTTATCAACAAATGTAGAAGTAAGAAAGGAGAAACGAACTTAAATAAACAAGCATTTACAAATACAAGTATTGACAGAAGTCACAATAAGACAGGAGAAATTAAATAACATCAGCTGATTTGAAGAACGCATTATCACCAACTATATATATATATATATATATAGCAACATAAAACCAATCTCTAACAAAGGTTGAGAAGTTCTTCCAGAATCAGTAATAAGCATTTTGTTAAGAAGAGCTATCATTTATAGAGAGAAGCAAGGCTACAGAGAACTCAGGGTGAGTGAAGAAATAATAGAATTAAAGAGAATTAAGTGTTGAGAGTAGAAAGTGAAAAACTGATGTTGTATGTCCCTAGTAATTGCGACTGTGACTCTGGCAGGTGCTGTATCCAATCTTAGATGTGAAGAGGCAGACTGAGTACTGGTGTTCATCATCTCTGTGGCAGTCTCTCTACCATCCCATTCCCCTTTCCCCCTCTGGGGTACTCAGCACGAAGGATTAATATTCGTTGTGAGTAGCTCGGGTCGGGACTGAGGAGTTATCTTCTGCTTCTGAGGAAATCGAATTGAAGTATCCTGACGGATTGAAGTGCCATCACCCTAATTTTAGGGAAAAAACAGATTTCCTCCTGAGCAGAATGGCAGAAGGAATCGATATAAAAGCATTAGCCACCGTTTTGGAAGGGTTACAGAAACAATTAAATAACACCATAGAAGAAACAGTCCAAATAAAACAGCGAATAAATGAGTTAGGGAACACCGCTAAATCAAATGAATCTGTGTTTTCACAAATACCTAGCCCTTCACAGTCTGCAGGTATATCCACTCAAGTAATTCATGCGGTTTCCCCTATTATTCCTTTGGCTCAACCCGAGCGCTTCAGTGGGGATCCAAATAAGGTGCAGATTTTTCTGACCCAATGCTCATTGCATTTTTTATGTAGACCAGTCATTTTTTCCGAAGACCAGTCCAAAGTGGCATTTATATTGTCTTATCTGACAGGAGATGCGGCCGCATGGTCCATGCCAATAATTTCCAGAAATGATCCTATTTTATATAATTTCCAAAATTTCAAGGAAGAGTTCTTAAGAATATTTGATCGGCGAACTGCAGCTCAAGCCACTGACAATGAACTACTCGAAATCAGGCAAGGTAATAAAGATCTAGTAGCCTATCTGGCTCATTTCAATAAACTCATTGTAGAGACTGCCTGGCCGGAGTCAAAAAGAGCCGCCATATTTTATCGTGGACTGAGAGATGAATTGAAAGACGCCTTAGCACAAGTTCCAAATAGACCCACCGAAATTTCGGAGTTAATTGATCTTGTGTTACAGATTGACCACCGGTTAACTGAACGAAGAGCAGAAAAGAGAAGAGAGTATCGACCATTTCCCCTGAGAATTGATCGTGTAAGAAATGATCATACGAGAGCCGGAGAAGGGATAACGATAGAAGAACCAATGCAAATTGGTTCCATCCGAGGTCCTTTATCAAAGGAAGAAAAAGAGAAAAGAAGAGTGAATCAACTATGTTTATATTGCGGTGCATCTGGGCATTTTGTTAAAAACTGCCCCAAGAAACCCAAAGCTCTTCAGTCGGGAAAAGGCCAGCTTCATCAGTAGAGGGAGTTGCCCTGATGAAAGCAGAACCCAAGACAACTCCTTTAGATCAACGAGGGGCGAATACCTTACAAACCGCAGCGCCACATTTGGTACAAACAGTATCAGTTCAGACCCTTGAGAAGGAAATTCAAGGGATCTCAGTTATGATAGACTCTGGAGCTATGGGCAACTTCTGTGATATTAAATACGCTCGTAAAATGGGTATTCGATTTATCAAGAAATCTACTTTGGAAGTAGTAAGAGTTGTGGATGGAACCAATCTTTCTTCAGGACCCATTTCCCATGAGACCGAACCAATTCAGATGCAAGGTTTTGGTGGACATCAGGAGCAGATAATCTTTAATTTGATAGATGCTCCACAATTTCAACTCATTTTGGGTCTGCCCTGGCTTACAGAACATAATCCACAAATTGATTGGAGCAAAAGAACGATCAAGATGAATTCCTCTTACTGCAAAGAGAATTGCTTTCATGATGGAGTGGAAGTGTCCACCAAGTCCCAAGCGGCCTGTTTATCATCACACTCTTCAATGATCTGTGCACTAAAGACAGCAGAAATCCCAAAAGAATATGAGGATTTAGTCGCCGTTTTTGATGAAAAGGAGGCTGAGAAATTGCCACCACATTGACCCTACGACTGCAAAATTGAACTGGAGCCAGGTGCGATATTGCCATGTAGCAGAATATACACATTGACCGAAGCAGAGAATCAACATTTAAAGGAGTATTTGGATCAATATCTTGCTAATGGTTTTATTCGTCCTTCTGAATCTCCAGTGTCATCCCCACTATTTTTCATTCCAAAGAAGGATGGGAGTCTTCGAGCTTGCATTGATTATCGAGCCCTCAATCAGGTTACCATCAAGAATCGATACCCACTGCCTTTAGTGTCAGTTTTATTAGATCAAGTAAAGAATGCTAGAATCTACACCAAATTGGACCTGTGAGGAGCATATCATTTGATTCGAGTGGCTTCAGGGGATGAATGGAAAACCGCTTTTCAGACTCGATATGGATTATTTGAATATCAAGTGATGCCTTATGGGTTATGCAATGCTCCCGCTGCCTTCCAGCATTTCGTTAATGATATATTACTAGAATTCCTCGACCGGATTACCGTGGTTTATAGAGATGACATTTTAATCTTTTCCGACAATCTACAGGAGCACATTTCCCATGTTCGATCCATCCTCACAAGGTTTCAAGAAAACCATCTCTATGTAAAATTGGAGAAGTGTGCATTTCATGTGGAACGAGTTGAGTTCTTAGGATTCATTTTGTCACCAGAAGGAGTTAGTATGGATCCTGCCAAGATAAAGACAGTGCAACATTGGCCTTCTCCTTGCAATGTCAAAGAGATCCAGAGTTTCTTGGGGTTCGCAAATTTTTATCGAAGATTCATATCCAATTTTTCTCAAACAGTTACACCCATTACTCGATTGTTGAAGAAAGGAGTGAAGTTTGAGTGGACAAAAGAAGCTGAAAATGCTTTGAATTTTTTGAAGAATTCCTTCGTCTCAGCTCCAATCTTGCTCCACCCCAATCCAGATGAGCCATATTATATGGAGGCAGATGCTTCAGATGTTGCCATAGGAGGTATCCTTTCTCAGCGTCATAAAGATACAGGTCAATTACATCCAGTGGCCTATTTCTCTCGAAAATTAACACCACCAGAGATAAATTATTCAATTGCGGATAAGGAGCTATTGGCAGTCAAAGAAACTTTTCGTGAGTGGAGGCATTACATTTTGGGAGCTAAGCATAAAGTGACCGTTTACACGGACCACCGAAATTTACAGTTTTTAAAATCAGCTTGAACTCTAACAGCTAGACAACTGCGTTGGTCCCTATATTTTGCAGACTTTGATTTTGTTATCACTTTCAGACCAGGAAAAGTAAATGGGAAGGCAGATGCTCTATCTCGAATTGATACCGGTGCAGTTAAAGAGCCTCCAGAAAAAGAATTGATTATTCCACAAGAGAAGTTCATATCTGCCATATTGTATGAAAATTTAACCAAAGAAATTCAAGAAAACTTAACATTCGAAGGAATGCTGAAGTGGTCCAAAGAAGGCCAAGGGAGAGAAATCAAAAAAGGTTTGCCATACTTTAAAGGTGCACTGTATGTTCCAACTGTAGAGCTGCAAGAAAATATTCTTCAGGCTTATCATGACGATCAATTGGCTCGACACAAAGGAATTCAAAAGACTCAAAATCCAATACAACGAGAATTTTGGAGCCAAAAATGAAAACTCAGATAAGACAATATATGTCAACTTGTGACAAATGTCAAAGAGGGAAATCAAATAGAACAGCTTCACAAGGTCTGTTAAGACCTTTGCCCACTGCACCCCATGCCTGGCATACTGTTACTATGGATCTTATAGTGGACCTCCCTAGTAGCCAAGGTTTTAACACTATCCTAGTTTTTGTAGACACTTTCACTAAAATGGCGCATTTCATTCCTTTGAAAGAAATCCCTCGAGCCCCACAGGTTGCACAGTTGTTTACACAACACATAGTACGCGCCCATGGTATCCCAAAAATTCTAGTTTCAGACAGGGGTCCCAATTTGTTTCTTGCTTTTGGAAGGCCTTTAGTAAAAGATTAGGAATTGATTCTCGTTACTCTACCAGTTACCATCCTGCAACCGATGGGCAAACAGAGAGAGTGAATCAAGAGTTAGAACAGTATTTAAGACTCAATTTATTCGATAAAGAGAAGGAATGGCCCGAGTTGATGTGGGCAGCTGAATTTGCTTACAATAATGCTGTTCATTCCACCACTGGGTTCACCCCCTTTTATCTGAACCGTGGTAGACATCCTAATGTAATGTTGGGTAAAGAAGATGATTCAGTGCCTGCAGTAGAAGAGATGGTGAGGGATTTGCAGACCACGTTAGTTAGGGCTAGAAAAAACATCATTCAAGCAAAAGACTCATATAAGACTCAGGCTGATAGAAAAAGAAGAGAGAGCCCCATTTATTCGAAAGGAGACAAAGTTTGGTTATCCACTCGTCATTTACGTCTCAAAGGAAATCGCAAATTTCAGCCACGGTTTATAGGCCCATTCAAAGTTGACAAGATGATCAATCCAGTGGCAGTTAAATTGCAGTTGCCAGCTCATCTAAAGATACATCCTGTTTTCCATGTCTCCTTGTTAAAGAACAGTCCTCCAAATTTACGTCAAAACTCCCCTCCAATTCCTATCCAGATTAGCTCTGCAGAAGAATATGAGGTCAATCAAATCTTAGATTCCAAAATCCATAATGGCCAGCTTTATTATCTAATTGATTGGAAAGGTTATGGTCCAGAGGAACGATCCTGGGAGCCGCACAAGTATGTACATGCTTCAAGATTAGTGAGAAACTTTCATAGAACCTACCCAAGCAAACCTAAATTGGAGAACTGTTCCTTGAGGGGGAGTACTGTCATGACCACACAAACTTGCCAAGTCAAATCAAAGAAGTGCATGAGAAAAGCAACGAGATATCCTCAGTGGAGACAGCAAAGCCCAAACTGGAAGAAGGTTTGCAGAGTAATCTTGCGCTTATTTCAAAGGAAGAATCAAGAAGAGAAGATCCAAGATGGCCGCTGTGAGTCCTGAAGGTTAGTTACAGTTCTAGTCTTGCAATTGGTTGGTTGCTAGGTTACGAGCTCTCCAGCTGGAAGCCTTGCACTTCAACTGAGGTCTGACAGGAATCAGCTGTGTGGAGAGAGAGCACGCTTCAGAACAGAAACTCCTGTGAGGTAAAATTACATTTGAAGATTATATTACAGAAAACAGATAAATATTGTCAAGGTTTATTCGAAGAGTTTGATAGTAGACCGTTCCCGTGGAAGTCGGCAAGGCTACAGAGTTAATGTATGAATTAACCTTATGTTTACAAGGTTCTTGTTTAAGATATTAAAGTCAAAGAAAAAACGAACTTTAAAAGACCAAGTATCTACAAATGTCAAGGTTATAAACAAAGGCCAAGTTTAAAGGAGAAACGAACTGCTAACAAATAAGCATTTACAAATTCAATGGTAATAAACCAAAATAGAGTTTGAAAGAGAAACAAACTTAAATAAACAAGCATTTACAACTACAAGTTATCGACAGATGTTGAAGTAAGGAAGGAGAAACTAACTGTAATAAACAAGCATTTACAAATACAAGTTATCAACAAATGTAGAAGTAAGAAAGGAGAAACTAACTTAAATAAACAAGCATTTAAAAATACAAGTATTGACAGAAGTCACAATAAGACAGGAGAAATTAAATAACATCAGCTGATTTGAAGAACGCATTATCACCAACTATATATATATATAGGAACATAAAACCAATCTCTAACAAAGGTTGAGAAGTTCTTCCAGAATCAGTAATAAGCATTTTTTTAAGAAGAGCTATCATTTATAGAGAGAAGCAAGGCTACAGAGAACTCAGGGTGAGTGAAGAAATAATAGAATTAAAGAGAATTAAGTGTTGAGAGTAGAAAGTGAAAAACTGATGTTGTATGTCCCTAGTAATTGCGACTGTGACTCTTGCAGGTGCTGTATCCAATTTTAGATGTGAAGAGGCAGACTGAGTACTGGTGTTCATCATCTCTGTGGCAGTCTCTCTACCATCCCATTCCCCTTTCCCCCTCTGGGGTACTCAGCACGAAGGATTAATATTCGTTGTGAGTAGCTCGGGTCGGGACTGAGGAGTTATCTTCTGCTTCTGAGGAAATCGAATTGAAGTATCCTGACAGATCCCGGCAACCAGGGCACCAGTGGTTTGAAAAGAGCCACTTGTGCAGGACAGCTAGCAGCTTGGTCTCCGGTGGAATGATGTGGGGTGTTTGCAAGCTAGGTGCCAACTATAGCTCAATGTGGCACAGCAGCTGCTGTATGGCTTGCCAGTTTAGTCTGTACAGCTGGGTGATGTCATGTTCCATGAGGCCCTGAAGGGTTGTCCTGGTCCTGAATATCCTCTCCTGCCTTCTGCATTGCCTTTTGGGTCCATGTTGATGTGGTGGTGGCTGCGCTGTTGCTCCTAAGCTCTGCGTCTTCGTGCATGCTGCATGAGTATCACCTCCATGTCTTCCTTTTTGAGCTCTGATGTTGCTTGTGTGAGCTTTCATTAAGTAATGGTGTGTTTGCCCCATTTTGATGCCTGCCCTGTCCCAGGCATTAAATTTTGGTGCGAATTGGGATTTGTGCCATTTTCTGGCCCCGCCTCCCAGCTGTGCGCCATTTTTGTGCGGTTGGATAAATATGGCGCACCGGTGTTTAAGTCATTTTTTAGATGGGAACGCCTACCTTGCATCTCATTGATGCAAGGTGGTTTCACGCATCCAGAAAAATGGCACACACTGGGATATTTTGACGTTAGAAGCGCTAGCATCAAAGTATAAATATGGTGTTAAATTTGCGGCAAATTAGCGTAAAAAAGAAATTACGCTAATCCTGCGAAAAAGGAGTCTAAATATGGGCCTCAGTGTCCATGAATACACCTTACAGGACACTCCATCTCCTAAATGGTGGTCACCCGCTTACTCATCCTCACATCCATTTCTGGATCACCTAGTCAGGTGGCTCTTCTAATAGAAGGGAGCTGTACATGTGCAATTGCTCAAGTTCTATATCTAACTCAGTGCCTGTGTCATTTCTCTGTGTGCAGTGAGGCCCGCCACATAGGATGTGAGTACTTAGCCAAGAGAGGTTAGGCCCATAGCTGCATCCTGACCACTCTACCACTATGATGACCCCTTACCAGCCGCCCAACCTCGGTAATGCTGCAGAATGAATTGTAAATCTCACCCAAAGGGCACTGATGTGGCACACTCTGCATGCTACAGTGACCTTTGGGTGATGTATTAGCTTATCACCAAAAGGAGAAGGTGAGTTGTGTTGATGAGCAGAAACCCTAGCTATATTTTAGTAACAAGAGACTAGATAGTAGATTTCACACACTAGGACGATGAACCAAACCAAATCTGTTTTGGGAAAATGTCATTCGAAATATGTCATAAATATCACATACAACATATGATAAGCAATTCAACCTCACTAGCCACCCCAGTTTATTTAGAAATGAATGATTTATTACCCTATATTAACAACGCTAAGATCACAAAAATAATTCTCACACAAAAATGATACAGATGGAGAAACAACAAAGGCTGATTCAAATGCCGTATATATCTAAGTTTAATCAATGCAAAATGACAAATTGCCTCAATGGTTATAACTCAAAACCACAGCAAAATATTCTGAGCAAAAGAAATTGAATACATCTGAATAATGATATGACAGAAAATATCAACAACAATTCATGAGCTTGTGAGTAACACCTCACTAACTACTAATTAGCATTAACATGGGCTTCATGTAAAAGTTTTAGTAACACAAATTTAGGAACCATCTAGCTATGGCACTATAAAAAAAAAATAATAATAATAAGCAGCAGTAAATAAACTTTTGCAGCTGGTACCTAGAAAACAAAACACAAATAACAATTAATTTTCATGCAATTACCAAATCACTACAAAAAACAGCTACAATATCTACTTTGTCAGTGGGACAGCAACATCAGGCACCAACATCAGGACATGAACATGAATAAGGGTAGGGGTAATGGTTTAGAATTATGGACTATAACATACACTAAACATTTAAGAATAAGTTCTGTTTCAAACAAACATAAACTCATGAAGTACCAGAATGTCAGTAGACTATCTAGAAACATGAAATGTCAAAGTAACAAATCATAAAGCAATAGAATCTCTAGGACTCAGTATACACGAAAATCCCAAAGAAGAATGACCCATGAACAATGGTGACTGAACATTAAATGAAACTTGGTAATTGAAAATTATTGGATAAGGTATGAGGTGAGAAGGTTTTGACCAATCAAAACATTAACAGATATAAAAATTATACAATTAGTTTAATCCAAGCTCTTCTATTTGCTGTTATTCCATTGAAGAAATCTAATCTAATCTAATACATGCATTAGTATCCTTCGTTTCCTCTTCTCCAGTTTCATCTCCACCGGAATACGAAGTCAAAGGAAAAACATTTACAAAATATTTTACCACACCATTTCTTTTCCCTTGAGGAAAAACATAGAAGTTAGAAACATATTTTTAAACAATGAAGTTAATCAAAACTATGGAACACACTAGAAACATTTTATACAGCTTGCATTACACAATGACCTTGCATTTACTTCTGAACTGTCCAGCAGAGGCCACTAAATACAAACTTAATTCTGACATTTTATTTTAGTTAAGAAACACACTCTCTTGTAAAGACAAAACAATTTCATTAGCTGAAGTTAGCATGGACAAAATATAGGCCTTATATATGATGGTGGCCATTCAGTTAGTCACATTTCTCGTAAACATAGTATTATTGTTCAATTAATTCACACATTCATCTGTAATTCTAATTATGTAAAGACTAAACATTTTATCAAAACAATCTCAGCTCTCACAATACCTATTTTGATGAATATATATGTCATCACACAAAATCTCAAAATAAATGTATTTATTTAATTTCATAATTTAGAATCTTGATTGATTCACCTTTTCATAAATTTTCTTTCTCTTTGAATTTCTTCTATAAAATCTCTTGATTTGAACATCTACCCTCCTCTGATTCTTTTAATCTTTTGAAATATTTCATATATTCTCCAAATTCCAATTAAACAAAACACAATAATTGAAATCCATTTGACTAATTTTAATATAATAACTTCTCCCAAGTTGTCAAGACAATTTCCCACTGAATTCAATTCCTTTGCCAGCTTTTTCCCAGACAGTAGTTTCAGTTAATTCTTTTAGTTCTGTTTTATCTTTTGTTACATTTTTAATCAAACCTCTAACCAATTTACTATTGTCTGGTATGTATGAACAGCAATGACACGGTGTAGGAGGCTGGACTGGCTTGTAGTGAGTACCAAGGGGTACTTGCACCTTGCACCAGGCCCAGTTATCCCTTATTAGTGTATAGGGTGTCTAGCAGCTTAGGCTGATAGATAATGGTAGCTTAGCAGAGCAGCTAAGGCTGAACTAGGAGACGTGTGAAGCTACTACAGTACCACTTAGTGTCATATGCACAATATCATAAGAAAACACAATACACAGTTATACAAAAAATAAAGGTACTTTATTTTTATGACAATATGCCAAAGTATCTTAGAGTGTACCCTCAGTGAGAGGATAGGAAATATACACAAGATATATATACACAATAGCAAAAATATGCAGTATAGTTTTAGAAAACAGTGCAAACAATTTATAGTTACAATAGGAAGCAATGGGGACACATAGGGATAGGGGCAACACAAACCATATACTCCAAAAGTGGGATGCGAACCACGAATGGACCCCAAACCTATGTGACCTTGTAGAGGGTCGCTGGGACTATTAGAAAATAGTGAGAGTTAGAAAAATAACCCTCCCCAAGATCCTGAAAAGTGAGTGCAAAGTGCACTAAAGTTCCCCTAAGGATAAAGAAGTCGTGTTAGAGGAATAATGCAGGAAAGACACAAACCAACAATGCAACAATGCTGGATTTCCAATCTGGGGTACCTGTGGAACAAGGGGACCAAGTCCAAAAGTCACAAGCAAGTCGGAGATGGGCAGATGCCCAGGAAATGCCAGCTGCGGGTGCAAAGAAGCTTCTACTGGACAGAAGAAGCTGTGGTTTCTGCAGGAACGCAAAGGGCTAGAGACTTCCCCTTTGAAGGACGGATCCAACTTGCCTTGTAGAGTTGTGCAAAAGTGTTTTCCCGCCAAAAGAACGCCAACAAGCCTTGCTAGCTGCAAATCGTGCGGTTAGCATTTTTGGATGCTACTGTGGCCCAGGAGGAACCAGGAGGTCGCAAATTGGACCAGGAGGTAGAGGGGACGTCGAGCAAGACAAGGAGCCCTCTTAGCAGCAGGTAGCACCCAGAGAAGTGCCAGAAACAGGCACCACGAGGATGCATGAAATGGTGCTGACCCGAAGTCGCACAAAGAAGTCCCACGTCGCCGGAGAACAATTTAGGAGGTCGTGCAATGCAGGTTAGAGTGCCGTGGACCCAGGCTGGACTGTGCACAAAGGATTTCCGCCGGAAGTGCACGGAAGCCGGAGTAGCTGCAAAAGTCGCGGTTCCCAGCAATGCAGTCTAGCGAGGTGAGGCAAGGACTTACCTCCACCAAACTTGGACTGAAGAGTCACTGGACTGTGGGGGCCACTTGGACAGAGGTGCTGGATTCGAGGGACCTCGCTCGTTGTGCTGAGAGGAGATCCAAGGGACCGGTAATGCAGCTTTTTGGTGCCTGCGGTTGCAGGGGGAAGATTCCGTCGACCCACAGGAGATTTCTTCGGAGCTTCTAGTGCAGAGAGGAGGCAGACTACCCCCACAGCATGCACCACCAGGAAAACAGTCGAGAAGGCGGCAGGATCAGCGTTACAGAGTTGCAGTAGTCGTCTTTGCTACTATGTTGCAGGTTTGCAGGCTTCCAGCGCGGTCAGCAGTCGATTCCTTGGCAGAAGGTGAAGAGAGAGATGCAGAGGAACTCGGATGAGCTCTTGCATTCGTTATCTAAAGTTTCCCCAGAGACAGAGACCCTAAATAGCCAGAATAGAGGGTTTGGCTACTTAGGAGAGAGGATAGGCTACTAACACCTGAAGGAGCCTATCAGAAGGAGTCTCTGACGTCACCAGGTGGCACTGGCCACTCAGAGCAGTCCAGTGTGCCAGCAGCACCTCTGTTTCCAAGATGGCAGAGGTCTGGAGCACACTGGAGGAGCTCTGGACACCTCCCAGGGGAGGTGCAGGTCAGGGGAGTGGTCACTCCCCTTTCCTTTGTCCAGTTTCGCGCCAGAGCAGGGCTAAGGGGTCCCTGAACCGGTGTAGACTGGCTTATGCAGAATTGGGCACATCTGTGCCCAAGAAAGCATTTCCAGAGGCTGGGGGAGGCTACTCCTCCCCTGCCTTCACACCATTTTCCAAAGGGAGAGGGTGTAACACCCTCTCTCAGAGGAAGTCCTTTGTTCTGCCATCCTGGGACAAGCCTGGCTTGACCCCAGGGGGGCAGAAACCTGTCTGAGGGGTTGGCAGCAGCAGCAGCTGCAGTGAAACCCCAGGAAAGGCAGTTTGGCAGTACCAGGGTCTGTGCTACAGACCACTGGGATCATGGGATTGTGCCAACTATGCCAGGATGGCATAGAGGGGGCAATTCCATGATCATAGACATGTTACATGGCCATATTCGGAGTTACCATTGTGAAGCTACATATAGGTAGTGACCTATATGTAGTGCACGCGTGTAATGGTGTCCCCGCACTCACAAAGTCAGGGAAATTGGCCCTGAACAATGTGGGGGCACCTTGGCTAGTGCCAGGGTGCCCTCACACTAAGTAACTTTGCACCTAACCTTTACCAGGTAAAGGTTAGACATATAGGTGACTTATAAGTTACTTAAGTGCAGTGTAAAATGGCTGTGAAATAACGTGGACGTTATTTCACTCAGGCTGCTGTGGCAGGCCTGTGTAAGAATTGTCAGAGCTCCCTATGGGTGGCAAAAGAAATGCTGCAGCCCATATGGATCTCCTGGAACCCCAATACCCTGGGAACCTCAGTACCATATACTAGGGAATTATAAGGGTGTTCCAGTAAGCCAATGTAAATTGGTAAAATTGGTCACTAGCCTGTTAGTGACAATTTGTAAGAAATGAGAGAGCATAACCACTGAGGTTCTGATTAGGAGAGCCTCAGTGAGACAGTTAGGCACTACACAGGGAACACATACATATAGGCCACAAACTTATGAGCACTGGGGTCCTGACTAGCAGGGTCCCAGTGACACATAACAAACATACTGAAAACATAGGGTTTTCACTATGAGCACTGGGCCCTGGCTAGCAGGATCCCAGTGAGACAGTGAAAACACCCTGACATACACTCACAAACAGGCCAAATGTGGGGGTAACAAGGCTAGAAAGAGGCTACTTTCTCACACAACCCCCCCCCAAACGAAGGACAATAAGGCTAACCTTGGCCAGTTGAGACTTTATTGTCTAAGTGGTGATAAGTAGAGAGTAGCTCTGCAATAGACTGGTTACTCCCTTTATCATCCACTATATGGTTACTTCCCTGTCGGGATGTAAACCACCCTGTTTGAAGTTTTTTAGCTAAGCAACAATGTGAAGATGTATTTTCAGAGTTTCTATCAGTAAGTTTTAGTTTAGAGCAGTGGGAATTATCCACTGAACCTATTTGTAATGATGGAAATGCCAGACAGGGATGCTGTCTCAGTAAAGCCATAGCTGGGCAAAAACTTTGTCCATATGGCTGGAAGAGAGAACAGGGATGCTGTTTCTCTTGAGTTGGAGCAGGGCAGGGATGCTGTCCTATCAGCTCCACACTAGGGCAGGGATGCTGTCCTAAGTGTTGTGAGGCAGTGCAGAGTTTCGGCACTAAAGTTTCTCTGGGAGGGTTGGAGGGATGCTCCATGTTAACTAAAATGGTGCTCTTTTTGTCACCAATGTTAGTTATCCCACAGAGAGGTACTTCTACCTCAGGGAGTACAGTTTTGCCAACTGATGATTCCCTTGGAACAGGTGCCACCCTAGGAGAGGTTTCTCCCACCACAGGAATGGTATCCTGAATGGTAGGGTGGTTAGGGGATACTGTGATACCCCTTTTACCTGTTGTTGGAGAGGGATCCTGAGTTTTCAGGCCTTCTCTCCTTTGCTTTTTCATTTCAGTAGAAATGAGAGGGAACAATTCCTCAGGGATGCCCAGCATGGCTGCATGGGCATAAAACTCTACATCAGCCCAACCTGAGGCCTCTAGGTCATTACCTAAGAGACAGTCTACAGGTAAGCTAGGTGATACCACCACCTGCTTAGGGCCAGTAACTCCACCCCAACTAAACTGAATTATAGCTAAGGGAAGAAACTTAGTGGAGTTATAGACATCAATAATCTTATACTGTTGTACAATGATGTGTTGATCAGGGTGCACTAGGTTTTCAGTCACCAAAGTGATACTGGCACCTGTGTCCCTGTAGGCCAAGGCCTCAACATCATTTATTGAAACTGTCTGCTGTACTTATCCATTGTAAGGGGACAAGCAGCCAGTGTGGAAAGGCCAATGCCACTAGGTGTGACAGAAACTGTCTTGGGACTGACTACCCCAGTTTCTATGATGGACCCATAAGTGAACCCAACTACACCCTTTGCTTGACTGTTGCCAGCAGTCCCATCACTAGTACCACTACTGCTAGGGGCACTAGAGCTTGATGTATTAGTGGTGGTAGGCTCAGGGGGTTTACCTGGACAGGACTTATCCCCTGGCCTATGGCCTCTGTTTTTACACACAAAGCACCAAGGCTTTTTAAATTGTGTAGGTTGAGAAGAAGAGGAAGAATTTGTTTTATCCCCACCCCCTGAAGAGTGTTTAAGATATGAAGTGGGATCTTTGGTTTTACCCTTATCCCCATGCTTATCTTGAGTTTTTTCACCATCTTTCTTCTTGTTCTCTTTGTCACCACTTGTATGAACTTTTCTGTTCACCCTTGTTCTGACCCATTTGTCTGCCTTCTTTCCCAATTCTTGGCGAGAGGTCAGATCAGAGTCTACCAGGTACTGGTGCAACAAATCAGACACACAATTATTAAGAATATGCTCTCTCAGGATCAAGTTATACAGGCTGTCATAATCAGTAACTTTACTGCCATGTAACCACCCCTCCAAGGCCTTCACTGAATGGTCAATTAAATCAACCCAGTCTTGTGAAGACTCCTTTTTGGTCTCTCTGAACTTTATCCTGTACTGTTCAGTGGTTAAGCCATAACCATCCAGGAGTGCATTCTTAAGTACTGTAAAATTATTGGCATCACTTTCTTTCACAGTAAGGAGCCTATCCCTACCGTTTCCACTAAATGATAGCCATAGGATAGCAGCCACTGCCTTTGAGGGACATCCTGTACAACACAGGCCCTCTCAAGTGCAGCAAACCACTTGTTAATGTCATCCCCCTCCTTATAAGGGGGAACTATCTTGTGCAGATTCCTGGAATCATGCTCTTTTGCAGGATGACTATGGGGAATACTGCTGCTGCCACCATGGGTTTCTAAACCCAGTTTCTGTCTCTCCTTCTCTACTTCTAAAGTCTGTCTATCCAAATCCAGCTGTTGCTTCTTGAGCTTCAGTCTGGTTTGTTCCACTCTCAATCTATTGAGCTCCCTTTCTAACAATCTGTCATCAGGGTGGGTGGGAGGGACATGCCTTGAAACAGAAGTATGGTGAGAATGGACAGAAGGAGACCTGTCCCTTACAGAGGGCACCCTAACAGCTTGGCTAACAGAAACATCAGTACCACTGTGGTGTGAATAAATGCTTTTGCTATGATGTGAGACAACACTATTTTTATGGTGTGGCTCTCCATCATTATCAACTATGCTAGACTGTCTAGTAATGGGCAGGCTAGGAAGTTTCTTTCCTGAATCTTTTCCTGGGGGAGTCCCTGGATCAGATTGGGAACCATTAGCTACTTTTTCAACAGATGGGGCACTTCTAGCCTTATCCTGTTCTCTAAGCATGTTAAGTAACAATTCCAAGGAAGGATTCTTCCCTACACTCAAACCTCTCTATATGCAGAAACTCCTTGCTCCTTTCCAACTAAGGTAATCATATGCAAGTTTGGACAGATCAACATTTTGGCCTGTGCCAGACATTTTTAGAGAGAGTTAAAGTGATAGAAAAAGAGAAAAAAGTTTGTCAGAGCTTTTAGAAAGACAGAGAAAAAAAAACTTTTTAAACTTTTTAGAACTTTTTAGAAAGTTAGAAGTACTTTTCAGCACTTAGAAAAGAGTGAAAAGAGGAAATGCAAAACTTTTTGTCTATGTGTATATACACTGACCTTGTTTTGTATATTTTTCTCTTATGAAAAGTACAATGACAAGAGTGGTAAGTAGTCTCAAAGCACTTATCCCACCGCTGCACAACCAATGTAGGAGGCTGGACTGGCTTGTAGTGAGTACCAAGGGGTACTTGCACCTTGCACCAGGCCCAGTTATCCCTTATTAGTGTATAGGGTGTCTAGCAGCTTAGGCTGATAGATAATGGTAGCTTAGCAGAGCAGCTTAGGCTGAACTAGGAGACGTGTGAAGCTACTACAGTACCACTTAGTGTCATATGCACAATATCATAAGAAAACACAATACACAGTTATACTAAAGATAAAGGTACTTTATTTTTATGACAATATGCCAAAGTATCTTAGAGTGTACCCTCAGTGAGAGGATAGGAAATATACACAAGATATATATACACAATAGCAAAAATATGCAGTATAGTCTTAGAAAACAGCGCAAACAATGTATAGTTACAATAGGATGCAATGGGGACACATAGGGATAGGGGCAACACAAACCATATACTCCAAAAGTGGAATGCGAACCACGAATGGACCCCAAACCTATGTGACCTTGTAGAGGGTCGCTGGGACTATTAGAAAATAGTGAGAGTTAGAAAAATAACCCTCCCCAAGACCCTGAAAAGTGAGTGCAAAGTGCACTAAAGTTCCCCTAAGGATAAAGAAGTCGTGTTAGAGGAATAATGCAGGAAAGACACAAACCAACAATGCAACAATGCTGGATTTCCAATCTGGGGTACCTGTGGAACAAGGGGACCAAGTCCAAAAGTCACAAGCAAGTCGGAGATGGGCAGATGCCCAGGAAATGCCAGCTGCGGGTGCAAAGAAGCTTCTACTGGACAGAAGAAGTTGTGGTTTCTGCAAGAACGCAAAGGGCTAGAGACTTTCCCTTTGGAGGATGGATCCCTCTCGCCTTGTAGAGTCGTGCAGAAGTGTTTTCCCGCCGAAAGATCGCCAACAAGCCTTGCTAGCTGCAAATCGTGTGGTTAGCGTTTTTGGATGCTGCTGTAGCCCAGGAGGGACCAGGAGGTCGCAAAATTGAACCAGGAGGTAGAAGGGACGTCGAGCAAGACAAGGAACCCTCTTAGCAGCAGGTAGCTCCCGGAGAAGTGCCAGAAACAGGCACTACAAGGATGCATGAAACGGTGCTCACCCGAAGTCGCACAAAGAAGTCCCACGTCGCCGGAGAACAACTTAGGAGGTCGTGCAATGCAGGTTAGAGTGCCGTGGACCCAGGCTGGACTGTGCACAAAGGATTTCCGCCGGAAGTGCACGGAGGCCGGAGTAGCTGCAAAAGTCGCGGTTCCCAGCAATGCAGTCTAGCGAGGTGAGGCAAGGACTTACCTCCACCAAACTTGGACTGAAGAGTCACTGGACTGTGGGGGCCACTTGGACAGAGTTGCTGGATTCGAGGGACCTCGCTCGTCGTGCTGAGAGGAGATCTAAGGGACCGGTAATGCAGCTTTTTGGTGCCTGCGGTTGCAGGGGGAAGATTCCGTCGACCCACAGGAGATTTCTTCGGAGCTTCTAGTGCAGAGAGGAGGCAGACTACCCCCACAGCATGCACCACCAGGAAAACAGTCGAGAAGGCGGCAGGATCAGCGTTACAGAGTTGCAGTAGTCGTCTTTGCTACTATGTTGCAGGTTTGCAGGCTTCCAGCGCGGTCAGCAGTCGATTCCTTGGCAGAAGGTGAAGAGAGAGATGCAGAGGAACTCGGATGAGCTCTTGCATTCGTTATCTAAAGTTTCCCCAGAGACAGAGACCCTAAATAGCCAGAAAAGAGGGTTTGGCTACTTAGGAGAGAGGATAGGCTACTAACACCTGAAGGAGCCTATCAGAAGGAGTCTCTGACGTCACCTGGTGGCACTGGCCACTCAGAGCAGTCCAGTGTGCCAGCAGCACCTCTGTTTCCAAGATGGCAGAGGTCTGGAGCACACTGGAGGAGCTCTGGACACCTCCCAGGGGAGGTGCAGGTCAGGGGAGTGGTCACTCCCCTTTCCTTTGTCCAGTTTCACGCCAGAGCAGGGCTAAGGGGTCCCTGAACCGGTGTAGACTGGCTTATGCAGAATTGGGCACATCTGTGCCCAAGAAAGCATTTCCAGAGGCTGGGGGAGGCTACTCCTCCCCTGCCTTCACACCATTTTCCAAAGGGAGAGGGTGTAACACCCTCTCTCAGAGGAAGTCCTTTGTTCTGCCATCCTGGGACAAGCCTGGCTTGACCCCAGGGGGGCAGAAACCTGTCTGAGGGGTTGGCAGCAGCAGCAGCTGCAGTGAAACCCCAGGAAAGGCAGTTTGGCAGTACCAGGGTCTGTGCTACAGACCACTGGGATCATGGGATTGAGCCAACTATGCCAGGATGGCATAGAGGGGGCAATTCCATGATCATAGACATGTTACATGGCCCTATTCGGAGTTACCATTGTGAAGCTACATATAGGTAGTGACCTATATGTAGTGCACGCGTGTAATGGTGTCCCCGCACTCACAAAGTCAGGGAAATTGGCCCTGAACAATGTGGGGGTACCTTGGCTAGTGCCAGGGTGCCCTCACACTAAGTAACTTTGCACCTAACCTTTACCAGGTAAAGGTTAGACATATAGGTGACTTATAAGTTACTTAAGTGCAGTGTAAAATGGCTGTGAAATAACGTGGACGTTATTTCACTCAGGCTGCTGTGGCAGGCCTGTGTAAGAATTGTCAGAGCTCCCTATGGGTGGCAAAAGAAATGCTGCAGCCCATATGGATCTCCTGGAACCCCAATACCCTGGGTATCTCAGTACCATATACTAGGGAATTATAAGGGTGTTCCAGTAAGCCAATGTAAATTGGTAAAATTGGTCACTAGCCTGTTAGTGACAATTTGTAAGAAATGAGAGAGCATAACCACTGAGGTTCTGATTAGCAGAGCCTCAGTGAGACAGTTAGGCACTACACAGGGAACACATACATATAGGCCACAAACTTATGAGCACTGGGGTCCTGACTAGCAGGGTCCCAGTGACACATAACAAACATACTGAAAACATAGGGTTTTCACTATGAGCACTGGGCCCTGGCTAGCAGGATCCCAGTGAGACAGTGAAAACACCCTGACATACACTCACAAACAGGCCAAATGTGGGGGTAACAAGGCTAGAAAGAGGCTACTTTCTCACACACGGACCAGGTAATTTGAAAACTCCTCCCTCTTTTGCTAAAAGAATGTCTAACGCAAGGCGGTTCTGAAGAGCCATAGCTCTTGTAGCAGCCATTTCAGTATCTAAGAGGAGAATAGCTCCTGAATAATGGGTTAACATGTTATCCACAACTGTAGACAACGTCTGTATTTTTATTGAATTCAGAACAATTCCCACTGAAGGAATTATTGCTCCAAACATGTCTGAGCCTATATAAACAAAGCTTCCCTACATGTTGTGCATCTAATGCTAACTTTCCTTGTTTAGTGATGTCAGTGTAATCATGATTTTCAGTGTACTACTTCCTTATCTATTTTAGCTTTGATTGGTCTTCTACTATCTTCTGTGTCATCTAGAAACTTCTTTTCCACAGGTGAAAGTAAACATGTTAGGTTATTGCAATATGCAAAAGCAGTTCCAAAGGTTAATGTAGGTTCAAATAAACCCCTTACTAAAACTATGTCATTTTCCTTTGCTACTCTACTTAAATATCTAATTATAGGTACAAAAGAAAATACTACATCATAATTAGAAAATAAATATTGAATACATTCCTGCTTATAGAATCGTGTTGGTAAAAGACTAGAACTTATAGCATAAGCATAAGTAAGCAGTACACTATGATAAGCAATCCACTCCTCAACAGAGGCTGGAATCTGCATACAGACATAACAATCTTTGGCATCCATTACATCAACATACTCATGCAATAAGTGATAGAAGACATTAGAAGAAAGTTCTTTCTTTACATGTAAGTATGTATCATCTATTTTAAACCTATCTATTGCTGAATGAGTAGTAGTAGACTCTAAAGGACTAACAGTTGTGAGTGTTTCTACTGTATGGTTGGCTCCATTCATATAAAAAACAATCACACTCACAATCAATAAAATACATACTATTACACAAACAATTGCCAAACCAATACCTATACATTTACAATAACTATTTTTAGTGTGCTGATTATTAAAGTCTATAAAGAATCAAAAAGAAGTAGAAGTAAACAAAATTATGGCTGTGCAGCAAAAATCAAAACAAAACAAAAAACAAAAGACAAGAATTTCAAAAATCTTCAACTTTCAACTTTCAATCTTCAATCCCTCCTAATTTTTGGTTTTTTTTAAAAGTTCATTCGCACTATCAGGATTCTTCTTGGCAAAATTCGACAAAATTTGTCAAATCAGTTTTTCAGATTGTCAAGTCAGGTTATCAAAACCTCTTTAAGTAGGACTTTATCAAAATCTTTTCATTTAATTTTCAAAAATTCAGCATAATTTTCCTCTTTTCTGTTCACGTACCAAAATGTAAACTCAGAATATCTCTGTCAAAATAAAAATTCAAAAACTCTTCTTGCCATTCATTAGTGGTTATGGACGCCCATTCAGGACCAGAATACTTTCGATTTGCAACTCTCTTTCTTTTCACTCTTTGACTACTACCATCTTCTTCTTCACTGAGATCTTCTCCTTCATTTAACTCGTTTTCTTCCTGAACTGGTGGAACCATGTTCATTTTTCCTGCTTCTGAGCTTTTCTCTCGCCAGTTGTCACCTTTCAAAGGTCTTCTTGTTAGCACTCTTTTCAGAATTGAACTCAAACTCTTCTCCTTCCACATTCCCGCAGCTGGTTCATGAGGAGTCAAACCCTCTTGGCCTGGATCTGCCTCAACTCCCTTTCCACTGGGGTCAGTCACCTGTTCAGTCTGGTTCGTCAGACCACCTGCTTCTGAGGACACCCTCCTCTGAACAGTGTTTCTCAACCAGTATTCTCTCTTTGTTCTCCTTGAACTCATTTTTTTACCACTTCATTCGTGGATTATTCACCCTCCTCTTCCAGGATACTCTCCACTTCATCTAATACAGTAGTGGGTAAATCAATTGGAACATTTCCAGGTACGATCTCCAGCTCTTCTCTTTCTCTCTCTTGCCCTGGAATATGTTTAGCTGCAGGTAATCTCAACAGCTCTTCTTCTTGCTCTGTTGGACTGTTCACTTTCCGAGTATGGCTTGCATGTATCCAGTTTACAAGTCCTGCACACTTCACGGCTGTAGTTGTGATTAATATCACCTGGTAGGGTCTTTTCCACCTTGGTTCCAAGCATGACTTCCTCATGTGCTTACGAATGATGACCCAATCACCAGCCTTCAGGTTGTGTCCTTGGCCTTAACATTGTTGAAGTGTGGTTGCTTCCACCTGATGAGAAAAATATCGAACCACATCAGCTAGGCCTTTGCAATAGTCTAACACCATGACATCTGTAATATTTATAAGACATTTTCAGATACTGCTGGTAGTCTCACAGTTCTACCCATGAGGATTTCATGAGGTGACAATCCTGTTTTCTTGTCAGGAGTACTTCTCATTGACATTAGAACCAGCGGCAAAGCATCTAGCCATTTCAAGTTTGTGGATGCACGCATCTTTGCCAGTCTGGACTTTAGAGTCCCATTCATCTGCTCTACAAGTCCTGAAGCTTCTGGGTGGTA
The DNA here is from genome assembly GCF_031143425.1 of Pleurodeles waltl. Taxonomy (NCBI): domain Eukaryota; kingdom Metazoa; phylum Chordata; class Amphibia; order Caudata; family Salamandridae; genus Pleurodeles; species Pleurodeles waltl. The sequence goes on along the minus strand of NC_090449.1, from coordinate 879,550,441 downwards.
ACTAAAATGGAGTTTCTGCTCAATGTTTAAAGCTGAACATAGCAACTTTATCACTTCATTGTTAAAGTGGCTTCCTCTCTCTGATCCCAAAGAGACCGGGAAAACGAAACGTAGAATTAACTCTCTAAGCAGTAATTTTGCTACTGTGAGACTATCATTTCTCCTTGTAGGGTAAGCCTCAATCCAGTGACTGAAAATGCACACAATCACCAACACATGCTTCAAACCAGCAATTGCAGGCATCTCAATAAAATACATTTGCATTCTGCTAAATGGTCCCCCTGCCATGCCAATATGCCCTATATTGACTACTGTCGCTTTGCCAACATTATTTGGCGACAAACGATGCATCTATGGCAAACTGGTTTGGCAATTTGTCTAAACTTTGGATTAAACCAGTGTTGCTTAAAACTTCGAACCATTGCATCTCTCCCTATGTGCGCTTGAGCATGATTGTATCCAGCCATTTGAGTCAGTAGAACTACCTTCCCTTCTGCTGTCACCCAGACATCATTCTCCCTTGGAACACATTTAAGTATGATCTAATCCTTGTGCTCTTCTTTAGAAACATTGTCTTGCAGAGCCTTTAGCGCTTCCAAAGTATCAGTAATTTGCGTAGTAAAATTTGCATACACTTCATCATTTTCAGGTAACAAATCCCAATTTCCTTTGAAAGATATGCCATTCAGGGCACAAAACTTTGCAACCTGATCTGCGTATGCATTTCCCAATGACACGTAATCTTGTGATCTCAGATGTGCACTGCATTCTTCACCACAGCAATTTTCTCTGCTTTTTGAACAGCTTGTACCGACTCATTGATTTTCTCACCATTTCCTACTGGTTAACCAGAAGATGTTAGGAAACCTCTCTTTGACCACATCTGGCCAAAGTCATGCACAATGCCGAATCCATATTGACTACCTGTCTAGATCGTCACTTTCATCTGACTCGCAATTTGGCATGCCTTAGTAGGAGCTACCAATTCTGCTACTTGTGCAGAAAACACTCCCCAAATCCATGAAAATTCCAGTATGCCAGAGATAGTGCATACTGCATATCCTGGTCTCAAAGTGCCCACATTATCTCTCAAGCAGTAACCAGCAACAAAGTTAATTTGATCATTGTCTTCCAGGCAGGTGTCTCTAATATCTGCTCTGGATTTTGTGCATAACTCTATAATTTCCAAATAATCATGTTCAGTATCATTCAATTTATCTGAACAAACATTTTCAATCAGATGTAAAGTTGCTGGGTTAAGCACTTTACATCTCTTGATAGTCACGTATGGAGATCCCAAGATTGCTGTCTCATATCTAGTCAGTCTAGAACTGGTCAGATACTGTGTTTTTGAATGAGTCAAAAGGATGTCTATTGAATAGGAAACCATCACAGATAGAAGGTATCCCATAACAATATTCTCACTTTGAGCGAAACTCTACTCTACTGCTGCAACGGACCGCAAGCATCATGGTAAAGCTGCTGCGACCGGATCCAAAGAAACTGAAAAATATGCTACTGGACGATTGACACCACCATGTGTCTGAGTCAAAACAGACAAAGAACATGCATCACGTTCATGACAAAACAACAGAAAACTCTTGGTGTAATCAGGCTGGAGCTTGACACAAACTTTCTTTCAGATCAGTGGACGCTTTCATACAAGTTGCATCCATCATTATAGGATTGGAAACATCTTTATGACTCAGTCTGTTCAAAGGCTTTGAAAGGACTGAAAAATTCAGAATCCACTGGCAACAATAACCAACCATTCCCAAAAACAGCCTCACATCTTTTTGTGTACTTGGTACTTTCATCTGCAAAACTGTTGCAACTCTCTCTCTCGAAATTCCTCTAGTTCCCTTCTCAATTAATGACCCAAAAATTTCACCTCTCTCTGACAATACTGCATTTTTGTAGGGGACACTTTATGTCCATTGTCTCCCAGGAAATTTAACAAAGCAATTGTATCACATTTACACCATTCCTTTGTCTTTGATGCAATCAATAGATCATCAATGTATTGTACCAATGTAGATTGGTAAGGCATCACCAATGACTCTAGATTATTTTTCAAGATCTGTTTGAAAATAGATGGTAACTCTGAAAACCCTGTTGAATTCTACACCAACAGTAGACTTTGCTCAAGAATTTAAAACAAAAGAGATGTCTACTGTCCTCATGAAGAAGCACAGAGAAAAATACTTGACACAGGTCTGACACAGCAAACCATTCAGCATCACATGGGATCTGAAACATAATCACAGCAGGATTTGGCAAGATCGAACAACACTTAGGCCCTCGTTATGACCCTGGCGGTCGGTGCTAAAGTTGCGGTAATACCGCCAACAGGCCAGTGGTAACTACTGCCAAATTATGACCATAGCTGAAAGACCTCAGGAAGACAGCCAATGTACCACACCGACCTCCAGGGCGGGCACCACGGCGGTAGCTGCCTACAGCCAGGCAGAAGTCAAAGTTCCACCTACCATATTATGACAACACAATCCGCCACCTTTTCCGGAGCCATACCAACGATATCAAAAGCCTGGCGGAAACACTGTATGTAAGTTAAAGGACTCACCATTGGAGATACAGGGAAGAACCACGCTGCCTTGGAACCAGAACTGCAAGTGTTTCCAATGATATTCTACTATATGCTTCACCACGAACATTAACGCGAAGACGACAACGGTGAGTACAGCCGCCTAGCACACAAGGGAGGGGGAGAGGAAAATGAGAGTGACACACACACACATACACACCCCACACACACACACCATACACAAAACCAAGTGGTCAAGAAAAGAAGTTAATACCCCTAAATCGGCTGAATAATGCAGGGACAACGGGAATGTACTAAAGTGATTGTAATAAGATCAACTCAGTGTAAATAAAAATGTAGCCAATGCTCCAGATATGTGCAAATGTACAGAAAAAGGGACACTGCCCAGTCCTCAGTTCGCGTGGGCCACATGGCCACAGGGCAAAGTCCAATACGGAGAGAACACTGCAGGGGCATCAGATGGCAAATAGGCAGGCACCTCAGGGGGAGGTGGTGGGGGCACCTCAGCCAGAAGCGGAAACAAGACCACTGATTCTGGAGGGGGCAACATGCCCTGTGCTTGGTCCTAAGGAGTGATAGGCCACAGTCTCTTGAGTGGGTGTCTTCCCCACTGGTTCTGGAGGGGGCAACAAGCCCTGTGCTTGGTCCTGGGAAGTGCAAGGCCACAGTCTCTCAAGTGGGTGTCTTCCCCACTGGTTCTGGAGGGGGCAACATGCCCTGTGCTTGGTCCTGAGGAGTGATAGGCCACAGTCTCTCGAGAGGGTGAATACCCCACTGGTTCTTGAGTGGATAGGCCGCACAGCAGCCCATGGAGGAAGGATCACATTTCGTCCGGCTGCACTGTGGTGGTGCTGGTAGTGGTAGTGGGAGGCTCCTGCACAGCCCCTACACCCTCGGATGGCTGCACTGTGGTGATGCTGGTGGTGGTGATGGGAGGCTCCTGCACAGCCCCTGCGCCCTGGGATGGCTGCACTGAAGTGGTACTGGTGGTGGTGATATGAGGCCCCTGCACAGCCCCTGCACCCTCAGATGGATGCACAACCACAGTTGGTGGTGGGGCTCCGTGGCAGCTGCTGGTGCAGGCTCCTTGCCCTTCTTGCCTGCTGGTGCAGGCTCCTTGCCCTTCTTTCCTGCTGGTGCAGGCTCCTTCCCCTTCTTGCCTACTGGGGCAGGCTCCTTCCCCTTTCTGGTGGCAGGTGCAGGCTTGTTGCCCTTTTTGCCTGCTGGTGCAGGCTCCTTCCCCTTTCGGATGGTAGGTGCAGGCTCCTTCCCCTGTCGGATTGCTGGTGAAGGCTCCTTCCCCCTCAGTAAATGTGGGCTGGAATCCTTTACACCACGAGTAGATGTGAATGGAACTGGGCCTATGGACTGTGTGGCTGAGGTGCTTGGCTGGGTTCTTGATACCCTGGCCATACGTGCAGGATGGGTGAGGGGTAGGGAAGAGGTCAATGGTAGAAAGGAAAAGATTTTTAGGGACATTGGGGTGGGAAGAGAGAGAAGTAATGGGAGTGGAGGATGAGGGAGTGGTTGTTGGAGGTGTCTGTCTGCTGGATTTGGGTGCATGGGCTGTATGCTGTTGTGAGGTGGATGGCTGTTGGGTGTCTTAGTGCTTGCGTTTGTGTACTTTAGAAGGGGGGCAGACACAGTGGGAAAGGACACAGGGAACGTGTGCATGGCTGTTGGAAGGTGTCTGCCAGTGAGGTGTGTGTTCTGCTAGTGGTGATGATGCAAGTAGTGGATGATAATGTACTGCATGCAGGTGTGAATGTGGACGTAACTGGGTGGGAGGTGGAGGAGGAGGAAGAGGGGAGATAGGGGATGTTGTGTCTGCAACTAGATGGTGTTTGTGTGAGTGCCTGTGGGATGAAGTGTGGTGCTTGTGTTTGCCTTTGACACTATTGGGTGTTGTCTTGTGTGCATGCTCGTCTGGCTGTGTGCTTGGGATGGGTTGGGGTTGAGGGGAATGGGATTGGGAAGTGGTAGTTGGAGAGGGGACGGTGGAAACAGGGACAATGGCTGCCAGAGTGGAGGCCAGAGCCTGGATCGATCTCTGTTGGGCCGCCAATCCAGTGTGACTGCCCTCCAGGAATGAATTAGATTGTTGCATCTGGGCTGCCAGCCCCTGGGTGGCATTCACAATGGTTGACTGCCCTACATAGATAGATCTCAGGAGGTCAATAGCCTCCTCACTCAGGGCAGCAGGGCTCACTGTGGCAGTGCCTGAGGTGCCTGGGGCGAAGGAGATGCCCACCCTGCTGGGTGAGCAGGCACGAGCAGCTCAGTGAGGGGCTGCTGGGAGGGCAGTGCTGGTGCAGGGGTGGTGGCAGTACCTGTAGCTGGTGTGGTCACAGAAGTATCTGCCACCACCAGGAAGCTTCCATCGGAGGAGGTATCTGAGTCTGAATTGTCTCCTCCAGTCTCAGCCGTGGTGCTCCCCTCGCCCTCTGTTCCACTGGTTCATTCAATGTTGGTAGACTCTGCCTCCTGGGTCCTGTGGGAAGCAGCTCCCTCCGTCGCCAGTGCCTCTGCTCCTCCGCCAGATGATGCTAAAGCACATAAGGACAGGATGACAAAATAAGAAAGGAGGGAAGAGAGACAAAGGATACATTGGGTCAATGGCTGCACCAACACCACAGTTGGCGTGTACAGCACCATCACACACAGGAAACAGACCTATGCACTATGCATTGCACCACCACTGATATTGCTAGCCACCAAGGCATGAGGAGAAGCACACACCACCAACTGCAGCACACCTAGGACCCACACAGTTCTGACCAGTAGTGGATGCTTACATGCTAGGTAGGCAGGATTATCCCTTCAGAACCCTAGCCACCAGAGGACCTATGCTGCTATGTAAGGTCTGGCCTAGGGGCACCCACTAACACACAACCACCACCCGGATACCACCCTACCAGCCAAAGTTGTAATGAAAGCCACTGTACTCACCCCCTTGAGGCTGCTGTGATGCCCTCAAGTGCCCATCCAGCTCTGGATAGGCCACTGCCATTATGCGGGCCATCAGGGGGTTCAGGGTCTGACGGGCACCCCTTCCTCATAGGGAGGCCATCCCCAGCTGGGCTTCTGCCATCTTCAATGGTCAGCATCTCAGGTACTCCCACCATTTGCGACAGTGGGTGCTCCGCCTGCCGTAGACCCCAAAGGTCCGCACGTCCTTGGGGATGGCACACCGTGTACCCTTCTTTTGATGGGGGCTGACCTGCAGAGGCGATACACACTGGAAAACACCATTAGACAAACAGTCCAGCGTGTCACACACATGGCCCAACTATACCAGTTTCCATCACCATTGGCACACACATAGCCCAGCACAGAATGTGTACATCGCAAAGAGGACATCCACCCACCACCCTTACATGACGCCTTCACACACACAACTCCATGCATTCATGCCACATGCGTCGTGCTCACAGTGTACTCACCTGTTGGTCTGGAGGCCCATACAGCAGTCCATACTGGGGTTCTACCAGTCTCTCCAACTCCTCGGAAGTGAAGGCTGGGGCCCTTTCCCTGGTCACACCGGCCGTGGTAGGTTCCAGACACAGGTCACAACAGCACATGCAGTGTAGGTCCTTTCCTATGGAAGGTCAGGTAGCAAGTGAGGAATCAGATAGAAAATGACAGTCATGTCCACGGTGGTGCATACCGCTGGGGTGGATCACCATTGGCCACTGTACCCCATAGGGCCCAATTTTAACAAATGAGGAATTGCATGGTGGTCCCCGACTGCTTCCCACCATGGTGCACAACGTCAGTGGAATTACCTCACTTCCACCTCTCCCTTCACATAGAACAGGCAGACGCCATTTCATGGGGTGGCAGCCCTATGGAATCATGCAGCGTCACAGGAGAAATAGGCACATACTGGACAAACCACACTGACCCATTACATGTTTTCAGAATGCAAACTACTGTTGTGGCTCCAATGTGCAGTTTGTGACAGCCTCCTCACTCTTATGTCCCTCAGATACCTACCGCTGTGGATGAATAGGAGTTGGAGACATACTCCGTGTACAGACGCCTGGTGGACTTGGCTACACTGGAGGACAGGCACATTATCCTCACCTATAAACTTGACAGGGCCACAATTACAGAGCTGTGTGCTCAATTGGAGCATGACCTTATATCTGCTATACGTCACCCCACTGTTGTCCCCCCTCTTGTACAAGTGCTGTCTGTACTCCATTTCCTGGCAACTGGTTCTGACCAAGTGACATTGGGCTTGGCAGCAGGAATGTCACAGCCAATGTTGTCAATAGTGCTGACAAGAGTGTTGTCTGCCCTGATGAAACACATGTGCAGCTACATTGCTTTTCCCCAGTTTGAGGATTTGGCCACAGTGAAGGCTGAGTTTTATGCAGTGGGACATATCCCCAACATAATTGGGGCGATTGATGGTACACATATTGGATTTGTCTTCCCCCTGGCAGAATGAACAGGTGTTCAGGAATCATAAGATTTTCCACTCCATGAATGTTCAGATGGTGTGCTTGGCGGACCAGTACATCGCCCATGTCAATGCTAAGTATCCTGGGTCTGTGCATGATGCCTTTGTCTTAAAGAATAGCAGCATCCCAAATGTGATGGGCTAACTACAGAGGCAGAGGGTGTGGCTAATAGGTGTGCCCTGTTTCCCACCCAGTATATGTTGGTGTATGCCTGTGGTGTTGGCCATGTAGGATAGTGTGTGGCTCAATGTTTTCCCTCAATATTTGCAGGTGACTCTGGTTACCCAAACCTATCATGGCTGCTGACCCCTTTGAGGAATGCCAGGACAAGGGCAGAAGAACTTTATGATGAGGCACATGGGCAAACCAGAAGGATAATTGAGAGAACCTTTGGCCTCCTGAAGGCCAGGTTCCGGTGCCTCTGTCTAACAGATGGATCCCTGTGCTACTCACCCAAGAAGGTCTGCCAGATAGTAGTGGTATGCTGCATGTTGCATAGCCAGGCCCTCAGATGCCATGTACCTTTTCTGCAGGAGGAGGAGACTAGAGATGCCCCTGTGGCAGCAGTAGACCCTGTGGACAGTAAAGATGAGGAGGCAGAGGATGAGGATGAGGACAACAGAACATCTGTGATCCGTCAATATTTCCAATGACACACAGGTAAGACCGTGTAACTTTATATTTCAATGACTTTGGTTGTAATCTGTGTGGCAATGGCATGCTGATATTTCCCACTTCTATGTCCACTTACTGTTCCCTCTGGCAATTCATTTTTCAGATGTTGGTGATTTGACAAATATTCCTGGTGTGATCACGACAGCCAGCTACAGGTCATTAATCTATACTCATTCTATGTACAGGTAATTTGCAATGTTTGTACCTGTTTCAAAAAATACATATTTGGTATATGACATACACCAAATGGATTTTTGTCAAAAGGTGTTTATTGAAGTGCTAACATATAGGGGGAAAGTGCAATGGGATGGGGTGATGATGGAGGAAAGTCCACGGTATTGTTCCAGTCTGTTTGTAGCACAGGTGCTTTGTCCATGGGGACATAGGAAGGGGAGCAATGGCAGTTCAAGGTGGACAGGGTGACTAAGTGGGACACAAGGGGGACAATCAGGAGAGTCTCATTTCCTGGCGGGGGTCTTGCCATGTGTCTCTGACCTCTGTCTGGATCACAGGGAATGTTTGCGGGTGGTTCACCTTCTGCAGGAGGAGGGGTGCTGGTGGCCTGTGAGTCCTGTGGCTGGGCCTCCTGTCCACTAGTGGCAGCGGAAGTGGAAGGCTGTTCAGATAGATCATCCAGATCCTGAAGACTAGAGTTACTGTCATCACTGTGGGCCTCTTCTTTTGGGGGACTGGATAATGCTGGCACCTCCTCACCGTGACATTGGCTGGGGTACCTGTGGGATGTAAATGATGTTATGGTTGATGTGTATGACATATAATACATCCCTGGCTTCCCCTCTATGGTTTGATTTGGTCTGCCAGCTTTTCTTTTTGTATGTTTGTGTATGGTGGGATTGTTAGTTCTCTATGTTGTGCATGCTTTAGTGATGAGTGTCCATGCAGGGCTTTGAGGGGTGTCCATGCATTGGTACAGCATGCAGGGCTTGATATTGGGATAAGTGAGATGTGATGGTGGAGTATGTGGGATGTAGTGGAGTGGTGGGAGTGAGGGTGAGGATATGTGATGGCATGCAGGTAGGGGGGTAATAATAGTAGAAAGTTGACTTACCAGAGTCCAGTCCTCCTCTGACTCCTGCCAGGCCCTCAGGATGCAGTATTGCCAAGACTTGCTCCTCCCATGCTGTGAGTTGTAGGGGAGGAGGTAGGGGTCCACCGCCAGTCCTCTGGATAGCAAGCTGGTGTCTTGCTGCTATGTGACGTACCTTCTCCCGTAGGTTGTTCCATCTCTTCCAGATGTCATCACTAGTTCTGGGGTGCTGGCTAATGGTGTTGACTGCATGATTCTCTGCCATAGCTCAATCCTTCTGGCTATTAATATCTGCTGCACCTGTGCTCCAAAGAGCTGTGGCACTACCCTGACAATTTCGTCCACCATGACCCTTAGCTCCTCCTCTGTGAAACAGGGGTGTCTTTGTGGTGCCATGGGTTTTATGTGAGGTGTGTTGGTGACGGTTTGTACGGTAATGTGTTGGGATGTATGATGTGGATTGCATGAGGGGTGTATAGGTGTGAGTAGTGTGTGGCTCTAGTTGTCTCAGTGGTCTTGGTGTCTCTCTGGTGGCAATGATTTGTAATCATAAAGGGTTGTGGGTAATGCTGGTGTGTGTTTTATAGTGGTGTGGGTGTGTGGGTGTGGTGTGTGTATGGTTGTCAGGTGTGTGTTGTTTGAATTGTCCAATGTGGTGTTGTTTTGTCTGTGGGTGTCCATTGTGAGCATGGCTGCATGTATCGCCAATGGTTTACCGCTGTTGAATGTCCACCATGGTGATTAGTGGGTCATAATGTGATGGGCGTTGTTCTGTTGGCGTAACAGTGTGGGTTTTGATACCGGCAGTTTATCACTGACCTTTGGTCTGGTGGATTTGTGTATGTGGCTGAATTCTGTCAGATTGGTGTGTGTGTGTGTCATAATATGGTGAATGGATATCCACCGCTGGGGTGGTAAATTGGCGGCTGTCAGCGTGGCTGTGAGTGGGATTTACCGCCAATGTCATAATGAGGGCCTTAATCACTATGTTGTTTATTTTCCTCAAAACCTATACAAGACGAATCTTCCCACATGGTTTTCTCAAACTCATAATTTTTGAATTACATGCACTACTCAACACCTCTCTCAAAATTCCTTTCTCACAAACTGCTCTATTAAAGGTCTTACTCCCATGATTGCTTCAATTGTCATCGGATATTGTAGAGTTTAAGGGAAAACCACATTTGGCTCCACTGCAACTCTAACTGGTTCTGCTCCTTTTATCAACCCAATATCTTTTCGTGAAAGATCCCAGACTTTAGATTTAACAGTCTTCTTCAAATCAACCAGGTTTTTTATTTAAAAAGAACTGGAAAGAATCTAATTAATGGTGCTTCTTCTGGCTCATCAAAACTAATCAAAGGAAATTGCCCAGGCACGGACTCATTATTGACAGTAAGTGTCAAGTCTTCATCATCACTGTTTGTCTGAATCTCAATTCCCTCATCTGTGAAAGTAATTGAACATCTTGCTTAGCACAACAGATCTCTACAAAGGAGTGAAACTGGACTTGAGTCACAAACTTATGTAAACTCTTAAAATGACCAACCTTAACACAACTAGTTCCGTCATAGGATTTGTCACATGTTTGTTTACAACTCCCACAATCTGAACTGTTTTCCCTGACAAGGGTAAATCTGGAACCTCTACAGATCTCACTGTTGAGAGAGTAGCTCCACTATAAACCAGAAAAAGAAACGTTGTGACCATGCTCTTTTCCTTCAACATAAGAACCTTTCTGATCCACTTTAATGGTGCAGCCATCACATACTCCTCCTCTTCTGAACTATCCAACAGCCATACATTGTTTATTTCATTCTTACTATGTAAAGGAAATTGATGTACTGTATTGTCACTCTGGTTTAATTTATGGCTTGTGACCACCTGGGAAGGCATCACCTGTTGCTGATCCATAGGATTCTGCGGTACTTGCAATTGTTTAGGCATTTGAATGTGTTGTGCAGGCACCATCTGCACTTGTGGCTGTGTCTGCTGTAGTTGGGGCATTTGTACTTATTGTACCTGCGGTTGTACATTTTGCACATGCTGCATTGGCTGTAAGGGCTGGAAACCCTGCATCAGATTTACATCATTCTGGAAATTCTGAATTTGACCTCTCATTCTTGGTCCTCTCATGCTCTGAAACGTATTGATACCATTTGTCGGTTAAACAACACTCCCCTGATTTAGCATTGGGCACTGCCATTTCCAATGTCCAATTGCCCCACAAACGTGACAATTTAACATTCTTTTTACCTGCTGCTCTCCTTGCATCATCACAGAATTCAAATCCACACTTCGATTAACAACCGGAAGTGTAATTCCACCACGTCCTCTACCTCTGCTTTGATTCTGAATCATACCATTTCCCTGTGGCTGCTGCTGAAAATTTCCTTGATTCCCTGTCTGTGCAGCTTTAATCTGCATCACAGTTGCTTTCTCTTTCAACTTTCTTTGTTTCAATTCGATCTCATCACTACAGTATTTTCCATACTGCAACACCTCATCAATTGGTTTTGCTTGTCAGCAAATCAAATGACTCTTAATCATCTGGCTAGTCTCTGGTCTCAGTCCTTCAACAAACCTGAACACAAAATGAATCATGTGTTTTGGCTCACTCGTTTCTGTACTACTGTAATGTTTAAATGCTTTTCACAACCTTTCAAAGTAAGCATGAATTGATTCTTACCCTTCCTGAGCTGTTCTATCTATGCGTTGCCATTCAATGTTTTTAGTTGAAATTCTTGTATTCAGGAACCCAATGACCCCTTATTAATATTTCATTACTTCAGGAAGTGGTGGACCTGTTTTCTGATCTCTTTGCAGTTCACTCGTAGGCCAATCTACACTCCTTTTACACTCAGTCCACAAATCTGCTGGGACAACAATCTCAAAGATAGTATTCAAGTCCTCCCACAGGCATTTCACAAGTTTCACAAACCTATTTGTCTGCTGAAACCATTCCACTGGTTTCTCTCTCAACCCTGGGTAATCATTTGTAAAAGACAAAATATCACTCCTGCTCCAAGATGCATGAACAAAATTCCATCCCGGAGTCTCTCTCATGGGCAACATTTTCACTGGCTGTCTTGTCTGCATTACATACATAAGAGGAGTATCTGAACCTTTTCTTGGCCTTTCTCTTTTCTTGACCCAGCTGTCTTCCCATTTTTCCAGTGCTCTTCATAATTGCACTCTTTCAAGTAACTCTCTAAGATGTTTTTTCATCCCTGCAGACCTCATGTGTTCAAAATCTTCAGTCCAAAATGTCATCTATAACTTCATTTTTGTAAGATCTATTTCATATTTGTCTGCTAATTCCTGTAATTGCTGATGTACTTCAGCTGCTCCCTCTGTAATTAATCAACACAAATATCTCAACTGAGCCTCAGTATACGATTCAAGTCTATTTACTCCCATTGTTCCTTCAAGAAGTTCACCCACTTCCATTGATAATATAGTTTTGTTTAAAACTTAATTTCCCTTGTTTTGATTCTCTGGAACTTTTGAAACACTCAAATCTTCTAGTCATTTTGGCATTTCCTGTGCAGTCAGGCCCCTTAATAAGACATTATCAGACTGAATACTCTGTAATTGCTGCTGCATTTGAGTCACACATTAGGGAGTTAATAATCCCCTCTCCTGGCCACTGCATGAGACAGTTATTTCAGAATTTCTAACAGGAGACAAATCTATTAAAGAGCTTGACCTGTTTAGGGTCTGTCCTATAGATGACATTAACCCAATGTTTCCATTCTAACTTTGAATTCCTTGATTCACTACACCCCTGTTGCCCTGGACGTATAAAGGCATAGGCGGACTGAATGTAATTGGTATGGAAATCGCATCTGGGGTTCTGGTGTCTACATTCTGAGACTGCATTATTCCCATATTCTGCATCTGTGGGAATAATATCGAAGTATGATCTTTCTGAATCAATCTCAGCTCCTGTGGATTCTGACTCGAAGATAACACTAAATTAGTAGTTGTTTCCACAATCGGGAGATCTGGATAAATCTCGGGAACATTAATCTCTGGTAGCTGTCTATTTTCTGTTGACTGATTGAATCTACTCTGCATCGGTATTCACTCTGAAGGACTAGTCTGTCCTGAGCTCTGTGAACTTTGTCCTGAACTCTGGTTCACGTTAGGATTAAACTGTACAGAACTCTCAGTTGTGTTATGAACACTCTCAACTGAACTCTCTGACATTACAGCTGGTATTGGCACAGTAGGATTTATAGCACTATTACTAGAACTCTCTTGAGCCACATAAGGTGGTGGGCAATTTCTCAAAATCTGTGTAATAAACTCATCATTGTCTGATTCATCATCATTAAACAAAACCCTTTTCGTTTTTTTTTAAGTCTGCTCCTCGACCACCGAAGAAATCCTTTTAGACTTCTTCAAAATCTTGTTTGCCTCTTTCTCATTGTCTTTTGACATTGCTGGAAACAATCTAACACCTTGTAAGGCATCAAGTCTCCGCTGTCTCTGATCACTGTCACATCTAGCCTCCGCTAGTGACTTTTCTGCCCTTCTCTATCTTATTTCAAATAGCTACTAGCTCCTAGTTCACTAAGGCTTTGAACTGAGCTGGTCTTGGTGGAGGTCTCAGACCATATATCTTATGCCTTAAATTCTCCAAAATTCGCAAATTAAATGTACCATTTTCAGGAAAAGCTGAACAACTTTCCTTCTTTGTGATCTTAATGCAATGTTTTGTTTTAACCAAAGACATGCTCTGGTACCTTTCTCCTCAGTTACAATATATGCTGGAGTACCTTCTGGCGGACAAATTTCTTGTTCCCTGGCCGGAATATTCTCATCTCCTCTCAGAGCACTTTTAAAAGCTTTGAAAAACGTCATTTTCCACAAAATCTATTTAAAAAATCAATAATCAGTAAGTGACTACAAACCCACAATCCTCTTTGAAATCCTTCTTGTCCAATCATGCTTCACGGTTGTCCACTAATCCGTGCGCAACCCTTCTCACTAACCAACCTATCCCAGCATGGCACAAAAGCTGATTTCACACTTACACACAGCGGCTGAAAAAGTCTTGCGGCTTGTCCTCCTAGACCCGAAACACTCAAACCTAACGCAAAAAATGAATCGCAAGCACTTCTTGAAAACCAAGAAAAAAACTAATTTGTCTATTTACTACAGGTAAGGTAACACAATCACTTCAGGAACCTTCTAAATTTCACTGTCGGCTTTCGCTCTTGCAGCTATTCTTTTTTCTCAGATCCCTAGATTCCCTAGCAAAATTCAACCTGGAAATTTCGCCCTCAACTGATCAGTGAAGACAGTCCTGGTGCACATAGAACTCGCCAAATCTTAGTCGAAAGTTTCCAAACACTCAATTTAACTTACAAACTCAACTCACCAACCACACCTGATTTGTCTACTAAATAGACAATTTACAACAAAAACAAAGTGTTTCATTACACTTTTCAATGTACTCGGAAGTCTTAGACATCTTCTGTCACGTCCATCTTTTCAACAAGCACGTAGACAATGTTTCCGAGCATCAAGCGGTACACACTTGTGAAGTATGCCGACTTCCCTACTCACATACCTCAGAGTACACCAACTCTCTTTTTTAATATTATTTCTTCTTCTGGAGTACTCCCACTGCTAAAAAACTCACAAACAACTCAATCAATTACAAATTAGCTGAAGCTGTGCAAGTGCCTATTCTACTCACTCAATCTAACAACAAAACGCTGAAAACACATCCAACCAACCTAGGGAACCTCCAAGAACCGAGGAAAGTCACTTTAGACATTTAGCATCTCAGTTTATCAAATTTGAACAACATCTTCAAAAATAATAATCAAAACACACCAATTCATTTTCACAATTTAAGATGCAAGCAATGACATAATCAAAAAGCTATGTAATTAAACTCTGCTACCAAAACTGTTGACGCAGAGAAACCCTAGCTATATTTTAGTAACAAGAGACTAGATAGTGGATTTCACGCACTAGGTCGATGAACCAAACCAAATCTGTTTTGAGAAAATATCATTAGAAATACGTCATAAACATCACATACGACTTATGATAAACAATTCAACCTCAATAACCAGACCAGTTTATTAAGAAATTAATGATTTATTACCCTATATTACCAACGCTAAGGTCACAATAGTAATTTTCAAACACAAATGATACATATACAGAAACAACAAAGGCTGATTAAAATGCCGGATATATCTAAGTTTAATCAATGCAAAAAGACAAATTATCTCAATGGTTATAACACAAAACCATAGTAAAAGAAGCTGAAGAAATTGAATGCATCTGAATAACAATATGACAGAAAATATCAACAACAATTCATGAGCATGTGAGTAACACCTCACTAACCACTAATTAACATGAACATGTTGGGCTTCATGTAAAGGTTTTAGTAACACAAATTTAGGAAACATCTTGCTATGGCACTATTATTATTAATAATAATAATAATAATAATAATAATAATAATAATAATAATAAAAAGAAGAAGCAACATAAATAAACTTTTGCAGCTGGTAACTGGAAAACAAAAGACAAATAACAATTCACTTTCATACAATTACCAAATCACTAGAAAAATGGCAACAACGTCTACTTTGTCAGTAGGACAGCAACATCAGACACCAACATCAGGACAGGAACAGGAATGAGGGTAGGGGTAATGTTTAGAATTGTGGACTATAAGATACCCTAAACCATTTAAGCATAAGTTCACTATTGAACAAACATTAACTAATAAAGTACCAGAATAGCAATAGACTATGTAGAAACATGAAATGTCAAAGTGACAAATCATAAAGCAATAGATTCTTTAGGACTCAGGATACACGAAAATCCCAAAGAAGAATGACCCACAAACAATGGTGACTGAACATTAAATTAAACTTGGTAATTAAAAATGATTGGATAAAGTATGAGGTGAGAAAGTTATGACCATTCAAAACATTAACAGATATCAAAATTAAACAATTAATTTACTCCAAACTCTTCTATTTGCTGTCATTCCATTGACGAAATCAAAACTAATACATAAGTATCCTTTGTTTCCTCTTATCCAGTTTCATCTGTGGATCCTTTGTTTCCACTCCACCAGAATATGAAGTCACAGGAAAAACTATTACAAAATATGTAACACCCCATTTCTTTTTCCTCAACTAAAAACATACAAACATACAAGTTAGAAACATATCTTCAAACAATGAAGTCAGTCAAAACTACGGAACACACTACAAACATTTTATACAGCTTGCATTACATAATGACCTTGCATCTACTTCTGAACTGTGCAGCAGAGGCCACTAAATACACATTTAATTCTGACATTTTGTTTTAGTTAAGAAACATACTCTCTTGTAAAGACAAAATAATTTCATTAGCTTAAGTTAGCATGTACAAAATATAGGCCTTACATATGATGGTGACCATTTAGTTAGTCACATTTCTCATAAATATAGTATAATTGTTTAATTAATTCACACATTAACCTGTAAGTATGATTACATGAAGACTAAACATTTTATCAAGAAAATCTCAGCTCATGTGCAATTGCTCAAGTTCTATATCTAACTCAGTGCCTGTATCATTCCTCTGTGTCATTCCTTTGTGTGCAGTGAGGCCCGCCACATAGGATGTGAGAGCTTGGGCAAGAGAGGCCAGGCCTATAGCTGCATCCTGACCACTCCACCACTATGATGTCCCCTTACCATCCGTCCAACCTCAGTGATGCTGCAGAAAGAATTATAAAACTCGCCCAAAGGGCACTGACGTGGCACACTGTGCATGCTGCAGTGACCTCTGGGTGATGTATTAGCTGATCACCAAAAGGAGGAGGTGAGTTGCTTGGGAAAAGCTGACCAACACTTGCAGCAACCCTGTAGTTCTAACCCAAACCTAGCATGCCCACCCACCCCCTAGACCTTGTTCCTCAAAGGCCCTTAAGTAGACCAGCCACCTTGAAGAACACCCCAACAACACAGGTTGCACCCCTTGCCCGTATAAATTCATCCACACCAAAGAAAGAAGAATCCAATATAATCTCCCCCTACTATCCCAATGCACTGATAATTCAAATGCAGAACTTGATCAGGCCTGCTTCCATTCATGGGAATAAGCCTGTCACTCATATGAGTACCCCCCAGCTGACTGTCTAACCCAGTGTCCCAGACAGGGCAGTGAAGCCATCAACTGGGGGAAGATCCTACTCATTTTGTGACCTATCCTTGTCATAGGCCCCACACTTAGGGGGTTATTCTAACTTTGGAGGAGTGTTAATCCGTCCCAAAAGTGACGGTAAAGTGACGGATATACCACCAGCTGTATTACGAGTTCCATAGGATATAATGGACTCGTAATACGGCTGGTGGTAAATCCGTCACTTTTCCGTCACTTTTGGGACGGATTAACACCTCCTCCAAAGTTAGAATAACCCCCTTAGTGTGTTATCAGTGGTTTCACAAGAAAAGGAAGGTCTGCTGGCTTCCTTCGTTCGTTCATGCTGAGGCTGCCTCTGCTTCACTGCTGCATTGACTTCCTCAGGACCTGATAAGGATGGATGGTTGCAGCAAGGAGTAAGAAAGGTGACTGGCCTCATCAACAATACCCACCAAGCCCCTGTTGCTCACTGTCGCAACACAAATCTCCGAAGCTTCTGGCCATGGGAAAGCTCCTACTATGGCATCACTGCCCCACCTGAGGCAGAAGTATTTTGTGGCACCACTGTCTTGCCTTCCCTGGTTTGATGCAACAATATGAAAAGTTGCAATACACTCCTGAGCAAAACACAGCAGCATTGTGCTGTGTGAACAGTGAATATGGCTGAACAATCAATCTGAAAATGGCAGCCAATACCTCCAGGATTTAAGGGTAAAGGCTGAAGTGAAATGCCCAATCACAGACTATGCCACCTGTCGGTCTAGGCCTGAGAATCCATGTGCCCCAGAAGCACTGACACACCTTGGCAGCTTTATATTTTGGGCACAGCAAAATTAAAAAGTAGGAAAACATGAGATTAAAGACAGCTTCTCAAGCTGTCGGATATCATTTCCACATGCCAGGCCTGTATAGCCATAACCTGGTGGATAAAGAAGTAAAAATGTAAGCACCCAGTTGAATTTATGCATGAATGCTGCACCCTTAACTACCCAAGTGATATTAGGCTTGCCCATACTTCAATAAATGTTTGCTTTCTACCACAGAGGTGCAAAAACTAGGACCCATATTTATGAGATTTTGGCATAGGGCAACACAGCAAGTCACCTTGCTGCGTTGTCCTGCATCTAAGGGAAAGGGAAAGATTGCTCTGTATTTAAGCAATATGTTGCCTTCCTGTCCTTTCTGCTTGTGCTGGTGCCCTTTTGGCTGTCTAGTGCCAACACAGGCACACTTGCTGTCATGGTCTAAGGGTATCTACATTGCATTCAGGATTGTTTTGTTGCAGGAAGGGGCACCTTCCTGCACAAAACAATCTTGGGATGCTGTTTCACACACATAGAAAGAGGAAAAACTAAAAGAAATAGTGATATTTCTCCATGTTGCACCTTGCCTGAGAGCCTTAAAGGTTTTGGCACTTCTCCAGGTTAACAAGGTCTTTTAAATTTGTGATGCGTCAAAATCCATAGGATTTGCGTGGTAACACCCATCATAATGCCCATGGAAGGCCTCTGTAGGGCAGAGTAAGGCAACACAGCGATTTGCGCTGCCATGCCTTACTCCAAATTTATGAGGCCATGCAAAGCCACAGAAAGTGGTTTTGCGTGGCTTTATAAATATGATTTAGTTCTTTAGCCACTGTTGCGTTAAGAAAATGATGCAACAATGGCTCAAGGGTCTCATACATATGGGCCTATGTCCTTTAGCACATGGTTACTGAGCCTGCAGGAGCCTGTGGCATGAAAACAAATAAGTGCACTGCACCTTATTGGGGGAGGCTGGAGTAACAAAACCTTGCTACCTTTCAAAATCTGCTCCAGCGTAAAGTGCACATATTGCAGCAGACCTCACTACCGCTACACTTCACCTGATGCATTGTACAGTCGCTTTTTAATATTGCAGCCCACTGTTGCTACATAACACCATCCGCTGTCCTGAAACTTCAAAAGGTTCCTTACAAAGGAGAATAGGATGCCACACCAGACTATAGTTCAACACATGCCAACTGGGTGCCTTTGCATTGCTGCCAAGAGTGCATTCCACCGATCAGAGACCCTGTTGGCTTCATCAAGAAGATGGCGCCATACCCAAATACAGAGAAGAAAAAGAAGGGAGTGACCCACTGGTCCATACCGGTGAACCGGAACACCTTCAAGCAATGAAGCAAGTTTTAATCATGCCAGAAGAGATCACTATTGGACACGGCTCTGTCTACAGAGTATTCACAAACGTTTTGATTTCACCCTTCTGTTACCTAAAACCATTTTTGATGGCTTTTAGGTCTCTCTGCACTTTGCCACTGCAAACTAGTGCTAAAGTGCTTGTGCTCGCTCCATTAAGCAAGGCGAAATTGATTACACCCAATTGTAACATTTAATTTACTTATAGGTCCCTGGTAAAGTGGTACTAGATGTACTCAGGGCCTCTAAAGTAAATGTTACTAGGGAGCCTGCACTACTGATTGTGCCACTCAGTTAAGTAGCCTTTTACAAATGCCACAGTCTATTGTGGCAGCCTGTGTGTGTAGTTTTAAAGTGTCATTTCAACCTGGCAAAATAAACCTTTTGCCAGGCATAAACCTTCATTTTTAATACACATAGGTTACCTCTAGGGTAGGCCCTAGACAACCTATAGGACATGGTGCAGTGAATTTAATAAGATGGAACTACACTTTTAACTTTTACATGTTCTAGCAGTGAAAAACTCTGAAATAATTTTTTCACTACTGCAAGGCCTACCTCACCCAGAGGATGAAATTGGGTTTCCTTATTACATTTAATACGTTTTAACTTTCAGATGGGGGCAAGTAGAAATGTTGAGTTTGGTGTCTAAAGAAGTATAAATGAAACCACTCATTAATGATAAATCTGTATTTTTAAGTCACAACTGTGAAAATGCCACTTTAAAAAAGTGGACATTTTCTTGTTCTAATTGTTTCATGCCTGTAGCTGTTTCTGGGTCACATGTCTCGGTGTAGCTGGCAGTTGGTCATTGTGTATTGCTTCCAGACAGTGGGACAAAGGGAGATAAGTGCTGTGTAGGGTGGGCCATCTCTGACCTGATTGGGGGGTGGAGTTGTCACCCACCATACTTGCATATCACAAAGGCTGTGCCTGAGCACACTCATAAATGGTTTGACACAAGTCTTTTGTGACCCCACAGAAGTTGGGACCAGGGCAGGGAGTCAGTAAATTCCAAGCATCTCAGGGGGTGAAACTCTGCAGAACCTTCTACTTGGAAGGAGGACACCAGGGATAAATACTGGACCATCAGACCCAACTCTTGGGTATGGTGTGATGAGCTCTCTTTCAATACCTGTGTAAGGTGGCTATAACTGGCATCTGCCTCCATCTTGGCTCCGGGAGGTGTAAGTGACTTGAGCTGAGAATCACAGTATGATGAAGGGCTTGTTCATCCACCTCAGGTCTCAGCTGCTGTTATGTTATATACATAGGCCATCTGTCATCTTCCTTTTAATCTATGGGGCACCTCAGGTTTCAGCCGAGAGCTATGTGCAGCTTTAATAGATACATTTTTACATCACAACAATGCTCCAACACCTCAGGGAATGGATCACCTTGACTCAGAGGATTCATCTCCATCCAGCTTCTCAAAAGGAAAGGTAGGTAGTACCTAAACTATTTTCAGTGATCCTTGCTAGCCAAGAGAGGTGTGATGGCTTCAGCAGGGTAGAAAGAATAGAGATTCTATTGTGCGTGTTCAGCAGATGAGAGGGATCACATCTCCATCCACTACAAGCCAAGAGAACCCTCTTGCAGTTGATTAGGGATCCTCTATAACATCTGTGGAGAGGCATATCCCTAATCAAATTAGCTCAAACCACAGCATAGTAGTGGCATTGGGATGCATTGCTGATGCTGTGACTGTGAGAGGGAAAAAAGGTCAAAGCCAAAATGTAAGAATGCTGCCACTTCCCATATCCAGCGACACAGCAAGTGGGACAATGGGGCAACTGGAATGTTTTATGAGGTTCTTATGGAACTAAGAAGCAGGGGATTGAGAAAAGGTTTGATACTCTGTCTGATTAGATTCTTGAGCTCCAGCAGAAAGTCTCTAATTGTGAAGACACCCAAATTTATTTTTCTCAGCAAGCCTTGTGGTTTTCCAGAGAGATAGCCTAATTAGAAATCCAGCTAAAGGA
The DNA here is from genome assembly GCF_031143425.1 of Pleurodeles waltl. Lineage (NCBI taxonomy): Eukaryota > Metazoa > Chordata > Amphibia > Caudata > Salamandridae > Pleurodeles > Pleurodeles waltl. The sequence goes on along the minus strand of NC_090449.1, from coordinate 879,529,346 downwards.
TCTGGAAAGTAGAGTGAGGCACTCTAACTTAAGATTTGTAGGCATACCGGAGCCCAAGGATCAGAATACCATGGCACCTGAGGTTGTGGAGCAATTGATAGTAACTCATACTTCCTGGGAACAAAGACAATCTTACAATAATGCAGCTTATTGAGTTCTGTTTACAACAAAACTGAGTAGCTCAAGACCCAGAAGTATATTGGTAAACTTTGAATATTATAGGGTTAGAAAAAAGATTTTGATGGCAGCAATCAAGAATAAGGAGTACAGAACTCCTATGTGATTCAGTTATGTCTTTCAAGTCAGCAAAAATAAGAATGTTCAAGCAAATGCTTACTATTTTCAATCACTCAGTGCCCAGGCTATTTTGTTATCACCCGCTAAGTTGAAAGTATTGCCAAAGAGGGCTTACAAAGGAGGCTTTCCATGCTTTCTCAGATATTGATTCTGCCCAGCTATTTCTAAATGAGATCCAGAAGCATGTGTGAATATATTTGCGACTGTGGAATGATTTTATTGATTTCTTCCTTTGTCTTGTTAAGTGTTTATTACAATATTGGTTATGAATCCCATCTCTCTATCGGGTGCTAAAAGGCTCAAAACCATTTGCTTCTGATAGATCTATGGCTGGTGAATAGTAATCAAATGGTTATTGGTCAGTCATGCGGTGGGGCGTACATAATTCAGAACTATAATTCCAGCACCTTTTGTTGTGGTTAACACTAATAGGATGAAAGGAGGTTGGGGAAGGTGTTTAAGACCTGACAGAAGGAAGTTGTATGTCACAGGGATGTAGTAGCAAGGATGGTGGCAAGGGTAATGGCCTCCCATTCTCTCTTGTGGCCCATTGCTCGAGCCTAACAGCATATCACCCGTAGGATGGGAAAGGACTTAATGAGAGGGAGTGTACTCTCGCCAAGGGGCTGGGGGTGGAAATGGAGGAGGGGATTGAGCGACGTTTGGGGCCACATGGTTGGGGGGAGAATCCGCATTGTGGGGGTACAAAAAATCAAAAATGGTTTAGAATCCATATTCATGCCATTTGTTTGGGTCAATGCTGGTATTAGTCTTTTTGTTTGTTTCTTATTATTGTATTGAATGTTAATGGGCTAAATAATTACCATAAGAGGAAATCATGGTTATCCTGGGCAGCTAAAAATATGAAAGCAGTCATGTTGCTTCAGGAAACCCACCTTAAGTGCCTGAGTGAATCCAAGGCTTATTTGTGGGCCCTGTTTAAAGTGCTAGCTGTTTCCTCTGCTTCTGCTTCGCATGGTAGGGGTGATATTTTAGTTCCTAAGAAAGCTTTGACTTTGGTTATTAAAACCTTCCAGAATGAAGCGGGCAGGTGGATGGTTGCTGCTGTTAACCTACAATCGCATATTTTTACATTAGTTTCTTATCATGGCCCAATCAATGACAATCCTGAGTCATTGTTCCAATTAAGACTGGCTTTGTTATACTTTCTCAACCCAATTATAATTTGGGTATTTTAATTTACTTCAGTCTAGTGTATTGGATACCTCTAGCTTGGCGACATAAAAAAACAGGTCTTTTTCAGCCCTACGGCATTTGAAGCATGCTCTAGAACTGACCAAGCAAACACAATGAGTCAGGAGTACACTAACTTCTCAAAAAGGTTCTAGTCAGCCACACAAACTGATGTTTTGTGACATTCAGTATTGACCTTGACGGGCTCTACTCTTTTCAACCTAAATGCTTCACTGATCATTCAGTCCTCATATTGGACATCCATTTGCACTCTGAACGTGTAGCATCCCCTAGGTAGTGATTAGACTAATCTTTGTTAGTGGAGGATGATCTTTAGGCCATCATGAGGGAGAAGATAGCAGACATTTTCTAATGAATTTGGCTTTGCCCCTCTTGAACTGGTATGAGAGGATTTAAGGTCACACTTTGAGGGGAAATACAGTCATTACTGGCCTTTAGAAAGGAAATTCAGTCACAGGACCTTATATCTAGGCTGGATAGACGCCGCACTTCATACTGCTCTTGCCCATGCAAGCTTTTCTTATTGAGAGAAGGCAAAACAGGATCTAAGGATTTTTTTATTTCAGGTGGAGCTGATAAATTCTAGAACAGGTAACTTTATGAAGAAGGGGAGTATGGTGGGAAAATATTGGTATGGTGCACCACCTGTAGAGCAGCTTCCGCCCACATTACTAGGCTTTACGACTCTGAGACATTAAAGGTTACTCAGGACCCCCAGAGAATACAACAGCTTTTTAGGAATATTTTAAAGATATTTATACTGGAGTGGCTAAACCAGCTGTTTCTACAATGGCTGAGTACTTTGAGTAATGGTCTCTCACTAAATTACCAGCAGGGGAAGTGGTGAAATTGGCCTGCCCCGTTTCTCTGGAGGAGGAAACAGAGCTGATTAAAAACCTGCCTAAGGGGAAGGCAGCAAGGAAGGATAGGGCCCGATCTGAGTGGTACCAGAACTTTGCAGAGCAGTTCAAGAGCCCAGTGTCAGGGGGTGGTATACTATCCTACTTTTTAAGAGGAGATATTATCTATTTATTAATAAAAGACCAGGACCCAGTGAAGGTAAATTTCTTTCACCCCATAATGATATTCAACTCTGATTATGAACTCTTGGCCAAATTAATGGCCTTAAGAGTAGTTGTACAAATTTCTCTAATTATTCAGAAGGATCATAATGACTTTATTGTGTGATGACAGCTCTGTATCAATATTTATTGGATGAAACCATTGATTACGTTACGGCTAACAGAATTTCAACCTCCTTATTTTATTTTGATGCTGAAAAAGCATGCAATATGGTTTATTGGTCTTTTTTGTTTTCAGTGTTGTAAAGAGTTGGGTTTCCTGAAAAGCTAATAAATCCCTTGAGGAATCTTAATACTGGGGCCAATGCCTTAATGATAATCAATGGGAAATGTACTGGAGGATTCTAGATTACCAGGGGTATGAGGCAGGGGTGCCCACTATCACCCTTATTGTTTGATCTCTATATCAAGCACTTGGCATGCGCTATTAGATCTATGATAGAGATGTTGACGATTACTCTTAATGCACCAAAATTAAAAACTCTCAGTGGATGATCTTGTAGTATATTCCTCCTCCAAACCTCAATCATTTTAAACATTATTCAATGTTATAAATAATTTTGGCAACATTGGGGGTTTTAAAATTAATAAATCTAAAACCAAGCTTTTACTGTTTAACTTCTACAGAGGTGACCTAGCGGCTGAGCAGAATAACAATCCTAAGCGATTCTCTGAGAAGCTTGAAGATTTGTATAAACTAGACATAGATTAGTTAATTGTTAAAATTCAATCACTTTATTAACAAATGAGACCGCGATCCTATATTGATAATAGGGCGAGAAGAAAGGATAAAAATGAAGATACTCCCTTGATAGGATTTTAATTATCTGTGATGCCGTTTGTGATGCTAGAAAAGGTTTTTAAAACGTTGGAAAGTTTAATTAGATAATTTTTGTGAAGAGAACAAACCCCTCTTATCAGTTTTGAAAAGCCTGGTCTCACTAAAGACAAAGGAAGACTAGCAGTGCCCAATTTGCATTGGATCTTATGACGGAGAACTTCTCTTAACAAGTTTGTAACCCTAGATTTGTGAGGTCTGGAATTATGCCAATGCACTCTATGTAATTTCTTGAACTACTCCATTTCTTGTCACCCCCCCCCCCCCCAGTGTGCATGCATTAACCCTAGTGTATTATATGCTTCCAGGGATAACGAGTCAAGAACTACAGTGTTGGGAAGTAGTGTGATTGGTATTTCTAGGTGCCTGAGTCAGCAATGGCAAGCAGGTTGAGCCGAGAAGTGTCAAACTGAAAATCATACAGTATGGAGTGGAGTATTTTTTTGCACTGAACCAACTACTTAGCTACTTCAAGAACATTGATTTGTTGTGACAGGAAAGGAGTAGCTCAGTGGTTGAACATATTTTAGAAAGTGGGGGTTTCAACCCAGAATTAATTAATGGGTTTCTTACCTGTGCATTTCAAAGGCCATAGAGGTTGTTGTTTTTGAATCAACAGACAGGAAGTGGCAGAGGGTGACATCCTCCTGGATTAGTTTCCATGACTGGGAGGAGATTAACCAATTTAATGCCTCTATGCTCCGCAGGGCCATTTTTAGGTTTATGTAGCTATATGGGCAGTGGCAAGTGTATTATACCCCAATGTTTCTTCTTAAAAAAATCAAAGGGTGCCATCAGCTTGTCCTAGATGTGGGAAAGAGAGCTCTTGGACACCTATGATTTGGTGATGCAAAGTGTTAAGAAATTATTGGCAAGTGGTTTTAACAGCTTTGTATAATTATTTACCTGAAATGAAAACTCCTTTATTGGTAATCTTAATGGGTGGATCAAGGCATCTTGGATTAACTTTTAAAGAGGCTAGAAAGGCTTGGTTTAAGCCAGCTTGATAGCTAGATCCATTATTATAATTTATTGGCAATCACCCACACCCAATATATTATCAGTGGAAAGTTAAACTAGACCTAGAGAAAATATATGCATAACATACTGGTTCATTGAATACATTTCACAACATATGGTGTTAATTCACTGATTGGTGGGTCAAGAGGAGATGTAGCGTTTGGTTATTAGATGAGCTATTTTCATTTTAGTAGGGTGAGAGTCTGTGCATTTTAGTAAGCCATTTCTTTTTTCTGTTAGTATTGTGAATGAATAAGTCAGAGATTATGTCATATGAATTTAATTGTACTAGGATTTTGGATGAAGTGTTGCCCCTGCCCACTAGCTGGTATCAGGCATAAATGTGGAATTTCCAGGCACACACTTTAGAACACTCCTGGGCCTGTGGGAGAACAGAAGAGGACTGTTACCAGTGTCTTGTCCTGACAGGAGCCCTGAAAGACTGGACCTTCTCACTCTTGTACCCACGACAGAGAAGCAGACACAAAGGTCAGTTGGCTAACCTTCTGTGTGACTAAAGGGACATAACAAGCTCATAGTGTCCTTTTTGCTTAAAGCTTCGAGCTGACTGGTGACACCCTGACTTGGAGTAGACTTTGGTATTTGTCTATTCCTGTTGCTCTGAGAGTCTTTAAGCTTCTTTCCTGGAGGTTCTGGGGGTGCTTAAAAGTGTACTCCTGGAGATGATTGGTAAAATCTTTTATGAGGACAAAACTTATTTGGTGCGACCCTCACTCTGTCTCAGTCAATCTCTTGTCACCCACCATGAATGATTTTTCAATTTCTTAAAGTTGCCATGCAATAGGCCTGTCAATGTCCTGCAGATGACAGCTGTACCTACTACAATAGACAAGAATGATGTTTGCTCATCTTGTATGTGCTCAACACTTGCTTGAACATTCAAGAGTAAGGAAAAAGCCTTTTTATGCAACCCTATATATAAATTTTTTTAATCGGGGTAGAGACACAAAACCCAAATAGTACTTATGAAAGCTCAGAAAATATAAGGATGAAAGATTCAGAGATTCAAAATTTTACATTCAAAGGGCAGAAATAAGAGCTATCAATGACCAGGCAAAGTCAGAGACTAAAGGCATTTAACAATATTTTACACAAAGAACCAAGCACAAATAGTGTTTGCTCAGGGTCGGACTGGCCAACAATCAATCAGTGTGATGTGTCTGTGTGTGGGGTATTTTTTGGCTGTTTGTGGGCCTATGGTTTGCTGGGCCGGGTTTTACTGTTAATTTAGATGATAGTATAATAACCATTCCCTACAACAAGCTCAAGAAATACAGTCTTGCATACTTTGCAAAATACTTTTACAGAGTGTGTTTTTACAAATTCCAAACTGGCCAATTTATAAACATGACCTATTCTGTTTAGCAATTTAATTCACAAATGGAGGGGCTACTTCTTTGTCACTCAAGCTTTTTTACATCAAAACATGTTCTGCTGTTCCAATGGATATTTAGAAATTCAGTTTAAAAATCCAAATTTCAAGGGTAATTTTCTAAACAACACTATTGTTGGGGAGCGATTCTCTAGAGTCACACAGTTGTCAAGTGATTAATGCTCATGACCCAACAATCCCACCACAGATTTTCACTCTTGACATCATTATATTCATTGTCTGGATCTAAAGCTCATTATGTTAGATAACTGAAGTTCTCTGTAATCATTGGACCCTCATCAACAAATACTGTTGTTTAGAAAATTATCGTTGCTTACAGAAGTGTGACTAAGGAGAAACACTCACCCACAATTGCTGTATTTAGAAAATTTACTTCACTTAGAGGAAGATTCTTTAGGTAAAGAGCCTTCACTAGGTGAACTTGCACAATTTGTTGATAACCGGTTTCAGTGATTTATCTAGTCTATTTAGATTTTATGGAATATCAAGACCTGGAGCATTTCTATTTTTAAACTAAATGTACAAAAGTGACAAATGTCCCTTGGAACAGCAGATCATTTATTGAATGTAAAAAAGCTTGAGTGGTAGGTGATTGAAGATCGTGAAGGCAATTGAAGATCCTGAAGATGGGAAATTTGAGTTAGAGTGAGAACAAAAGGTTTTCAAAAACTGCATTTAGATGATTATGGGACATTCATCCACCAATGATTGATTATTTTGTTGTACTCAGTTTCTGGTACCTCTCCAGTTCCCAATGCAGCCATTGTGCTTTCGGTTGCTACCACGTTGGTCCTGAGGATGACCTTGTATTAACTGAATCCGAGTTAAAATGTTGACAACACACTAGAGGACTGATGTTGATGAGAATAATGTATCTGTTTTACTCCAGTCTTGAGTCTTGTTGTTAACATTGCATCTAATATCATCCCCTTGCCTGTAAGTTTTGTAAGAAGCATCTGCACACTTTATTTACGGATATCACTATTCAATGTGCCTTTTTGTGTTGGAGCACCTATACTTTGAACCAAGTCTTAATCAACAATCAAAGATCTATTGCAATGATGCTATGATTATACAATAAAGTGTGTCTAGATATGATACCAATATATTTTTTCATTTTCTTGCCAGAAGAGGCTATGCTTATTCCTCTCTCAGTGAATCACTATTTTGTATATTAAATATTTGACCAGGTTCCCATGATCACAGGGCCAACCAGTAATTCTTGCACATAGTTTCTGTCCCAGTCTGACCATGTGCTTGCTCTTGTTTGAGATTGATTGGAAAGGCAAAGGGAACATGAAAAGAAGCATTAGCATATCTGGGTTTAAAGTAGTAACTTGTTCAGCCTAATCACACTAAAGACAGAAAAAAAAGAAAAAAAAAGGTTGGTTTATATTGAAAGCACCTTTGCATTCACTGGTGTTCAGTTTTGTTTCTATGACAAATAAAGTTTGGAAATCAAGGGAGCCTTAATTTTATTCCTTCTTTAGTAACTATGACATACAAAAAAGAACTATAATGATGCCTACTCTTCCATCTTTCTTTTGACATAAGGAAATGAAGGGCTGCTTGAAAGCAAAGGCAGCTGCTAATATAGACAAACTTTTGTGTCTAGACAAGAACAAAATACCCAGCAGAACTAATGAAAAGCCACTGGGAGGAAAGGGCAGATGGGGTGAATGAAGAGAACATATAGGGGAAAGATGGTAGGAAGGAAGAACTGCAGTACCCTTCTTTACAGCTGTGGTTACCTGGTGTGGATCTGCACTGTAAAACTGGGCCAGGTGTTTTTGTACTGTGCAATTTTCCTTCTAAAAGCACTGGACCACAAGAATGAGAATTATTCCAGCACTCATCATAATGGTCTAAGTAACTTACATACAGTAGATCTATTTGACATCTGTGCTCTCAAAAACTGGAAACTAACTGTGCGAAAGTGCCTCTTTTGACAAGGTTAGCCTCCATTTTTTTCCTGGGGCATGATGTGGTTTCAAATTGTAAGTGCCTTGGGCCCCTGCTAAATAGGTTACCAGGGCCAGATCTCTTTCCCCCAAACTGCAATGTGATTAGCACTTCAGCCACCCCTGTAAATCCATAGTAAATGGTACCCCGGATACCCAGAGCATGGGTACTGAAGAGGGGCCCCCAAAGCTGCAGCACAAATTGTGTCACCTTGAGAGGACCCACACCAGCCTAATGCAAACTGCCATAGCAATTTGCATGAGAAGAGGTCCCCTAAATTGCAAACTCAACATGGCACTCACCATGGGCGCCATATCCACCAACACTTCATGCAATATTGATAAGCACCCCTGTAGCAGGCCTTACAGTCCTAATGCAGAGTGACCTATAATGCATGTGAAGGCATATATGCATGAGCAGATATGCCCCTACTGTGTATTTGCTAATTCTTAGACATAGTTAGTATACAGGGAAGCCATAGTAAATGCATGTGCTGGACACTGGTCACTACAAGTTTCCCCACTACAGGATAGCCATTCGGAACCCTGGTTTGTTTGGTCTCAAACAAAATGGAATAAATAATCCTCCCTTATGCCAGTGTGGGATCTATTATAAAATATACCCAGAGAGCATCTTAGCGGTACCCCTGTAAAACATAACAGTCCTGCCATTGTTGCTGACCGGTCTTAGCCTGACGCCACCACCAGATATAATTATTGGCTCCTGGGTGAGAGCCTTTGCGCTCAAGAGCCAGAAGACAAAGCATTTCCTGGGCGAAGGTGTCATACCTCCTCCCCCAGGCAGACAGCCTGCTCCAGTGGTCAGTTTCAAAGGCTTTGCCACCTTTGAAATTTGACCCCAGCCTCTGCTGCTACCAGCAGAAGGCAGCCCCACAACTTCTACCCCCACTTTAGGTGGGAAAACTTGCAGGAAACTTAGAAAGAACAGGGAGAGTGGCCACTCCAAGCCTGCACCACCCTTTAGGTGTAGCAGGCAGGGTGGCCACTTCATTTCAGGTTCCTCCATCTTGGATGGCAGGAAAAATAGCCAGTTAGGGTCAGGGTTGTGTCCCTTTCCCACAGGAAGTGGTCACGTAGTGGGTGTAGCCACCCTATGGTATGTAGACCCTTAGCCACTACCAGATACTCTCCCTAATGCTTCCTCAATACAGTATTTAGATGGCATCCCCTGACCAAGACCTCAGATTCGATGGACACAAGAAGACCAGGACAAAGAAGACCCAAGACATGAGAACTGAAGTCCTGCAGCATAAAGAGAAAGCTCCAAAACACTGCCTGCTGCCCTAAGGACTTGAAAATCTTCGTTGCAGTGTTGCCTGGAAACCTGAAGGACTCTAAAAAAAAACAAAGCACCCTCAGCCTTCTAAAAATCACCAAGAACTTCCCCCAGAGTGAAGGTATCCCTCTCCTGCACCCTGCAGACAAGGAAGCCATGAAGTGTGGTTTACAGACCTACTGTTGACCAATGACTCCAATGCAGTAGTCTAGCCAAAACCCATAAAACAACTCTGAAGGTCCAGACCTGCTTTCCTACCAAGTTTGGTGGCACTAGGACTGTCCAGGGCTGTTTTGTACCAGAACTCGGGGTACCGGACCCCAATGGCAAACACCCAGAAACGGAGACTCTCAAAAGCACAGAAGCAAGCACCCTGTCAAAGTACTTCAGGACACCCAAGATCCACTCCCTGAGTGGCCCTGCTGACTTGCAATCCACCCTCGAACTTGCCTGCTCCTGACCATGAGGACTCCGAGATGCACAATGCCTGGCTTACCTATCAACACTACAAATAGCCTTCCTGGCCCGACACTGACCAAACAGCTGTGCTCTCATGGTCCCCAAGTCCTTGTGACCTTCTCCTTCCAAATAGACCCTTCGGACTTATATTCAAGTCCCCATGTGTAGTGTGTTTCCAAGTGGCGCCCTTCTCTTTGAGCTCCAACTCCAGGATCTTCAGCCACTGCTCCCGCTCAAACTGGGAAATGGCTAAACATCTCCTGCTGGACCATTGGAACTTCCACAACCTTACCCTAAAAGTAGAAGGTGACACTTGTGAGAGCATTGACTGAATTTATATGAATTTTTCTGTTTCCTCCCATTGATTCCTATGGTGCGTAATTACACATAAAAACATTGCATTTTCCAAACTTCGAAAATTCATAGCTAAAAAAGTACTTACCTTGTAACAATGTTCTTGGTCTTAAAAATTCTATAAGAATCTATATTATTATTTTTTATTGGTCTCTAGTTATTCCTCTGAGTGTGTGTCTCCATTTATTGATACTGTGAGTACAACAAATGCTTAGCTTGACTCCTAAATTACCCTAACTGCTTGCCCACACTATCACAAAAATAGAGCATTAAGTGATCATTTTCTTACCTCTGAATACCAAGGTGTTGTGTGGACTCTCTGCACAGTGCATGTCATTTTTGTAAACTATATAGAGAGCCAGCCTCCTACACTAACAACCAGGGGCATAGCTACAGGGGGGTATTTGTGGTGTTACACCCCCTAATTAATGTATTTTCTTGCACACAATTGGGCACAAGTGCTTTCAATCAGGTATGGTGAAGTGTCTATAGGCTTTCACCAGGTATTTTAACATGAACACAGACAAAAAAAACGCACACACATTCTCCCTCTCTCTCTGTTTTGAAAGTTTTCAAAAGTGATGGTTATTTTACAAAATATTGTGATTTCTCTTGCTTGGTACCCAGACCAATCTGCACTTTCTCCCTTTGCACTGCCCCTTAAGCCCCTATCATGCACCCACCTTATTATATAATGTATTTTAACATTATGTCCCTCATTACAACATTGGCGGTAAGTGCCGCTTACCGCCATGCTGACTGCCGCCAACATACCGTGACCGCGGCAGTATACCGCTACCCGTATTATGACCCACACATAGAAATCTGCCACTATACAGACACACACACAAGTCCGCCAGCCCAGAGGTCAGTGATAAACCTACACCGTTACGCCAACAGAAATACGCCCATAGCATCATGACCCACGAATCACTGCAGCGGTCATTTAACTGCGGTAATCCATTGGCGCACACACTGCTGCGCTCAAAATACACACACACTAACAAAACAACACTGCATTGGACAATTCAAAATACACACACCTGATACACATACACACACCACACCCACAACTCTATAAAACACACACCCACAATACCCACAACCCTTTATGACCCAAAGATTTTGGCAAGTGACAGTGAGACAAGCCAGGGACACCCACTGAATCTGAGCGACAAAACACCATCACCCATACACCATCCATGCACCTCACAGCACACACCCCAACACATCACCCAACACACCCTCACATATACCACTCACACTACACCCATGGCACCACAAAGACACTCCAGGTTCTCAGAGGAGGAGCTAAGGGCCATGGTGGAGGAAATCATCCGGGTGGAGCCACAGCTATTCGGATCACAGGTGCAGCAGACGTCCATTGCTAGGAAGATGGAGCTATGGCGGAGAGTCGTGGACAGGGTTAATGCCGTGGGACAGTACCCCAGAACAAGGGATAACATCAGGAAGAGGTGGAACGACCTACGGGGGAAGGTGCGTTCTGTGGTTGCGAGACACCAGATAGCTGTACAGAGGACTGGCGGTGGACCCCCGCCTCCTCCCCCACAACTAACAACATGGGAGAAGCAAGTCTTGGTGATCATGCATCCTGAGAGCCTCGCAGGAGTAGCAGGAGGACTGGACTCTGGTAAGTCAAATATTTACTACTTCATCCCCCCACCCCACCTGCATGCCTTCACATACTCCCACCCTCACCCTCACACCCAACAACCCACAAATACCCCACTAACACACCCACACATCCCAAAATCAAGCCCTGCATGTAAAATCAATGCATGGACACCCATCTCCAAAGCATGTCCAGTAGAGAGACTCACTCATGCCCTAAAATCACTAATCACACAAGGGACACTGCAATAATGCAAGCACAGGAGTAGAGTGTAACTCACCCATTGCACAAGATGGCACACACAGATACAGTAACTATGCATTTACAGCCCAACAGGACCCATACCCAACGTCACCAGACAGGTGGTGCCAGACATATCCAGTCCCCCCACAGAAGAGGCCCACAGTGATGACAGCATCTCTGCATGCCTGGATCAAGATGACCAGCCCGGCCCATCAGGGACCTCTGGACAGTCAGTTCCCCTGACACAGTCACAAACCACCACAGAACCTCCCCCTTCAGAAAACACCACCACAGCACCCACCCAGTGGGCCCATCCCTCTGTCCCCAGGACACATCAATCAGCAGTGTGTCCACCACTACAAGGAACCCAGGCAACCCCACTAACACAGGATGATCAGGGACCTGGGGACAGTGGCAGTGGGCACACGGTTCAGGGGACAGAGGCACAGGATAACAGGGAAGCTGGGAGGACTGCTGTGCTACAGGGGAAGGACAGGCCCAGGGAATCCACTCTCCCCGAGGCAGTCTCCAACATCATGGGAGCTTACCACCATTCCCAGAAGACCATGGGCATGGATCTGGCCAAGTTTCAGGAGACCCAGCGGCTGCAGGAGGAACACTACCTGGGGATCCGGGGGGACTTGATGTCCATCAACACCACCCTGGTCACCATTGCAGGGATGCTGGCAGACCTTCTCAACACCAGGAGGGACACAGTGGCACACCAAAGGGCCCCTGACACTAGCCTGGCCAATGAACAGCCCTCCATCTCCGCCGGCGCTAGTGGACAGGAGGCACCGCCACAAGAACAACTGGCCACCAGCACCACACCCCCTGCAGATGGAGAACCACCCGCAAACGGTCCCTGACATCCAGGAACAAGACAGAGAACATTGCTAAGACCCCCGCCAGGAAATAAGCCCCTCCTGAATGCCACCCTTCTGTCCCACTTTGTCACCCTGTCCTCCTTAAACTGCCATTGCTCCACTTCCTATGCCCCATTGGACAATGCACCTGTGAAACAAATAGACTGGAGTCTGCCATGGACATTCCTACACCATCACCCCAGCCCATTTCATACACCCCTCCACTTATTTGCACAGAAATAAACACACTTGAATCACAAAACAATCTGCAGTCTGTCTGTGCTTTCACTAATGTGTAATTGCAAAACCCCTGAATATAGCAATGCCAATGCACTTGTTCACATACCAATATAACACAGCTGTAGGCCAGCAGTAAACATAGCAGAGGGCACAAAGTGGGACCCAGATCTGTGAAATTGAAAGGCAAAGTAACAAGTCAGGGTCCAAACACTGTGTGAAAATGACGGGCTTATGCTAGCACCAACAATAGTATGAGATGTGGGAAGCAGTTACATCTTTTTACCTGTGTCTCACTGGAAGTATTGCATGATGATGTTTTTTCGGTTGTCCACATCTTCTTCTTCTGCCTCCTCTTCTTCACTGTCCACAAGCTCCACAGCTGCCACAAGACCACCATCTGGCCCATCCTCCTGCAGAAAAGGCACCTGGCGTTGCAAAGCAAGGTTGTGCAGCATACAGCAGGCCATGATTATCTGGCACACCTTCTTTGGTGAGTAGTATAGGGAGCCACCTGTCAGATGGAGGCACCGGAATCTGGCCTTCAGGAGGCCGAAGGTGCGTTCTATAATCCTCCTAGTTCGCCCATGTGCCTCATTGTAGCGTTTCTCTGCCCTTGTCCTGGGATTCCTCAATGGGGTCAGTAGCCATGACAGGTTGGGGTAACCAGAGTCAGCTGTAAATGTCGAGGGACAACTGTTGGACACACACTAACCCTTAGGGACAACCCCATACCACACACCTATGTCAACTGTGTTGGGACTTTTCCCTCACCTATTAGCCACACACAGTGCCTCTGGAGTTGCCCCGTCACATAAGGGATGCTGCTATTCCTCAAAATGTAAGCGTCATGCACAGAGCCAGGATACTTGGCATTCACATGGGAGATGTACTGGTCTGCCAAACACACCATCTGCACATTCATGGAATGGTAGCTTTTCCGGTTTCTGTACACCTGTTCATTCCTGCGGGGGAAATGCCACATGTGTACCATCAATGGCACCAATGATGTTAGGGATATGTCCCAGGGCGTACAAATCACCTTTCACTGTGAGCAAATCCTCCACTTGAGGGAAAACGATGTAGCTGCACATGTGTTTCAGCAGGGCAGGTAACACTCTGGACAATAAGTTAGAGAACATTGGCTGGGACATCCCTGATGCCATGGCCACTGTTGTTTGAAAAGACCCACTGGCCAGGAAATGGAGTACAGACAGGACCTGTACTAGAGGGGGGATTCCTGTGGGATGGCGGATAGCTGAAATCAGGTCTGCCTCCAACTGGGCACACAGTTCCATGATTGTTGCACGATCAAGTCTGTATGTGATAATGATGTGTCTCTCTTCCATTGTCGACAGGTCCACCAGTGGTCTGTACACCGGAGGATGCCGCCATCTCATCACCTGCCCCAGCAGACATGCCCTATGGAGGAGAACAGCGAGCAGAGGGTCATCCAACACTTAGGTATCACAATGTGTTATTTGCTAAAACTAAGGTAAATCGCAATGTGCCAGTATCTGTCTGTATTCAGGGGCCTAGATAGGCGTGACACAGTATTTTCCCATCCCATGTGGCCCCCTAAATGGCAGCTGCCTGACCTGTAAGGTCAGACCATGGGAAATGAGGTAACTGCACTGGCGTTGTACACTGTGGCGGTCGAAGACCGCGCGCAATTCAGCATTGGTTAACATTGGGCCCTATGAGTCCCAGGAGCCAATGACGATGTACGCCGGCGGTGACGGTACGCACCGCCACGGACGTGACCACCATTTTCTTAATGTTCACTCACTTGATACCTGACCTTCAACAGGAGAAGACCTACACTGCAAGCTGCTGCTGTGACCTGTGTCTGGAAGCGACGATGGCTACAGTGTCTGGGGAAAGGGCCCCTGCCTTCACTTCAGAGGAGTTGGAGAAACTGGTGGATGGGCTCCTCCCCCAGTACAAGCAACTGCACGGTCCTCCAGACAAACAGGTGAGTACACTGTGAGCATGGTGGATGGCACCTGAGTGTATGGAGTGTTGTGGATGGAAGAGGGTGGGGAGGGGGACAGGCCAGCATGTCAGGATTGTGTGTGTGTTATGGCAGGGCCGGGGGGAGGTGTTTGGCAATGCGTGAGATGAAATGTATTGGCTAGAAACATACATTTTTACTTCACTTTTCCTCTAGGTCAGTGCCCGCCAGAAGAAGGGTATTTGCCGTACCATCGCCAAGGACGTCTGGACCCTGGGGGTCTACCATAGACGGAGCACCCACTGCCGTAAAAGATGGGAGGACCTGCGCCGCTGGAGCAAGAAGATGGTGGAGGCCCAGCTGGGGATGGCCTCCCAATGTGCAAGGGGTGCCCGTCGCACCATGACCCCCCTGATGTACCGGATCCTGGCGGTGGCCTATCCGGAGTTGGATGGGCGCTTGAGGGCATCACAGCAGCCACAGGGGGTGAGTACACTCTAATTCAGCTGACTCTGCGCGCATTACGAGGTGTCTGGGTGGGGGAGGTGGGCTGTGGGTTCCCCTAGGCCAGGGCGAACTTGGTAGGCAAGGTCCCTTGATAGGCAGGCTCTGTGGCACCCCAACCCCACTACTGGTAATAGCCATCTACACCTAGTCAGGCTCCTGTGACTTCCAGGTGTGCAGCAATTGGGCTTAGGCCTCATCCCCCATGGCCATGTGAATTTGCTAGGAACTGTTACTGCATGGCTTAGTGCATAGGGTTGCTCCCTGTGTGTTGTGTCCGCCAACGGCAGTGGTGTTGCATGCACTGAACATATGTTTCTTCTGTCTTCTCCCCCTTTTTGTTTTGTCTACCTGTTCTTGCGTGCAATAGCATCATCTGGCGGAGGAGCAGTGGCAGCTGAGCAGGAGGGAGCTGCAACCCACTTGGCCCTGGAGGGTGAAGCAACAGAGTCTGAAGCCGCCAGTGGGACGGAGGGAGAGGGGAGCTCCACGACGGGGACAGGAGCAGAGACCAGCGACAGCGACTCCTCCTCTGATGGGAGCTCCCTTGTGGTGGTGGGCAACTGTGCCCACCGCATCAACAGGTACAGCTGCCACCCCCTACCAGCACCACCCTCCCAGAAGCCCCTCAGCGTGTGTCACGTGCCCACTCACCCAGGAGGGTGGGCATCTCCTTCG
Organism: Pleurodeles waltl; assembly: GCF_031143425.1. NCBI lineage: Eukaryota > Metazoa > Chordata > Amphibia > Caudata > Salamandridae > Pleurodeles > Pleurodeles waltl. The sequence continues at coordinate 879,513,294 of NC_090449.1, read as the reverse complement.
CCCCAGGCACCTCAGGCCCTGTCCCAGTCAGCCCTGCTGCCCTCAGTGAGGAGGCTATTGGCCTCCTGAGATCCCTCACTGTTGGGCAATCTACCATTTTGAATGCCATCCAGGGTGCTGAGAGTCATTTGCAACAAACAAATGCATATCTGCAGGGCATTCATTCTGGGCAGGCGGCCCAACAGAGAGCATTTCAGGCTCTGGCCTCAGCACTGATGGCAGCCGTTGTCCCTGTGTCCAGCCTCCCCCCTCCACCTTCCTCCACCCAGACCCAATCCCCTGTACCTCAGCCTCTCCCAAGCACACCATCAGACCAGCATGCACACTCATCAACACACAAGAGTGGACGTGGCAAACATAAGCACCACACATCCCACAAGCACTCACACAAGCACCATGCCCATGCAGACACACCAACATCCACTGCCTCCACTGTGTCCTCCTCCTCCACGTCCTCCTCCTCCCTCCCTGTCTCGTCTCCACTCACACCTGCATGCACTACATCCTCAGCCACTACCTCCATCACCAGCACGCCCATCACCACACACCGCTCATGTGCAATCACCACCCTACTACCATGCACACATCCCCAGTGTCCTCTCCCAGTGTGTCTCTGAGCCCTCCTCCCAAAGTACACAAATGCAGGCACACACCCACCCAACAGGCATCCACCTCACAACAGCCTCTGGCCCATGCACCTTCACCCAAATTCAGCAAACGTACACCTCCTACAACCACTACTTTTTTCCTCCACTCCCAAACCCCCTCCATCTTCCCATCCCAGTGTGTCTAAAAAACTTTTCCTGGCAAACATTGACCTCTTTCCTTCACCTCCCCCCCGTCCTTCCCCTAGGGCCAGGCTTTCCAGGTCCCAGCCCAGCACCTCAGCAACAAAATCCCCCGGCACAGTGGTGACAGCAACTGCGGGGTCATCGAGTGCGCAACCCATCAGGGCTGCCAGTGTGCCACCTTGCGAGGCCATGGACATTCCGCCACCTGCCAAGGTGAAGAAGGTGCCCACATCCCGGAGGGAGAAGCCACACCTACCAGCCACCAAGGGCTCCGCCAAAACAAAAGGGGACAGTGGCAAGACACCTGCGGCACCATCAAAGGTGGGGAAGGGACAAAAGCAGAAGAGCAGGACAGGGCACGGTGGCTCAGACTGAGGGAATAGTGTCACCCCTTCTGTCAATGACTACACCAACCTGTATGGCAGCGAACACCGCAACCTGCCCCGCCACCAGCACCGCCACCTGCACTGCCACCTGCCCCGCCACCAGCACCACCACCTGCACGTCTGCAGCCTCAGCAACAGTCCCCAGCATCTTCCCCAGTGGGCAGCCGTCGAGGCTGCAGGAGACGTCCTGCTGTGTCCCTCAACAGGTGCTGACGCATGCACCACCGCCAGCACCGCCGCCACAGACACCGCCGCAAGCACCGCCACCAGCCCCGCGACGTGCTCGGACAGTGGCACCACCGCTGACATGGCTACCATCCCCAGTGGTCAGCCGTCCGAGGCTGGAGGAGACTTCCTGGACCCTGGCCAGCTTCCATGAGGCATGACTCTCATCACTGTTTGCACCTGCAGGTGGAAGGCGAAGCCGCAGCAGGGTGGAGTATGTCTCTGCCTCCATGGCCTATCATGCTACCTGTTCCTAGGCAATCACGTGGCACACACACCCAGGTGAGGGAATTGGACCAGCCACACTGCATGTGGAGCACTCTGGGCACAATGCCCCCTCCACAACCAGTGGAGATTCACATCCACTACCTCAGTCCTTGGCAGGATGAAACACTCTGGGCACAATGCCCCCTCCAGAACCAGTGGAGAAAGGCATCCACTACCTCAGTCCTCATCAGGATGAAGCACTCTGGGCACAAAGCCCCCTCCATAACCAGTGGAGAAAGGCATCCACAACCTCAGTCCTTGGCAAGAAGAAGCACTCTGGGCACAAAGCCCCCTCCAGAACCAGTGGAGATTCACATCCACTACCTCAATCCTTGGCAGGGTGAAGCACTCTGGGCACAATGCCCCATCCAGAACCAGTGGAGAAAGGCATCCACTACCTCAGTCCTTGACAGGATGAAGCACTCTGGGAACAAAGCCCCCTCCAGAACCAGTGGAGAAAGGCATCCACTACCTCAGTGCTAGGCAGGATGAAGCACTCTGGGCACAAAGCCCCCCCCCCCCAGAGCCAGTGGAGACTGTTGTCCACTTGAGAGACTGTGGCTTTGCACTCCCGAGGATACAGCAGTTGGCAAACCACCCACTGGAAAGACTTGTGAGATTGTGGCTTTGCACTCCCCAGGATAGAGCAGCGGGCAAAGCACCTACTGGAAAGACTTGAGAGACTGTGGTTTTGCACTCCCCAGGATAGAGCAGCGGGCAAACCACCCACTGGAAAGACTTGTGAGACTGTGGCTTTGCACTCCCCAGGATAGAGCATTGGGCAAGCCACCCACTGGAAAGACTTGAGAGACTGTGGCTTTGCACTCCCCAGGATACAGCAGTGGGCAAACCACCCACTGGAAAGACTTGAGAGACTGTGGCTTTGCACTCCCCAGGATACAGCAGAGGGCAAACCACCCACTAGAAGGACTTGAGAGACTGTGGCTTTGCGCTCCCCAGGATACAGCAATGCGCATGGATCCCCCTTGTGCAGCAGTGCCGTTGTGCATTCATCCGGCTGAGGTGCCCCCTCTCCCCTTCCTCCTGAGGTGCCTGTTTAATTTCGATCTGATGCCCCTGCAGTGTTCTCTCTGTTTCGAGTCAGGTATCTTGTGTTTACTTTGCCCATGCATTTTGGGACCACTGGTCCATGGACAATGATTGGTACACTATCCGGACTTGTGTAGTTAGTGTACATATTTGCATATACTGATTTTTTAACTTTCACTATCTGATTTTTCATGATTACAATCCTTACAATCATTTAATTTTTGTCCTTGCATTCTTCCAGGGGGTGGGGGGTGTACATGTAATGTTGCTGCATGTATTTATGTGTATGGTGTTGTGGGTGAGGGTGGGGGTGGGGGTATTGCGTGTTGCGTGTATATGTCACTCTTCTTTCCCTCCCCCCCCTCCCCTGGGTTGTAGGTGCAGTACCCACCTTGGTCATCAACGGCATCTGTCCTGCTCCTGATACAGCAGGAGGAAGACCAGCATGGGCAGTACGTGTAACTCGGGCTTCATGGCGCCCTGGTTCCTCGTTGGGTGTCCAGAGGTGAGTGGTTTCCCTTCTGTGTACTGTTTCTGCCGTGCTTTTGATAGCATTGGTTCCGCCCCGGAAAAGGTGGCGGATAGGCCTGTTGTTATACGGTGGGCGGTACTTTGTCCTCCGCCTGTCTGTTGGCGGTTACCGCCGCGGTGTTTGTTTCTACTGCCGTGGCGGTCGGAGTGTTAAAGTGGCTGTCTATGTTGGCGGTTTCCGCCATGGTCGTGATTCAATTTTTTTTACCGCCGGCCTGTTGGCAGTATTACCACTGCTTTAACACCGACCGCCAGGGTTGTAATGAGGGCCTTAATGTCTTCAGCTCTTGTCAGAGGTTAAGTTAAATGCATGGTAGTGTTACCAAGTTTCTTAAACTCTTTAAACAATAGCAAAGAGCGATAGTCACCCATGCAGTGAAACACATACATTCCTTAAGTGCAGAAGGCTGTGTAGCTCCTCCCCTGTCTTCTTGTCATTGTTTAAAACTTGACACATCTCTGGAGGTGTAAACAGGTCAGCCAGTCTATGTTTTCAAGTCTCGCTCATAGTTGGGCCTATGAACTGTCAGGGTATGTAGTGAGCGCTTCTCTGTCCAAGTAAAACTCTTCACCCTTTTGAACACACCATAAAACAAACAAAAACATGAAAAGAACCAATATTAATTGATTTTTAATGTGTGGTAACCTATGCTTCTTTTGCCAACTGTTGAAATGTTTGGTAGCTTTTCTCTCAGCAGAACACTACTAAAAACTCAATGTCCCAGACGTCTTAGCAACTGTTACTATCACATACCTCCCAGATTTGCTTAGAATAACTTGCCAGAATAGCACTTCAGAAATTTTCAATGCTTTGTAGATACAGGGGCAGCTATTAGGTAGCAACCCGCCTCTTATAGCTGCACCGCAGATACTTTGTTTATGCATCAGTTAAAGAAAGAATCCACAAGCAAATTGGGGGTAAAGCCCGCAGGCTGGTGAAAAACAGGTATCATCCCATCTGAGGTAGCCTAGGCGAGTAAGGCTCGTTCTCTCTGGTCTCCGACTGTGATGTCTGACTCGTGTCTGAGCGATGTGGTGCTGCCGGTGTCTGTGGAGTCACTGCAGATGGTCCCCGGGTTTATGGCGGCCACGGTGGTTGCAGGAGTGCTACTCGGAGGCCTCGCTGGTACCCTGCTCTGCTCGTTCGTGATCCTGCCCCACTTAAGAAAGAAGGAAGCGTGCTTCCCAGCTGGGACTGACTTCACTTCGGAAAAGCAGCGATTTCTTACCCCGCTCAGAATATGTTGCATCAGATAAATGAAAATCAGATGGTATCATTAACGTCTTTAGGCATTCTTGTATTTCCCTTTATTCCTCTCTTTGTAAGTAGTAAGTACTCTTTTAGATTGCTTTATTAAAGTGCATATATATAGATTTGCATATCTGTGCAAATTGTAGTTGATTTTAACGATACAAAGATTGGCAAAACGTAAAGAAAAACAAATTCAAACATTCCGTCTACAGTTGAAAAGCCGGAGGTGCAAAATAGCTCGCCTTGATTTGCAGCACTTCATAGACTATGAAACAAGGCAGTAGGCATAACATCAAAATAGCTCCCACCTTGAACCATACCTTATTAGCATCTCGAAGAGTTTCCTATACCCTTTCATCGTCCTTCCATTAACTTGCCTTTTCGCGTATCCATCTACACATCCATCAATCCTCCCATCCCCCCTTTATTCATCGACATATGCATTCTTCCACAATCCCCCATCCGTCAGTTTATACATGTACCCATTTATCTTTTTAGCCATTGATCCTTTCACTAACCTATCACCTATCTTTCCACCAATCAGCCACTCAGTCTGTTATTTATCGTTCCATAATTGCTCCATCAATTCATCAATCCAGGATTTATGTGTCATTCACAATAGTGTACATTTTTATTTTTACAAAAAAATAGATTATTAATAATCACATAGGTGAAACCTAATATATTTACCACTGCTTGTTTGCCCCAGTCTGCATACTGTGAGTAAACAGAAAAGCGCACATGTTATATGCACCAGGGTGTTTACTGGCGACATTTTCTGTTTCATTCTAAATTGGGGGCTCTGGGCTTTGGACTCTTTATCAGATATGGCAGGTGCAAATGGCACTTTTATTTCCAGCTGTTTATTTTAATGAATCTATTGATCTATTTCTTCTTTTGGACATTGTTTGCTTTGGACGGTGTACGTTACATCCCGGTACCAACATATGAATAGCAAAATAACCTCAATGTTCATGTTTGTTAAGTCATAAAGGTTGCTTTATCTGAACCAAAAGGTTTTATCTTTTCTTTCATTTAATTTTTTTGGTTTAGTCAAAAAACGTGAGCAATTTGCCGAACACGGGAAGGCATTCTCCTTTCAGTTCTGCAGTTAAGTAACTAAATATAATGTCTGCCAAATAAAATCCAAAACGAATATTACAGAAATACAATACATTAGTAAGAAATGCAAAGGTTTTTTTCAGAAAACCAAGTCAGCAAATGAATGTGATACTCATCACCTTCACGTTTAAGCGTGGAACCTTTTACCATATCACTATTCTAAATATTCGATATATGTTTCAAATAACCTGCATCTCAATTCTTCATGGGTTGGCACTTCCTAATGCGCTTCATGCCTCTCGTAGCTTCTTCCCCAGGGTTGACGCGGAGCTCCATTTGCACACCATGCATCAGCAGTAGCATTGATGATAACTTCACATTTAGATGGTGTATCTTGAAAATTAGCTGCTGGAATATGCTTTGTGGAAACATACAAACGCAGCAGAAACAGATTAAGAGGTTCATCAAAGCTCTCATTATTATGCGGATGATATGGCTAGCTGCACACATCTAATACATTACAATTTGCAACACAAACATAGATCACTTCTTTTATTATTGACACTTTTTAAAGAAAGCCCCAGCTGTGAGCAGCGGGACGGCCATTGATGGCAAATGACTCTTTCAAACAAAGAAAAAATGCAGGAGGGTATAATTCCGATTATCATGTCTTAGTCGATCCATCTACTGCAAATGTTTCAGTTTTGAGTGGTTCTCCCTCTTTAGGCCATCATTACGAGTTCAAGGTTAAATTCAGATCCTTGTGCAAACCCGAGTTTTCACAGGGATTGGAATTAGGGTTGTGTGATAATTATCACACCCTCGTAGTTTTCCCCTGAAAAATTAGGACAAGTCAAAACTGCCGAAAGTTTTCCGGATAAACGCACGGTTTTAGTCAGCACATGTGGCTTTTGGTGTCATAACTACCGAAACCTGCATCCCAGTCCCTAAAAACGTGTAATCAGTTGATATTTATTGCACCTGATAATTTCGGGCTCTGTGAAATTGGATTTTATCGTTTGTGATAAATATCAGAGAATTCATCGGCAGCTCATAGTGAAGGCCACCGTCTTGGATGGACTACATACATTCTTTGTAATTGTGGCACTGGTCTGACTGTTGTGGCATCCTTTATAGGTTCTGAACTCTGCCTTGTGCCTGGACATACGGCTCGAAGGTAGAACTGGGGTTCTCTGGCCCTCTTTACGAGGGGACCACATATTTAGAGTACCTAATAAAATCTGATTCTGCTGTATGGGCATTCATTGGGTGCAATAAACACCACCCAGTTTTTCCATGATAATGTTAAATGACAAGCATATTTTTTTGCTGCTCCGACAAAATCAAAATGTTCTGGCCACATTTTTCCTGGTGATATAAGCAGGCGTTGACTTGCCGCAATATATCCAGGAGATACTTTTTTAATAACAATTCGCATGATTCCAATATGTGCTGCAACAAGCGTTACTCCACATTTCGGAATTTAAAAGCCAGCTTGTAATGAGGGCCTCTGTGTCCTCCAATAGCTACCTGGGCCACAATGCTGTTTAGGGTACTCTATATGGCTTTTCATGTCTGCAAAATGGTACATTTTCCCTTACTGAAAAAGAATCTGCCCCTTAATGACAGCAACATTCAATTACCTATTACCATCTTCAGCTCATCTATTCCCCTTAAATCCCTCTTGTCTAATTTGAGTAACGTTTAGATGATCACCTTAGTTGTGGCACTTACCACAATCACCTGCTCATTCTACCTTCACTTGTTTATTTTCTTGATATTTTGAGCATGAAAACTTCCTTTCTATTAGGAACTGGTAACTCTTGGTTTGTTTCCAAGCAGCTATCTTCTTGACTGCCCGAAGGAATCACTAATATTTTAAAAAAAATCTTTTTATTGTAGATAAAACAAAAAAGAGAAGAAACTCAGTAACAACAAGCATCACACACAATTGCACTATGACACGGCTGAAGGAGTAGAAAGGGTCCATCACATTAAAAAAATCCCCCCACCTGTCACCCCCCCATCCTCAAAACAATTCACAGGGCAGTTCCAACAGATGGGATCTCCAAATGCAAAGCATCTAGTCCGGCCCTCACCAGGGGGTTGTGGGGGGTGAGTGCAGAGTCCACCTCGACAGTCATTCCATCTCCCCCATATGTTGGTCCATTTATTCAGACAGCCCATTTCCTTTATAAACCATCCTTTCAGCCACCATGGACCAGTCCATATAATTTTTCCATTCATTTAATTCGGGTGCCAGTTTGGCCTTCCACATCTGTACAATATTAGGCTTGGCACTCTCTAACCCTCAAGGTCATCCATAACTGATCCATTCTGGTGAGGTCTGATGTTTAACAGAACAATAGAGAACAAGTTCCGTATTATGTTATTAATGGCCATTCTAGTCTGTTTACTATATTTGGTAGAAAAGCATGTTGCTTCTCTACAAAACCAATAATTTTTTAAGAAGAATCCTCAACCACCAACCTAGTTGGTGGCATGCTTCATCATCGGGTTTCCACCTGGGATGCTGAATGCATTCCAGGTGTGCTACAATGCCTGATTACAATGGAGCTCATTGTTGATTGCTGCTGCAGTGAATATGTGAAGGATCTAAAAATACCTCCAGGGTATCCACCTAAAGAGAGAATATTTTATGCCATACCCCTTGGGTAGAGTTGAAAACAAAGGTGGAAGTGACATGAGAACTTAATTGGCCTCTCACATCCTAGTGTTCGGTCAATATGTTTCAGCTAATGAAGAGTGCTCATGGAGTCACTGTGGCTTTCCTCAAGAATATGATGCAAAGGGCCAGCATAGTTCTCAATTGTGAATGCACACACACTAAGGCATGCATGTTTGTTTTGTTTTTTTGTAACTTATGATTTTACCCAGGATTCGTCTTATACCTGAAAGATGTTAAAACATAGCAGACTAAATATGATGCATCAGAACATAGTAGATGTACAAAGCATTGCTACAAATGCAGAATGGACATATTGAAAATATGTGATGCCACATGCTCCACATCACACTGGACAGGTAAGTTCTAGACCTCAAGCACACATGCAGGTCTAAGATGCATGCATCTATCAGTGATCAGTATATTACAAACCGTTCTTAGGCTTTCCAAAGAGTGTCAAAATGCTGCTTCACAGAGGCTACTGCAGAGTAGAGAGCAAATTTTTTGCTTTGCCATCCTTTAGCAGGAAGCCACTCCTTACTCATACACCCATTTTAAACATAAAACAATTAGGCAGAATATCACAACTGCATGGCTTGGTACAGTTTAACAGAAGCAATGGTCACATATAATCTGCTGGCAGTCTAAATCATTCACGTGCCAAGGATTTCCCCACACACCCTGAGCTGTGTGTGAACATTCAGTGCTCCAATATATTGAGGGGGTACCCTCTGAATACAACCTATTGGTGTTGCTACTAAGTCGGACAAGATGGACCCGGAGGGCGGTGCCTATAGTCACACCCTGTAGAGAATATCATGAAAGATAGTTGCCAGCCCGATAAGGTATTCCAGCAAGCACCATGGTGCTGATCACAAATGTACAATAAGAGGTCCCATGTTTCTGAGATATTTAGGAGGACCACATTGTGGAGGCCTCCATGTTGCCTCCACATATGCTGTTCAGGCAAGTGGTCACAGCATCCCAATAAGGCTGAGTGATGGGGCTACTCCAAATCATGTGGAAAAATGTTCCCTCCTGACCACAGTTCTGCCAACAGAGTGGAGTGGCAATTTTGCCCATCTTTACCAAGGTAGTGCGCACATAAAAGACTTCTATGTGGAAGTTTCAACTGTACAAGGTGATTTAAGGGCCTAATAGCCACCTCCCGGGGAGATGCAAAGCCTGAAGCCATTTGTCATCCTCCAGGTCCTCAAGGTATGGATCCAATTGTTCCCTCATGTGAGTGAGGGTATCAGGGGAGTTGTTGATCAGTTTACGATAAATAAGCGGCATCACTTTTCTGGGCTTGCATTCATCTACTAATCTGTCCTCAAGTGAAGAGGATTCAGGGGGTTCCTCCCCTTCAGTAAAGCCTTTTGCAATGCATGGCGTATTTGCAAGTATCAGTAGACCTCAGTGGGTGCCAAGTGATACTCACTCTGAAGAGCAGTGAACGGAGTAACCCTCCCTGTATGCACAAATCCCCCACTTTGTAGAGGCCAATAGGTCCCACCTATTAAAATCACACTCTATCCCCAGTATGCCCAATTGTGCGGTGTCCCAGAGGGGTGAGGCCTGTGTGATCTTCCTCAGACAACCCAAGGCCTTGAGTGCTGTGTGCTAGAGTGAAAGTGTGACCGCTGTTGAGGCAGGAAAGGATGCAATATACATGTTACTCCATATAGGGCCCTTAGGTAGCATGATGAGTCTGTCCATAGGGTAGGCGGGCTCTCCCTATGGGTGATGACCCCAGTGGTTGATGGCAACAAGTTGCACCACCCAGTACTATTTCTGTATGTTAGGGAGTGCACTACCCCGTCATACCAGCTCCTTGTCAGTTTTTGTTAGGGTGATAACATATAATCCAGACCACCAGTGGCTCCAAGACCAGGCCAAATATTAAGGATGAAAGTTAGCAGACCTGTCTTGTGCCCTATTGTAGATGGAAAAAGGGGGATGGGCCACCATTCACCATCACCTGAGCCAGAGAAGCAGTGTATTGGAGTCACAATTAGGTAATGAAATGCAGGCTGAAGCCCAGTTTGGCTAGGACTTCAAACATGAATGACCAATCAACCATATCAAAGGCCATTCAAACATCTAATCAAAGTACAATGACATTGTCAGAAATTTCCGCCACACACCACAGGAAACCTGGATTGGTCCGGATGGACCAGCGTCCCGATCACCCACACCAGTCAAGTAGCCAACAGATTCCTACCTCTGCATTCAATAGTGAGATCTGCCTATATGAGGCTCAATTCCCTGGTAGCTTGCCCCCTTTATGTATAACTACTATGTTAGCTAGCTTTTGGTCTCTGGACAAGGAGCCTTTCTCACGGCTTTCCTTAAACAGGTGCAGGAGATGGGGTGATATCTTGGAGGCAGTAAGTTTCTAGAGTTCTATGGGCAGGCCTTTGGGGCCCACCGCCTTGCCAGAAATCAAGTCATGGATCTCCTGTATTACTTCAGGTTTTGTAAGTTACCATTCTAAAAGGTCTCTGTAAGACTGTGAAAGCTTCAGGAGCTGTATGTCCAACAGTAGCTCAAAGCACTCCTCAGCAGTGGTGATGAGCACTGGGGAGTATAGGTCCATGTAGTAGACTGCAAAGGCATTAGCTATACCCTGTCTGTCCCCCATCCACTCCCCTTTTTGTTAAGGATTTCAAGAACCCATCAGTTGGATACCTCCTTCCTGTATAACCAGGCTAGGAGTTTTCTACCTTGTCACCCACCTCATAGAAGCGATGCTGGGTTGCGCGGTGGCTGGCCCTAGCATCATCTGTAGCTGTGTTCCTATGTTCTGTCTGTTTTATTGTTAAGAGGTATTGTAGGTCCCTCAGACCCCCCATCAATGAGCTTGGACGCTATCACTAGGATCTCCTGCTCAAGTGTCTCCAAACGGGCTCTCTTTTCTTTTGTGTGTCGTAATATCAGTGATAGGCCCTTTCCACTATTACTGCCTCATGCCTCCCACAGCGTCTGTGCTGAAGTCACATAGCTCTCTTTTTCATCAAAGTATCTCTTTGTGGCCTTGGGGAGACACGCACAGATGCAGGTTACTTTTAGGTTCCAGGGGCTGAACAAAATTTGCCTTCAATCATGACGGTCCAGTAAGCCAAAGATAGCCAAGACCGGGGACTGACCAGAAATCTCCCTGGCGAGATGGTGAACCTCTCTAAAGTTCAGGAACTCTTTGGACAGGATGAGGAAATAATCTATGCACAAGAGGCTGCCGTGTGCCCCTAAGTGGTATGTAGAATCACTAATATTAATCAATGTTTCCTAGCAGAAATTTCAGAATTAAATTCCAATTATCAGGTACTTAAAAAATAATATTAGTAAAGTGATACATACCACTAGAAATATATTAATTTTAGATTTTCACCATCCATAAACTTGTAAATCTCGCTTGAATGTAATTCTTTTCTTAAACTTATAAGAATCCAATACTTGGGAGTTTTTATGCATTGCAGTTGCTTCTTCAAAATCATTGTCAGGATGTAAAGGTATTAAAGATGGGAATAAATGCTCATTTGAGGTACGGAATAGAGAATGGCTTACCGCTATCTTACCCATTAGCACGCCTTGAGCGAGACTTGCTTCCAATCAGCAGATAAGGATCGTATGGTATCCATCTTGTTGTTAAAGTTGCCTCAGCGCGTTTGACAGACGCAGACCCATGAATCATCTAATGCACACATAACTATGGAAGATCGGCCTAATGCTGGTCTGCTTTGAGTAATGTTATTATTTTCATCTTTGAAAAACTAATGCCCACAAGTGATGCTGGTGATGAGAGGAGACCAGTCACACTTGTGTGGGCATATCTTAATGCAACGAAGTACCTGCTTTTGGGTGCATCAGTTGTTCCTGTTGGGTGGGAGTTTCCGTTAGAGGGATTTACTTTGCATGACTGCTAAGAATTTCTCATAAGCCAGTAGCTTTCATCCTGTGATTGTTTCACCTGTGAAGAGTCAGACGTTAAGCATCATATGTGTTAAGGGTTTTTTCCATGATGCTGTCCATGTTGTATTGAATCTGAGAAAATGCTGAAAGTTAAGAGACTTCTATGCCAGCTGTATCAGTCATGCCGTACCTGTTCAGTGAACATTTGCCAATATCCATTTGTCAATTTGCAAGTAAAGTTGCATTTTCCTCGAAAAGTCCATTGTTTCATTTTTTCTAGGGGAAATTGTAGAAACTTGCTTAAAAGTTCTTTTCCACCTTTTCTCAAAAATCTAGTTCAGTAGTGAAAATCAATTAGTGTAATCTATAGATGAAACAACTTTTAAAATATATACTTTTCTCTACTTTAAATCCATGCAAATTCAAATAATTTCTGCTGACTTATGTCTCATTCAGTGGCTGGACTTCGAAACATAATTAAGTGTGAAATATACGACTGTCTCCCACTGACGTAATGTGTGAAAATTCCACTATATTAGGCTCAAATATATCCTTTAATAAGGTACCACCATTTTAAAATATCCCGCTCAAGCACTCTCCTCCAGATAAGGAAAGGAAGGTGTGGCAGTACAAAGAGTGACATAAATTTTGACGCGTGACTCCAATCACTGCTGGCATGAGCAAGAAAGCGAACAAACGAGCTGCTGCCTGAGGCTGCGGTCGGGGATCAGCCGGTGAGCGGCGGTGAATGGTGAGCAGCAGTTTGGCGGTTTGGCAGTTTGCGGTCTGACAGCATAGCAGAACAGACAGCTGGAGGGATAGGTGAGTGCTGGGGGGCGTATTTCTACCTTCACCCACCCTTTCTTTCCCCCCTAATTCCCCCCCTCAGCTCACTCCGCTGGTAAGAGCCGGCCAAAAGGCCTCAGGGCCATCATGGTGCCTTGATTTGGGGCCCCTTTGACACTACTCCGACACCTCAACCCAGACACCTCAAACTCAACCTCTCAAAATATGGTGTGCTCGTGTCCCCCCATTCGCAATATAGAAGAAGGAAGTAAGCAACATTGGGGGGAGGTGGTGCCTCAAGCCTGCTTGTGCCCCCTCCCCAGTATGAGAAAGGGATCCCGGGGTGTGGGGGGGTGGGGGGAGGGAGGGGAGGTGAGGCGGCACTTCATAGACCTGGAGGTTGGAAGAAAAGTAAGAAAGCCAAACGTTCCAACTTATTGAAGATAAGGGGTGTGCGTAATTTGCCTCCAGGAATAGGAATAGCACGTACACCTACACCCTACCAAAGACTTCCACGCATTCTGCTCAGTGCAAGTGTAAGTGGAAGCAGGATGAGGTCTGGTAAAATGAGAGGACAGGCTATGGGGCCCAACAAAAAGAAGCAAGAGCCAAAGATAGGGGGGCAGGAGCAAAACGGAGATTCATAGGTGCAATTGTTCAGAATTCTCTACCAGATAATTGAGACAACTGCAACCCTGGTCCAGAGAGGGATAATGTCATACCATGGAGTTCCATGTGACTGTCCGACAAGGCAATCCTAGAAATCCTGGAAACCAGCCAGACTTTTGGATGGTCTAAAGATTCAACCACAAATGCTCAGGCGGAAAAGATAACAGACTTTTTTAAACCCCTGACAGCTGGAGATGGCGCATCTGGCGTAAGTGATATCCAGCTTTATGTAAGGGGTGATATCGCTGTTAAGTTAGGAGCATGCAGCTATGGGTTTTTTGGGACCATAATTGATGGAAGAAATGCGTCTGCAAGTGAAAAGAACACTCAAATCTAAGCACCCCCCCCATGGGGGCTGACCATGGAGGAGATGCCTGCAGAAGAGATGCACAGCCATAATGTTAAGGGGGCGGAGGGTAAGGTCGGTCAGCACACTGGCCAGATGTTTCCTGCAGAAGCAAACATGCAGGTGCAGTACTGCACGCTCAGCTTAGAAACTTCAGTATGTCGTGAGCCCACTTTTTGCTAATTCCCAGTAGTTCGGATCAGCAAAGTTGCTGGGCTGTGTTAGAAAAGGGGTATCTAGTTGGCAGAGGTATTCACCCTTGTCCAAGTAGGGACCACAATCCTAGTCAGGGTACGTCACACACAATCCAAATTATCCTGTGCCCACCCTCTGGTAGTTTGGCACTGAGCAGTCAGGCTTAACTTAGAAGGCAATGTGTAATGTATTTGTGCAATAAATCATGCAATAACACAGTATAACACCACAAAAATACACCACACAGTGTTTAGAAATATATATAATATTTATCTGGTAAGATGCAGGTCAAAACGATGAAGATTCAATAAATATACGTTGGAATATCACTATAAAAATGATATAAAGTGTCTTTAGTCTTTAAAAAGCAACAAGTGTCTCTTGCAAGCATAAAGTACCTGCTTTGCGTTCAAATTCTCCGCAAAGGACCGCAGAGGAGGAGTTGCATGGAAAACGGGGAGGTGTGCGTCAATTTTTCCGGCACATGCAGATGATGCATCATTGAGTTTTCATGCAGGGCAGGCTTTGCATCAATTTCCGGTGTGTAGACTGTGATCCTCTTCGGGTTGCAGGGTTTTTGGATGCTCCGGGGACAATACGTTGAAATCGTTGGCATGCAGGATGAAGTCACAGGGGCTGTGTTGATCCGATGACTGATGCGTGGAAATTTCTGCCGCACAGCAGGTGCTGCGTTGATTTCTCTCAGGAAGTCAGGCTGAATCGTTCCGGCTCAGCTTTGCGTCGATCCAGTGGCCAGTTTCCAGTTGCAATGCTGGCACTGTGTCGTTCTCCTCTTTGGGGGGAAGTCAGGCTGCGTCTATCCGGTTCGGTGTGCAGTGATTTTCTCACCCCATTACAGTCTGTGCGTCATTTCTTGCAGGCTGTGCGTCAATTTTTACTGCACAAGGAGTTCTCTTGCAGGAATGAAGGCGGTCATTCTGACCCTGGCGGTAAATACTACCAGGGCCGTGGTCCGCGGGAGCACCGCCAACAGGCTGACGGTGCTCCTTTGGGCATTCTGACCGCGGCTGTACAGCCGCGGCCAGAAACGGAAAGTCGGCGGTCTCCCGCCGGCTTTCCGCTGCCCAGGGGAATCCTCCATGGCGGCGCAGCTTGCTGCGCCGCCATGGGGATTCCGACCCCCATACCGCCATCCTATTCCTGGCGGTTTCGGCCGCCAGGAACAGGATGGCGGTATGGGGTGTCGTGGGGCCCCTGGGGGCCCCTGCAGTGCCCATGCCAATGGCATGGGCACTGCAGGGCCCCCCGTAAGAGGGCCCCACTTAGAATTTCAGTGTCTGCTTAGCAGACACTGAAATTCGCGACGGGTGCTACTGCACCCGTCGCACCCCTTCCACTCCGCCGGCTCCATTCGGAGCCGGCTTCCTCATGGAAGGGTGTTTCCCGCTGGGCTGGCGGGCGGCCTTTTGGCGGTCACCCGCCAGCCCAGTGGGAAACCCAGAATGACTGCCGCGGTCTTTTGACCGCGGTACGGTCTTCTGGCGGTTCCCGCTTGGCGGGCGGCTCCCGCCACCCACCAAGCTCAGAATCACCCCCAAAGTCTTTTTGGTCAGGAGATTTCAGGGAACAGGAGTTCAGCTCTATCCAAGCCCTTGGAGAGCACTTTTCAGCACAGGCAGAAGACAGCAAGGCAACAGGGCAACAGCAGGGCAGCAGTCCTGTTGCAGAAAATCAGTCAGGTGAGTCCTTTGGGCAGCCAGGCAGTTCTTCTTGGCAGGTTGCAGGTTCTGTTTTTGGGATTCTTCACCAGTGGTATCTTGTCCAAAAGTTTCTGAGTTGGTAGGGTCAGAGACCCTGCTTAAATACCCAAATGTGCCTTTGAAGTGGGAGAGACTTCAAAGAGTGGTTCAGAAGTGCACAAGGTCCCCTTTCAGTTCCATCCTTTCTGCCAGGGTCCCAGTAGAGGGTGTGGTAGTCCTTTGTGTGATGGCACGCTACTGTCCTTTGACATGTATGTGTCAGGCCCTCCACCCTCCCAGCCCAGGAAGACCCATTCAATATGCAGATGTGTGCAAGTGTGACTGAGCATCCTGTGTTTTGGGGTTTGTCTGAGTGGAATGCACAAGGGTGCTGTCAACTAACCCAGCCAGATGTGGATTGTGAGGCATAAAAGGATTTAAGTGCAGAGAAATGTCCACTTTCTAAAAGTGACATTTCTAAAATAGTACTATTAAATCCAACCTCACCATTCAGCAGGATTTTGTATTACCATTCTGGCCATAGTAAATGTGACCTTGTTACTCCTTTCAGATCAGAATCTACCACTCAAACAGTATATGAGGGTAGCCATCATGTTAGCCAATGAAAGGAGCAGGCCTTATAGCAGTGTAAAAACTAATTTAGGAGTTTTACACTGCCAGGACATATAAACTGCACAGGTACATGTCTTGCCTTTTATCTACATAGCACCCTGCCCTATGGGTTACCTAGGGCCTACCTTAAGGGTGACTTATATGTAGAAAAAAGGGAATTTAAGGCTTGACAAGTACTTTTAAATGCCAAGTTGAAGTGGCAGTGAAATGCAGGCCTGAGGCATGGTTAAGAGGCTACATATGTGGGTGGAACAATCAGTGCTGCAGGCCCACTAGTAGCATTAAGTCTACAGGCCCTGGGCACATGTAGTGTGCTTTACTGGGGTCTTACAAGTAGATTAAATAAGCCAATTGGGTAGGAACCAACGTCACCATGTTTTAAGAGGGAGAGCATATGCACTTTAGAGCTGGATAGCAGTGGTAAAGTGTGCCGAGTCCTAAAACCAGAAAAAACAGTGTCCAAAAAGTGGAGGGAGGCAGGCAAAAAATTAGGGAGGACCAACCAAAGGCTGTGAGGTCTAAC
Organism: Pleurodeles waltl; assembly: GCF_031143425.1. Lineage (NCBI taxonomy): Eukaryota > Metazoa > Chordata > Amphibia > Caudata > Salamandridae > Pleurodeles > Pleurodeles waltl. The sequence goes on along the minus strand of NC_090449.1, from coordinate 879,496,280 downwards.
ATTTATCTGAATGAATTAAGGTCAATTTGATCAAGATGTGACTTCTTACCATCTAAGCACTTAGCACTTTAGTGCTCACTTGAGCAGCCAGTCAATGTATGACAACTTTTAAGTTTTACACCTGGTACCTTTGATTATCAAATGTCATGGTATTGTGTGTTTATAAATCAATCTTTTGGCGGTATGGTGGTCATTCTGACCCTGGCGGTCTTTGACCGCCAGGGCGGAGGACCGCGGGAGCACCGCCGACAGGCCGGCGGTGCTCCAATGGGGATTCCGACCGCGGCGGTAAAGCCGCGGTCGGACCGGCACCACTGGCGGGCCCCAGTGGTGGTACCGCCGCCCCATTGAATCCTCCGCGGCGGCGCAGCTTGCTGCACCGCCGCGGGGATTCCGACCCCCCCTACCGCCATCCAGATCCCGGCGGTCGGACCGCAGAGATCCGGATGGCGGTAGGGGGGGTCGCGGGGCCCCTGGGGGCCCCTGCAGTGCCCATGCCACTGGCATGGGCATTGCAGGGGCCCCCGTAAGAGGGCCCCTACATGTAACTGCACCCGTCGCACAGCTTCCACTCCGCCGGCTCGATTCCGAGCCGGCTTCATCGTGGAAGCCTCTTTCCCGCTGGGCTGGCTGGCGGTCTGAAGGCGACCGCCCGCCAGCCCAGCGGGAAAGTCAGAATTACCGCCGCGGTCTTTCGACCGCGGAACGGTAACCTGACGGCGGGACTTTGGCGGGCGGCCTCCGCCGCCCGCCAAGGTCAGAATGAGGGCCTATGTTTGGTACATTAGCAATATGAGTTTACAAAATTTTATCGGCTGCCCTTTTAGCTAAGTTATGTTAAGTATAAGGTTTTAACTTGACTAATTAACATTTTAGGGTAGCCATTAGTTAGTCCAGCGTAGGACTGGCATTTTTGTTTCCTATAAGTGGTAAGTGCCTAGGTCTATAGCAACAGAGGTAATATGAATAAGGAACACTGGTTATCTATCTAACGTCATTAACATTGCATGTTTATGATATTCATTCTATTTTCTGGATGTTCATGTACTATGCAAAGGTTATGGATTTAATTGACTAATAAACTAAATTCAAACTCAAAAGAGGCACAGAGTCCACCAGAGTTGAGAGATGTATATTTATATTATTTATATCACAGTCTTACGAATGGCCAGAAAACAACAGATCCTAGAATGCTTCAGGCATTAAAAAAATAATGTGCTGCAGAAACGTTGGCACATAAGAAAGGTGAGCATGAAATGACTAGAACAGCATGACATTTTGATGCAGCAGTTATAACAATGCCTCTCCCATATTAAAAATGCAACATAAATTTCCCTCCAGTGGCATTACAGGAAGGAAACTTGTAAGACAAAAACCCAATCAAACGACTCTTGCAAAATGAATATAAATACAAATATACACCAACAAACATGAGAGTAAGTTGTGTGTCATCAGTGATAAGCCTTCTGGGCTTCCTGCACCTTCTAGAATATAGCTCCCAAATTGCATGATTACTGGTCTCCCTTCTCCCCTCCCTGCTACTAGGAGCTTTTCTGTCATATTTTACTTTGACTATTCTTTCTGTCTTCCACTCCTCAATTCATGGAATCTGAAGAACGTTATAACAGGATGCAATGCTTTTCTAGTGAGGTAGTGAAGAACCCTTAACTACCTGCAGATGAACAAACTTACATATGGGCTGTTCCAAATACCCGACTCAGACTGGCAAAACCAGTTTCTGGAATTGGTATCCAGTGATAGAGAAACCTTAATCTGTTGTGGACATTTTGCTCTGTCTTCAAGGTTAAATTAGGTCCAAGAAACTGTCTGTTGACAGTTCTATGATTACAGAGGGAGCCGCATGCCTGATCAGGATTTCCATTTAAATGGAAGTGCTAGGATACCAAGTAGAATTGGTCTAATTTGGTGGGGTGAACGTGTCTGCTATGTCCTATTGGGTCCTTTTCTGGGACTTGATTGTTTGCACTTTGTGAATGCCTTACAACAGAGGAAATGTGGGTCACTAGAAACATGTTAACTTAACTTGTGTGCTATGAAGATTAACTTCCTTTAGACACCAATCTTAGAAAATCTGGCTTTGCAGCTTTAATTTTTAAAACGGGAACCTTCATCCACAAATCAGAAGGGGATTCCACATTAAGGGCCTCATTACAAGTCTGGCACCAGTGTGGCAGTCCAAGCACCAAATTACAACCCTGGAAGTCGGGTCATCTGGAAAATGCTAGCTCTGGCAGGATCAGAGATCCTGGCAGTCTGGAGGTAGGTGGCAGTCCTAATCCACCAGGGCAGTGCTGCAGGCAGGGCTGCCTTGGGGATTACAACCTCGTTCTCGCAAGCCTTTTCATGGCAGTAGCACCGCCATGAAAAGTCTGGCAGAGAACAAGTATAGGGGCCTCCATGGCCAGCACCCTCGCAATGTTCACTGTCTGCAAAGGAGACAGTGAACATTGCGAGGGTCCTGGTGCAGCCTGCTGGCTACAGCATTGCCGCCGGCTGGATTACAAGCCACAGACAATGCTGTTGCCTCTTTCTCGTTAGGCCAGCAGTTGGAAACTCAGATCATATTTATTTATGGTATATAGTTTTGTATGGCATAGCTTATCACTCATGAGGGTGTCCAGGTGCCGAAATCTGTTGACTGCATTCAGACATGGCATTGGAACGTGCACTAGCTCAGTTTGAAATATGCAAATAATTCAATGTTGCTGAATGAAGTCTACTGCAATATTAGGGTAATCTTGAGAAGCATTGGTAGGATGCAGCTTCTAGAGATCTAGAAAACTTCAAAGTTGCAGCATGGAGAAGCAACACAGTAGTTCTGATTCTGATGAACTACCAACATCCATCAGCCATATGGACTAGGAGAGCATAATTGGTTTGTGAATTTGCTCTGAAATGTTTTCAACTCTATGATAGATTTTGCCCACAAATTTAGTAGGTGATACATGACTAACTGGAGCCCAGTTGGGATATAGCTTTTCAAATAATCACATGCCACATATATTTTACCCTATAATAGTTGCTAAGTGTGAAGGAATAAACATCTATATTTAGTTCAGCATTTCCCAAACTGTGGGTCGTGACCCATATGTGGGTTGAAAGTGGATTTTTGGTGGGTCGCAAAACTACCAGTCTATATTTAAGTAATGTTTAAAATGATTATAAAGTGATTAGTCCTGTTTTAAAACAAGCCCTTGCAAGCATTCCCAAGCAAGACTCCGGGTGAAAGTTCAAGTATCTTTTGCTTCTGTTTTTTTCTCCACAAACACTTTTCAACAGAGAATATGCTTACTATACAGAATCATACACAACCAGCCCAACTTGCTTATGACTTTCACACATAAATTAAGAATTATGGATGTGGCCTACTGGCCAGAGCTGCTGATTTTGGATCTGAGGAATCAATTTTGAGGTCCGGCATTGGTTCAACATTGTTTTTTCCTGGGCAAATCCCGTAATCTCCCTTGCTTATATTAAAGTGAATCTTACCTTGTGTAATGTATTCTGGTGTTGATATTAACTACTATATATAGTTACAAATGAGACAAAAAGGCACCACTGGACCTTGTTAAACACAAAAATAAATATGAGGCCTTACCCCATACTTTGCTGCAGAAAGGGGTTTCTCAATTTTTCTAAAATCACTGGTATCAACACCAATATTTTTCAGAAATATTGTGATTTTAAGGAACCAGCACCCCTCTCTGAAAAGTATTCCATCTCCCGACTCCAGAGCAGTTTACCCTCTGCCACCTTTAGGGGCAGATCAATATCTTGGCAATAGTCCAATATCAAAGGATGTGGTCAAGATCATGACGGTTACAAACAATTGCTGTTAATGCAATATAAGGTTGCCCTACCTCAGTCTATTAAAACTAGGTGTGTCATGAAAGTTAATTGTTCTTAAAATTGGTTTAGAGATCCAAAACGTTTGGGAAGCGCTGCTGTAGTTTGTATCTAACTATTTGCACTTGTGTGTCATCCACAAAGAGTCCATTGATGTTGGCCAGCTCTCCGAAGGGCCCTCAAAATCTTTTTTTTACAATTTTTCCACAATTTATAGTCTTGTGTCTCACACACATGCACACTTTTGCACCATAGTAAAAAAGTCTAACATAAGTTTTGTACTTGAAGGCAAGGCTTCTAGTACAAAACACTACACTTAGTAAAACTTTAAACGTTTCCCTCTTTGCATATGTGATGGCCAGTGCAGCACACAAGAAAATTGGAAATAAGTTGGACACAATACAATTTTTTCCCAAGTTTCCAAGGGTTACCTTTTGGCAGAAAGCCTGATCTATAAATGTTGGCTGGTAAGGCTTTGCGTCACAAACTGTTGGTGGTAGCATGGAAACCTACACTCACCACCTATCGTGCATAATGCAACTTTTCATTATTTTTAGGCAAATTTCCAGTGGAAAGAAAAGTCCAAAACTGCACTTTGGGCTGGTTCGTGTCACTTTTGTTGACTTTGCATCAGTATAAAGTGTTGATAAATCTGGGCCTAGATATGTAAGTGATCAGAAGAGAGCTTATGATAAATATGAACATAAGAAACAACTGCACAGTTTAACAAAAATATCTTGTCACTAATAAACATATAACATGTAATATTAAAAACTATCAAGCACAAATAAAAAAAGTTCATGGGAGGAAATCTGCCTTTTCTGTAGGGCCATGCCAGATGTTTTGCTAGACCCTATTTTGCTGGTTTTAGAACTTTGTGCCCTTTATCCCTGCTCACCAGGAATAAAGTGCCTGTGCTGCACATTTAAACATGGGTTAATATACTGATTCCTACTGGGTGCATTTAGCTTGCCTTTAAATCACTAGTATGTGGTGTACAAAGTGCAGCCAGGTCACTGATGTTTAATGCCACTTGTGGACTGCAGCACTTGTAGTGCTCTCTACTATAATGGCAGGCCAAAAATGAATTAATGTCTACCCAATGTAGTTTAACTAAGGAAGTGTAAAACTGGTACTACGACCAGTAAAAATATGATTTGAGAATGGAGAAAACCTACTCTTCAAGTTTTATTAAGTCACTCATTTGCAAGCATTGAAGCCCAGAAAAGAGGGTACATAGGCCCTCATTATGACATTGGCGGTAAGTGCTGCTTACCACCATGCTGACTGCCGCCAACATACCACGAGCGCGACGGTATACCGCTACGGATATTATAACCCACACATAGAAATCCGCCACTATACAGACACACTCACAAGTCCGCCAGCCCAAAGGTCAGTGATAAACTGGCAGTACCAAAACCCACATTGTTACACCAACAGAACTACGCCCACAGCATCATGACCCACGAATCTCTGCGGAGGTCATTCAACCGCGGTAAATCATTGGCGGTACAGACCTCCTCACTCAAAATACACACACACATACAAAATTACACCACATTGGACAATTCAAACTACACACACCTGACACACATACACATACACACACCACACCCACACAACTATAAAACACACACCCACACTACCCACAACCCTTTACCACAACTAACAATTTACAACAGATAGAGAGAGACACGCCAGGAGCACCCACAGAACCAGAGCCACAGAACACCATCACCCATACACCATCCACGCACCTCACAGCACACACCTAAACACATCACCCCACATACCCTCACACACACCACTCACACTACACCCATGGCACCACAAAGACACCCCAGATTCTCGGAGGAGGAGCTAAGGGTCATGGTGGAGGAAATCATCTGGGTAGAACCACAGCTATTCGGATCACAGGTGCAGCAGACGTCCATTGCTAGGAAGATGGAGCTATGGGTGAGAGTCTGGGACAGCACTCCAGAACAAGGGATGACATCATGAAGAGGTGGAACGACCTACGGGGGAAGGTACGTTCCGTGGTTGCAAGACATCAGATAGCTGTACAGAGGACTGGCAGTGGACCCCCACCTCCTCCCAACAACTAACAACGTGGGAGGAGCAAGTCTTAGCGATCATGCATCCTGAGGGCCTGGCAGGAGTAGCAGGAGGACTGGACTCTGGTAAGTCAACTCTTTACTACTTTATCCCCCCCTACCTCCATGCCATCACAAACACCTAACCCTACCCTCACCCCCATCACCCCACCACCTCACATATACCCCACCATCCCAACCCACCCATCCCAATACCAAGCCCTGCATGCAACACCAATGCATGGACCCCCATCACAGACCTGCATGGACACCCATCACCATAGCATGCACATTAGTGACAATCACTTGGCCAACCAAATCACAACTCACACAAGCCAAAGCTGGCTTGGTAATAACAACCATAGAGGGAAACATACCCATGCACAAGATGGCACACGCAGAGACAATAATACTGCATTTACATTCCCACAGGACCTCCACCGGAGAGGAGGTGCCAGCCACATCCAGTACCCCCCCAGAAGAGGCCCACAGTGATGACTGCAGCTCTGCACACCTGGATCAGGATGACCAACCTGGCCCATCAGGGACTTCTGGACAGTCGGTGACCCAGCCGCATTCCCAAACCACCACAGAGCCTCCCCACTCAGGAAACACCAGCACAGCACCCACCCAGCAGGCCCATACCTCTGTCCCCAGGACATGTCAATCAGAAGTGTGTCCACCACTATAGGGAACCCAGGCAACCCCACAAACACAGGACGATCATGGACCTGGGGTCAGTGGCAGTGGGCATACGGTTCAGGGGACAGAGGCAAAGGACAACAGGGAAGCTGGGAGGACTCCTGTGCAACAGGGGGAGGACAGGCCCAGGGAACCAACTCTCCATGAGGCACTCACCAACATCCTGGGAGCATACCACCATTCCTAGGAGACCATGGGCCAGATACTGGCCGAACTGCAGGAGACCCAGATGCTGCAGGAGGGACAGTACTTGGGGATCAGGGAGGACCTGAGGGACATCCACAGCTCCCTGGTCACCATTGCAGGGTTGCTGACAGATATGGCCAACACCATGAGGGAGGCAGTGGCACACCAATGAGCCCCTGACACTAGCCACACCGAAGAACAGCTCTCCACCTCTGCCGATGCTAGTGGACAGGGGGCCCGCCATAGGAACAACAGGCCACCAGCACCCCACCCCCTACAGAAGGGGAACAACCACGCAAAGGTCCCTGCGATCCAGGCAGAAGCCATAGAACATTGCCAAGACCCCTGCCAGGAAATAGGACTCCCCTGATTGTCACCTTTGTGTCCCACCCAATCACCCTGTTCACCTTTAACTGACATTGCTCCACTTCCTATGGCCCCTTGGACAATGCATCTGTGAAACCAATAGACTGGACTCTATCCTGGACAGTTCTCCACCATCAACCCAACCCATTGCACTTCCCCATTTACTTTTCAGCACTGAAATAAACACCCTTGGAACTATTACAAGTATGGAGTCTGTCAATTGTTTGAAATATGTATTAGTTTAGCAAGCTGTAAACATTGCAATTCAAATGTACTGTAATATTTACATAGGTACGACCTGTAGTAGGCAGCAGTAAACACAGCAGGATCCAGAGTGGGGCACAGATATCTGAAAATAGAGATGCCAAAGGGTACAGTAAGTGGCCATAGAAATAGGGAAATCAGGCTGCCATGTTGAATGTCCAACACAAAACTGCAATTACAGTGTTTTGCCTGTGTGTCACTGGAAGTACTGTTGAATTATAGTAGTTCTGTTGTCCACATCCTCTTCCTCTGCCTCCTCTTTGTCAGTATACACAGGCTCCACCGCTGCCACATGACCATCTCCAGCCTCATCCTCCTGCAGAAAAGGCACCTGGCGTCTCAAGGCCAGGTTGTGCAACATGCAACATGCAACGATGATCTGGCACAGGGATCCACCTGTCAGATGGAGACACCGGAATCTGGTCTTCAGGAGGCCAAAGGTGCACTCAATGATCCTCCTTGTTCGCCCATGTGCCTCATTGTAATGTTCCTCTGCCCTTGTCCTGGCATTCCTCACTGGGGTCAGTAGCCATGAGAGGTTGGGGTAACTGGAATCACCTGTAAATATCGAGGGATACCTGTTAGCCACACACTCACCCTTAGGGCCAACACCACACCCATATACCTACATCAACTGGGTGGGGACCGTGGGCTCACCTATTAGCCACACCTGGTGCCTCTGGAGTTGAGACATCACATATGGGATGCTGCTATTCCTCAAGATAAAGGCATCATGCACAGACCCAGGATACTTTGCATTGACATGGGAGATGTACTGGTCCACAAGGCACACTATCTGCACATTCATAGAGTGAAAGCTTTTTCGATTTCTGAACACCTGTTCATTTCTCCGGGGGGGTGGACAAATTACCATCAATGGCACCAATGATGTTGGGGATATGTCCCAGTGCTTAGAAGTCAGCCTTCACTGTGACCAAATCCTCCATCTGGGGGAAAACGATATAGCTGTGCATGTGTTTCATCAGGGCAGACAACACTCTGGTCAGGACGTTTGAGAACATAGGCTGTGACATCCCTGATGCCATGGTGTGAGAAAACAGGGCTGATTGCAGAGGCCCCCTATCTTTTTGCCCCCATTTTCCACTTTATGCTGGTGTTTTCCTGACTCTGATGGTGCCCTGGGTACTGCTAACCAGTCCCAGGGCCTGTGCTCTGTGTAAAATCAATATGCAAATTAGGCTAATTATAATTGGCTAAGTTAACCTACCTATAAGTCCCTAGTATATGGTAGGGCATGTAGGTTTAGGGACCACAGCATAGGTGGTGCACACCTAGGTGCACTGCTGAGGTGCCCAGTGTCATTTTAAAGGCAGGCCTGCCTTGCTGGCTGCTTTTAAATTAAAGTTATATGCAAATTCGACTTTGGAATTAAAAGTACTTCCAAAGTCTTAAACTACCTTATTTTTACATATAAGTTACCCCTAAGGTGTGCCCTATGTGCCCCTAGGGCTGGGTGCCATGTAACTATAAGCAGGGACTTTATAAAAATAGATTTATAAACCCTGGTGAGGTAAAAACAGCCAAATTTGTTTTTCCCTCATTGAAGTAAATGGCCTTCATAGGCTAGAATGGGGAGACTTTGTTTTAAATTTTAAAGTCTCCTTAAAAGATGCATACCAAGAATTTGGTATCAAATTAATTGTTGTAATAAATCCCACAGCTTCCAGTTGTTGGATTTAATATAACTTGTTCAGGTAAAGAGTTATAGACTTTACCTAAAAAGTTGCCAATTTCAGCCCTGCATTGTTTTTGCTGCTATGCTCTGATTGGCCAGCCTGCAGCAGCTTAGTCAAAGCTGCCTTGATGAGGTGTGAAGTGGCCTGGCTTCACACAAAGGAATGTGCTTGAGGGAGAGAATCTCCCCTCAGCAGATGGTGAGGCAGGAAGGCGGAGGGCTGCCAAACTGGTCTTCAAAGGCAGAGAAGGACATCTGGAGCACCCAGCAACACCCCCACATCCTGCAACCCCAGACAACTAGGTGCCCCCTTGATTAGATTAGGAGAGGGCAGGAGAGGGGTGTGTTTATGATTTTTAGCCACACCAGTGGGTGGGCTCAGCCAGATGTAACCTCCAAAAATCAGATTCAGACATGTTGGATTTTTAGAGAATGTTGCCTTTTGGGATGGATTTTTGCCACACTTCCCAGGGACGACCCTGTACCTGATTGGAGAACCAGGACCCCCCTGCTTTTCACCCAGGAGCAAGGATAAAACTGGCAGACCTGCCCCCACACCTCAGATCCCTGCCAGATTTCAAGAAGAAAAGAACTAAAGGAGAAGAAGGACTGCCCTGCTGGACCCCTGGCCTGCACCTGGAACCTGCACTCAGAAGGACTGCACCAGCTGCACACTTGGGCTTCACCACAAGAAGGACTTTGCCTTGCTTCAACTGGTTCAAGGAGGGACTCCCTGTTTGCTACAGGTGAAAAATTGCTAACCAGAGTCCCCCTGCACGAACTCCTGAAAAGTGACCAGCTGACCACTGTCCAGTGGCCAAAAAGGAGTTTGCGCCAGGTGCATTCTGGGAGTTGAAGTCTGCACCCCCCAAGGACCATCACAGAACTTCTGGACCCTTGGGGTGAGCTGTGGACCCCAAAAGAACCTTAAAAGAACATCTGGGTGAAGCCCCAGAAGTTTGGAGAAGATTTGAGAAATTTTGTAAAAAAGCTCCAGAGAGGGACCGACCCGCTGTGGAAATTCTAGCCGGCTTGCCTCAACCGCGACCCGGCCTGACTTGGTGGTTCGTCCCGGTAAAGAAAAACCTCCGAAAAAGAGACTAAGTCCGAAGGTAAAAAGTTGACCGGGACCTCCCAGCCATCGTATCCGAGAAGGGCTCCACGGACATCGGATCAAGATCCAGGTTTACCCCGGTCGAAGGATTTTCACCTCGAAAAAATGACTAAGTCCAAAGGTAAAAGTCTCCACCGAGGAAACCCACATCGCGTATCCGGACAAGGGCTCCAGGAGGTCGGATTCAACTGGCAGGTTCGTCCCGGTGAAGAAAATCTTCAAAATAAAGACTAAGTCAGAAGGTAACTTTTTAACCGAGGCCTCCCGCGACCTGTAGCCGAGCAGGGCTCCATCGCGGTCGGCCTGAAAGTTTGACTTTGCCCCGGTCGAGGTGCAACCAGATGACCCGATTGGCGCTTTTTGTTTCTAAGCGCTAGAAAAGTAATAATTCTTTAAAAATTCATATCTCCGGTTCCCTTTATCCGATTTTATTCATTTTTGTGTCATTTTAAAGATAAAAATATAAACTATTTTTATAAATTGGTTTTGGATTTTTAAACTGTTTCCTGTGTTTTATTTAATTACTGTTTTGTGATATTTGAATGCTTTACACACTGTCTCCTAAGTTAAGCCTTGACGCTCGTTGCCAAGCTACCAAGGGTTGAGCTGGGATTAATTTACTGAGACCTAACTGTACCTAGGTGGAGGTTAGTGGCTTGTTGCTAGGTGTAGGTACCTACCTGCCCTTACCAATAACCCATTTTCAAACATTTTTGGTGGCAGCTGTGGGATCCTGTACTTGTGTTCAGTATCACGTTACAGTTTTAAGTAAAACAAATTAAAAATCCTTTAAATTGTCCTAGTGCAAAATATATATTTTTTTATTAATTTGGATTAATTTCAATTATTGAATTTTTGTAATTTTTCTAAATTCTTGTTTCCAATTTTTGCAAAACGTTTTTGTTGACATAAAACCAGGGAACCATGGAGCTTGATCTGGCTAGCCTACCCACACTGACAGTAGTCCAGCTTATGGGGTTGTGTATTGAAAGAGGGTTGCCTGCAACCACTGATCTCAGGAAGCAAATCCTGATCAAATCCCTGACAGCATGGGCTGAGGCCCAAGAGGTAGACTCAGAGGAAGCTCCAGAGGAGGGAGAAAAAGGGGAGGATGCTAGCTCTAACCACTCTGGGGAGGGAAGGCATCTGAGCCTAAGTGAGGATGAGGAAGAACGGTCCTCAGTAAATACAGTCACTAGGGCAGACCCAAAGCTAGTGGTGGGAAGGGGGTCCTTTCAGGAGGAGAGAACCTATCTATCAGAGAAAGAGAGCTGGAGGCCCAGCTAGCATACATAGCTTTGGAAGCAGACAAGCTGGCCCTAGAAAAGAAAAAGTGGGCAAAGAAAGAGAAAAGAGATGGTGGCAGCGACAGAGAAGTTGAGGTGTCCATGGGTGGGGGAGTTTGCCCCAGATTACCCAAAGGGGTGGTTCCTGCCTATGTAGAGGGGGATGACATAGATAAGTGGCTGGGGGCCTTTGAGAGGGCCCTCCAGATGAGGAGAGTCAAGCCTCAGTACTGGGGTTCACTTCTTTGGGAGTTAGTTCCCAACTCTGGGAGGGATAGGATCCTAACCATGAGGGGGGAGGATGCAGACTCATACTCCAGTATGAAGAGTTGCTTGACTAAAAAGTTTGGTCTGACCCCAGAGCAGTATAGGCTCAAGTTTAGGGACACCCAGAAGGTCAGTACCCAGTCTTGGGTTGACTTTGTAGACACCTCACTAAAGGCACTAGAGGGCTGGATTATTGGTAACAAAGTAAATACTTATGAGGGGTTATACAATCTGATCATGAGAGAGCACATCTTGACCAATTGTACCCAAGAAAGGTTACGCCAGCATCTAGTGGACTCTAAGCAGACCAACCCTAGAGAGCTAGGGGAGGCAGCTGATGAGTGGTTGAGAACCAGGGTGGTTGTCAAGTCCCAGGGGGGAGACTCCAAGAAGGGGCGGACAGGTCCCCAAAAACCTAAGGAGGCAGGTGGTAAGCCCACCACAGAGACTCCCTCTGTACCCCAGAACCCTAAGAAGGAGGAGAGTAAATCCCACTCCCACTCTGACAAGCAGAGACAGGGAGACCCAGGGTTAAAAAAGCTCTTGGACAGTAGGGCTTGCTTTGACTGTCAGCAGACAGGTCACTTCAGAGGAGATGCAGCCTGTCCAAAGAAGGTGGTTAGCACTGGGCTGTCCAGTGTAGCCATGGAGGAGGACTCCTCAGATGATGAAGTCCTCCTAGCATTGAGCTGGGAGACAGGACCAGATGGTAAGCTGGTGATCCCTGAGGGTGGAAGTAGGCACTTCCACCCCATTCAGGTGAATGGGATCCCTACCACTGGCCTGAGGGACACCTGTGCCAGTCACACTATAGTGAGTGACCGGTTAGTGACCCCAGACATGTATGTCCCAGGAGAGACAAGGAAAGTCAGGATAGCCACAGGGGAGGTCACCACCAAACCTGTAGCCATAGTGCCCCTAGAGAGGGAGGGTATCCTTGACTGGATTAGGGTGGTAGTCAGTGCTGACCTCCCCCTAGATTGTATCCTGGGCAATGACCTCCCAGAGGTGAGTCTGGTCCCAGATGGGGCGGTCGCCCAGGGCGCCCCCCCAAACCAAAGTCCTGGGGAGTCAGGTCCCTACAGTTAGGAGACAGGGGTACCCAAGAAAAGGAAAGAAGAAAAGGAAGGGTAGGCTACTCTTAAAGAGAGTTCCAGGGAGCCAAAGGCCTTCTGCCCCAGTAGGGGGAGAGCCCAGAGTTGGCACTGGTGAGGCCTCCCCTGACCCCAAGGAAGTCCTGAGTAGTCAGGCAGCTGTCCAGATGCAGGGTGTCGCCCCTGCACTGACAGAAGGGAGAGTGGAAGGAGGGTGTCTGCCACAGGAGGTGGTAGCCCCCCACTCTAGACAGCAAGAGGGGTGCCAGGACCCCAAAGTTGCCCCTAAGGCAGCTCAGCCACCTGTCAGTGGAGAGCTTAGGGTGTGGTTCTGGGTACTGACAGCTGTCAGTAGCCTCTGCTGGGTGCTAGCCTTCCTGGCAGCACTGTACTTGGCCTGGGAGGCAGACCCCAGGGCCAATAGCAAAGTAGGCCCCCTGACCCTGTTGGTCATGGTGGGGTTGCTCAAGTGTTGGGTGACCTCTTTGGGTAAGCTAGGTGTTGCCCTAGCAAAGTTAGGAGTAGGGGAGGTGGGCACCTCACTACCCAAGTTGGCAGAGAGAGAGGAGGAAGACCCCCCTAGAGGGAAGTTTAAGTTTGAGATGGGTCCTTTCACTGTTGGGATGGCTTCACTACCCAGAGGGAGTGACCATGACAGGAGGATGTAAGGCAGAGTAGGCCCTGCAAAGGTACAGCCAGTTTTCTTCACTGTCTTCCTCGCCTAACAAGCCAGGAAGACTCTCCCAGGGTTGGGCTGAGTCTCCTGGGCGTGTGGGCTGGGGGGGGGCGTGTGTGAGAAAACAGGGCTGATTGCAGAGGCCCCCTAACTTTTTGCCCCCATTTTCCACTTTATGCTGGTGTTTTCCTGACTCTGATGGTGCCCTGGGTACTGCTAACCAGTCCCAGGGCCTGTGCTCTGTGTAAAATCAATATGCAAATTAGGCTAATTATAATTGGCTAAGTTAACCTACCTATAAGTCCCTAGTATATGGTAGGGCATGTAGGTTTAGGGACCACAGCATAGGTGGTGCACACCTAGGTGCACTGCTGAGGTGCCCAGTGTCATTTTAAAGGCAGGCATGCCTTGCTGGCTGCTTTTAAATTAAAGTTATATGCAAATTCGACTTTGAAATTAAAAGTACTTCCAAAGTCTTAAACTACCTTATTTTTACATATAAGTCACCCCTAGGGCTGGGTGCCATGTAACTATAAGCAGGGACTTTATAAAAATAGATTTATAAACCCTGGTGAGGTAAAAACAGCCAAATTCGTTTTTCCCTCATTGAAGTAAATGGCCTTCATAGGCTAGAATGGGGAGACTTTGTTTTAAATTTTAAAGTCTCCTTAAAAGATGCATACCAAGAATTTGGTATCAAATTAATTGTTGTAATAAATCCCACAGCTTCCAGTTGTTGGATTTAATATAACTTATTCAGGTAAAGAGTTATAGACTTTACCTAAAAAGTTGCCAATTTCAGCCCTGCATTGTTTTTGCTGCTGTGCTCTGATTGGCCAGCCTGCAGCAGCTTAGTCAAAGCTGCCTTGATGAGGTGTGAAGTGGCCTGGCTTCACACAAAGGAATGTGCTTGGGGGAGAGAATCTCCCCTCAGCAGATGGTGAGGCAGGAAGGGGGAGGGCTGCCAAACTGGTCTTCAAAGGCAGAGAAGGACATCTGGAGCACCCAGCAACACCCCCACATCCTGCAACCCCAGACAACTAGGTGCCCCCTTGATTAGATTAGGAGAGGGCAGGAGAGGGGTGTGTTTATGATTTTTAGCCACACCAGTGGGTGGGCTCAGCCAGATGTAACCTCCAAAAATCAGATTCAGCCATGTTGGATTTTTAGAGAATGTTGCCTTTTGGGATGGATTTTTGCCACACTTCACAGGAAGTAGTCATCACAGGGGGACGACCCTGTACCTGATTGGAGAACCAGGACCCCCCTGCTTTTCACCCAAGAGCAAGGATAAAACTGGCAGACCTGCCCCCACACCTCAGATCCCTGCCAGATTTCAAGAAGAAAAGAACTAAAGGAGAAGAAGGACTGCCCTGCTGGACCCCTGGCCTGCACCTGGAACCTGCACTCAGAAGGACTGCACCAGCTGCACACTTGGGCTTCACCACAAGAAGGACTTTGCCTGGCTTCAACTGGTTCAAGGAGGGACTCCCTGTTTGCTACAGGTGAAAAATTGCTAACCAGAGTCCCACTGCACCAACTCCTGAAAAGTGACCAGCTGACCACTGTCCAGTGGCCAAAAAGGAGTTTGCGCCAGGTGCATTCTGGGAGTTGAAGTCCGCACCCCCCAAGGACCATCACAGAACTTCTGGACCCTTGGGGTGAGCTGTGGACCCCAAAAGAACCTTAAAAGAACATCTGGGTGAAGCCCCAGAAGTTTGGAGAAGATTTGAGAAATTTTGTAAAAAAGCTCCAGAGCGGGACCGACCCGCCGCGGAAATTCTAGCCGGCTTGCCTCAACCGCGACCCGGCCTGACTTGGTGGTTCGTCCCGGTAAAGAAAAACCTCCGAAAAAGAGACTAAGTCCGAAGGTAAAAAGTTGACCGGGACCTCCCAGCCATCGTATCCGAGAAGGGCTCCACGGACGTCGGATCAAGATCCAGGTTTACCCCGGTCGAAGGATTTTCACCTCGAAAAAATGACTAAGTCCGAAGGTAAAAGTCTCCACCGAGGAAACCCACATCGCGTATCCGGACAAGGGCTCCAGGAGGTCGGATTCAACTGGCAGGTTCGTCCCGGTGAAGAAAATCTTCAAAATAAAGACTAAGTCAGAAGGTAACTTTTTAACCGAGGCCTCCCGCGACCTGTAGCCGAGCAGGGCTCCATCGCGGTCAGCCTGAAAGTTTGACTTTGCCCCGGTCGAGGTGCAACCAGATGACCCGATTGGCGCTTTTTGTTTCTAAGCGCTAGAAAAGTAATAATTCTTTAAAAATTCATATCTCCGGTTCCCTTTATCCGATTTTATTCGTTTTTGTGTCATTTTAAAGATAAAAATATAAACTATTTTTATAAATTGGTTTTGGATTTTTAAACTGTTTCCTGTGTTTTATTTAATTACTGTTTTGTGATATTTGAATGATTTACACACTGTCTCCTAAGTTAAGCCTTGACGCTCGTTGCCAAGCTACCAAGGGTTGAGCTGGGATTAATTTACTGAGACCTAACTGTACCTAGGTGGAGGTTAGTGGCTTGTTGCTAGGTGTAGGTACCTACCTGCCCTTACCAATAACCCATTTTCCAACACATGGCCACTGTCGCTTGGAAGAAACCACTTGCCAGGAAATGAACCACCGACAGGACCTGCACTACAGCGGTGATACCTGTGGGGTGTCGGATAGCTGAAATCAGGTCTGGCTCCAATTGGGCACACAGTTCTTGGATTCTGGCCCGATCAAGTCTGTAGGTAAAGATAATGTGCCTGTCCTCCATTGTCGCCAGGTCCACCAGAGGTCTGTATACGGGGGATGTCTCCATCTCCTATTCAACCTCAGTGGTTGAACTCTAGGGTGAAAAACGGTGAGCAGAAGGTCATATTCAAACATATTCTCAGATTAATATGCAATTTTTGCTTTACAGAAACAGTATGTGAACTTCTAAGTCAGTTGATCTGCTTATGTCTGCTGTGATGCAGTAAGGTGCCGTGACCTGTGCCCCTCTGAAATGGCGGCTGCCTGACCTGTGAAGAGGGACAAGTGGAAATGAGATAATTCCTCTGGCGTTGTGCACCGCCGTGGAAGTGAACGCCATTTTCTATCTGTTCACTCACTTGCTACCTGACCTTCAACAGGAGAGGACCTACACTGCAAGTGCTGCTGTGTCCTATGTCTGGAAACGACAATGGCTCGAGTGTCTGGGGAATGGGCCCCTAGCTTCACTTCAGAGGAGTTGGAGAGACTGGTGGATGGGGTCCTATCCCATTACCCTTTACTCTATGGTTCTCCAGACAAACAGTGAGTACACTGTGAGCATGATGCGTGGGGCATGAATGTATGGAGTGGTGTGTGTGTAAGCCTCGTGTGGAGGGGGGTCTGAGGGGTCCTGGGCAGAGTGCTGCATGTCTGGTGGTTAATGTGTGTGAGTAAGGGGAAAGGGGGATATGATGGGCCATGAGTAGAACAGTCCGGACGGTATGATTAATATCTTTTCTGCTGTATTTTTTCTGCAGGTCAGTGCCCATCAGAAAAAGGGTATTTCGCGTGCCATCACCAAGGAGGTGCGGACCCTGGGGGTCTTTGACAGGTGGACACCCGCCGACGCAATTGGTGGGAGGACCTGCGCTGCTGGGCAAGGATGACGGCGGAGGCCCAGCTGGGGCTGGCCTCCCAACGAGGAAGGGGTGCCTGTTGTACCCTGACCCCCCTGATGTTCTGCATCCTGGCGGTGGCCTATCCTGAGTTGGATGTGCGCTTGAAGGCATCACAGCAGCCACAAGGGGGTGAGTACAGATTCAGAATCATGACTTTGCGTGCCTTAAGGTATTACCTGGGTGGGGGATGCCCCTAGGTCAGGGCGAACATGGCAGGGTATGTTTCATGTTGGGCAAGCTCAGATGCACTCCAACCCCAATAATGTTAGTGGGAATTTACTACTGGGCAGGGTCCTGTGCGTTTCAGGTGTGCAGCTAATGGTGTTAGGCATTGTACCCTATGGCCTGGTGACTAGCATTGTAACTGGTAGTGCATGGCCTAGTGTATAGGGCTTTTCCCTGTGAGTTGTGTATGCCAACTGTAGTGTTCAATCAATCAATCAAAGGATTTATAAAGCGCACTAATCACCTGTTAGGGTCTCAAGGCGCTGGGGGGGGGAGCTACTGGTCGTAAAGCCATGTCTTGAGGCGTTTCCTGAATGACAAGAGGTCTTGGGTCTGGCGAAGGTGGAGCGGTAGGGAGTTCCAGGTCTTGGCGACTAGGTGAGAGAAGGATCTTCCTGCGGCGGTAGTGCGGCAGATGTGGGGGACGGAGGCGAGGGCGAGGCTGGCGGAGCAAAGATTGCGGATGGGGGTGTGGAAGCTGAGTCGTTGCTGGCATTGACCAAGTGTAGCAAAAACAACAAGTGATGGACGGAATGCTGAACATTGTCAAACACACCAAGTGTATCCTCTGTCTCTCCCCCCTTTTTGTTTTTTCACCCTGTCCTTGTGTGCATTAGCATCGTCTGGCGGAGGAGCAGAGGCACCAGCAATGGAGGGAGCTGCATCACACATGGGCCTGGAGGCCAAATCCACTGACGGTGAGGGCACTGGTGGGATAGAGGGTGAGGGGATCACCACTACTGGGACACTACAGACAGCGACTCCTCCTTCAATGGAAGCTCCCTGGCAGTGGCGGACACCTCTGTGCCCACCCCAACTACAGCTACAGCTGCCACCCCGTACCAGCACCACCCTCCCACCAGCCCCTCAGTGAGTTTCCCGAGCCAACTCACCCAGGAGGGTGGCCATCTCCTTAGCCTCAGGCACCTCAAGCCCTGCCCCAATCAGCCCTGCTGCCCTCAGTGAGGAGGCTATTGACCTCCTGAGATCCATCTCTGTAGGGCAGTCAACCATACTGAATGCCATCCAGGGTCTAGCAGGGCATTTGCAACAAACAAATACATACCTGGAGGGCATTCACTCTGGAGTGGCGGCCTAACAGAGAGCATTCCAGGCTCTGGCCAACTCCCTGATGGCAGCCATTGTCCCTGTCTCCAGCCTCCCCTCTCCAACTTCCTCTACCCAGTCCCAATCCCCTCAACCCCAGCCTTGCCCAAGCACACCTTCAGACCAGCACCCACCCAAATCAACACACAGGAGTGGCTCAGGCAAAGAAAAGCACCACACTTCATCCCACAGGCACTCACACAAGCACCATCCAGATGCAGACACATCAACATCCACTGCCTCCACTGTGTCCCTCTCCTCCTCATCATCCACCTCCCTCCCAGTAGTGCCTCCACGCACACCTGCATGAACTACATCCTCATCCACTACCTCCATCACCAGCACGCCTATCACTACATGCCCCTCACTGGCAGTCACCACTCCCACATCCATGCACACACCCCCTGTGTACTTTCCCTCTGTGTCTGTGTCCCCTCCTCCCAAAGTACACAAACGCAAGCACTCAGACACCCAACAGCCATCCACCTCACAACAACATCCAGCCCATGCACCCGCACCCAAACACAGCAGACAGACACCTCCAACAACCACTCCCAAACCTTCACCGTCTTCCCGCCACAGTGTCCCTAATAAGCTTTTACTTGCCAACATTGACCTATTCCCTACCCCTCCCCCCCATCCTTCACTTCAGGCCAGGGTGGCCAGAACCCACCCCAGCACCTCAGCCACCCAGTCCACGGCCACTGTGGTTTCTAAAGCTACTGCAGGTGTGAGAGGCTCCAAGGAGGCATCCGTCAGCACAGCCAGTGTGCCAGCACCACCTGCCGAGACCAAGAAGGGGCCGCCACCTGCTAAGGCCAAGAAGGGGCCACCACCTAGCAAGGGGAAGGAGGCACCGCCAGCCAGCAAGGGGAAGGAGGCACCACCAGTCAGCAAGGGGAAGGAGGCACCACCAGCCAGCAAGGGCACAAAAGGAACACCAGCTGGCAGAAGCAAGGAGGCTCCACCATCTGCCAAGGGCAGGATGGGGCACACAACACCAGCCATGGCACTGCAGCCCTCCGAGGCTGCAGGGGTGGGGCTGGAGCCTCCCCCCACCACTGCCAGCACCTCTACCTGCACCGCGGTCAGCACTGTCACCTGCACTGTGGCCAACACCGCCACCTGCACTGCCGCCAGCAGCACCACTGCCAACAGCAGCAGCCCCAGTGGGCAGCCGTCCGAAGCTGCAGGGGAAGGGCTGGAGCCTCCCCCCACCACTGCCAGCACTGCCACCTGCACCGCGGCCAGCACCGCCACCTGCACCGCCGCCAGCAGCACCACTGCCAGCAGCAGCAGCCCCAGTGGGCAGCCGTCCAAGGCTGGAGGGGAAGGGCTGGAGCCTCCCCCACCACTGCCAGCACCGCCACCTGCATCGCAGCCAGCACCGCCACCTGTACTGCCGCTAGCAGCATCACTGCCAGCAGCAGCAGCCCCAGTGGGCAGCCGTCCGAGGCTGCAGGGGAAGGGCTGGAGCCTCCCCCCACCATTGCCAGCACAGCCACCTGCAGCGCAACTGCCATCCACTGAGCAGCCGTCACCGCCGGCGAGCAGTGTGGAGTCGTGACTACATGGGCTGCAGAGTGTCCTGGCCCAACACCTGTAGGTGTGACACCCAGGTGAGAGACTGGTACCTTGCACCATCCAGGATGAAGCACACTGGGCACAGAGCCCCCTCTAGAACCAGTGGAAGAAGGCATCCACTCACCCCCTCCTTGGCAGGATGAAGCACATTGGGCACAGAGACCTCTCCAGAACCAGTGGAAGTAGGCATCCACTTGAGAGACTGTGGCCTTGCACTCCCCAGGACCAAGCAGTGGGAAAACCAACCCTTGAGAGACTGTGGCCTTGCACTCCCCAGGACCAAGCAGTGGGCAAACCACCCACTTGAGAGACTGTGGCTTTACTCTCCCCAGGACCAAACAGTGGGCAAACCACCCACTTGGAGGACTCTGGCCTTGCACTCCCCAGAAGTGAACATGGGCATGGAGCCCGCTCCAGGCCAGTGGCGTTGTACCATCTTCCGGCAAAGGTGCCCCCCATTCCCCGTTCCCCTGAGGTGCCTGTGTTTTTTCGACCTGATGCCCCTGCAGTGTTCTCTCCGTATGGAGGCAGGAGTTAAGTGTGACCTTGGCCTATGTGTTATGGCCCCATGAGCCACGGACATTTTGGAGTGGGCATTGTCCCTCCTTTTGTATATATTGTATATACTGTTTCTTGATTTGAGTACGTATTTATCTAAAGTAGTACTATTACACTCATTTTAATCCATTCCTTTTGTCCTTGCGTTATTCCTGAGGGTTACGGGGTGTATATGTAATGTTGTTGAATCTGTTTGTGTGTATGGTGTTGGGGGTGAGGGTGGGGGTGGGGGTGTTGCTTCTTGCGCGTGGTCATCTTCGCCGGTGTTCATGTTACTGGTGTATGAGGAGGTACACCAGCATTGGAAAAATATGCAGCTCGGGTTCCATGGCATCGTGATTCTTCCTTGAGTGCCCAGAGGTGAGTCGTTTCCCTTCAGAGTACTGTTTCTGCCGTGCTTTTAATGGTTTTGGTACCGCCCTGGAAAACCTAGTGGATAGGCCGATTGTAATGCTGTGGGCGGTACATTGACTTCCGCCTGTCTGTTGGCGGTTACCGCTGCGGTGCTTGTTGCTACCGCCGTGGCGGTCGGAGTGTTAAAGTGGCTGTCTGTGTTAGCGGTTTCCGCCGTGGTCATAATTCCATTTTTTTTTACCACCGGCCTGTTGGCGGTATTACCGCCACTTTATCACCGACCGTTGTAATGAGGACCATAGTTTTTAAAAGTAGGACATTTATAAACTTACATTTATATTTAACTTAAGGAAATAAAGGGAAGCAGGATTAATTATTAATTCTGTCATCTCTAGATTGGGACCAGCTGGAAACATGTTTAAACCACAATTTTTGATTTTGACCTTGGCATGACATTTCTTTCTGTTCAATAAGACTGGCAGTTACTAACCCATAGATATTTTAACTTCACATACCAGTCTATCACCTTTTCATTTCATGGACAGTGTGAGCGAATGATCTCAAGCAAAGAGCGCCCCATAAGGTGCCCACTGGGTGCTGCAGCACCCACTCAGCAAGAACTCTGGCCTGATGATGAAGAATGTCATTTTGATGAGTGAGGGCTTGTGCATCTGAAAGTCGATGCCCTCATTATCGGACCTGTAATGCTAACACCACTGTTGTGTCAATCTATCCAGGGAACAGCACACTCATTCTGGATGAATTCATAAAAGTGGCATCCCCATGTGCCCTCGTTCAAGCAATTGATGTACCTGCGAAACAGCATAAGAGGGCTGGACCTGAATGTCTGTGACCTGAGAGGATACCAGAAGTACTGAACCTACTCCCTCTTATACTCAGCACTATGAAGTGGGATCCAAGTATGAGTTGGCAGACCTCCTGTGTAGCTATAGGCACAGAAATCTACAAGAGGTTTTTCCTGAGGTTCCCAGTGGACCAGTGACAACTGGACCTTTCCTAGACCCTGCTGGTGGCTTCTGCTACAGTGCTATTTGACCCCCAAGTAAAGATCCTGAGGGACTGGGCCCCCTGGATATTCCTATCACGATTTCCCTTCCCACCCCTGACAAAGCTAGGACCTAGAAAACATTTGACAAAGCACACCAGCCTATCCAACCAAAGGTGCGACCTCGTTAGGGTAAAAAATCAGGTTCTTCTACTTGAAGCTACTCCGCAGCAGTAAATCTGGTTCAGTCAAACCACTGCAAGAAGGTACCTAGACTTGTGGAATTCAATGTCAGATACAGCTGCAGCCTTGCACTACAGAAGGATTCTGAGCTCCAAAAAAGAGACTCAGGGCCTGATTACGAGTTTGGTGGGCTGACTGCTGGCCTGCCAGACGCGTGGTGAGGAGACCTCTGATGATCTGGCACTCCCCTCACCGCCCCATAACAAGGTTTCCACTGGGCTGACCGGCGGAAGTCAGTCCAGAGGAAACAGTGCAGAAGCATTGGTCTCGGCTCCACATGGAGCCGAGACCAACGCTGTAGCACAGAGGGAGCCTCCAGCACCCTCGGAATGGACACTGTCTGCTAAGCAGACAGTGTCCATTCCGAGGATGCTGGCAGGAGGACACCCTGCACTGTCCACAACAAAGTTGTGGTCAGTGCAGGGGCTCCCCGTGGCCTCCTGTACTGGCTTTCCACCAGCCTGACGCCTCTTCCAATTTTTATAATTTTGGTGTTGTATCTTTGTACCATACCTTGTTTCAGAAATTGGTTGGCAATATTTTCTTGTGTTACTTTTGATCATTTGGGCATATTGCAAGAGAGCAATTTCTTCTCTGTTTACCATTTTTCTACCAATAGGTAAACATATTAAACAGTAGAGGGACAGTTAAGAAAGTATCCTAAACTATAACTGTTTTGATGAAAAAAGCCTATCATAGGCCATATGGATCTGACAATACATGTCTAAATAATACTTTGAAATCATCAGTAAAATCTGATATCTTGGCCCATGGACTCCAAAGAGGCTCAGCATCTCCAATCAGACTCTCCCCTGGTGCAATCGATTCTTGCCATACTATGCATTATGTGTAGTGCATTGGACCTATGACAAACAACCTAGCATCTCAAACCCTGAAGCTAGACAATCAAACCAAAATCCTTAGCAATATGACCTAAAATATTGCAATCGTAGACTCACAAATGTATGCTTTAGAGAGTGCAGAAAAGGAATTGCTTGAATCTAACAACTTCTCAAATGAGATAAGGAACTGCTGTTTGATTGTCTGAAAGCTTGCAGAGGTTTTAGAAGTTATTAATTATAAAATGGATGACTGCAGAGTAGAATCCTTGGAAGAAACATGCAGCAGAAAACTTGGAGACACATCTCCTGCATGACTATTGATCTTTGAGTGCCAATATTGTCCCCTCAATGCACTACCATTAAACCACTGAGAGATCCATTCTCCAATGACAACACATCCAAAACTTGAAGTTGCTTACTAGAACCTACAAATGGGAAGACATTTCACAGACAATGAATTAAAAAACTCTTCAGAAAAACAGAAAAAAATGAAACAACAAAAAATTCTAGCACCCAAAATGACGGTGATCATCGACTAATGGAGGACCTGTCATTCAAACCAGGAGGGCTTGTTAGTGTAAAAGATTGTGAAGAAAAAGATCAATGTCCAACAGGTGAATGTAGTGACACCAAAAAGCCTAAACCAGTAATTCTGAGCTTAAACTATGTTAGGAGCACACACATTCAAAGATTTCCCACTGGACTTAGATGTCCGTCCAAGATGACGGGGTGAGTAATGGCATCTACTACACTCTCCAGAATGCAATCATAGTCAAAACGTCTTCTTGAACATGAAAATACTGCATTTATCCATTAAGACCATAGAAGATGCAAGGATCTTCTGACAACTAACAGCAAATCCAAGGCAGAATGGTGTCCTGAGAATTTAATGGCCCACAACAACCTGAATAATCATGTTTTTCACATGGAATCCAAAGAAATAGTTATTAAAGCCCAGAGAAATTTCTCGACTTACAGGGGTCAGTAGGGTGCCTTTGTTGAGGGTATCCAGCCCCTCCTGGCTCAACAGACTTCTTTCCCTCTAATCAAAGTACAATATATTTAAAAAACTAACTACAATAGTAGTAATAGCAGTAATGATCTGTTTGGCTTACCTTGGGCAAATATACTGGTACAGCAATTTCTCCTGTGTATGAAAACCCGACCCAGGCTCATTGATAAATTGCATAGAAGAGCTCAGCCAAGTCTTAAAGGGGTTGAGTGTAGTATAGTCCCAAATGAGGAATAGGGCCCAAATCCGGTGTTTAGTAATACTGTTCATCTTACCATCATGGTATTCAAACCAATGTATCTCTCTAGGGAGCAGATCATCATCCTGAACAGATAGAATCTTTTAAGAACCCTAAATACTTTATCAGGGTTAGAAAAATTACCTGTCATGAGTTACTGTGGGTCAGTTTCATCCCGCCAAATTCCAGAAACTAAAGACAAAGTACCATAATAATGTGGTGGGCAAACATGTTTACAGTAGATGTAATTCTGTCAAAGGGGACTGCCCTAGCTAATTGGGACATACTGACTTGGGAAGGTCTACACAAACTGTCTCTGTCAATCTTTAATCCCGTGCTTCCTCACATCTAACCAGCAGTAAAAGGCACACCATAATTTCTCTTTTCCCATGGCAGAGCGATGTCCTTCCAACTGTAACTTCAGGAATGATTTGCATAATATAAAAATAAACATGCACTCATCAATGCAAATGAAAGTTCACAGATCAAGTGATGCAATGAGATTTGACACCAGAAATTCTTTGCACTATGAGAATACCATACTTCTAATGCCTGTGTCAGACATACTGATTCATCATTCCCAGACACATACATTGCATCAATGTACCAGTCATAGGAATCAGCTCTCCTTCCTAACACCTGATGCCCAAGAAAAACTGAAAAAGTTGGAATATTGCAGACCTGAAAACTAAACTCGAGGTTGAACAGCATATGTGAAATCCCATTATATCTGCTGCTTTCAGGAGACCTGGGCAATGGAGGAGATCGATCTGGATGGTTTCTCGTCATGTAGAATAGGAGCTATAAATGAAAGAAAAGAGAAGCAAGAGGAGGGATAGCAATCTGGGCATTGACCAGTCTAGGTATTGGAAATCAGGCTAATTTCTAAATTAGTATTAATATTCAATTTTTGCAAATTTCCAATGAGTTGTGGAAATTAGATGTATTAAATATTTATTTCAAACCTTGGAATTCATCAGACTTCAAAGCACAATTCTAGGAATTAGATAAGTGTGGTGGCTTTCTTCAATTTGACGCCTTGGTGCAATAGCGTTCTAGTTGAGCCAAACATCACATCATTCTGGTGTGCAGGGACTTTAATACCAAAGTTGACACTATGCTGATTGACTTTGATGCTCTCCAGGATGTTCTGGATAGCAGGACAGTTTACCTAGCTGTTCTGCTTTTCTTCACACTGAGAGGAAACAAAGCAAAAGGAATACAAAGAATGCAGCATTCCTAGTCTGAGTAATGAATTTATTAAGGAACTTTCCAGGTTATACAAAGATAATAACGTGAGCACTTAATATGAATGCAGCAACGCACGTGCAACTCTTAAAATAATCACAACAGTGGAATAATAATAATCAAAGAAAATGCAATACATCCTCAATATATATATATATATATATATATATATATATATATATATACACACACACACACACACACACACACACACACATATATATATATAGGTAGTGACTATGTATACATATGCATTCACACAGTAAAGCTAGATATTAATAATTATAAAATGCATCACCATGAGGCTTGACTCCAACTTCAACCTTTATCTGCCAACCTCAAGCTGTGGAACCCGTGACAACTGAGAGAAAAGAAAACAACCCCAATAGGATTACTCTGAGCAATGAGTCCACCCTCAGAGATGAGTTCCTTATCTCTCAGCGTCAAACTTCCCCACCATATTTACTTTAAACAAACTTAAGAGGAAGGTTCTAGAAACTCTACTCCCATCGAGTAAGTTGTGAAATTCAAGCACTGGCCGTACCAGGTCAGTGTGGAAAAAATACGCTAGAGACTGGCCAAATCCCAAGGTATATTTCCGTGACAGAGCTGTACCCTTCTCTACCATAAACTATTTCAGCCTTGTACAGGCTTATCAAAGTATTATCCCCCATATTATATTCCCTTCCATAGTGAGAAAAGCGAAAACATGTTGACAAGCTGTGTGTGGAAAAATACCTGCACCACCAATGTGATGGCGTTTCAAGCTACGCTAAGCACAAAATGGAGTCAGTGGTCAAGATGGAGTCAGTGGTTAAATATAGATAGCATTACACCGGCATCCCTATCCACAACCAAGTTAAAGAAAGGAGTTGACTTATCGTCATTTAGGGCTATGCAACAATTGGTGTCCCCTCATTGGAAGCAAGCTCTCAGATTTGCCTGTTCAATGTACCTTTCACTCTGGGAATCATGAGACCCTGATAGATTCATATTGGTTATTCTGGAATCTTGGCAGATGGTTGATAATTTTGCAGTAGAGCGAAAGATTGAATGAAATCACGGCCTGCTGATAGCTCCTCTTTGATTTTCATCTGGAGCATCTGGTAAGCAAGGTCTACATGGAGCAGCAACCAATCGTTCATTGAATATAACAACAAACAGGAAATCCATGGCATTGCCTCGTGAAGTATCTGTACCACAAGCTCTAATCATGATATAGCCATTTACCAGTGCCAACTCAAATGTAAAGAATATCTAGAAATCAGAGACGGCAGCCAACATACCGTCGCCGTGGCTACCAGCCGCTCATCCCAATTATGACAGTAGACAAATTCCACCAGAAGGCTGGCGGAATACTGTCGACGGTAATGGTGGCGGACGGCGGTAAGGTGGCGCTGCTGTCATCAGCAGCGCCACGCCAGCAAAACACTGCTGACCGTATCATGAGCAATGATACGACCTGGCAGTGTTTTACTGGCAGACGCTGCTGCTGGCAGCTGCGCCGTGTCCTGTCTCATGCCGGAAGACCCCCTGCATGCAGGTAAGTCGAGTTCTCTGACAGGAGGGGGGGTGGTATGTGCATGTGGGGGGTGTTGTGTGTGTGTGTGTGTGGCGGGGTATGCATCTGTTTTTGTGTGCGTGCATGCGGGTGTATGTCGTGTTGAATGAGTGCATGAATGACTGAATGTGAGTGTACGTGTATGTTGTGTGTTGTGAATGCGTGTGTGTGACAATGTATGTTTGTGTATGTTGTGGTGTGTGGGAATGTATGTGTCCATGTGTGGGTGGATGTGGGTATGTGTGTGTGTATGAGTGTGTATATGTGCACGTGTGGGTGTGTAAATGTGAGGGGGGCAGCAGGGGGGAGGGAGTAAGAGGGTGGGAAGGACTCTAGGGAAGGGGGGCAGGGGAGCCCCTATCAGTGCCAGGGAATTAGTGCCCACCACCATGGCTTTCGTGGCGGTACGCTTACCACAAAAACCAATGGCTGTAGGCAGGGTTATAATCCCGAGGGTGGGATTCTGATGACTGCCTGGCTGGATACCGAAGTCTCCAGCCCAGCAGCCGTTACCACCCTGGCGGACGGAGTGGTACATTGGCGGTTTGGCTTGAGCCAAACCGCCAATGTCATGATTTGGATAAAGGTACAGTTGGCCTGTTGGCAGTACCTTTCCCCAAATTACCACCGACAGCCAGGGTCGTAAGGGGGCCTTATTCTTTCTGTTTGGGTACCCATATTGATGACTGTCTTTATTGCAATCAGGCTTGAGAAAAAGGTTGTCTTCTCATGGAGGGAAGCAATTATCATACTATGAAAGGAACCCTCTAATTAGCGTCTGTTAGAACTGTGAGCCATATGGTGATCTTACCCCAAACGTTTTGCCTTACTCTTCCTTTTTTTCTGATCACATTTATGTTGGCCTTAAGACTCTTTGCAGTTTAACTTTGCTAACCACTGCTAAAGTGAGTGTACTCACTTCTTAAAACAGAATGAAACTGAAATCCGCTCAATTAACTCTTATGATTTACTTTTAAGTCCTTAATAAAGTGGTACTACATGTACCCTGGGCCTATCAATTAAATTGCACAGGTGGGCCTCCATCACCTATTGTGTCACCCATTTAAGTAGCCCTTTAGACATGTCTCAGACCTGCAATTGCAGCCTGTGTGTGCAGTTTTAAATTGCCATTTCAAACAGGCAATATAGACCATTTGCCTGGCTCAAATCTGTCTTTTTAATACAAGTCATCCTGATGGTAGCCACTACACAACCCACAGAGCAGAGTGCAATATATTTAAATAAAACATGTATTTTTTTAGTTTTTTGTGTCCTGGTAGTGAACAACTCTTAAATACATTTTTCACTACTGCAAGGCCTGCTTCTCTCATAGGCTAAGATTAGGCTAGATACTCTGTTATTATTGGTGCGACCCTCAGACCTCGAAACTCTCAGGTTTTGTCAAGTCTCCAAGCTCCCTAATTTGCAAACTGCCTTCAGCACATCTTTCATTGCCTGCCCTGTCTGATTAATTAAGAGAGTCATTATTACTTGCTTGTAAGCTAAAGGAGCAAGGCAATTGATTTTATTTTGCACTGACACAGAGAGCAGTCTGTCTAGCAGACGGTGAACAGCACCCAGGAAAGTAGCAGTTTTCATTCTCTCCTTCTTAGTTCTTTGCTTTGAATCTTTCAAGGTGTACCAGGGCTTGTCGTTTTGTGGCCAAATCTCATTCTGCAGGATACTTATGGCTGCATCCCACAACTGCTAGCTGCAGTAGGGTGATCTGTTGATTACCCTGACAACCCCTGAACTGCTCCTGTATTATGGGGTCAGTGCTAAGAGTACAAAACGTAGGAGTGTCTCCTATATCTAACATTACTCCAGAGGCTCCTGTGTGAAATAATCGCACCATCCATGTAAATAATGTTTCCCCAGAGCTCTGCTTCAATCTGTCTATAATATAATTAACTTCTTGCTGGGGGTGTGATCTTCTAGGGAGTGCATTTCAATTCCTGCTGGATTCTGTGGAGTATCCTGTATTTTTTGTCTAAATATTGGCAATGCACAAACCACTTTAGGCTCATCTGGCTCACACTGGCCCTTACCTTTTTTAAATTCCTCATCACTGAAATTTGAAAAATCAGTGGATTCCCAGATGTTTCAGTCCCATATTGATGGGTTCCAATCTAACTCTGCATTAGCAATAGCTTAATGAACTTTCTTTCCGATACCTGTATTGAGTGACTCTAAAAGCTGCCTTCTCGGCTACAGACTAATAAGTATCTACCTTATCTCCACTAACTTATTCTGATGAGACAGCATGGTTACATTATTTTTAGCTTCTACCAGCTGCCTCTCTAATTGCTGGTTTTCTTATTCCAAATGCCTACATTTTTCTATAAGCAGATAACAGGATCCAGCCCCTTCTGCCTAAAATTAATAGATTACATCTCTGTCCCAGAGGTACTTTCTGTAAACACAGTAAAACATTTTTTGGCTCAGCATCCCTAAGACATTCGTCCCAACTTTCACATAAACCAGCACCACAAGACCATTCGTTCGCAAGGACATTAAAAGGTTCTTTGTTCCACCCTGGAATCTCAGGTGAAACCTGGGAAACTGCCTGGGAAACTGCTTTTGACTTCTTGCCAAACATGTTTCACTTTTAAAAGTTTCACTTTTCAACCTACCACCCCATACTGCTGGCTACACCAATTTGTTCTGTTTTGCTTCAGAATGAGAGGAACAAAGTGAAGCGAATTCAAAGAATGCAGCACTCTTAGTCAGAGTAATGAATTAACTAAGGCACTTTCCAGGATTCACAAAGCTAATAATGTGAGCACTAAATGTGAATGCAGCACACATGTGCAACTCTTAAAATAATCACAGCAGAGGAATAATAGTTCCACTGCTGTGATTATTTTATAACAAATGTTATGGCATTAGAAGCTATGCTAAGCACAAAGCACAAAATGGAGTCAGTGGTCAAGATGGAGTCAGTGGTTAAATATAGCTACCATTAAACCGGCATCCCTATCCTTAAATAAGTTGAAGAAAGGTGTTTACTTCTCGTCCTTTATGCTAAGCAACAATTTGTGTCCACTAAATGAATGCAAGCTCTCAGATTCACCTGCTCAGTGTAGCTATCACTCTGGGAATCAAAAGACCCTGTTAGATTATATATTGGTTATCCTGGAATCATAGCAGATGGTTGATAACTTTGCAGGAGAGCAAAAGATTGAATGAAATCACAACCTGCTGATAGCTTTTCTTCGACTTTCATCTGGAGCATTTAGTAAGCAAGGTCTACATCGGGCAGCAACTAATCATTTGTTGCATGAAACCACAAACAGGAAATCCACAGTATTGCCTGGTGAAGTACCTGTACCTGTACCACAAGCTGTAATCACTATAAAGCCATTCACCAGTGGCAACTCAAATGTAAAGAATATCTAATAATCAGAGACGTATGCGACCCAGAGGCAATTTCAGGGCTCAAACATTTGGTAAAATCAAGCTGAAGGTTAAGCGTCCCATGACCTACCTAACTGAATAATTTGCAGATAATAATTTCCTGCATATCAATTGGTTCAATGTAGAGTATTGTAAACTAAAGCAAATGGCATAAAAAATCTCAATAAACATAGATATTTTGCTCCAGATGTGGACCTCTATCTAAAAACAATCAGACAGGAAAATAAATGTATTGTAAAAGAGAAGCAGTCTTCATACATAGGCTTCGATAAGATGCAAGAAAACCAAACATTTCTGGGAACTGGTCAGGTGGGGTTCTGGCAGGAGAATCAGAAATTTAGAGACCAGTATTTCTTCTGACTCTTGGTATAATTATTTTTCAGCAATGTATAATTAACTTTGTTGCAGAATTTCACTTTACTTGGTGATCCCAGGTCGGGCTTCCAATGAATTCTGTTTGCCTGGCATTCTACCATATACTTTGAATGTTATGCCTTGCAATGAATTTACCAAAGAGAAGGTTTGACCAGCCATACTCAACCAGAAAAAAACATGAGGCCCGTGGCCCAATGGGGTACCTGATGACGCAATAAGATTCAATGTTTCTGTTTAGGTACTCATATTGACAACTGCCTTTATTGCAATATGGCTGCAGAAAAATGTTACCTTCTTATGGAGGGCAGCAAATGATTATACAATGAAATTAACCCTCTTATTAGTGTCTGTTAGACCTGCCATCCATATGGTGATCTTCCCCCAAACTATTTGCCTTTCTCTGATCTCACTTTTGTTGGCCTTAAGACTCTTTGCAGTTCACCTTTGCTAACCAGTGCTAAAGTGAGTGTGCTCACTCCTTAAAACCCACTCAATTGGCACATGTGATATATTTGTAAGTCCTTAATAAAGTGGTACTACATGTACCCTGGGACTATAAATTAAATGATACAGGTGGGCCTGCAACACCTATTGTGCCACCCACTTAAGTAGCCCTTTAAACATGTCTCAGACCTGCAAATGCAGCCTGTGCGTGCAGTTCTAAATTGCCATTTCAAACAGGCAATATAGACCATTTGCCCAGCTCAAATCTGCCTTTTTAATACATGTCAACCTTAAGCTAGCCACTACACAACACACAGGGCAGAGTGCAATAAAATTCTTAAAAAACGTGTAATATTTTTGTTTTATTTGTCCTGGTAGTGAACAACTCTTACATTCATTTTCACTACTGCAAGGCCTGCTTCTCCCATAGGCTAAGCTTGGAGTTACCCTATTATGTTTAATAAGCTCTAACATTCAAATGGGAATAGGTGAACAGTTCATGTTTGGTGTTTTTGGAATCGTAGTGACAAATCCTCCTTTTTGGTGAAATTGGATTATATTTACAATTTTGAAAATGCCATATTCACAAAGTTAAAGGTAAATGGCACACATTGCAATCATGAAAATAGATGCTAAATTGTTTGCCAAAGTACTAACAAATTCAATTCAATTCAAATAATCACAGGTGCATATTTTTTTGTTTTACAAATACATTGAAATGAAATAAACAGGCGTATACAGTAATGCAAACACAAATCAGTTTGTTAGACATATTATCATGGGTTACATAACA
Source organism: Pleurodeles waltl (assembly GCF_031143425.1). Classification (NCBI taxonomy): domain Eukaryota; kingdom Metazoa; phylum Chordata; class Amphibia; order Caudata; family Salamandridae; genus Pleurodeles; species Pleurodeles waltl. The sequence continues at coordinate 879,464,013 of NC_090449.1, read as the reverse complement.
AAAAATATTGTGATTTATATCAACATTGCCCCATAGTAAGAAAATGAAGAATCAGTCATTACAGATGCATATGTTACTATATGTGGAGTCGACTCTTTGATTTTATTGTATGTCCTCACTGAAAAATAAGTCTTTCGTAGATGAAGATCTTATGATTGTAATTTAAAGATGTGGCCTTAGTGTCAACATTTCAGTCTCAAATGTCCGAAGTCTGCAAGACCATCATCAGGACCAACATAATTTAAGTGAAAGTACAACAATAACTCCATTGAGAGTTTATGAAGAACTCTAAGGTATAAAAACATAACTTATATATAACACCTGTATGTCTAACAATTGCCCACACTGTGGTTCTATGCAGATAACACAGGTTGTGCTCTGACATGATCTAAAGTGACAGTACACAAAAAGACCAAAGGTGAATGGAAAGCAACAGAACTGACTCGCCAAATAAACATTTCACCAAATAAAATGCATGTAAACATTAGAACCTGGAAGAAACATTTGCCTCACACCGGGCTGCATCTTAGTTTGTAGACAGCAATGGTGGTGCATCACAAATAAGTTTTGAAAGTAACATTATTTTGCCAGACCCTAGTCGTGATGTACCCGATTAGTGAGTTAACTGACTCTGCTTACCTATTTCATACACACATATAAGCAAGAGAAGGCAATTATGTTTGCTGATATGTCCTAACCACTTTTTAAAAATGTGCAGGTCACTAAACAACTAATTTTGAGCCTAATCTCCTCTTACTTATATGTGTTAAGAAATTGACAAGGAGAGTCAGTTAACTCACTAATTGGGTACAGCACAACTAGTGTCTGGCAAAATAATGTTACTTTCAACACTTGTTTCTGATGAACAGCCATTGTTGTCTACAAACCATTTGCTGTCTGAGCCATTTACCCTTTCTTTAGTTCATACCAACACTTACAAGGGATTACTGGGTTGACCTTTCTGTAAAGGTACTTTTAGAAAGTTGCCATTTTCCAGCCTTAGCCATTCAATTCCTGAAGCCTGTCTATGGTTCACATGACTGAGTGTATTTGGCAGTTGGTCTTAGTGTATTCTTTCTAGACAGCCATACGCAATAAAGAGCTTAGGTGTGCCTGGATGGGCCATTGCTGGCAGAATGGGACGGTGGAGTTAGGAACAGCCCCACTGACACCTGAATAGGCTGTCCTGCCTTCATGCAAAGGATTGCATTTTCCCTGTAAATCCTCTGGAGGCAAGGCCTGGGAGACGGGAAACCTGTGTACTTCAAAGGGAAATCTCTAGAAGCTTCTCCCACTTTAAAAGAGGCACCAGGTATACATTTTGGATCTCAGACACCAACCCTTCAGTACACTTCCAGACCTGTGGAAGACTTGCCTGTAAGAAGGACTGCAACACTGTTGAAATGACTAGTACTCTGCTGTACTGCTGCACTGAAGCACTGCTGCCTGCTGTTCTGACCTGCTGCCCTCTTGTCTGGGAGAGGACTGGACCTGTAACCTGAACCCAAGATCACCAGAGTAACTCCAAAGGCTACTGTCTTGTAACCACATCTGAACTCTGCAACTGTGAGCCCTGCTCTGCCAAGTGGTGTCTCCCCAGTCCTGGATGTAGAAGTGGACCTGAAGGTGCTTTGCCAGCCCATCTGTTGATCCTGCAGAACCAACACTTCACCTTTGCCAAGTGACAGAAACTCGAACAGAGTCGAAGGATAGCTTCTGCTGTGACAATTCTTTCAATGCATAGACTCTACATCAACCGAGCAGCCGCATCGTAACTAGCGCTGCTCGATGCATCCCCAATGCAGGCTTTCCCATCGCAAGCCTCCCATCAATTGCAGCCTTGACAAAGACACAGCGCTTCACAACCCAAGTCCTGCAGTGTCTTAAAAACTGAAAGGTGTGCAACACACTCTCAACGACGATGCAGGGCATTGCATTGCAGCCTTGTAGCTTTCCAGAACTGACGCATCGCCTTGGCTGGGTGAAGCATCCTTGATACAGGACCTTGCAACGCTCTGCAACCAGGATTAAAGGTACCCTTGTTCAGTGAGCCTCACTGGGTCTCTATAGCTTACCCACCCTCCATCACAGTAGACCTGAACTTGTGACTTTGTCCCGGTCTGCCACTACCAATTACCCACAGTTGGTGCTTGGTGCTTTTTGGTGCTATTTTCATTGAAAAATTGCATATCTCCGGTTCTACTGACTGCAATTCTTCATTTTGGTCTTGTTTTATTTATTGAAATGTACTCCATGTTTTAATCTTTTGTGGGGTGGGTTTTGAGGTGTGTTTGTACTTAAGGACTGGACCTGTAACCTAAACCAATGACCACCAAAGTGACTCCAATGGCTAGTCTTTTGTAATCAGCACCTGGACTCTGCAATTGTGAGTACTTCCCTGCCAAGTGGTGCCTCCCCAGTCCTGGACTTAGAAGTGGACCTGAAGGTGCTCTGCCAGCCCATCTGTTGATCCAGGAGAACCAACACATCACCTGTCAAAAGCCCGACAGAGTTGATGCATCGCCTCTAATCGGACAATTCTTTCAGCGCTCGGATTCTGCATCAACTGCACAGCCACATCTGAACTGGTGCTGCACAATGCATCCCAATGCAGGCCCTTGCATTGCAAGCCTCTCATCAATGACAGCCTTGATGACTATGACACAGGGCTTCACATCACAAGCCCCAAAGACTCTTCAGAACTGACCGGTTTACAAACATTCCAAACGAAGATGCAGGACATTGCAACGCAGCCTCGCAGCTCCCCAGAACTGATGCATTGCCTCAGCTGGTTGAAACATTATTGATACAGATCCACACAAAGCTCTGCAAACCAGGATTGAAGGTACTTTTGATCAGCAGGCCTAACTGGGTCCCTGTAGCTGGTCCATCGCCCAAGGTCCATCGCTGTTGACCTGAACTTGTGACTTTGTCCCAGTCCCCCCCAACCAGATATCCACAGTTTGCACTTTATGCCTCTTGGTGCTATTTTCTTTATAAACTTTACAATTCAATATCTCCAGTTCTACTAATTGAAGTGTTCTTTGTTTTGGACTTGTTTTATCAATAAATTAAGATATTTTTTCTAACCTGGTGTGGAAACCTTTTAAATGTCATTTTTTCATGGTTTTACTGTTTGAAGTGTCACACAAATATTTTATACATTGCCCCTAAATTAAGCATGACTGCTCTGTATACATCGTCCAATCTCTCTGCTTGATGCAGAGTACAATATTTATGCCAAACTGTTTTTGACCTGTCTGGAACACTCTAGCAGGAACAATGAGAGTTTAATGGCTGCAAGGCCAAGTGACAGTGCTTCAAGGAATGTAATTATACAACAATGGTTTAAAATAGATCAACTGAAGCTTGTATATTACATTTATTGATCTTAAATCAGCCTTTTATACTTTTGAGCGACATCTGCAGTGGCAGAACCTATCCTCATTGGGTCACCTGGAAAAACCTATGACTGCAATTAAAGTCCTCTATGATGAAAATGTGTCACCAACCAGGTGTGGCTTGAGAAGAAAAACAATCACAAGCCTTGGTATCAATATTGGGTCCAGGCATGATTGTGTTTTCGTCCAAGCCTTTTCTAATATTTTCATCAATTATGTTAATTGTCTGTGTGCCTTAAATCTTGATGTGCCAAGTTATGTCAGTCCTGCTATTTGCTGATGATGTTGTACTCCGTCCTGCACTGAAATTACAAGCACAATCGTCTCAGTGCATTTGAGGACTATTGTAATGTGCTCAATCTAATGTGAAGAAGGTCTGGATCAGTACTTCAAAAACAAAGTATATGATGATTTTAAATAACAAGGCTAATTTCCCCTACCCTCGAGGCATGTCGAGTACAAGTTGTAGCTGGGGCAAGGTGTGGGGCTGTAAGAAAGTAACAGGCCTGATGAAATCTGAGAACCATTTTTTATGATGTCTTCTTCACTTTGGCCCATGGACCCCAAAGGATGCCCTCAGGATGGAGCTGGCTATTATTCATGCAGAGCAACGCATTTCACTTGAACCCATTTTGTGCTGGAATTGAATCTAGACTAAGGGGCATATTTATACTCTATTTGCACCCAATTAGCGTCATTTTTTTAAAATTCTAATTCGGTGCAAAACTAACTCCTTATTTATAATTTGGTGCTAGACCCGTCTAGTGCCAAATTTATGGAGTTAAAGTCATTTTTGGAAGTGAAGACCTACCTTGCCCTAATGAGATGCAAGATAGGTGTTCCCATGCAAAAAATGACTCTATGGCCTTAACACCATATTTAGGGGCATATTTATACTCTAGGACATATTTATACTCTGTTTTCACTAAATTAGCATCATTTTTTTCACTCTAATTCGGTGCAAAACTAACTCCATATTTATACTTTGGTGCTCTACCCGTCTCGCACCAAGGCCCTGATTTATACTTTTTTTGCACTGTATTAATGTCATTTTTTGACGCGAAAGTGGTGCAAACTTACAAAATATTGGCCCTTATTTATACTTTTTGCTGCAAAACTGCACTAACTCAGTTTTGCACCAAAAGGTTTAGCACCGGCTTGCACTACTTCTGTGCACCAGCTGGGCACCATATTTATGGAATGGTGCAAGCCGGTGCAAAGGGTAGGCTAGAGTTTTGAAAAATGACTTTAGTCGGGTGGGGCTGGCAGTATAGAAGAAGAGGGTTTAGCACCAAAAAATGGCTTTAGGCAGGTTAGAGTAAAAAAAAATAACTCTAACCAGATTAGCGTCATTTTATGGTGCTAAACCTACCATGCCACATGACTCCTGCCTTAGAAAAGGCAGGAGTCATGCCCACCACCCCAGTGGCCAGCACAGAGGACAGGGGTCCCCTGGGCATGGCCATTGCACCCTGTGCCATGTATGGGGGCCCATTTCAGGGCCCCCTATGGCACTTTCAAAAATAAAATGCAATCTTACCTGTACTTACCTGGGATGGGGTCCCCACCTCCGCAGTCCCTCTGGTATGGGTGGGGGTGCCCCCGGGGCCTGGGGAGGGCACCTGTGGGCTTATTCCAAGGTGTTCCACCATAGAAATAGGCCCACAGGTCCCCTAATGCCTGCCCTGACCCAGGCTTTAAAAAATGGGGCAAAGCAATCTTTGCGCCACTTTTTGACCCCTCCTCCATCCCTTGCACCGTTTTTGCATGGGGTATAAATATGGCGTCAAGGCCATAGAGTCATTTTTTGCACGGGAACACCTACCTTGCATCTCATTAAGGGGTCTAGCACTAAAGTATAAATATGGAGTTAGTTTTGCACCAAATTAGAGTAAAAATAAATGACGCTAATTCAGTGCAAACAGAGTATAAATATGCCCTTTAGCGTCAAAAAAATTACGCTAATCTAGTTAGAGTCATTTATTTTTACTCTAACCTGCCTAACGTCATTTCTTTTTTACGCTAGCCTACCCTTTGCACTGGCTTGCACCATTCCATAAATATGGCGCCCAGCTGATGCTAAAAAATGGTGCAAGCCGGTGCAAAACGTTTTGGTGCATAAATGCGTTAGTGCAGTTTTGCACCAAAAAGTATAAATAAGGCCCTAAGTCTGAGCTGGGTAACTGTCTAAAGAACTTGCGTGAGATATAGCCCATAGCCCTGAGTCAACCTAGCTACCCTGTTTCAAAGCGAGTGGGCAGCTATTGAAAGAGAAGCTCCAGGATTACAACATTGCCCCCCTGAAAGGGAAAATAGCAGCACACTTTCAAGTTTCAAGTTTTTAGATATTTTCCTGAGTTTGAACCCCATTCAGACAAACTATCCAGAAATAAAGAAAGCTCTCTATATTAGATTAAAATAGTAACTCTACCAGTGAAACTGTATATTAGCACCTGGAAATGGGGAGGGAGTAGATCAGCTGCCTGTAGTCGTGAGTAGAAGTGGTAATGAATCTGTCACACTTTTTATGTTGCTTTGTTCCTTTAAATTGCAGGCTAAAAGACATTGGGGGTTATTCTAACTTTGGAGGAGTGTTAATCCGTCCCAAAAGTGACGGTAAAGTGACGGATATACCACCAGCCGTATTACGAGTTCCATAGGATATAATGGACTCGTAATACGGCTGGTGGTAAATCCGTCACTTTTCCGTCACTTTTGGGACGGATTAACACCTCCTCCAAAGTTAGAATAACCCCCATTATCTCCACCCTTTCTTTATCAACCTTCGTTGTATGTATGTGCACCGACTGTGACAAAAAGTTTCATCTAGCCTCGTCAAACATTTATGCAGCTTCGAAGGCCACCAGACAAATACTGTCTGTTAAATGCACTAAAAAATGCATGTGATTACAAGTCATTTTTTCCTACTTCCACTTTTGCACTTTATGAGTCCTTTGTATTACCATCTAGTACAATTGATTGATAGTCTGCAGTACTGCGTGATTACTAGTGTGGTTGGATCCTTTTCAGAAATAGCATTTGCATTTTATCATTATTCATTTTACACCAGGAATCTCAGTAGTGTGTGATGATTGATATTGTTGGATTCTCTGTGCACTTTATTGTTCAGTTTACACAAGGAGTCTCTACTTAATTTTGAGGAGCCTTAGGAAGGTTTACTATTTTCTTTTCTGAAAGTAGGTTCTCAGTCTGATAATGTATTAAATCATGAGTCTTCTGCATTTGCAGGCAGTATGTCAAGTTGGCTGTCACTTGTGAATGCCATTCTTATGTATAAGGAACTAACACCAGCACGTTTTCACCAGGCATTACATTTTTCCTGTCTTAAAAAGAGTAAATCTATGGGATCCCTGCAACTTTATTAAATTTATTTCTGTGTACGATAATAAGGTCATTTACATATGCTGTTGTGTGTGTTATCTTAGCATGAATGTTTTGCTGTCTATGTTATGGCTTACATTTGCAAGCTGAAACAATAACGTTGATAATGATGGTGATGGCTTTGAGAACTATGGGTCTGATTTAGAACTCTGTGGATGGGTTACTCCGCCACAACTGTGATGATGTCCCATCTGCTGAAATCCAAATCTCATTGGATATAAGGGGATTTAGATTTTGGTGGATAGGATATCCATCACCATTGTTGTGGAATAACCCGTCCCCCAATTTCTAAATCAGGACCCATGTCTTCAAACTGCACATAGAGGATACTGTGCGGCCTGTGGTTTTATGTTGTCACTCCCTCAATGTGTGATTACAAGTAGATCAAGTACTAGAAAGACTAGACAACCTAGGAACCATTGAAAAAGTATCCAGACCCATCCCGTGTTTTGCAGATGGTGATTGCTCCCAATACCATGCAGCCAGGAGGAGTGAGTCTATGCATTGATAAGTGGCGCCTCAACCGAGCCATCAAGCAATGAGCACCATATCACACCAACAACGAACGATATAATTGCATACATCACAGGCGCCCCGTGATTCTCAAAGATTGACTTCTGTTACAGCCATGAGTCTTTACACAAGGCTGAATTTCAGCATTTCATCAGCCACAGAGGTGTTTCAGAATGCCGTGAGGGAGATGTTTTCTGGGCTTCAAGGGGTCCTCAACCCTAGGGATGATGTTCTGATATACTCAAAAGTCACAAGATGAACACCACTGATACATCAAAGCAACCTTTGAAAGACTCTCAGAGAGTGGTCTCACCTTAAACAATGAGAAATGCATTTTTTTAATGCAAAGTAAAAATCTTCAGATCCATTTTTATTTTTCAGAGGGAATTGTTGTAGACCTCTGCAAGTAAGAAGACATCTACAAGTCCCCTGCACCTACCTCAGCAATTGGAGTAAGAAGGTTCCAAGGAATGGCTAATTATTGTGGGTGCTTTATCCAAAACAACAAGGACCATGTTAAGTGAGAGTGCAGTGAGCCACAACAAACAGCATTCTCACAAGTCAAAGACACCCTCCTCCATGATTTCACCCTGGTATAGTTTGATCCCAGGAGAGACACCGAAAGAATCCCTAACACCAGCTTTGTCGGTCTCAGTCCGTCTTAGTGAGGGAACAAAGCAGCAGGCGATGGTCTTCCATTGCAATTACAGAGGAGCACTGACTGAGTTGCAACACATTAGGCACAAAGAGAGCGAGAAGCCAGGATTGAAAAGTGGGTGATATAACCAAAACAATGCCAACTCAAATGTGTGTATCGGCCTAGTGCCCAAAACCTCTAAGACTTCCTCTTGAGACACCCTCAGCGCTGTCCATCAATCCATGATCAAAGAGGAGTGTATAAACCTGGTCATGTAGGCAGGATGCCCTCAAGCCCTTGCATTGCAAGACTTTATCATAGCCACCAAGCTGGATGACTGTCTAGAGAAAGTTGCAGAGGACATCGGACAGAGCAAGTAAATGACCTTCTTGGCAAACAGCAGCAGTATGACCTGAGAATGAGAGAGGTGATGAAGAAATTCTGGTGAGCAAAGAATGACCTCAGTATTACAGGGGATGGTTTGTACTATAGGTCATTGGCTACTTTTTCATTAAGCCATGCTAAATCTAAACATAATGCTAGCATACCAAGGACACTAAGGCATACCAAAAATCAAGGCTCAGTTCTGGGGAAACCTCTGGTTGCTGGGGCTAGATGCAAGAGCAGAAGAGCGAGTCAAACAGTGCCAGGCATGCCAGCTGAAAAGCAATGCCAAACGACTAGAGCCTGTCATCAGAGAAGATCCCAGCAAGTCTCCGAGGCTAAACATGAGCATTGACTTCAGAAGCTTTCTCATCAGGCAACACATTTTCATGCTCATACTCTCCTTCTTGACGTCTCTGGTAGTGAAAATCGTGGAAACTCCAGCATTTGACCATTTGAGATCAAGCCCAAGTTAGAGAAGTCATTCACCATCTTCAGTCTGCCGTTCGAGGGACATGATGTCCTGGGCTACATAATAGACCTAATTATTAATCACCACACCATCACCCCATGGTTGTCTCAAGCCAACAGCAACTTTGAGAGGGGTCATGAGACTTTTATGAAGGCCTTCAGGATCAGTCTACATAAAGGAGAAGACCCAGAGTGGACACTCCACAATTTCCTACAAGCATACAGTAACACACAACACTGTGTGACACAGTACATACAGCCTTAGTGCTGTTTGGAAGGAGGGTGAAAAACGTTTTTCCAGCAGCATCCAGCTGGAGAACCAAGAGACTTGACAGATCTGTAAGTCACCAGTGAGGACCCAGAATAATGAGCAAGCAAGTAACTTCTAGATGACGTGCAAAAGACATGATGCTAGAGTGAACAGATACTGTCATCCTCAAAGATCAACACCTGGGAAATTCTGCACCTCATACGAGAAGGGGTCGTCAACAGTGGTCACTGCGAAGAAAGAGACCAAGGCAGTGAACACAGAGATGTGCGAACACGGAATACACTCCCTGCCCCTTCATCTCCCTCTTCCAGCTTTCTGCTTTCTCCCATTGTGTCGCTTTTTTATTAGTCTTTTCCTCTGTCTTTCCCATATGTATATTTTGCTTGCAGTAAATGATTGAGGTATAAAAATAAGCACCAGCCCTCAAAAATAAGTACTGCAAACAACAAGCAAAAATTAAGCACTGGTTAAATCCCAGGAATCAACTCAAAATACTGCTGGCCATAGTAGTCAGAGGTATGACTTCAGGCCACATCACCAACTAATTAAGAGACTCGGGGACTTTGTTAGCATCGTCTCTTCAGCAGTGCCCAAAGACTGTGCTTGAGAAATGGTAGTACATGTGGAATAATGTGGGAAGGGAGTTAGTGGGTAATCCCGAGCGGCAGCGGCACATGACCGCGTCACACAATCTGTGGTTGGGCACATCCACAGATTTAAACAAGCATGCACAAAGCCAATAGGTCTTGCCCATGGATGAGCTATTGGCTTTGACAATCGGGTGGTGGTGGTGAACGGAGGTAAAGAAGCGGTAGGGACAAGGAAGTTAGGAGGGAGAGAAGATATGGGGGAAAAAGACGCAGGTGGGGAGAAGACAGGGAAGAAGAAACAGGGAGGGGATGAGGACAAGTTTAAAATAAAAAGATACTGCGGGGGAGAGAGAGAAGAAACAATGGAGGTAGAGAAGAAACAGGAATGAGCAAAGAAAGAAACAGGTGGGGGGTAGTGATAATTTTTAAAAAGAGTAATTGTATCTGAATCACAGTGCGAGCAGTAATGGCTAGCGGATGGGCACTAATACAACCTAATCATTGTGGTAAAATGTCTTTAACCTGTTGCAATATTTAAATAAATACGGCTATACTTTATCAGAAGGCATTACTTGCTCCCACCCTTAAAGCTTACCCATAGTAGACAGTAGCAGAGAAGCAGTTTTTTTTCAATGAAGCTGCCAGAAGAGTGCCAGCTTTAAGAGTCCTTCGTGCACTGCGAAGTAATGTGGCAGTGGGTCACGAAAACAGAGAAACATCTTCTGAATTTCACAGTATGGTTGTGGAGTCTCAGAGTTGAACTGGGAAATACAGCGTTATATCTAAAGACATTGCAACAGAGGACAGCACGTTTCCCATATTCACCATAACACAAATAAGCAGATTGATGTTCTAAGGTCACAGTGAAATTAGTGTCTATGTCTGGCATCACAGCTGCTTAACTCTATTTCATGACAGTAGGTGCTGTCAGAGTACGGACATGTGAATGACATATCAGGAGTAAAATTCCTCGTACATCATTTTACAGATGTCCCTTTATCGGCTCCTATGACATCTTACACTGCACCTCCAGGCCCTGCTCCTGCAGCCATAAACCTGTTGGTATATGGCCCCACATAGTTTGCCCTGATGGCATCAGAGTAGTCTGAGAGGGGAATACATAATGCGCCCTGATCTCTCAGAGCTAACACAGATTAAAAGATAATTATCTAGTAGTAAGTAAACGGCTCAACATCAGCAATATCCATTTGCACATAAAGCACCTGATTTATGAAAAGTTAGCACCGCTTTTGCATAATTTTTTTACGCAAAAGCGGTGCAAACTTACAAAATTATTTTTTGTAAGTTTGCACCGCTTTTTCGTCAAAAAACTTACAAAATATAATTATATTTTGTGAGTTAGCACTGCTAACGCAAAGGCAGTGCTAACTTTTCATAAATCAGGCCCAAAGTTCTCCCTGATTTGGACAAGCAGCACAAAAGACAATCTGTCCGGGGCTGACCAGCAGGGAGGAGCGGTTGGCGCTCATTATGTGGGGCACGTGAGGAGGTAATCATAAAGTTAGGCACTGCTACCTGGCCTGCTAAATATATCACCTTTCCGTGACTGTGTTCCACGAAAGCACTGGGAGCCATGCAGTTCTCTAGAGGTGCAGCAATGCTTAGCAGACAGGAAATCAGACCATAGCCAAAAAAGAACTATGAATCACAGCAGCAGAGAGCCGACGCAGAGGGACTAATCAAAACAAATTAATCTGTACTTCGTCCATGCGCCAGGGAACAAAAAGGAAGTGAGGTATGCCAAGCACTGTCCAATGAGAGGGCACCAAGAAGAGTGACAATGATAAGAACTAATGGTAAACTATGGGCGGGTTCCAAGGATATTACTCAATCCAAGAATCTCAAGCGATAGACTCAACCTATTAAAGGGATGTCCTGCTGCTTGGGTTAGAATCATCACTAAGGTGTGGTGTTAGTGTGAACTCTGTGTTCTGTGAGCGAACAGATTCTGCATTTATTCAAGACAAGTATTACACCTTTGCCACTGCGCAATTATCACAGGAAATGTAGACTGGATACAAAATGACAAATGCACGCATTAATCAGATGTTAGAGCAGACTGGCATCCGTCATTGCTACACAGCTCTTCCAAAGGTCTCCCAATGAAGAGCAAATCAACGAATCAAACAGTATCCTTAATCAACGAATCAAACAGTATCCTTAATCCAATAACCAAACTTTCTAAATGACGCAACCTGCTGTCTATGTCTGAGAAGTGAAAACCCACAATCATGCATATCCGAAGGATATGAATCGATTGCTCTATAGGACAGTGGAGAAGAGCAGAGTACAGAAGAGTTGATGTGCAAGGATGAATTCATGTTTTCTTCCTCCTTCACACATCTTTATTTTTAACAAACTAAAGTCATTAGAATATTTATTTTTTATTTTTAAGCAAGTCATCATTCACACATGCAATCCTGAACCCTTTCTTCCTTACAGCTAAGGAGAAAATCTGTGAAAATAGTACTGTCAAATAAAATTCACTGATTTAAAGTAGGACGCTGGAATTTTGGATTTTTGAAAGGCATTTCTATTAGCCATTGAGAACACTGTTTCATACAAAGACAAATGTTATTGTAAGATTGTTAGGAAAACAAAACATAGTTTACTTATTATACTCAAAATGTTAAACCATTGATTAATTTCTCCTTGCTTTTAGTAGTTGCAGTCATATAGCTGATTAACATCTACGATTTAAATTAATAAAAATACAGTGAGTAGTGACTTCTGGTAATCTGTTTTTTTGTTGTTGTGGTAACTAAGATGCTCGTCTTCTAGACAGAAGTAATTTTCACTTACAAAATCAAATGCAGAGAGGACGTTGAGCAAGAAAAGGAGAGAGTGTGAGAGACGAGTTGGACTTCAATAGCCTGCTGTGATATAGCATCGAGTTTGGTTACCCAGTATCATTCCAATGAAAAAGAGGGCATTATCACATGTGAAAATATTCACTTACTTAAAGATGAAAAATATAATCTAATATGTTATCACTTTTGATCTGAAATGCTGTACAATAAAGCAATGGTTAATAAGGCTCCCGTAGGGATAAATCATTTAGCATTTGGAAGGTAAAATTAGACTCTGGCCCTCATTCTGACCTTGGCGGGCGGCGGAGGCCGCCCGCCAAAGTCCCGCCGTCAGGTTACCGTTCCGCGGTCGAAAGACCGCGGCGGTAATTCTGACTTTCCCGCTGGGCTGGCGGGCGGTCGCCTTCAGACCGCCCGCCAGCCCAGCGGGAAAGAGGCTTCCACGATGAAGCCGGCTCGGAATCGAGCCGGCGGAGTGGAAGCTGTGCGACGGGTGCAGTTGCACCCGTCGCGTATTTCACTGTCTGCACAGCAGACAGTGAAATACATGTAGGGGCCCTCTTACGGGGGGCCCTGCAATGCCCATGCCAGTGGCATGGGCACTGCAGGGGCCCCCAGGGGCCCCGCGACACCCCCTACCGCCATCCGGATCCCGGCGGTCGGACCGCCGGGATCTGGATGGCGGTAGGGGGGGTCGGAATCCCCTCGGAGGATTCAATGGGGCGGCGGTACACTGGCGGGAGCCCGCCAGTGGTGCCGGTCCGACCGCGGCTTTACCGCCGCGGTCGGAATCCCCATTGGAGCACCGCCGGCCTGTCGGCGGTGCTCCCGCGGTCCTCCGCCCTGGCGGTCTTTGACCGCCAGGGTCAGAATGACCGCCTCTGTCAGTTAATACTATATATGGTTAATTCAGTAATTAGCTGAACTTTGCACATATAAATTATGGAAACATTACCAAAATAATAAAACATATACTACTACACATAAAGAACAGGTCGACATTTGCACATTTTTGATAGCAGCTTGAAACATCAAAATACTATGTTGCTGTATTTTAATTTGGCAAAGAAAGAACATAGACTGTTTGCTTATCAGCTTTGGAAAGAGACCCAGAAAGAACACTTAATTAGAGAGATTAGCAATGCTCGTGGGAAAATAGATTCTGTGCACATTTTAACAAGTTTGACGATCTCAATGTCTCTATTTATGTCAAATGCCCTGGAAATCTAAATGACATTTGAAAATGATTCAACGGCTGGACGTTTGAGTAAAAACACCAAATCCCAGAGGTAAATTAAATTTTTGTGGAAAAACCAGTGGAAGAACAGAAGCCTGCATGGCGAACTTGTCTATGAATAATATATGGAGCAAATGTACTTTAAAAGTTGCACATTGCGCTCCGATGTTGTGCAAGCGGACTCTAATTTTGTGAAGCGACGTATGTACTAATAGGTTACTTTGCAAAATCACCATTCACATGGGGGTCGTAGAACAACCTTCCTAATGAATATTATTTATGCAGGTTGTGTTTTGTGACCCTCTGTGACTGGCTACCAACACAGAACCAGTGGCCTTCAAAGGACAGCATACACCACCCCGTATTTGATTTATAAAAGGAAGTTTTGTTAAAAACAACCCTTGATCCATAGATGAACAGGTGCTGCTTATCAAAATAATAGATTTCTATTTGGAATACTGCTCACTTCCCTTGCCCACAGGGTTTCCAAAAGGGAAGGAGTTCCAGAGAGAGCCCTTTAATTTGAAAATCAAATGTCTATATTTGAGTGTTCAATTGTTTGCAACTTGAATTGAGGGTCACAAACCATTGATAAATAGTATACCAATCTGCATAATATACCAATTTGCATAGTATACCAATTTGCAGTAACAAAGAAATGCCTCTTTTCCACCTCTTTCTAACTGCAAATCGCTATGCGTCGCACAACCCCTTATGCAAGTCAGAAATACTTTTCTGAAATGGGTTTAATGTGTAAGAAATGGGCATTTTGTGGTTGAAAAAACAGTGATTTTTTTCAGATCAGGGAGTTTCCAATCACAGACTGACTTCCTACATATAAACGGATATTCCATACTTATAAACAGTGGCAGCCGATAATTTTAGGAGGGAGTGGGGGTGGAGGGAAGCACACTCACTCATTCACACACACGCGCACAAGCACATCCATTCACAACACTCATCAAATATTCAAACATACACACACGCACCAAACATTAATAAAAAAAAAACACACTTAGCTTCCGCTCTGCCTTGGAGATTCCAGGAGGGTTGGGACTGCTGCTTTCCCTCACTCGCTGACCTATGTTAAGCCAGTGAGGGAAGGCAGCAGTCCCAACTTTGTCACAGAGTGGATGGGGTCAGTGAGCCTGCTGACCCCACCCCACTGTGACGAGGTGTCACTGATTGACACTCACCCTGGACGCTTCAGGGCTTAAACCTGAAGCACCCAGGTTGGAGTCAACGGGTGACGCCTCTTTGCTGAGCTGAGGAGGTCACACACTAAGGAGCTGTGATCTCTTCAGCCCAGCAAAGTTCAGCTCCTGGCTACCTGATCTGAAAATGAAGAGTGCCTGTCAGGCTGACCATTGCTCAGCCTGAAAGGGACTCTTTATGAGGGGCAAAAGGTGGAAGGGCATGGACCCTCCACCCTAAAGGACCGGCCGCAGCTGCTTATAAACGTATCAAAGTTTCAGAACTTGATTGCACCACATTTGTAGTATAACTGTATTTGTCTGCACATATGATATGCTGAGCTGATGATGGTTTTTTCTCAGAAATACCCTTGTGCTACCTACTATATTAAATCCTACTTTACTTTTAATAACTAAGTTGTAACAAAGGAAAACATTTTGCATTTGCATATTGTAAGACACTTTCTCAAGTGTCAATAGTACACAAAGGAAAGATACATTCTGAACAGTAGTAGTGTCGGTTTCCTTCTCAAACGAACACTCACACCAATGGCTTGAGCAGTCTGAGCTTCCCTCTCAGACACAGAAAAGGAAGGGTACAGCAGGAGGATCAACAGTCCAAGACGCCTAAACACATTCAACAGGTAGGCCATGGGAAGCAGCAGTACATACTTTATTATGTTTTGATACAGGGGTTGGCTATAAATAGAGTTTCCGGTTTTATGTTTTTTTTTTTTTTTTACTTTTCCTTTTTGTGTTTTGAGGGTAAATAGAGTCATAACATGCTATATTTCCACATTCATTGAACTGAACATACACTCATACTTGGTTGCCTGTCATGTTTTAGCAAATTTAACAAAACACAATATGAGCATTATATACAAATTTATAATATACAAATATATGTTAGCATATGCCTATATTTAAGGACATCTAATTCTAATTCTGTTTTTTTGTGTGTTTAATAATGCTTTATTGAATAAGTTAACAAACATTAGTACAATAGGATAACTATGTTGTAACAAAAAAGTCATAAGGATAATTACATCTATAAAAACAATATATATATACAATCAGAATAAAATATTGTACAATAAAATAATAGCATTTTTGTTATATTTTAGTAAAGAAGAAAGAGAAGAGAGAAAAGAAAAGAAAAGTGAAATCACTGCAAAATGAAGATCACATGTTCTCAATAGAGCAAACATTAATTCTAAATAAAAAAAGAGAAAGAACACAAACAAAATAAAGGACATTCAAGGAGGTTCAAAAGCAGTATTGACAGTAGTATGAAAGGTCTTGTGTTGTGAAAGAAAAGATGTAAGAGGAAGCCATAACTTGTCTCTTTTAATTAACAGTTGAATAGTATTAGCATTTGCTCGATCCATTCTGTGATTATAGCAAATCAGACTCCACCAAGCTACAACAGATATTTTTGTGCCATCTTTCCAATTAGAAGTTATAATTTGCAGTGCACTAGCAATGAATAAATCAGCCAGTTTGCCAAGCAGGGATTGGGAAAGCCAAATAGGTGAGGTACTGCCCAAAAAATATGTAATATACTGAAGAGTACATTGATGGACAAAATTTGATTGACTTTATCCCAAACTTGTTTCCAAAAAGTATGATCTGAAGGGCACTCAAAAAACGTGCATATAATGGCTATTTTCTTTAGAACATGAACAACACTTACTGTCTGTAATAAGTTTAAATTTATAAAGATCTATAGGAGTATAATATAACCAATTATAAAAATAAAAGAATGTTTGAGTTGTAGACGCTGAACGGGATGTTGTATGGAGTTTTGACCATATTTGTTTCCATGTAGATATAGGAAAATTTTGATTGAAATCCTGTTCCCATGCCAATTCTATTTTAGACTATGGTCTCACGCGACTGGTATGTGTAAGAGTTCTGTATATAAAGGATGCCTGGACTTGGGAGGAGAAATTATAAGTCTGGGATATAGGCAATGTAGAAGAGGGAGTATCCAAAGTATGAGATAACAATTTATAGAGGATAGTGTAGATAAACTGGTACTGCACGGCGTAATGAGAGGAAATATGAAATGTCTGTTGAATATCTTGAAATGCAAGTACAGCATTATCTAAAATTAAATGATCCAGAGTTATAATGCCTTTGTGCATCCGCTCCTTCCAGACTAAAGTTCTATTATGAATTTTAATATCCTTGTGGTACCATATGGGAATTTGCCTAAGGTTCTCAGATGAGGAGTGAGAGGCAATAAGTAGTGGTTTGGCAATAGAGATCGAATGAGTGATTATCGGAGATTGAAGGGATTTAGGGGGTTTTGAAAGCCAAATTGCATCTCTAAGAGTAAATGGTGTAATTTGTGAGTGTTCCAATTGACTCCATAGAGAGGTTCCATTGTGAAAAGTGGATGGGAGGGACATCTAGATTTGTTTGAAAACAAATGCAGAATGGTATCTTTTAAGGCATGGAAAATTTACACCTCCATTAATCTCTAGGTTCTTGTAGTTTGATTAAAGATAAACGAGATTTACGTTTGTTTCATAAAAATTCATAAGTAGTTTATTTATAGCTTAAAAAGAAACAGATGGGAGTTTAACTGGGAGCATAGATAGATAAAAATTTAAAATGGGCAACAACATCATTTTGATTGTCGCCAATCTTCCCCACCAAGTTAAATAAAGAGGGTACCATCTGTCAAGCAATTTCAAAATCTTTGTCTCGACTTCTTTGAGATTAATCCAAATAGTGTCTTTAATAGAATTGGAATAGGATATACCCAGGCATTTAATATGCTTAGAGTTCCAAGTAAAACCAGTATCTTTTAACATATCAGGTAAACAATAAGCATTTAATGGCAAAGCAACTGATTTGTCTGCATTAAGCTTATATTCTGAGACATTTGAGTATTCTCGTAGTAAGTGAAAAAATTCCAGAATAGTCTGTTGAGGACTAGAGATGAAGAGCAGAATATTGTCAGCACATGCTGTAAATTTAATCTCTAAGGCCCTTATTTATACTTTTTGGTGCAAAACTGCACTAACGCATTTTTGCACCAAAACGTTTTGCACCGGCTTGCACCATTTTTTAGCACTAGCTGGGCACCATATTTATGGAATAGTGCAAGCCAGAGCAAAGGGTAGGCTAGCGTAAAAAAAAAAATGACGTTAGGCAGGTTAGAGTAAAAATAAATGACTCTAACTAGATTAGCGTCATTTTTTGACGCTAAAGGGCATATTCATACTCTGTTTCCACTGAATTAGCGTCATTTTTTTTAACTTTAATTCGGTGCAAAACTAACTCCATATTTATACTTTGGTGCTAGACCCGTCTAGTGCCAAATTTATGGAGTTAAAGTCATTTTTTGGAAGTGGAAACCTACCTTGCCTTAATGAGATGCAAGGTAGGCGTTCCCGTGCAAAAAATGACTCTATGGCCTTAACACCATATTTATACTCCCATGCAAAAATGGTGCAAGGGAGGGGTCAAAAAATGATGCAAAGCTTGCTTTGCCCCATTTTTTAAAGCCTGGGTCAGGGCAGGCGTTAGGGGCCCTGTGGGCCTATTTCTATGGTGGAACACCATGGAATAAGCCCACAGGTGCCCTCCCCAGGCCCCAGGGGCACCCCCACCCACACCAGAGGGACTGCGGAGGATGGGGACCCCACCCCAGGTAAGTACAGGTAAGATTGCATTTTATTTTTGAAAGTGCCATAGGAGGCCCTGAAATGGGCCCCCATATATGGCAGAGGGTGCAATGGCCATGCCCAAGGGACTCGTGTCCTCTGTGCTGACCATTGGGTGGTGGACATGACTCCTGCCTTTTGTAAGGCAGGAGTCAATTGGCATGGTAGGTTTAGCACCATAAAATGACGCTAATCTGGTTAGAGTCATTTTTTTTTACTCTAACCTGCCTAAAGTCATTTTTTTGTGCTAGACCCTCTTCTTCTATACCGCCAGCCCCACCCGACTAAAGTCTTTTTTTTTTTTTTTTTACTCTAGCCTACCCTTTGCACCGGCTTGCACCATTCCATAAATATGGTGCCCGGCTGGTGCACAGAAATAGTGCAAGCCGGTGGTAAATTTTTTGGTGCAAAACTGAGTTAGTGCAGTTTTGCAGCAAAAAGTATAAATAAGGGCCAATATTTTGTAAGTTTGCACCACTTTTGCGTCAAAAACTGATGTTAATGCAGCACAAAAAATGTATAAATCAGGGCCCTGGTGCTAGACGGGTCTAGCACCAAAGTATAAATATGGAGTTAGTTTTGCACCGAATTAGAGTGAAAAAAATGACGCTCCTTTGTGGGTATATATAAATTGTTTCAAATCAGAGGGATTTTCAAAAGTAGTTGTTCTGTCCTTGAAGGTAACTTTAAAGAAACAAGGATGAACAAGGCCAAATCTAGCGTTCATAGATCTTAAAGCTGGTTGGAGATCCAGAAATTCTTTCCTTCTATTGGCTGTCACTGTGGCCACATTCTGGCTACAGAAAATCTTCTGGCCTGACCACAACATTTGTTTACGTTGTTTGGCGGCAGTTAAGACTGTCATTAAATCTGAGTATTGTAGAAAGAGGGCGATAATTCATTTTGGTTTAGATGTAGAAGAAGGACCAATACGATGGGCTCTCTGAATGTTAAGGACCGTGGTATTCTGCAGACCAACAATCTTCGGAAAATGAGTTTGCAAAAATGTTATCAAACCCTGGCCTTCTGAGCCTTCCGGAATGCCATAAATGCGAAGATTATCGCGCCAATTACGATTTTCCAAATCTTCTGTTTATTTTTTAAGTAGCGTGACTTCTTTAGTTAGATTATCAACTTTAATAATAGTGTCTTGTATGTCGCTGTTCCTCTGCTCTACATTAGAAAGTTGAGAATCCAGACATGACCATTTCTCCTCAATGCGTTGTAGTGCAATATTTGTTTCCATAACAAAAGTCTTTATTAACTTGAGTTCGTCCATAATGTATTCCAATGTAAGAGGCAATGGAGACTTAGTTGGAGATGATGGGTCCTTTTTAGCTCTTTTGTTAACCCCGGAGTCTTTACGACCATTAGAATTAGATACAGAGGATACAGATACTTTTGAAGTATGAGGAATCTCCATTTTAGAGATGCAGTATAGACTTAATACAATAATTTTAATTGATGTTCTCTCACCATTGGTTGGGTCACCTCAAAGGATGAATGTCAAGAATTATAGAAGAAAATCCAAAATGAAGAATCTAAAATGATTTCAGAGTTGACATCTCAAAATGGCAAAATAAAATATATAGAGGTCCCCACATTAAATAAAATAATAGTGGGTAATATAGAGCGTGGCCAAGGAGAAAAAAACAAAATTTTAAATAATAAAAGTGGTCCTCACAAAATAGCAGCAACATTTCTGTGAGAAAGGGAGCAGCAGGTTTAAAGAAGTAAACTCTGTGAAAAAACAGAGTTTAGAAGATTAAAAACACTCACCAAACTGCTCCCTGCATATTCACATTCCGCATTTTGAAGAAGAAATGTGCTAGTCATCGAATAAATGCTCTCCCAGGAAAAAAAAACTGCCTCTGCAGTTCGGGAGCGTCGCTATCTCGCAGCCATCTTAATTGCTCTGGCGCGATCTCCCCCCAATTCTGTCTTTTAACTCGCCACATTGTCAATTTTCTCAGCTGTTGGCATGGAATTCATGGGCAGCATAGAGATTCACTCACAAGAAGCAGACTTTTCTGTCATTTTCTCTTTGACAAATTAATACAGTCATGAAACACATTGTTTTCTGTTTGTACCTAGCTGTACAAATCAGTAAAAATTGAAAACTGGGAGCCTTTGTCTTAAAGCGATCCAAAACAAATATAAATGCACTTTTAGTTTTTATATACATTTACTCAAAACTACCTAAAAACAGTACAAAGACCGGTCCTTTTAGTGCACTGGTCCTCACACAAATGGTGGTTGTCTGGTTCTTGCAGAGTTTTCCACCCCTACAACGGCTGACCCGTCATCACAGCGTGAGTTAAACATGCCCACACATAGGTGTTAGGTATCATGGGTCTGAGTCCTAGCAATAATGTCTGCCAAGAGCCTGATGGTCAGGTATCACACATTAAAGAGTTTCTTTGGAGTGCTAATAAAAAATAATAAGATCACAAACTTCTGAGATCCCTGAATGTCAAACTACACTCATGTCTACCACATTTGGTTTTATAATGTATCACCATTAAGTACATTTGACTATGTCACAAATGTTATCAACTTGATACATTTCCAACTCTAAAGGATATCCTCTTAAAGCAGTTTGTGTTTTATTGTAGGGTAGGTATGATTGTATGTTTAAAAATGATTCCATTGTTTCATTAAATGTAGCCTCCTTATATTGCCTGAAATACTCTCTGCTTTGCCGTGAAAGGTATTCTGCAATGGACATATGGTGTATACATATAAAAACATACATTTTATTTCAACGTTTGTAAATGCCTCTGAATACACATAGCAATGTCTCTATTTCAACTATGACTGCAAAGGGCGAAATGATAAAAAACTACAGCAACTTTTCTTTTAACGTGTCACATCACTTTCAATGCTATTTACTATCCACAACATTTTTAAATACTTTTTCCAGAGTTTCAGTGGAGGGCAGGGTCTTTGTCCAATACTGGATGGATGGTACTACACAAAATTAATAAGTGATTTGTTGATTCACACGTCCGCAGTAGTGATCTTTAAACTTTGGAATATGAAACTCATTCTATTAAAATGTTCTGCTGCTGTACCCTCTTAAGACACATTAGTGAGGGGGTAAATGATGGAGTACGCGGATGAGATGGTGATGATAGCTGGCTTTTAGTACTGGGATAGTTTGTATGCTGGTTAGAGCCCTTCCCCTCTTCTTACTCTTCTTTGGCTTTCGATGATTTTTTTCTCTTTTCACAGCCATGCTGTCCTGTCAATGCCGTACGCCAACTTCCTAAGCTCCAACATCTACATCCAATGTAATTGTACACTTTCCACTTCATTTCTCTTATCTTCCCTCATTCTCCTCTCTCCAGTCACTGCCTTTCATTAAGATCATATACCTCTCTCATAAATCTGTCCCTTTCTGACATGACTTCCAACTTCCTCCAGCAATGTCCTTTCCTGCCATTGTCCAGGTCGTCAGCAAATGTCTTACATCATTTTCATCTTTTTTTCAGCTCATAAGGCTATAGAATTGGCTTCCTGGTCTCAAAGAACCAATGATAATGTTGTATGATATCACCAGTCTTGGCTCACTGCCTTGATTGCAAGCAAAAACCCTCTGCTTTATGTAGAGCAACTAGCGAGTCCTCTTGAAGCAGGAGCCAAAGATAAGATACCTGGCATCCACACTCTTGTGATGATTCTGCATGTCTACACTCTAACCTCACCTCTCTTCAACCCTGTCATGTGAATCAGTTCTGTAAACTGAAGACCAAAACAAAGTTAAAACACACAATGACAAAGTAACACCTGTTATGCCTTGGCTGGTCTTGAAATTGACATGAATACAAGCCAGCAGCCACTGCAGAAACTGGCGATTCAGTGCTGGGATAGGTGGTGTCAGAAGGGAGGCTCCTACCCCTACCCAAATCTAAATTAGGCTGCTGTTGTAACTCTGTACACTGCACTTGTGAATGTCCACTCAGATATCTGAAACCTAATTATTGTGTTCCTTCAGAGAAGCTGTCAGGTTACTTTGCTCACCATCTTAGATCAGGCTGACAATGACTGAGTTCCTTCTGTCATAAGGACCACCTCAGTGATTTAGGATCACATGTATGGATCAGTCATTGAAACCTTTCTATTTTGTTCAGAACCACCAAAGATCCATGACTCTTAAGTGCTGGAAGTGTTTGAGGGTTATGTTTTGCCAATCCGCTATTATTGAGTTAAACCTTTTATCCTTCGCTATTGTCAGTTTTCATATTTTGCTATCTGGCAAAGGCTAGTACTTCTTTTGGAATCGAAATGTCTCCTCCATGGTAAAACAGCTGTACACCCTCACCCTAAGTGAATCCCAGTGTCAATTATTTAGCACTCTGACATTTTTGACCCAACACACACAGTAACCTATTGGTGATCTGAGACCCAAGCCTTGCAAGTGATCAGGAGACCAAGGGTCTGGCTCTGATGAGTACACAAGTTGACATGAAATAATGTCCATTTCCTGAGACATGTACATTGAGAGGTGGTGGTAGAATATAATTTTCAGTGTATTGTTTTACCTACTGATAGTGATAAACAGACCTTTCTTCTGGTTAGGTAGGAGTGTGATGCTTGCAGGCCCTACTTGAGTAAGGTTCCACTTGAATGGAATATCCAGTACTTGTGTTTGCATCTGTGTGTGTCTGAACTGTGGCATCCTCAGCTGATGCCAGAATAAAGAAAGGAGTATAATCTGCTTGCACCACTTCTGGGGAACCTCAAGCAGGACCTCCTGTGCTGGTGTTGTTGGTAGGCCTTACACTCAATACTCCTAAGTGCCACGACTGCAGATAAAATGTGATCAAGTGAATGGGACAGTGCCTGGGAGCCTCTTCCAATAAGTAATTGTTTAATTGGTTTCTCTATTACAGTCCCCTTCAGTGAAATCCTTTGTATTGGGACATCAGTGTACACACATGCCATAGTGCAGTGTTTCCCTTAACTGTGGTTTGTGACCCACTGGTGGGCCATAGGCTGATATTTTGTGTGTCATGAAAGTCCAATCAATAAATAAAGATGCTTTCCCATAGATTACTTAATTCATAAAGCATGTCATAAATAGGGCGATACACAGTCACAATTTGCATATACACAATAAAATTATGGAAACATAAAATTAATTACGTTAAATGTCTTGAAAACACTGTCAGTTGCTTATATACTGCATAATCAGATCATTAATCTCCCACAGATTTCCTAATTTGTAAGGCATGCCATAAATAAGATGACACACGGTGGCCACACAATATACAGGATTGGAATTATTTTAAAAAGACTAAGACCAACCTTCTAGATCGAACATTATATTGTTTAAGAATGGATCCTAGATATAGTAACCTAGGGGCTTTATAAAATCATAAAACAGTGTAAAATGTAACATATCTTCTGATGAGTGATTACCACAGTGGCATTTAGCCAAGGTTTTTGGCCAGTCATTCATATGTGAAGGTTGCAATGTGGTACACCATATTAAGCATAATACAGTTGGAAAATAGTTGAGACTGGGTATTCAAAATTCATGCTGTATAAGGTGGAGACCCCTCTCGGATGTCAATCCATGATATGCTTTAAAGCTTGTTTTATGAACAATATTTGATCATCTATGATGCTTGAAAAACTGATTGAGCTCTTCCTTACTAACATCCATCAGGGATTCCAGATCATCATAAAATGTGGCCAGTGTATCCCACAGCATAATGCTTTATACTGTTTATCCAAGGTTTTTCTAATGCCCACTCAGGTAATAGATGGTCCTCTACTAGTCTGTTTAAGACAGTCTCTTGTTTGGTCCATCTGCCATGCCATAGGAGAATGGGTTTTAGTCTAATAAATCATCTACATGTACCACCCCTAATTCAGAGTGGCATAAGGCAGATATATACAGCTTGTGGGCATCAACAGCAATTGCTTAAGACATGCATTCTGTTGCATAATTATTTTCTTCAGGTTTGTGTGTCCACAGAGAATGGACTCCTTCAGAGGCTTTAAGCCCAGTTTCGATGAAATATTAAAAAGCCCATTAATTAGCTTTGCAAGTTGGTCACATCTCATATCCACCTGTTGCTTTCAAGTCCCACCAGAGATGAAAATGACATCTAAAGAAGAAAACGCATGTGTTTGTTTTAAGGTACCATCTTGAATGCTAAAGCCGGAAGCGCATTAGGTGTGTGGGTCATAAGGACCGCATCATTCATCATGGGATCTGGATCATGGATGACCTGAGGCATGTCCTTGTCAACCACCACTAGGACCTTCTTCAAATTGTTGATTTATAAGGTAAGGGGAAGGGTGAAGAGACACACCCCTGCCTCACTCCCCTGGCTATAACGAACTCCTCTGTGGACTCCTCCTCTCATCCAAATCTAACTCTGGAAGTAGTCTACATATAGATGTCTCCAATGATGTTAATTGATACATCTTGTTGCATTTTCTGTGTTTCAAACACAGACTTCAAATTTCAGGCTATGTTTTCTGACAACACGGGGATTGCTGCTTATGAACATCTCTCACTTTGCAGTCAGAGAAAGAAAAGTAAAGTGAATTATGTAACAATGTTGCTGAGTGCAGACAGTGTGAAAGGAAAAGCTGCAGTGTGTCATTTTATTGAAACACACCATATTATATAAATATCTGTAAATTAACCGTACACATTCAGCAGCTAGGAAAGCAAAAATTATTCACTTTTTTGGTAAATCTGTGTGTGGGAAACAAAGATTTTAATAGGATCAAAACAAATCAAGGCACTTTACTTAGTAATGCACAAATGATAAATATTCACCAAAAATTATTTCCACACATTATCATTTGCCTGCAATATAGTTTTACCAGTAAAACGGAATGTCTGTGCAAATTTAGCAGTCATTTTCAAAGAGAAGTTCATAGTCAAACAGAAATATATGTGACTCCAGATACGATGTTGCTCTCTTATAGTGTTGTTTGACGTCAGATCTTAGTCAAAGAGTAACTAAATGTTTTCAAGAGTTTCTAAATGGACATATAGTTAGGTGTTGACCTTAATCTCATGTTCACAAATTCCTATATCCCCCACAGTAAGTCCAAGAGTTAAATGTCTCTTATAAACAGATTGGATTACAAATCATGACCGTCACCCTTTCTTCAGTGACCTGTTGCTTACCTGATACATTTGTGATATACAAATACTGATACATACTTACACACATACATTCATAGGTACATACATATCTATTTACACACCAAAGTTTGTGGTACCTTTTTTTTTGCTGGTCCAGCTAACAATAATCTGGCATGAATCCTGAGGCCATTAAGGGCCAGATGTATGAACAAAGGCTTCTGCGAATCGCAAATAGTGATTTTTAAGAAATTGCTATTTCCGAGTCGCAATATGCTATGTAACATATTTGCGATTCGGAATTAGCGATTTCTTAAAAATCACTATTTGAGGTTTGCAAGGCCCAAATACCGAATCGCAAAAAATTTGCAATTCGGTAATTGAAAATTGCGAGAATGCACACCTAGCAGAGCCTGATGACATCACAAGCAGGAAGTGAGTCATCCCAGGCAGTTTGCAGGTGCCACACCCAAAGGAGCAGTGAGAGAGACACAGCCCAGCCACAGGGAGCAAGTCTGTGAACAAGGCAGGACTTCACATCACCATGGACAACTCTGCACATGGAAAGGAGAAGGGAGAGAGGAAAAGAAAACTCAAGTTCAGTGAGCAGGAACTGGAGGTGCTCACTGAGGAGGTGGTGAGGAGCCATGACCGGCTGTTCGGGAAGAGCTCACTCCAGGTCCCTGAGAGTGAGAAGCGCAAACTCTGGGTGGACATTCAAACAAAAATCTGCGCTGTGGGTGTTGCGCAGCGCTCAGTGGAGGAGATCAAAAAGAGGTGGTACGACCTGCGTTCCCGTGCCAAGGAGAGGGTGGCAAGAAGACTACAGGAGGCAAGGAGCACAGGAGGCGGACCATCCACCGAGACACCCTCCACCCCGATGGAAGACCTGGTTGAGTCGACACTCCTCCAAGAAGCTGTCAGTGGGGTCACTGACATAGACACATCAGGCACACCAAGCACCAGTAAAGGTAAGTGCAATATTGAAATGTAACCCCATATGTGTATGTACAAATGCCCCTTAGGAATTAGCAAGTAGTGCAAAGCATTGTGAGAAGTAGTCCATTCCACATTTTAGAAGCGGCACAATAATGCCTTATGGGAGTGGTAGTCCACAACCCAGAGCTGAAAGTAGCATATAGAATGTAATTAAGCAGAGCGACACCCAGAATAACAGAACACTCACTACATAGTGATATGATGTAACTGTACATTTATTACCATTGTGTAACCTTTGGTGATACATACATAAATGACATGGTGCACATTGTCGTTGCAGATGGCCCAGGCCCAGCAGCATCAACATGTGCCGTTGTGGGGGATGCTGAAACCCACCCTCCATCAGACTCCAACACCAGTGAGTCACTGAATGTTGCGCCTATCAGACGCAGAGCATGGTCTGTACCGCTCCCTGAATTGAGCCAGGACTCAGACGACATGTGGGATGACGGACACACTCCTTCCCCAGATGGCAGATCCACTGTAATGCAGGAGTCCCAGCCCCAGCCCAAGCGCAACTCAACCCCCTGCAGGAGGCCTCAGTATGCAGGCGCACAGCACATGGAAGCAAGAGAGGGCCCATCAGTCTTCGGTGGCTAGGAATCCGCTATGCTGAAACTGCAGCGCCTGCAAAACAGGAAGATAACGGCAATGCATAGGCAGATGCAGGCACACAATGCGAACATGGGGGGGCTGCATCGGCAGTTGGAGTGTCTTAATTCTAAAATTTCAAAGCTGCATGAGGGACAGATCACAGCTTCCAAGAACACCAGGGAGCTGACAATTGCAGTGAGGGAACTCTGCACAGAGCTAAGTCACGACAGAGTCAGCCACCGCAGGCAGGAGAGGCGCTTTATGGGCATGTTTGGTGGATTCTGTCGATCGGTCAATCGCCTTGCAACATCAACGGCCCTCATATCGCGGCGTGCTGTGGCCGCACAGGTGGAGGAATGCACAGCAGTAGGGATGTAGCACAGGGACTGGTCCAGATAACTAATGTGCTGGATACAATGCTGGGTATCCGCTCTGCTACACCCAGTGAACTTGGACTAGGGGAGACTGAGGACTCATCTAGCCTCAGCAGCATAGCAGTGCCCACCACTGATCCTAGGCGTCGCAGTGCCTGGCACAGCACTGCCACTGAGGCAGATATCAGAGGTGCCGGTGAGGCCACTGCACACTCGAGTGGCTTGTGTGGCCGTAGAAAGTGACTGTAATGGCCATAGGGGACTGTCTGCTTATTTTGTTATACAGTAAACTATAAATAAATAGAGAGACACTGTTAACTGCTTATTTTATGACACTTCTTTTTTTTTTTTTGCTAGTGACACTTATGTTACCTGGCGTTAAGGTAATAAAGGTTCTAACTACCAGTACACATGTCAGCGAAGATGTGTTGTTATTACTTACATCTGAAATGGTTGTGTGTGATGTCTGCACGCCTTTGCCTGCCCTCTGCTGCACTGGTCCTGTCTGCTGGCTGTAGGGGGGTATGGGATCATCATCCTCATCAGAGTCTGAATCAGATATTTCCACAGGTATGCCCCTGGTGGTAGCTATATTGTGCAGGATTGCACATGTGGCCACTTTTACACAGGTCGTGTCCTGGCTATACTGTAGTGCCCCTCCACTTTTGTGGATGCACCGGAAGCGACTCTTCAGCAGCCCAAAGGTGCGCTCCACCACATTGCGGGTTGCCCTGTGTGTTGAATTGTATCTCCGTTCTGCTGGTGTTGTAGGATTGAGATAGGGCATCAGGTAGGTAGGTGTGCACTGCGTAGGCACTGTCTCCTGGAAGGTACAGAGGGTATAATGAGTAAGTGAGCCATCTGACGTCACAACACCATCAATGCACCAGTGTACAGAGGGACAATACCTAGTAGATACCCTTCACCAAACTCCCCAGCTAGCAGTCTTGTGTGAATGCCGCTGTGACGAAAGATGTATGAATCATGTGTGCTCCCTGGGTACCTGGCCACAAGATCAGTTATGATGTAGGAGGCATTGCATATCACCTGTATATTCATTGAATGTTGGTATTTACGGTTGCGGTACACATACTCTGTGGCGGATGGTGGACAGATAGCTACATGTGTCCCATCTATGGCACCTAGGACATGGGTGAACTGTCCTATCTGGTAGAAATACATTTTTGTCTGCTGTATTTCCTGTGGGGTGTGGGGGAATCTGATGTACTGGTGTATCCTACTGAGCATGGCGTTGATAAATGCATTGAAAAATCTAGAGAGGGCACTCTGTGATACCCCTCCAGCTGCTGCTATGACCCCTTGATCGCTCCCTGAGGCAGGTAGGTGCAAGGAGCATAATACCTGCACATGGGTGGGTATGCTATTAGTCCTATGTGTTGTGCGCTGCAGTATGGGTTGTAGCTCAGCTTTCAGGTCAAGTATCATGGCTGAGTTCAACCTGTACTTATCATATATTTCCTCCTCAGTCTGGTCAAAAAGGGTAATGCGCACTATGAAAATGCGCTCCTTTCTCCTCCTCCCTCTCCTCAAACCTGCCAAGAACCTCATTCTCCTCGCCATGACGTAGAGTGTAGCAATTGTGGAAAAGAGTCTGAGGCATTCTGGGCCTCTTTATATAGGTTGCACCTGGTTACCACCTGGTTTCACCTAGTGGTAATTTGCATGTGCAAAAGGCCATTCTGCAAAAAATTAGCAATTTGTGAATTTTTGCTGCATCGAATTGTGACATGGTTTTGCGTGTCGCATTTTGCGTCTCGCAATTTCTGACTTTAAATACCGAATCGCTAATTGCGATTTGGGATTTTCATGTCGCAAATTGAGAGACGCAAAATGCGACACGCAAAACCATGTCGCTTCACAAAAAATCTCAATTTTTGAGATTCTTTATTTTTGGTCTGCGAATGCCTTTCATTCATCGCAGACCACGTTTTTGCCTTCGCAAACAGCCAAATTTTGCGATTCGCACCGTTTGCGAATGCAAAATGGTTTGATACATCTGGCCCAAAATCTTTAAAGTACAGAATATGTCCTGTGACCTGGAGGGGACACATCATGTGTACCGTCTAGCTTGACATTGAACTACTGTCAATGTTAAGGGCTGGTGACAGAAAACAGTGATGTCAGCTTACTGTTTTGTAGAATAGTACTGAACGACCTTTTTCTCTAGTTCAGATGGAGTGAGGTGGCTACATGCCACACTTGGGTAATATTCTGCTTATAATAAAACCCAGACTCCTGCACTGACTTTCTGTGTTCATGCTGAGCGTGGGTGGGTGAAGTGTAGATGATAGCAGGATTTGGTGTTGTTTGTGTGGCTGGTTGTTGAAACAATAAGGATTCATTCTAGATTGCCACATCATTTTATATGGCACAAGATGGGGGTCAGAGGACAGCTTCCCCAAACAGTGAGTGTGCACTGTCTGCATTCCTGAAGCCGAAGGAAGGAAGGAGTCCTAGACAGTGAAGGGTGGGAGAATGAAAGCAGTGCTGTGTTTTGAAATTCTTTTAGGACCTTTGAGGAGATTCTTGATTAATCCCTCCTGAGCACTGACATATGGTAGGAGAGTGGGGTAGAGTTTACAGATACTGATACTAGAGCCCTCTCTACATGGTCACCCCCAAACGTTTCGACTTTTAGCTCCTACCTTTTGCTGAATTTGTTTTTGTTTTTGTTGGCCCTAGGACTCTGTGCCCTTACAACTGCTAACCAGTGCTAAAGTACCTGTGCTCAAAACATGATAACATTGGCTTATACCCACTTGGCATATTTAATTCACTTATAAGTTCCTAGTAAAGTGCACGACATGTGCCCATTGGCTGTAAAGTAAATTCTACTAATGGGTCTGCATCACTGATTGTGCCAAAGCCCTTTAGACATGTCCCAGGATTACCTATGCAAAGCCTGTGTGTGTAGTTTTAAACTGCCATTTTGACCTGGCATATAGAACTTTTGCCAGTCCCAAACCTTCCTTTTTAATACATATAGGTCAGCCCTAGGAAAGGCCCTGGACAGCCTAGAGGGCAGTGTGCAGTGTATTTAAATGTAGGGCATGTACTTTTAAGTTTTATATGTCCTGTATTGCATTTCTGTCCCATGCAATAACATTGCTTTATTACTTTTTATAAGTGTAATTCCAAAATGGGAAGAGCACAATCGGTTCATGTTTGGTTTCTCTGGAATCACAATTTAAAATCCTAACTTATGGTGAAGTTGGATTTAAATAGCAAATCTGAAAATGCGACTTATACAAAGTTGGTATTTTTTTGCCTTAGTCAATTGATGCTTGCAGCCTGTCTCTGGTCACATGGCTTGGTATAGTTGGAAGTTAGGATTTGTGTATTCCTCCTAGACAGCCACAAACAACGGAGCTTAGGTGTGATGGATGAGCCATCACTGGCAGGATGTGAGGAAGGAGCTGGGCCCAGCCTCAATTACACCTGAATAGGCTGTGTCCTATCTTCACACAAAGGGCCTAACAACACTGCATTGAACTTTAGCCAGCTTGGAGCCAGGTTAGCGGAGGTAGGAAATTCTTTGCACTTCAAAGCCACTGTCTAAAAGCTTCTCCCCTCTTCCAGAACCAGGGTACCAGGCTATAAATGATGGACCTCAGACACCACCACTTCAATACACTTCTACACCTGTGGATACTCTGCCAGGAAGAGGGACTGCTGTGCTGCCGAATGCCTGACACTCTGCTGACTCCTGCTTTGCTATGTTGACCTGCTGCCTTCCTGGCTGGGTGAGAAGGACTGGCCCTGCATCTCTTCCAGAACCCAGAGTGATTCCAAGGTGTAGTTGGCTGTCCTCTTGACCTAAAGCCTAAGGGGACACATAAACAGGCTTCCAACAACCTTGCATCTGCACCTGGATTCTGCCATTTGTGAGTCTGACCTGCCAAGTGGTGCCATCCCACACCTGGACCCCTGGAAGTAGGCCTTTCAACACTCTGCCAGCATGTAGATCCAGCAGAACCAATGCATCTCCTCTGCTGCGCCATGCCAATCCAATGCATCACTGCTGCAGCATGGATTAGTCCTGTCGCAAAAACTTGCATCGCCGATGTAACCCGCATTGCCTTCGGAACCTCCACTGTGTGACACTTCCCAGTGCAGGCCATGGCATCCCTTGACGACCGCAGCCTTGACTACGATGCTGGACTCTGCATGACAGCCTTGCAGCTCTTCTGAACTGATACATTCCCCGGCTGGCAAGTTATATCCAACAACGGACTTTACATCACAAGCTCAGTCAATTGGACCCTTGAGGTCAACACAACAGGATTCACACTGCAGCCTCATCACATCTCTAAACCAATGCATTAGCTGAGCAGCATGATGTATCTTCGATGCAGATCCATGCAAAGCTCTGCAAATCAGGATTGAAGGTACTTTTGTTCAGCTGGCCTAACTGGGTCCCTGTAACTGGGCCACATGTCATCGCAGTCAGCCTGAACCTGTGACTTTGTCCCAGTCCAGTTCGACCAGATATCCACAGTTGGTGCTTAACGTCTCTTGGAGTTATTTTCTTTATAAACTTTAAAACTCAATGTCTCCAGTTCTACTACATGGATAGTTCTTTGTTTTGGACTTGTTTTATTCAATAAATTCAGATCTATTTTTTCTAACCTGGTGTGGAATCTTTTTTTGTGTCATGTGTTGCACAATACTTTACACATTGTCTCTAAGCTAAGCTTGACTGCTCTGTGCTAGGTTACCAGGAGGCTGAGCACAGGTTAAGGTTTGCTTTTGCAGTACCCTGACAAGGATTGTGGTCCTGACCAGGGCTCCCACTGCAGTCAACCAACAACTCAATTCCTTACAGTGGGCAAGGGGCAGGCTGTATCTGAGGAAGTCCTCTCAAAGTCAAATAGCCATTGGACAAGGTACAGGGCAAGCTGTTGGTAGAAAAAACTCCATGCCGAAAAATGTTCAGATTTTTTGCCAAAGAAAGTCAAATACTTTTGGCATCTTCACCCCCACAATATTTGTACCTTTGGACTTAATCTCTTTTTTGGAGCTCAGAATCCTTCAGTGGGCAAGTCTGCAGGCTGTATCTGGAAAGATCAGATAGGCTTGGCATGACGGTCTGCCGAACAGCATTTTCTAGCAGCAGAAATCTCTGATGCAGACCAACTTAATTTTCTTGCCATAGGCATTTTGACTTGACTGGTTGGTTCTGGTCTTACAGAGGTCTATGAGACCATAATTCTTCTAAGTCTATATTTTTCAGAGATTGCAGCATTAGTCCTTATGGACAACACTAAAGCTGACAATGCTTAGATTTCAGGGCTCAATCCAGCAGAGGCCCCCAGCAGGGTCCAGTCCTCTTCCAGTTGCAACAGGTAACTCCAGGAAAAAGGCCTCTTGCAGCTTGTTGAGTCCCTGTAGCCCCGCACGAGGTCAATCAAATCACTACAGCTTTGTCCGAGGCACAAGTGGGAACAGGTCCAGCACTTCAGGTCTCCTCACAGGTTTCAAACAGCAGGTGCAGGCCTTCTTCGGTTCTTTCACAGGTCCAAACAGTGTTCTGAGAAGCTGTGGGTGAGGTGCCAGCTTCAAAAGATTTAATAGCCAGTGGTTTGGGGTTAGCTTCTGAATTCTTCCTACCCAATGGGGAAAGAGTTCACAAGAGAAACTTTACCCACCTTTGAAGCACATTCTGTTTGTTTCATTGCAAACTGGCCCACTATTTGAGATGGAAACCAAAATGACACAGGCCTTCTGCTCTTGGAGAGAGCTTCTGTGCCAGGCAGGGATGTGCATAGAGAAATAAGCAGTCCCCTCCTGCTACGCTACCCCAAGTTGGTTCTAGGATCAGCTCCCCTTCTTACTCGTCTGGTGCCAAATTTGCAACAAAGGGCCTAGTGAACAAAGGTTTCCCTTTCCTCATGTCTCCTCTCACTATGAATGGGCAAGCTTCTTCTTTCCCTTTTATGTAAATGAAGATTCAAGAACTTCCCAAGATGTCCTTCCTGAACTGAACATCCTGAATTGATGTGGATCACCTGCCCCACAAGCAGCCCATCTAGTCATCAGACCTATTCCATTGTCCTGCTTTGGGAGCAGTTTACATATTTCGTTAGGAGCAAGCACTGACCGGGCAGCAGCTGGAAGTCTAATGCAAATTAGCCCCAATGAGCTTTAGGGAGGGACATGGTAATGTTTCAGGGAAAGATAATGTTCCAAAAGTTACTTTCCCTAAATATTTATTAACAATTTACCTTTACCATTAATGGATTTGTAACAAATATTAAAAGTAGTGGTTAAATCATTTTTCTAGCTAGTCCCAAAACCAAGATAAAAGAATTCATATTTAATCCGTACTCTGGTTTTCTCAGAGGCCAGTCAGAGCGTTTCACAGTAAAAATAGCTTTTGGGGGGTGGTTACTATAGGTGCATGATTCACATTATTATGTCTACATGTCCGACTTTTCAATAGAATGCACTCTGTTTTGAGGAGTACAAGGCCTACATAAGGGTGACAATGTTTAAAAGAAAGGTGTTTTCCCTGTTAAAAGGGTTATTTTGACTTCCCGGGCTGCAAGTGTAAACTGTAGCAGCCAGGCTACAATATTGGACTTCAATCCATGTTTTGCACCATTTACTATAGCCTTATAGGAAAGCTAGATATAACAATCAGTGATAAGCCAAGGACTACAGGTTTTAGGGCTCAGAGCATTGGAACATGGCACTGGACAGCAGTATTCCATTGTGCAAAGTGTGAAAACCAGAATTAAAATTCAGCAACAGTGGGTTTGGGGGGGTGACTATGCAATAAGGGGCATTGTCTTACAATGATGCTCAGGTTTTGAATACTTCTGCTTGGAACCTGATTTGTCACTACCTGTGTGTGAGAATATCACCTTTCAAAAAGATTGTCTGCAGTGCAGCACTTAAATGAAATTTGAAAAAGAAATACATCAAACTGATTCCTGGACTTTGGACTGTGGGCCAACATCCCCTTTCTGAAATTTTGGTATAAAGCCCCATCCCACTTTGTTCCAGTTTAAGGTTCTTCTTGACAAAGTATGGGGGTGCCGGTGTCTGTCTGACAGTCAATCTCCAAAAGGTGAGAGGGCATCGCTTGTGCAACTCGCTGGAGAGATCTGACTCTTCCCACTGCCTAGAAGCCTGCCAGCCCAGGCAGGAATGGGATATGTCTGACTATGCAAGAAAAGAAGTAGCTCAAGAATACAATCCCACTCATGTTCCAGTAGTTTGACAAACTCGGGAGAACAAACCCAAACTATGGTTTGCCTCCTAGCCTCTCTGCATTGTTTATTTGGCAGAATACACAAAGCCCCATCAATCCCAAGTGACAGTGTTCCATCTGGCATCATCACAATTTGATCAGGCGGAACCTTCCTCAATGTGCTGCAGTCCTCAAAGCTGGGAACAGTGCTGCAGCAAAGGACTCTCTCCAGCCTGGAGTCTGCAACTGCTGAAAATTATTGACCATGGTCTGTTGTGTTGTTTTATATCGAGAGAGGTGAGGCTGCTGCCCGCGATCCCATGCCCATGCCCACTGGCTGAGGCACTGACTGTGCAACTGTTAGTGGTGTACCACCAACACCTGCCCTGTTCTGAATCTCAGCGAATAGGTAATAAGTGGCCTGAATCTAGAAACTGAGAAATTGTGTCTGGGACTTGGCTGAACTGAAATTAAAGTGCTTCTCTTTTTAATAAGACAAGGCCTGGACTGCATAGTGAATTATTATGTTTGCTTTTTGACTACTTGGGTACTGAGTCCCTTGTTCTACTCTACTTCCCTTAGAAGGGTTTGACTGCTGGTCCTCTCTACCCTGAGAGTTCACTGCAGAAGAGGTGTGCTTGGCCCAGTTTGCTGATCAATAGAAGAAAAAACTACAGGACACCAAAGACAAATTACCACAAACACCAGATTTCTGGCCCAATAGCCCTGCTTGCTTTGTGACCTCCGCTTAGCAGGTCTTACACACCCATATGTGCAACCCAGCAAGCTCTAGTAATTCAGGATAACTTAATTGACAGCATAACCGAAGGATACACTGTACCACATCCAAGAGCACCTGTGGCATTGACAGCTGACAGAAGCAGGCCACATGTGGTCTGATGTTCACTTTGGCCGGACACGTGCCCTCGCTCTTGGCAACATGGTGCCCTGTAGCTCGTGGTCAGTGGTTCGCAGCATCCACTGATGAAAAAGCTGGGCCACCTTATGTAGAATCTTCTGTGAGTGAACTGAGGGTCACCCGGCACTGGAATGCTCAGGACAGATTTTGAGTGACACCCAAAAGCACTGTTACTTAGCATTGACTTTGGTGATACTAGAAGATGCCCAGGTAGGCGTCACACGCTGGAG
Source organism: Pleurodeles waltl (assembly GCF_031143425.1). Lineage (NCBI taxonomy): Eukaryota > Metazoa > Chordata > Amphibia > Caudata > Salamandridae > Pleurodeles > Pleurodeles waltl. Next base: position 879,427,960 of record NC_090449.1, on the reverse strand, counting down.
CACATTGAACACTTGCCCATCCTACCTTGGGGAACCAGTAGTGGGACCGTGGGGAGCTGAGAGATGTTATTGCTAGCGTGTCGGTCCTTAATAAGTAAACTTACAAGCAGACGCGTATAGGTTGATGAACAGTTGACTCTTTTAAAATGTTCTTACCATAGCTCCAGAACAATAATCAATACACAATAATCAATAACCATTAATCAACTCAACAATCAATAATCAATGGAGTCAGTAATTTTCACACACCATGACTTTACAGCCATAAATAACCACACCTTTAGTAAAAGTTTAGTGAGTTTATTTCCCTTATATTAACAATGCTAAAATCATGTAGATTAATCTAAAAAATCAAATCAAAACACATATAATACTAATGCTGGTTAATAAAAAGACGCAAGAAACATAACCTAATCAAAGCTTGAATCACAATACATTCTAAAGCATTAGTGCAAATCATCAGCAACATCAACTTCAATAGTGCGACATAATATATAGAGTTCAGCAAACTAGTTTGTCAAACATTCGTCTCTCGATTTGTCAGTTGTTGTGTAGATGACCTCAACTAACCCAGATTAGCATCTGCATGTGGGGCGGCATGCAAAACAATTTAGAACATGAATTTAGAGACACTTAACCAAGGAAAACTATCAGAACAGCGCAGTTGGTACCTAGAAAGAAAAGGTATAAAAAATAATTTCTGTCATATTGTCATATCTACCTATCCACAGTATGGGTCAGCAAACAGAATCAGTCTTCATCCTCAGGTCATCAATCAATCAGCAAAGCATCAGGCTCTCAGTCAGAGAGCATGAGCCCAATGACAGAATCTCGAGTCTCTTCTCCTCTCAATATCGCAGTAATTCCCTAAAATCTGAATCTTTTTCCTCTGTTGCGTTGTTATATCAAAGTCACCCAAACTATTCCCCAATTCCCAATTGATCAGTTAATCGTACGTTCTTACTATACCCATTAGTGATTCTATACCAAATCTATGAATTCTAATATTTCGCCTATCGCACAACGTTGATTGGTCTGCTTTACGATGTTCTCATCATCCGGCTCGTCGGGTATCAAATTTGTTGCATCTTCTTCTCCAGTCAGTGTCTTCATTGTTCACGTCCTGGCAAAGAACCTCTAGCACATATTACATACAGTTCGATACATTTTAAGGACACTGGCTTCTGTTAGTCGGTTCTCATGGAAAGCTTCTGCTAAGCATTTTATTAAACAATACTCTGTCAGTATTTTCTATTAAACGCTAAGAAATACCGCTTCTGCATGAGGCCTGGCAAAACTGGGCCAAGACACTCTCTAAGTTAAGGCCTATAATTAATAAGCTAAAGCATACTTCACAACCCTTAATATGACATATTACTACATTAATATAATACATTTTCAATATTTCATACATATTAATCATTAATTAGTACAATTCGTGAACACTGGTGGCCATTCTTCGAGGTAACATTTCCAAATTTGTGCATTATTTTTCTACGTTATTCATTTTCTACAAAATTTGTTATTCAAAATACATAAACACTCATGAATAATTTGTAATTGAGACATCTGCTTCAGCACGGTTGGAGTACTTGAGGCAAGGCAAGTGTGAGGCTCCCTCTGAGTTAGTTAGCTGCACATCTCCATTGTTCCTCGGCACCTGGGTATGGCAAGACACAAGCTTGGGACAAACTCATTGGGTTCTCAGCAAAAAAGCTTGGACTGTCGCTCTAAAGAAAAGGCCAGGTGTTTGACAGCCAAAAAAACTTACTTTCTGTAACTTGGCCAAAAGTAATTTAAATCACTCTAAAACAAATGGAGAAAACTGCCCCAATGTGGTAGTTGGGTTAACCACATGAGGAAATTAGAAACCTCCTCTGCTCCTTTAGGTTTTGAACTCTCCGAGTCCTTCCTCATTAGTCAGGACTAAGCACCCTCAACCATAAAGAATATCATAGGTAGCCAGGGAACTGGGCTCTTACAGGTTACAGAAACAGTTCAATGGCTTGCACAGAAAGTAGAAACATGGAGGGATTCACAAAAAAAGATTGAAACATGGACTCTAGGGCACTACTGGAAGTGAAAGGGCCCACCTACAATGAACAGTGAAAAAGACGCCATCCTTGTCTCTTTTTCCAAAGCCCTGGCAGTGCCAGTCAGCAACTGTCACTGCTCACAATCTCCACCTCCCATTCCCATTCCATTCCATGTTACTAGGCAACCACTCTGTTACTAACATTTCAATTAACATGACCCAACATATCTGCCTTCCTATACAGACTACATGTACATTACACTTCATAACACAGCATATCTCCCTTCCTATACAAACGACATGTACAATACACTATAATACCCAAAATAAACATAACTGAAATAAAAACAAAAGAAAACATGGCACAAAAATTCACAAAATGCATAACCAATGTTGCCAGATGCACTATTTGATAAAATAATCCTTCAAATAGTCAGGCTTCCTTACATTTCTCTTTTCCTTCTCCTTCCACTCCACTTTTCTCCTAACACTTCCATCCTTATTTACATCCTTATCATTCTTCCACCTTCGCAACTCCATCTCACTACATTTCACCACACTTTTCACATTCCACCTCTTACCATCATCCAAATCCACACTATGGCCCTCATTACAACCGTAAACAGGCCGGTGGGAAAAAAAATGGGATTACGACTGTGGAGGACACCGCCAACATAGACAGCCACTTTAACACTCCGACCGCCACGCCGGTAGAAACAAACAGCGCAGCGGACACCGCCAACAGACAGGCGGAAGACAAAGTACCGCCCACTGTATTAAAAGAGGCCTATCCGCCACCTTTTCCGGGGTGGAACCAACGCTATCAAAAGCACAGCGGGAACAGTACACAGAAGGGAAAACACTCACCTCTCGACACCCAATGAGGACCCAGGACACCATGGAGCCTGAACTTCAGGTGTTACCCATGTTGGTTTACCTCCTCTTCTACCAGGAGTACGAACAGCGGCCGCGGCGACCATAGTGAGTACTGCACCTACAACACAGGGGAGGGGGGGAGGAAAGCGAGTGACACCCCCACGCAACACCCCCACCCTCACCCACAACAACATACACACAAATACATGCAGCAACATTACATATACACCCCCCCCATCCCCTGGAAGAACGCAAGGACAAAAGGATATGATTGTAACAATTGTAATCATGTAAAATCCATTAGTCAAAACTCCAAATTCAGTATATACAAATATGTACACCAACTACACAAGTCTGGATAGTGTACTAATCATTGTCCGTGGGCCACTGGGCCCAACATGCATTGGCGAAGCCCACACATGATACCTGACTCGAAACGGAGAGAACACTGCTGGGGCATCAGATCAAAAATACACAGGCACCTCAGGGGGAGGGGGAGAGGGGGCACCTCAGCCTGATGAATGCACGACACCACTGCTGCATGAGGGGGCTCCATGCCCATTGTTGTATTCTGGGGAGTGCAAAGCCACAGTCTCTCAAGTCTTTCCAGTGGGTTGTTTGCCCACTGCTTTATCCTGTGAAGTGCAAAGCCACAGTCTCTCAAGTCTCTCTAGTGAGTGGTTTGCCCACTGCTTTATCCTGGGGAGTGCAAAGCCACAGTCTCTCAAGTCTTTACAGTGGGTGGTTTGCCCACTGCTTTATCCTGGGGAGTGCAAAGCCACAGTCTCTCAAGTGGATAACAGTCTCCACTGGTTCTGGAGGGGGCTTTGTGCCCAGAGTGCTTCATCCTGCCAAGGACTGAGGAAGTGGATGTGACACTCCACTGACTTTGGGGCATCATGGAAGCTGTCCAGGCCCCTGGAACTGTCCACCAGCCTCGTACGAATGACCACTGGGAATGGTAGCCATGTCTGCGGTGGTATCACTGGCACAGGATGTGGCTTGGCCGCTGGCGGTGCTGGCGGCAGGCTCAGTAGCGGCGGTGCTTGCGGCGCTCATTGGGCAGCGGTGCTGGTGGGGGGCTCACTGAGCTTGCTGCTGGCGGCAGTGTCCAGAGCGGCGGTGCTGGTGGGGGGCTCACTGAGCTTGCTGCTGGCGGCGGTGTCCTGAGCGGCGGTGCTGGTGGGGGGCTCACTGAGCTTGCTGCTGCCGGCAGTGTCCTGAGCGGCGGTGCTGGTGGCGGTCTCACTGAGCTTTGTGCCCAGAGTGCTTCATCCTGCCAAGGACTGAGGTAGTGGATATATTTCTCCACTGGTTCTGGAGGGGGCTTTGTGCCCAGAGTGCTTCATCCTGCCAAGGACTGAGGAAATGGATGTGATACTCCACTGGTTCTGGAGGGGGCTTTGTGCCCAGAGTGCTTCATCCTGCCAAGGACTGAGGTAGTGGATGTATTTCTCCATTGGTTCTGAATGGGGCTTTGTGGCCAGAGTGCGTCATCCTGCCAAGGACTGAGGAAGTGGATGTATTTCTCCACAGGTTCTGGAGGGGGCATGGTGCCCAGAGTGCTTCATCCTGCCAAGGACTGAGGTAGTGGATGTATTTCTCCACTGGTTCTGGAGGGGGCTTTGTGCCCAGAGTGCTTCATCCTGCCAAGGACTGAGGAAGTGGATGTGATACTCCACTGGTTCTGGAGGGGGCTTTGTGCCCAGAGTGCTTCAACCTGCCAAGGACTGAGGAAGTGGATGTATTTCTCCACTGGTTCTGGAGGGGGCATGGTGCCCAGAGTGCTCCACGTGCAGTGTGGTTGGTACAATTGCCTCACCTGGGTGTGAGTGCCACGAGATTTGCAAGGGTCAGGTAGCATGATACGCCATGGAGGCAGCGACATACCCCACACTGCTGCGGCTGCGCCTGCCACCTGCAGGTGAAAACAGTGATGGAAGTCATGCCTCATGGAAGCTGCCCATGGTCCAGGAACTCTCCTCCAGCCTCAGACAACTGACCACTGGGGGTAGCCATGTCAGCGGTGCTGCCTGTGTCTGAGGGTGCCGCGGGGCCGTTGGCGGTGCTTGCGGCAGTGTCTGTGGCGGCAGTGCTTGCGGCGGTGTCTGTGGCGGCGGTGCTGCCGGCGATGCATGGGTCAGGACCTGCAGAGGGACACAGCAGGACGTCCCCTGCAGCCTCAGATGACTGCCCACTGGCGAAGAGGCTGGAGACTGTCGCTGAGGCTGTAGACGTGCCGGGGGCAGTGCAGGCGGCGGTGCTTGCGGCGGTGTCTGTGGCAGCAGTGCTTGCAGCGGTATCTGTGGCGGCGGTGCATGGTTCAGCACCTGCTGAGGGACACAGCAGGACATCTCCTGCAGCCTCGGATGGCTGCCCACTGGGGAAGAGGCTGGGGACTGTCGCTGAGGCTGTAGACGTGCTGGGGGCGGTGTAGGTGGTGGTGCTTGCGGCTGTGTCTTTTGCAGCGGTGCTTGTGGCGGTGTCTGTGGCGGCGGTGCATGGGTCAGCACCTGCTGAGGGACACAGCAGGGCGTCTCCTGCAGCCTCTGATGGCTGCCCACTGGGGAAGAGGCTGGGGACTGTCGCTGAGGCTGTAAACGTGCCGGGGGCAGTGCAGGTGGCGGTGCTTGTGGCAGTTCAGGTGGCGGTTGTGGTGGCGGGGCAGCTAGCGGTTTTTGCCGCCATACAGTTTGGCGTGGTCGTGGACAGAAAGTGTGACACCATGCCCTCTCCTGACCTGCTCTCAGCTTTTGGCCCTTCCCCAGCTTTGATGGTGCCGCATTTGTCTTGCCACTATCCCCTTTGGTTTTTGCTGAGTACTTGGTGGCTGGTAGTTTCGGCTTCTCCCTCTGGGATGTGGGCACCTTTTTCACCTTGGCAGGTGGAGGAATGTCCTTGCCCTCGCTACGTGGCACACTGGCTGCCCTGATGGGTGGTGCACTCGATGACCCCGCAGTTGCTGCCACCACTGTGCCTGGGGATATGGTGGATGAGGTGCTGGGCTGGGATCTGGAAGCCTGGCCCTAGGGGAAGGACGGTGGGGGAGGTGTAGGGAAGAGGCCAATGTTAGCCAGGAAGAGTTTTTTAGACACACTGGGATGGGAAGATAGAGGGGGTTTGGGAGTTGAGGTAGAGGTAGTAGTTGTAGAAGGTGTACGAATGCTGAATTTGTGTGAAGGTGCATGGGCCGGAGGCTGTTGTGAGGTGGATGGCTGTTGGGTGGGTGTGTGCCTGCGCTTGTGTACTTTGGGAGGAGGGCTTACTGACACACTTGGGGATGTGTGAATGGTAGTGGGGTGGTGAGTGCACGGGAGCAGTGTGCGGTGATGGGCGTGCTGGTGATGGAGGCAGTGGCTGAGGATGTAGTGCATGCAGGTGTGAGTGGAGACGAGACAGGGAGGGAGGACAAGGACGTGGAGGAGGGGGACACAGTGGAGGCAGTCGATGTTGCTGTGTCTGCATGGGGATGGTGCTTGTGTGAGTGCCTGTGGGATGTGTGGTGCTTATGTTTGCCTGAGCCGCTCTAGAGTGTTGATGAGTGTGCATGCTGGTCTGATGGTGTGCTTGGGATAGGCTAAGGTACAGGGGATTGGGTCTTGGTGGAGGAAGGTGGAGGGGGGAGGCTGGACACAGGGACAATGGCTGCCATCAGTGCTGAGGCCAGAGCCCGAAATGCTCTCTGTTGGGCTGCCTGCCCAGAATGAATGCCCTCCAGGTATGCATTTGTTTGTTGCAAATGCCTCTCTACACCCTGGATGGCATTCACAATGGTAGATTGCCCAACAGTGAGGGATCTCAGGAGGTCAATAGCCTCCTCACTGAGGGCAGAAGGGCTGACTGGGGCAGGGCCTGAGGTGCCTGGGGCGAAGGAGATGCCCACCCTCCTGGGTGAGCGGGCACGGGACACACCCTGAGGGGCTGCTGGGATGGCGGTGCTGGTAGGGGGGGTGGCAGCTGTACCTGTTGATGCAGTGGGCACAGAGGTGCCCGCCACCGCAAGGGAGCTCCTATCAGAGGAGGAGTCGCAGTCACTGCTGTCTGCTCCTGTCCCCGCTGTGGAGCTTCCCTCGCCCTCTGTCCCACTGGTGGCTTCAGACTCCGTTGTTTCGCCCTCCAGGGCCAAGTGGGTTGCAGCTCCCTCCTGCTCCGGTGCCAATGCTCCTCCACCTGATCATGCTATTGTACACAAGAACAGGGAGACCACAAAAAGGGGGGGGGAGACAGAAGAAAAACATTTTCAATGCATGCAACACCACTACTGTTGGCGGACACAGCACACAGGGAGCAGCCCTCTGCACTACGCCGTGCACTGACAGTTCCTAGAAATGTCAGCTGACCATGGGGTACGAGGCCTAAGATCAATTGCTGCACACCTGGAAGTCACTGGAGCCTGACTAGGTGTAGATGGCTCTTACCACTGGTGGGTTTGGGGTGCCACATGGCGTGCCTCACAAGGGACTTTACCTACCAAGTTAGTCCTGGCCTAGGCGAACCCACTGCCCATCTCCCCCACCCAGACACCTTGTAATGCGTGCTGAGTCTGCTGAATGAGAGTGTACTCACCCCCTTGTGGCTGCTGTGATGCCCTCAAGCGCCCATCCAACTCCGGATACGCCACCGGAAGGATCTGGAACATCAGGGGGGTCATGGTGCGACAGGCACCCCTCCTACATTGAGAGGCCATCCCCAGCTGGACTTCCGCCGTCTTCTTGCTCCAGCAGCGCAGGTCCTCCCATCTTTTACGGCAGTGGGTGCTCCGTCTGTGGTAGACCCCCAGGGTCCGGATGTCCTTGGCGATGGCATGCCAAATACCCTTCTTCTGGTGGGCGCTGACCTAGAGGAATGGTACAGGGGGAAAGGAAATTACTTACCCGTCCGGGCCATCATACTCATTGCCCCCCAGTTCCCACCCATGCCCTGACGCACATACACTCCCATCCGCACATGCAGGCCTCAGCCCCCCCATGTATCTTCCGCCCACACCACTCAAAACAGGCATTGCCCATTCAGCATGCTCACAGTGTACTCACCTGTTTGTCTGGAGGATCGTACAGTTCTGTGTACTCGGGGAGGACCCCATTCACTAGTTTCTCCAACTCCTCCGAAGTGAAGGCAGGGGCCCTTTCCCCAGACACATGAGCCATCGTCGTTTCCAGACACAGGTCACAGCAGCACTTGCAGTGTAGGTCCTCTCCTGTTGAAGTTCAGGTATCAAGTGAGTGAACAGACAGAAAATGGCAGTCGTGTCCGCGGTGGTGCGTACCGTCACTGCTGGCGTACTTCATCATTGGCTCCTGGGTCCAATGTTAACCAATCCAGAATTGTGCCACGGTCTTCATCTGCCCACCGCGACGGTATAGAACGCCAGCGCAGTTACCTCATGTCCCCTTGTCCCATCTTACAGGTCAGGCAGCCGCCATTTCAGGAGTCTACATGGGATGGATGTTAACTGCATCACAACTATCTAGGCCGGGAATATAGACAGATACCGGCACATTGCGGATTAATAACATTTCTGCAAATAACACATTGTGATACCTCAGAGTTGGATGACTCTCTGCTCTCTGTTCTCCTCCATAGGGCACGTCCGCTGGGGCAGGTGATGAGATGGCAGCATCCTCCGGTATACAGACCCCTGGTGGACCTGTTGACAATGGAATAGAGACACATCCCAGTCACATAAAGACTTGATCGTGCCACAATCCAGGAACTGTGTGCCCAGTTGGAGCCAGACCTGATTTCATCAATCCGCCATCCCACAGGAATCCCCCCTCTAGTGCAGGTCCTGTCTGTACTCCATTTCCTGGCCAGTGGGTCTTTTCAAACAACAGTGGCCATGGCATCAGGGATGTCCCAGCCAATGTTCTCTAACGTGTTGTCCAGAGTGTTGTCTGCCCTGCTGAAACACATGCGCAGCTACATCGTGTCCCCTCAGGTGGAGGATTTGCCCACAGTGAAAGGTGACTTCTATGCCCTGGGACATATCCCCAACATCATTGGTGCCATTGATCGTACACATGTGGCATTTGTCCCCCCCGCAAGAATGAACAGGTGTACAGAAACCGGAAGAGCTACCATTCTATGAATGTGCAGATGGTGTGTTTGGCAGACCAGTACATCTCCCATGTGAATGCCAAGTATTCTGGCTCTGTGCATGACGCTTACATTTTGAGGAATGGCAGCATCCCGTATGTGATGATGCAACTCCAGAGGCACCATGTGTGGCTAATAGGGGAGGCCAAGGTCCCAATACAGTTGACATAGGTGTCTGGGTCTGGGGTTGTCCCTAAGGGTTAGTGTGTGTCTAACAGTTGTCCCTCGACATTTGCAGGTGACTCTGGTTACCCCAGCCTGTCATGGCTACTGACCCCAGTGAGGAATCTCAGGACAAGGGCAGAGGAACACTACAATGAGGCACATGGGCAAACTAGGAGTGTGATCAAATGCACCTTCGGCCTCCTGAAGGTCAGATTCCGGTGTCTCCATTTGACATGTGGCTCCCTATACGACACACCGAAGAAGGTGTGGCAGATAATCGTGGCCTGCTGTACAACCTGGCTTTGCAACACCAGGTGCCTTTTCTGCAGGAGGATGGGCCAGATGGTGGTCTTGTGGCAGCTGTGGAGCCTGTGGACAGTGAAGAATAGGAGGCAGAAGAAGAGGATCTCAACAACCGAAAATACAACATCATTATGCAATACTTCCAGTGAGACACAGGTACTATTGTTTGAGCTAGCATAAGTCTGTCATTTATATTTAGTGTATGGACCCTGACCTGTCACTTTGACTTTCCATTTCACAGATCTGGGTCCCACGTTGTGCCCTCTGCTATGTTTACTGCTGGCCTACAGCTGTGTTACATTGGTATGTAAACAAGTACATTGACATTGCTATATTCCATAGTTATTGCAATTACACATTTGTGAAAGCACAGACTGACTCCAGATTGTTTTGTGATTGAAGTGTGTTTATTCCTGTGCTAATAAGTGGAGGGGGTTGTAAAATGGACAGGGAGGATGGTGGAGGAATGTCTATGGCAGAGTCCAGTCTATTTGTTTCACAGGTGCATTGTCCAAAGGGGCATAGGAAGTGGAGCAATGGCAGTTTAAGGATGGACAGGGTGACATAGTGGGACAGAAGGGTGACATTCAGGGGGGTCTCATTTCCTGGCGGGAGTCTTGGCAATGTTCTCTGTCCTGTTCCTGGATCTCAGGGACTGTTTGCGGGGTGGTTCTCCTTCTGCAGGCGGTGGGGTGCTGGTGTCCTGTTGTTCCTGTGACAGTGCCTTCTGTCCACTAGAACCGGCAGAGGTAGAGGGCTGTTCATCGTCCAGGCTAGTGTCAGGGGCCCCTTGTTGTGCCACTGTGTCCCTCCTGGTGTTGAGAAGGTCTGCCAGCACCCCTGCAATGGTGACCAGGGTGGTGTTAATGGACTTCACGTCCTCTCTGATCCCAAGGTAGTGTTCCTCCTGCAGCCGCTGGGTCTCCTGAAACTTGCCAGTACCGTTGCCATCGTCTCCTGGGAATGATGGTAAGCTCTCATGATGTTGGAGAGTGCCTCGTGGAGAGTGGGTTCCCTGGGACTGTCCCCCCCTGTCGCACAGCAGTCCTCCCAGCTTCCCTGTTATCCTGTGCTTCTGTCCCCTGAACCGTGTGCCCACTGCCACTGCCCCCAGGTCCCTGATCGTCCTGTGTTAGTGGGGTTGCCTGGGTTCCCTGTAGTGGTGGACACACTGCTGATTGATGTGTCCTGGGGACAGTGGGATGGGCCTGCTGGGTGGGTGCTGTGGTGGTGTTTCCTGAGGGGGGAGGCTCTGTGGTGGCTTGTGACAGTGGCAGGGGAACCGACTGTCCCGAGGTCCCAGATGGACCGGGCTGGTCATCTTGATCCAGGCATGCAGAGCTGCTGTCCTCACTGTGGGCCTCTTTTGTGGGGGGACTGGATATGTCTGGCACCTCCTGTCCGGTGACATTGGGTAGGGGTCCTGTTGGGGTGTAAATGCATAATTATTGTATCTGTGTGTGCCATTGTGTGCAATGGGTGAGTGACCCTCTACTCCAGTGCTTGCATTATTGGCTTGGTCCTTGTGTGATTGGTGATTTTGGGGTATGAGTGAGTCTATGTACTGACCATGCTTGGGTGATGGGTGTACATGCATTGGTGTTACATGCAGGGCTTGGTTTTGGGATGTGTGGGATGTGTTGGTGGGGTATCTGTGGGTTGTTGGGGTGATGGGTGTGAGGGTGTGAAGGTAAGGGTGGGAGTATGTGATGACATGCAGGTGGGATGGGGGGATAAGATAGTAAAGATTTGCCTTACCAGAGTCCAGTCCTCCTGCTGCTCCTGCGAGGCCCTCAGGATGCATTATTGCCAAGACTTGCTCCTCCCATGTTGTTAGTTGTGGGGGAGGAGGTGGGGGTCCACCGCCAGTCCTCTGTACAGCAATCTGGTGTCTGGAGACCACGGAACGCACCTTCCCCGTAGGTCGTTCCACCTCTTCCTGATGTCATCCCGTGTTCTTGGATGCTGTCCCACTGTGTTGACCCTGTCGACGATTCTGCGCCATAGCTCCATGTTCCGTGCAATGGATGTCTGCTGCACCTGTGATCCGAATAGCTGTGGCTCTACCCGGACGATTTCCTCCACCATAACCCTGAGCTCCTCCTCAGAGAACCTGGGGTGTCGTTGAGGTGCCATGATGTGTTGTGGGTGATGTGTGAGGTGGTGTCTGTTGTTATGTGTGTGGGGATGTGTTGGTGTGTGTTGTTTGAGGTGCGTGGATGTTGTGTAAGTGATGGTGTTGTGTGTCTGGGGATGCTGGTGTTGTTTTAGGTAGTGTCTCCCTCTGGTCTCCTTTCACATTTCTGGTAGTAAGGGTTTGAGGGTAATGTTTGTGGGTGTTTTATATTGGATTGGGTGTGTGGGTGTGGTGTGTGTATGTGTATCAGGTGTATGTATTTCGATTTTTCCAATGTGGTTGTGTTTTGTATATGTGTGTGTATTTTGAGCGTGGCGGTGTGTACTCCCAATGGTTTACCACGGTTGAAAGACCGCCACGTTGATTTGTGGGTCGTGATACTCTGGGAGTATTCTTCTTGGCATGATGGTGGAGGTTTTGTTATCGCCAGTTTATCACTGACCTTTAGTGGGCAGATTTGTATGGGTGTCTGTATTGTGGCGGATTCCGGGCTGTGGGTCGTAATACCTGTAGCGGAATTTTGCAGCTGCAGTGGTATGTTGGCGGACTTCTGCTCGGCGGTAAGCGGGATTTACCGCCAGGGTTGTAATGAGGGCCTATATCCTCTCACTTTTGGTACCTGTCTCGGAACAGACCATCTGGACAAACCTTTTCTTGTTCTTTCCCACAGCCTGGTTCGCACTTAATCTCCCACCGCCAACCTACGCTCCTTCACTTTGCCCATACCTCTACCATCATATTTTCCTTGCATTTCTACCACCTGATTTCATAATTTCTTTCCAATCACTCTTCCTTTACCTGCCTTGCCCATCTAACCAGGTACTGCCTTAGTGCAAGGTTTCCTACCTTTGAACAACATAAACAGTGTTTCTGAAGTGAGAGAATGTGGGGTGGTACGCTAACTCCACAACAAATTCTTAATCTCCTTCCACTTCAACCCATTCTGAACTGACAACTGTATGTTCTCACCCAACACTCTGTTGAACCTTTCCACTAATCCATTCTCTCTGGGATGCGCTATGGCCGTTCTAATGTGTTTAACACTGCAGCTTAATACATAATCCTTGAACTCACTTGATGTAAACTGTGGACCGTGATCAGTCACCACAACTTCAGGGTATCTCTCTCTTTTCCATATCTCTTCACAGAATTCTATAATCATACTTGATTTAACATCTCTCACATTACTGACCTCTGGCCATTTTGAATGGTAATCCATCATTGCAATAGCATATGTTTTCCCATTTCCATCAAGCTCAAATGGACCGCACACATCCATACCAACTTTCTGCCATGGTGTACAAGGGAATGGTACTGTAACAACAGGAGTTCTCTCTCCAACATGAGTTTTGTCACTACACGCACAGCATAAACAATTTCTCACAAACCTTTCAACATCCCGATCCATCCCTGACCACCAAAAATCCTCTCTTGCTTTTCTTTTCATACCAGACCTTCCACCATGTCCTTCATGTAAAACCTCCAGATTTTTTTCCCTTAACTTATACACCACAATTAATTTGTCTCCTCTCCTCAACAAACCATCTTGTTCCAATATCTCTGACCACACATTCTTAAAATTTGACACCGCACTGGCAACTTCTCCTAAATCCGAAAATGTTTGGCCAAATTTTTCCTTAATACTTGCATTTCCACATCCTCATCCACTGTGTCCTCCATACATCTTCACATGTAGCTTTCGTCTTAGTGTCTCGTATGTCCGCTATCACCCAACCTTCATCTTCCTCATCCCCGGCCCCTCAATTGGCAGTCTTGACAAGCAATCGGCATTCACATTTGTCACTCCAGGAACATATTTCATTGTAAAGTTATACTCTTGCAGCTTATACAGCCATTTCGCTATGCTAGAAGACGCTTGGCTAGCGCCCCTTGTGTTAAAGATGTCAAATACAGGTTTATGGTCCGTTCGTAATTCAAATTTTCTTCCCCACACATAGGCCCATATTTATACTTTCTGACGCAAACCAGAGCCGGCGCTGGTTTGCGTCAAAAATGTTATCGCTAGCTAACGCCATTCCTATGCGCCATGCGGGCGCCTTATTTAAGGAATTACATCGGGTCACAATAAAAAAAAATGACTCAAACCAGGCAGCGCCGCTGTAGGGTAAAATGGGGGTTGTGCGTCAAAAAATGATGCAAGTCAGGTTTGAGGCAAAAATCATGCCTCAAACCAGACCTGCGCCATTTTTTGATGCACAACCCCCATTGAAATGACTCCTGTCTTAGCAAAGACAGGAGTCATGCCCCCTTGCCCAATGGCCGTGCCCAAGTGACTTCTGTCCCCTGGGTATGGTCATTGGGCACAGTGGCATGTAGGGGGGCCCAAATTAGGCCCCCCAATGGCACTTTAAATTTTTTTTTTAAATACTTACCTCACCTTACATGTACTTACATGGGATGGGTCCCCCCCATCCATGGGTGTCCTCCAGGGGTGGGTGAGGGTGGCAGGGGGTGTCCCTGGAGGCAGGTGAGCTCACCGGTCCCTTAACGCCTGCCCTCACCCAGGCATTAAAAAACGGTGCACATCAGGCTGTGAGCCGTTTTTTAAGGCCCGCCCCGTCCTGTGTGTCAAAATGACGCTGGAATATAAATAAGGCGCACAGGCCTTAAAGTCATTTTTTGGGCGGGAACGCCTACCTTGCATGTCATTCACGCAAGGCAGTTTCCCGCATCCAAAAAATGACGCACACTGAGGAATTTTGACGTCCGCTGGCTCGGGTGTCAAAGTTTAAATATGGGGCAAGGTTTGCGCCAATTGTGCGTCAAAATAATTGACGCACATTTGGCGCAAACAGAGTATAAATACGCTCCATAGTTTCTGAAATATTGGACCCCCCACCAGCAAGCAAGAGCTTCTTTCTCAATCGCAGAATAAGTAGCTTCTGCTCCTTCCAACGTCCTCGAAGCAAATGCTATCACATGCTCTTCCACCTTATTTAGTTGCATCAATATTGCTCCCAGACCATACAGACTGGCATTAGACAATATTATGGTATGGTTTTCCGTCACAAATGGTTTCAGCTCATGTTACTTTTTAGTTCAGTAAACGCTTGTTGACATTTCTCTGACCACTCAAATCTCTGATTCTTCTTCATCAACACACGCAACGGTTGAGCTATGTCAGCAAAAATTATTTTTTACAAATTTGGTATAATACTCAGCCAAACCCAAGAATAACCTTAACTGGTCCTTATCAACTGGATTTGGTGCTTTTTCAATCCCCTCCATTAAACTAACCTTTGGCTTTATGCCTTCTCCAGACACAGCATGACTAAGGTACTCAACACTCCGGTGCCAACACCACCGGACTCAACCATTCTGAAGACTCAACTTCTTCTATCACCCCCATCTCCAATAATCTGGCCAGTTCAACTTTCAATGCATCCCTCAACATTACCGGTACCCCTCTTACCTTATGTACTTTCGGTACCGCCCCTTCTTTCAGAACAATTTTATGTTGAAACGTTTTAAGACATCCCAATCTGTCACCGAACAACATCGGACATTCAGACCAACTTTTCCGCTTCATGATTTTCATGCACAACGGTCAAAACGTGTTCATCTGCATTTGGGTTCAATACTATCTCCAACGCTCTTTGTTCATTCCACCCTAACAAACACCTGCCACTCTCCACCACATACACACAGCAAGTTATTTCCTTCTGTTTAAACACCATCTTTCCTTGAAAACATCCTACAATTGGTATTCTGCTCCCTCCATACCCAACCAGTCCATCTTTAGACTTGGCTAAAGTTTCCTTTCCCAAGTTACGCCATGTTTCCTTATCAATATGTGTATACGGGGAACATGAATCCGCCCACATGCTGATCGACACTCCATTTAAGCTCACAACACACTTCGGAGATCTGTACAGATCACCTCCCAACATGAAAATGTCTCTTTTCTGCAATTCTTTTTCTGTGGTGACATCACTTAGCATAAACACTTCTATATGATAGTCTTCTTCATCATTCTCTGATGAAACACATTCCAAATTTTGACCGTCACTTCGCAAACAATGCACACTTTTCTTTTTAGTCACAATAATTTTTTGACCACATACTTTAGAAAAATGGTCCAGTCTGTTACATTTAAAACACTTGGCATTCTTAGCTGGGCAATTCACTGAAAATGCCAAATCTTTTACGCTACCACACCTATAACGTTTTTTCTTCCCATCCCCCTTACTGTTATCTTTATTCCATTCGACTTTGTCAACTTCTTGTACAGCCATGTCTTCCACATCATTTTTATCTAGCTCTTTTATATACCTTGACGTGTCTTCTATGCGTTTTGGTACAACTATCACTTCATCTAACAACGGATCTTTTAGGCTTAACAATTTCTCTTGAATCTTTATATTCCTAGTACGATTTATCAACTAATCTCTAATTACATCCTTGTGTAAATCCCTGAACTTGCACATATTTGCTAAAGTCCACAATGCACGTACAAATTGATTAATTGACTCACTGGACGCTTGCGTTCTAGGAAAAAACCCATGACGCTCCACAACAATGCTTACCTTCCTACTATAATGGTTTTCCAATGCCCCCATAGCTCTTATATACATATCATCACCGTCTACTTCCTCATCTGACCCATCACCATTCATGACAACTCCATCAAATGATAAAATTTTCAATACTTTCCTACCCCCTACTCCCAAATTAGGTTTCAACCAAGTCAGTTTCCTTTTAGCAGTAACAATAGCCCCACCCAGAGCCTCCAAGTACACCTCAAATGCCTCTTGCCAATCTTCCCAAAGTGTGCTGGGTTCCCCAGGCACAGTTAAAAACATGCGTGGAGGTGCTATTGACTGCATGATGTGCTCTTCAAAAAAATACTTGACAGAGAAAACAAATATACCAAACAAATAATAATAATAGTCACGCCTATCCCTTTTCAGGTTCTTCACATGTGACACTGTAAATAAAACAAGGAATTAAAATAGTTATGATTGTCCCAGAACAGTTCCTTTACACTCCTCACTAGTTTAGGATCAATGTTCTGCTCGAATTGCATAAAAAAATAAATCCAAATTTGATTAAACAACGTTGTCTTTATGAAAACAAACCATGTACTGTCAAAACTGCAAAAAACAAGATCCAAATTCGATCCAGAGATGTTGTTGTTGTTATATTAACGATCCGTTCTTTTTCAAAAGTTGGTTCCCCTTGTTTCGGCAACTTGTGACTGCAACGCCTGTTTCTAAAGGAAGTTCCGCACAATACTCCAACAAACAAGACAGATGGCCGTGTTGAGACCCCTGTACCCGAACTAATCAGACTCTTATACGCGAGCACCAGCGTGAGACGCGCTACGGTCTTATTTCAGTCCCAGGAGGTAAGCTCTTTATAACGTCCTAACTCCACAGAAATGTGTAAAAACTACAACACAAACAAAATGAAAAGAAATCCAATCACACTTTGTGCGCGTCACGGGCTGGCCGATCACACCAAATCTAATAACCAGCCCGAGACCATCGCTGGAAACACTTCTTGCTAGTCCTTCCTAGTCGGCTCTCCTCAACTCAATTTTCAATTTCAGTGCATATCACTGTGCACGTCGCTGACTCATGGGCCCTCCTCTCCTTACTTTAAACCACCGGCACAAATATTCCTTGCCTGTAGCCCTTACCAGCATGTTATTCCCACTTTGCGAATAAGTGCCCCGTTCCTTGACACAGACTCCTTCAATTTTCACAAGCCAGTCACGCTTCACAAGCGGGGGGGGAGTCCATCATCACCAGAATAACCCCGGTATAGCTTCACTGATTGCACCAGGCAGTAACTCGACATTTTCTTCGTTCCTGTGCCAGGGTTGGTTCACAACGTCTATCCCTTCCTCATCAACACTGAAAAAGATGCCATCCTTGTCTCTTTTTCCAAAGCTTTTATTTCCTTAAGTATAATGCGACCAACCCTGGCAATTCCAGTCAGCAACTGTCACTGCTCACAATCTCCACCTCCCATTCCCATTCCATTACATGTTACTAGGCAATCACCCTGTTAGTAACATGCCAATTAACATGACCCAACAAAAAGAACACTTTTTTTTATTCCAGCAACCTTGAACTTTGCTGTCCTGCAGCAAAACCAAACAGTGGTAGGACAGAAAAGGTTTTCACAATTTATTACAAGATAGGCAAGGCTATCAAATCTCTAATTCCACAGCTATTTTAGGAGAGCAATGTGGCTGTAGAGGTTAACATTTCAACGGATGGGACTCAACAAGGTCACCAGCCAAGGGATAGAGGTCCACATCAAATACCCTTAGTCATGGAAAAGTGCAGCAGGGAGCCGCCAAATGGCCGCTCTGCGGTCGAAAGACCGCGGAGGCCATTCTGGCTTTCCCGCTGGGCTGGCGGGCGACCGCCAGAAGGCCGCCCGCCAGCCCAGCGGGAAACCCCTCCCCACGAGGAAGCCGGCTCCGAATGGAGCCGGCGGAGTGGGTATGTGCGACGGGTGCAGTGGCAAAGCAGACACTGAAATACAAAGTGGGGCCCTCTTACGGGGGCCCCTGCAGTGCCCATGCCATTGGCATGGGCACTGCAGGGGCCCCCAGGGGCCCCACGACACCCCTCACCACCATCTTGTTCCTGGCGGTCGGAGCCGCCAGGAACAGGATGGCGGTGAGGGGGTCGGAATCCCCCATGGCGGCGCAGCAAGCTGCGCCGCCATGGGGGATTCCCAGGGCAGCGGAAAACCGGCGGGAGACCGCCGGTTTTCCTTGTCTGACCGCGGCCAAACCGCCGCGGTCAGAATGCCCTGCAGGGCAGCGCCAGCCTGTTGGCGGTGCTCCCGCATCCAAGGACCGACGGGGTCGGAATGACCCCAATATGCCTCTGAAAAAACTGCCAATGGTGGCACAACTGGTTAACTAAAGGAGTACAGATTAGTGCTTTTATCTGGAAAAAGAGCAACCCTAGAATCAGTATGAAGAGGTAGATGCTGTCACTCAGCAAGGAGTGGCTATCTGTCCCAGACTGGAGAGTGTAATATTTTGCAGCCCATTAAAAAAATATCATTAGGTGCGATGATTTGGCTAAATGTAGGACTTTTGACAACTCTTTTCTTT
Source organism: Pleurodeles waltl (assembly GCF_031143425.1). NCBI lineage: Eukaryota > Metazoa > Chordata > Amphibia > Caudata > Salamandridae > Pleurodeles > Pleurodeles waltl. Next base: position 879,409,246 of record NC_090449.1, on the reverse strand, counting down.
TGAGCTTGTGCGACAGAGCTTCATTCTACCCAGATGCTATTTTTCCTTAAGTCAAGAATCCAAAAAAGATAAGATATTGTAAAAACTCAGGAGAAGCAGCTATTTCAGGGGTTATGAATCCCCAGTATTGATGCAAAATCAACTGCTAAACGTTTGTGTCCTGATGAATTGGCAGATGCTGCCACTAGATTGGAAAAGTGAAATTTGTTAAAAGTTGGGGACTGATAGTTAATGAAGGTCCAATTCATTGGGAAACAGTTCAACCCCATATCCCAAAGTCCTGTGTGCAAAATATGTTGGTATGTCAACAATCACATTTATTCTATGGAAATACCAACCTTTGCGAATTGAAACAACCAGGGAAATAGTTTGAGTAATTGTTCAACAGACGGGAGGGTTTAGAAAACAGAGGCAAGGGGTAATGAGGCTGTTTTTGTAAGAGTCCAATTTTGAGGACCAGTTAAGAGCCATGCAAAGTAAATTAATACAAGAAAATAAGGTGAATTCAACACACTTGAGTTTTTGGCTCCAATGCTCTACTTGACTCTAATTTTCAGAAGATGCAATTGTACCCTCAGTGGATGGTATATTATACCTCTGTATTGCTTCAAAAGTGGGGCATAAATATCCTAGACCAATGCACTGGGTGCTTGGAGCCCAGCAGTTGGATTCATACTGATTGGGAATGTAATAATGTGAAATCTTTTTGAGAGAGGGCTTTGAGGTGTATATGGATCTTCTTTGGGAAAGCATATTTGATATACTTAAATGAGATTTTTCTATATTGTACTAAGCATTTGGTTATCAGACCAGCTCCGGCACGCAATTGGTGTTCATCGCAATGATAGTGGCACAATCAATAATTACTGCACTTTGGAAATCAGCTGACCCACCTAAGCTGAAAGCTTAGGTGGGTCTAGTCACATGAGTTGGAGAATGCAAAACAATCAGGGAAAGGAAGAAGTGTTTTTTTTAAGTTTGGAAGTATTCAGTCCCATTTATTATGAGTTGAAATTGTAGGGAAATTAATCATAAGACTCCAGAGGATGAGCTCAAATTGACGGAAGCAGATCTCTGTTGCACTTTATTGAAATAATGCATTTTAGTTAGTAGTGACAATTTGTACTACATGCACTTTAGAATGTGACTAACAAGGAATACTTTGTTGGAATAAATTTAAAGCAGTTTGATTGTAGGTTTCTTGTGTAATATGTATTCTAGAATTTAGTTTGATATGTATTTGCAATGTATATTGCACATAATTGTTTATTTTTTTTTTATCAATGTAACATAGGACACGCTGTGCACTTTGGAATTATACAGATGGCACTTTAGATATTATGTTTTAGGAATTAAATGTATGACGAAACCTTTTCGACTCTTCAATTGTTATGTTTGTGTTGTACTATCTTTTACACTGCAAGAAACAGAAATAACAAAAATAATTAAGAGAGCTGTAGGAAGCCTAAACATCTGAAATAAAAATAGTGAATGGGGAAATGATGGTGAAATAACACACTCTCAGAGGACTGCCTGCTTCTGCGGTATGCTGTGTACTTCACAAGACTGCTTTGCTGCATTTGCAAGGACTGCTTTCATGTCTGGAGACTGCCTTGAACCCTCAGCGGCCTGCCTTGCTGTTTTAGCCCTGTTTCACCACTTGAACGCAGGACTACAAGAGTGCTCCAATGGCTAGTTGTCTGGCCTCCTTATCACTGCCTCAGAGACAGAAGAGTTTCGAACCATCTTGAACCTGAACCCACCTGAGTGAGCCCTGAACCCCTAAGTGGTGCTCCTCCAGTCCAGCACCCTTAATTGAGGTGTTATCAGTGCCCAGATTACCAAAATCCAAAACTGGCAACTTTTTGGCTAAAGCTGCTCTGAGAACTGAGAGAAGACCAAGGCAAACCTGCTTGTCTATCTGCCCAAAGTACATCATTGGTTAGCCTAACTTCACAGCAGCCCCTGCTTCGTTATTCTCTGCAGCAGCAAATTCTATTCACCGGTCCTTCACCAAAGGTGATCTGGCCTTGTGGAACTCTCATCAGCTACAGCCTCACCCGCTGAAGATTTTCGACTTACAAAAGAGTTACTAAGGCCCTCATTATGACATTGGTGGTAAATCTCACTTATCTCCACGCTGATTGCCGCCAACATACCGCCGCCGCGGCGGATATCCGTTCACCATATTATGACACACACACGCCAATCCGTCACTATTCAGCCACAGACACAAGTCCACCACACCAAAGGTCGGTGATAAATTGGCGGTATCAAAACCCACCTCGTTACCTCAACAGAACAACGCCCACCACATTATGACCCATGAATCACCAGGGCAGACATTCAATGGTGGTAAACCATTGGTGGTACACACCGCCGTGCTCAAAATACACACACACATACAAAACAACACCACAATGGACAATTCAAACAACACACACCTGACACCCATATACACACCATGCCCACACCACTATAAAACACACACCCACATTACCCAGTACCCCTTATGAATACAAACCATTGGCACGAGACAGACACTACGACTACAGACAAAACCAGAGCCACACACCACTTACACCTATACACCACCCAAGCACCCCACATCACACACCCCAACACATCACCCTACACATCCTCACCTACACAACTCACACAACACCCATGGCACTACAAAGACACCCCAGATTCTCAGAGGAGGAGCTAAGGGTCATGGTGGAGGAAATCATCAGGGTAGAGCCACAGCTATTTGGAGCACAGGTGCAGCAGATATCCATTGCTAGGAAGATGGAGCTATGGCAGAGGATTGTGGACAGGGTCAACGCCATGGGACAGCACCCCAAAACAAGGGATGACATCAGGAAGAGGTGAAACGATCTACGAGGAAGGTGCATTCCATTGCAGCAAGACACCAACTCGCTGTACAGAGGACTGATGGTGGACCCCCACCTCCTCCGCCACAACTAACAACATGGGAGGAGCAAGTCTTGGCAATCATGCATCCTGAAGGACTGGCTGGAGTAGGAGGAGGACTGGAGTCTGGTAAGTCAACTCTATACTACTACTACCCCCCTACCTGCATGCCATCACATACCCCCACCCTCACTCCACCACCTCCCACACCCCCACCATCACTTCTCATTCATCCCAATGCCAATCCCTGCATGTCATACCAATGCATGGATACCACTCACAGCCCTGCATAGACACTCATCACTACAGCTTGCACACTATAGAGAACTAATCATCCCACCATACACCAACGTACACAAGTGAATGCTGCCAGGGCAAATACAAACATAGAGGGCAACCCACTGATGCACAATATGTTACACACAGAAACAAATAACACAGCATTGATATCCCCACAGGTATCCCAGCCAATGTCAGCGAGAAGAGGTGCCAGCACTATCCAGTCCCCCAACTGAAGAGGCCCACAGTGATGACAGCAACTCTGGTCGCCTGGATCTAGACAACCAACCTGGCCCATCATGGACCTCTGGACAGTCGGTTAACCAGGCCCAGTCACACACCACCACAGAGCCTCCCCCACCTGAAAACACCACCACAGCACCCACCCAGCGTACCCATACCTCTGTCCCCAGGACACGCCAATCAGCAGTGTGTCCACCAACACAGGCACCCCAGGACACACCTCATACCCAAGACAATCAGGGACCTGGGGTCAGTGGCATTGGGCACACGGTTCAGGGGACAGAGGCACAGAACAACAGGGAAACTGGGAGGACTGCTGTGCACCAGGGGGAGGAGATGCCCAGGGAACTGACTCTCCAGGAGGCACTTGCAGAGCTCCTGGGAGCCTACCAACATTCCCAGGGTACGCTGGGCCAGATCCTGGACAATGTGCAGGAGACCAGGTGGCTGCAGGAGGGACAGAACCAGGGGATCAGGGAGGACTTGCAGGCCATCAACACCACCCTCGTCTCCATAGCAGGGGTGCTGGCAGACATGGCACCATTATGAGGGAGGCAGTCTCACAACAGCAGGCCCCTGCCACTAGCCAGACATCTGAACTGCCTTCCACCTCCGCTTCCGCTAGTGGACAGGAGGCCCCGCCACAGGGCCAACAGGCCACCAGCACCCCCTCACCCTGCAGAAGGTGAACCACTCTGCAAATGTTCCCTGTGATCCAGGCAGAAGCCAGAATCTATTGCCAAGACCCCGCCAGGAAATGAGACTCTCCTGATTGTCCCCCTTGTGTCCCACTCTGTCACCCTGTCCACCTTCAACAGCCATTGCTCCACTTCATGTGTCCCCTTGGACAATGCACCTGCGCACCAAATTGACTGGAACAATACCATGGACTTTCCTCCATCAACACCCCATCCCAATGCACTTGCCCCTCTTCTTCTTAGCACGTCAGTAAACACCCTTTGAAAAAATGGAGTATGTCAAATTTTTTAAGTATGTATTCATTTAACCATGTTCAAACATTGCAATTCAACTGTGCAGTAATGTTCACATAGGAAAGACCTGTAGTTGGCTGCAGTGATCACACCAGGAGCAATAGTGGGGCACCAACATCTGCAAAATGAATTGCCAAAGGGTACAGTGAGTGGGCATAGAAGTGGGAAATAACAGCATGCCAGTGCCAAAGATAATCTAAATAATGACAATAAAATGGAAAGTAACACTGTCTTACCTGTGTGTCATTGGAAGTATTGTTGTATCACTACTGTTCTGTTGTCCTCGTCCTCATCCTCTCCCTCCTCATCCTCACTGTCCACAGGGTCCACTGCTGCCACACGGCCATCTCCAGCCTCCTCCTCCTGCAGAAAAGGCACATGGCAAGGCTGTGCAACATGCAGCATGCCACGATTATCTGGCAGACCTTCTTGGATAATAGCACAGGGATCCCCCAGTTAGATGGAGGGACCTGAACCTGGCCTTCAGGAGGCCAAAGGTCCGTTCGATTAACCTTCTTGTTCACCCATGTGCCTCATTATAACATTCTTCTGCCCTTGTCCTGGCATTCCTCACAGGGGTCAGTAGCCATGATAGGTTGGGGTAACCAGTCACCTGCAAATATCGAGGGACAACATTTAGGCACACACCATCCTATATGCCCACACCATACCCGTACACCAACATCTACTGGGTGGGAATCAGGGCTCACCTATTAGACACACCTGATGCCTCTGTAGTTGAGCCATCACATTTGTAATACTGCTATTCCTCAGGACAAAGGCATCATGCACCGACCCTGGATACTTAGCATTGACATGGGAAAGGTACTGGCCCGCCAAGCACACCATCTTGACATTCGTGGAGTGGAATCTCTTACGATTTCTGAACACTTGTTCATGTTGCTGGGGGGGGGACAAATGCAATATGAGTTCCATCAATTGCCCCAATTATGTTGGGGATATGTCCCATTGCATAGAAGTCAGCCTTCACTGTAGCCAAATCCTCCACCTGGGGGAAAACAATGTAGCTGCACATGCGTTTAATCATGCAGACAACACTCTTGTCAGCGCTGTTGCAAACATTGGCTGTGACATTCCTGCTGCAAAGCCCACTGTCACTTGGAAAGAACCAGTTGCCAAGAAATGGAGCACAGATAGGACTTGCACAAGAGGGGGGATCCCAGTGGGGTGATGGATAGCAGATATCAGGTCAGGCTCCAGTTGGGCAAACAGCTCCGTGATTGTGGCCCTGTCAAGTTCATAGGTGAGCATAATGTGCCTGTCCTCCATTGTTGCCAAGTCCACCAGGGGTCTGTACATGGGGGTATGTCTCCATCTTCTATTCACCTGCAGCGGTTGCAGTCTAAGGGACAAAAAGGTGAGGAGCTGGTCACAAACTGAATATTGGACCCACAACATTACAATGCATGATGTTAATTTGTAATGGTTAAGTAGGATTTGTCCTCTATGTCCTATTTTTAACTGTGATGCAGTTATTATCCAGGGCCTTCCCCCTCCTGAAATGGCATCCACCTGTCCTGTATGGAGGGACAGGTGGAAGTGAGGTAATTCCGCTGACATTGTGAGCCGTTGCGGAAGGCGGTCGGGAACCGCTGTGCGACTCCTCATTGGTTAGAATTGGGCTCTATGGGGTATAGTGGCTAATGGTGATGTATGCCGGCGGTGACAGTATTTACCGCCACGGACATGACCACCATTTTCTATCTTATCACTCACTTGCTACCTGACCTTCAGCAGGAGAGGACCCACACTGCATGTGCTGCTGTGACCTGTTTCTGGAACCTACCATGGCCTGTGTGACTGGGGAAAGGGCCCCTTCCTTCACCTCAGTGGAGTTGGAGTGACTGGTGGATGGGGTCCTACTCCAGTATGAACTGCTGTATGGGCCTCCAGACCAACAGGTGAGTACACTGTTGACACGATGCAAGTGGCATGAATGCATGGAGTGGTGTGTGCGAAGGCCTTGTGTTATGTCTCCTAGGCGGCGTACAGCTTGTGTGCTGGGCCATGTGTGTGTAAATGGTGATGTGAAGGGGTATGGTGGGCCATAAGTGTAACAGGCAGGACAGTCTGACTGATACCATTTCCTGTGTGTATTTCCTCTGCAGGTCAGCGCCCATCAAAAGAAGGGTAAATGGCGTGCCATCACCAAGGACGTGCGGACCCTGGGGGTTTACGGCAGGCTGAGCACCCACTGTCGGAAACGGTGGAAGGACCTGAGATGCTGGGCATGGAAGACGGTGGAGGCCCAGCTGGGGATGGCCTCCCAATGAGGAATGGGTGCCCGTCGAACCCTGACTTCCCTGATGGCCCACATACTGGCAGTGGCCTACCCGGAGCTGGATGGGCACTTGAGGGCATCACAGCAGCCACAAGGGGGTGAGTACAGCGCCCATCATTACAACTTACACATGGTAGGGGGGTACCCGGGTGGGCGATGTGTGTCAGTGGGTGTCCCTAGGCCAGGCCTGACATCGCAGAATAGGTCTCATGTTGGCCAGGGTTCTGAAGTGATAATCCTGCTACCTAGCTCGTAGGCATCAATAACTGGTCAGGGCTGTGTGGGTCCCAGGTGTGCTGCATTTGGCGGTGTGCGCCCCTCCACATGCCTTGGGGGCTAGCATTATAACTGGTAGTGCAATACATAGTGCGTAGGGCTGTTCCCTGTGTGTGAGGGTGGTGTGTACGCCAACGGTGGTGTTGGTGCAGCCATTGGCCAGGTGTATCCTTTGTCTCCCCCCCTTTTGTTTTGTCACCCTGTCCTTATGTGCATTAGCATCATCTGGCGGAGGAGCAGAGGCACCGGGGACGGAGGGAGCTGCATCCCACAGGACTCAAGAGGCAGAGTCCACCAAAGGTGAGGGCACCAGTGGGACGGAGGGCGAGGGAGCACCACAGTGGAGACTGTAGGGGACAGTTCGGACACAGATACCTCCTCCGATGGAAGCTCCCGGGTGGAGGCGGACACCTCTGTACCCACCCCAGCTAAAGGTACAGCCGCAACCCCAGTACAAGACACCACCCTCCCAGCAGCCCCTTAGCGAGTTGCCTGTGCCTGCTTACCCAGGAGAGGGGGCATCTCCTTCACCCCAGGCACCTCAGGCCCTGTCCTAGTTAGCCCTGCTGTCCTGAGTGAGGAGGCTATTGACCTCCTGAGATCCATCTCTGTAGGGCAGTCAATCATTGTGAATGCCATCCAGGGGCTGGCAGCCCAGATGCAACAGACTAATGCATTCCTGGAGGGCATTCACACTGTCTTGGCAGCCCAACAGAGATCAATCCGGGCTCTAGCCTCCTTTCTTATGGCAGCCATTGTCCCTGTTTCCACCCTCCCCCTCCAACTTCCTCTTCCCAATCCCATTCCCCTCAACCCCAACCTATCACAAGCACACAGGCAGACAACCATGCACACAAGACAACACACAAGAATGGCAGAGGCAAACACAAGCACCACACATCATCCCACAGGCACTCACACAAACACCATCCAGATGCAGACATACCAACATCCACAATTTCCACTGTCTCCCCCTCTTCCTCCTTTTCCACCTCCCTCCCAGTTCCGTCTACACTCACACCTGCATGCACTACATCCTCATCCACTACCAGCATCACCACCACACCTAGCAGAACACACACCTCACTGGCAGACACCTCCACAACAGCCATGCACACGGCCCCTGTGTCCTCTCTCAATGTGTCTGTCACCTCCTCCCAAAGTACACCTATGCAAGCACTCAGACAACCAACAGCCATCCACCTCACAACATCATCCAGCCCATGCACCTGCACCCAAACACAGCAGACAGACACCTCCTACAACCACTCCCTCTTCCTCCACTCCCAACCCTTTTCCCTCTCCCTGCCCCAATGTCCCTAAGAAGTTTTTCCTCTTCTCCACTGACCTCTTCCTTACCCCTCTCCACCATCCTTCATGTCTGGCCAGGGTGGCAAAAACCCAGGCAAGCACCTCAGCCACCCATTCCACAGGCCCAGTAGTCTTCACACTCACTCCTGGTGGGAAAGGATCCAGGGAACATGTCCAGAGGTTGAAGGAGCCTACACCAGTCAACCTCAAGGAAAGGGTGCCTGCCCCAGCTGCTGCCAGAAAGGGCAAGGAGCCTGCCCCAGCTGCTGCCAGGAATGGCAAGGAGCCTGTACCAGCTGCTGCCAGGAAGGGCAAGGAGCCAGCCGCAGCTGCTGCCAGGAAGGGCAAGGAGCCAGTTCCAGCAGGCAGGAAGGACATGGGGCCTGGTTCAGGGACTCAGACGGATCCCCCACCACCAACCATGGTTGGCAGCCATCCAAGGCTGCAGGGGATGGGCTGGAGCTTCCCCCCACCACCACCACCAGCAGCAGCACAACCACCACCAGTGGACAGCTCTCAGAGGCAGCAGGGGATGAGCTGGAGCTTCCCCCCACCACCAGCAGCAGCACCACCAGGGGGCAGCCATCCGAGGCTGCAGGGGATGGGCTGGAGCTTCCCCCCACCACCACCAGCAGCAGCAGCACCACTACCAGCACTGAGCAGCTGTCACCGCCAGCGGACGTTATATAGTCCTGCCTCCATGGGCTGCTGTGCGGCCTGGCCCCTGCAATTCCAGTGGTTATGACACCCACCTGTGAGACTGTGACCTTGCACTTCCCAGGATCAAGAGCACAGGGCACGATGCCCCCTCCGGAACCAGTGGGTAAGACACCCACCAACCCCCTGCCTCCCCAGGATCAAGAGCACAGGGCACGATGTCCCCTCCAGAACCAGTGGGTAAGATACCCACCTACCCCAGCCTCCCCAGGACAGAGCACAGGGCATGTTGCCCCCTCCAGAGCATGTGGGCAAGTCACCCACTTGAGAGACTGTGACTTTGCACTCCCCAGGACAGAGCACAGGGCATGTTGCCCCCTCTAGAACCAGTGGTCTTGTTCCATCTGCCGGCTGAGGTGCCCCCCCATTCCCCGTCCCCCTGAGGTGCCTGCCTATTTACCAACTGATGCCCCTGCAGTGTTCTCTCCATGGTGATGAAGGTGACATGTGTTGCCTTTGACTTTGGCCTGTGGCCATGTGGCCTATGAACATTGTGGACTGGGCTGTGTCCCTTTTTCTGTACATATGTATATATCTATTATCTTGCCTAACTTATTTTTCTTGATGTGTTGCTCTCATTACATGCACTTTTTCAAAAAAAGTTTGTCCTTGCATTATTCATCCGAGTTAAGGAGTAAAAATGTTTTAGTAATGCAGCTGATTGTGTGTATGGTGTTGGGGGTGTGTGGTGCGTGTGTGTGTCACCCACTTTTCCTCCCTCCCTCCCTTGTGTGCTAGGCGTCTGTACTCACCGTCGTCGTCTTCGCCAGAGTTGGTGTTCGTGGTGGAGCAGCACGTAGAAGATCATGGGGAAGACATGCAGTTCGAGCTCCATGGCGGCGTGGTTGTTCCCTGTGCCTCCAATGGTGAGTCCTTTCCCTTCTGAGCTCAGTTTCTGCCAGGCTTTTGATGTCGTTGGTACCGCCCCGGAAAAGGTGGCGGATTTCAGTGTCTTAATATGGTGGGCTAAACATTGACTTCCGCCAGGCTGTAGTCGGCTACCACTGTGGTGGCTGTTGTTTTCGCCCTGGTGGTCGGTTTGGTACATTGGCTGCCTGTCAGAGATTTTTCCGCCATGGCCATAATTTGGCAGCAGTTACCGCTAGCCTGTTGGCGGTATTACTCCCACTTTAACACCAACCCCCATGGTTGTAATGAGGGCCATAATGTCCAAGACCATAACAACACATAATAACTTTACAAGGCTTGAAGGAACATAAGCTATTGGTGACATAGAGGTCCACGGTCAAAGTGCAAATATTTTCAGGATTAGCGTGAAACAAATCAGAGAGTCGAGACTTGATCCATAGAAAAGGGGAACATGAATGTGCTTAAGGAGAATACATCAAAGTAAGCAATAGAGAGCTACATTTCATGTACGTTTGTACTCTTCAGATTGTAACAAGTCAAGGAAAAAGGAAGGATGTGATAATTTAAAAGAGGATGTTGTAAGAGGCATAACACTGGCCCCACAGTGCAGCAGGATCCCTGCTCCCCTTCAGGGGGCCTGCTCAGCCTAAGGCCAATGAAAATTCATGCAAGATAGAAGTCTCAGGAGCAGTGGCATAACAAAACCTGAGGGGGCCCCTTGTAAAGTACCTAAAGGGGGCCCCCTCCCTCCTGGATCCAGTCTGGGGCCTGTCACCCGTGTACTGTGCTGAGGGGGCCCTCTGCAGATCAGGGAGCCTTTGTAACACCATTGCTTAGGGGCCTCTCACCACATTTTGCAGTGGGGGGTTTTGCTTTGTTTTATGCCACTGACTGTTGTAGCTCTTGTTTGAATGAAGGTAAAGAAATAACAGTGCGGATGTAAGGCCTCAATGGGAGAGGGCTGGATTTGCTGTCAGGGAGCCAAGCTTTAAAACTGCTCTTTGGAAAAGTATGACAAGAGCAGTAATTTAGTACATTTAAAATAGAATTAAAGAGCAGTTGATTGAGAAGTCATTTTTAGGTTGAGCGTTAGCGTTCGGCCTGCTGTATACTAAAGTATACAATAGAGTGAGTTCCAGCATTCTGATTTGTTAGTTGCAGTGTCCTTCAAAAATCCTTGCTTGCTAGTGGTCAGTTTTGCCTCTTTGTCCTGCCTTTTTTCACTTTGGGAGCAGCACAAAGTACTGTGTAATTACGCTAAGTCCTGTTTATCTCTTCTGTAAGGGACTTTTTTTTGGCATTTGCCTGTTTCACCTCAACAGTGTGGGTGTTGTTCAGTTACTCCTCCACACCAGCTCCCTCTGTAAACATAAACAGCAGAAGGGGGCTTTTCCAGGGTCAGCTCACCCTCGCTCTCTTCCTTTTTGTTATTTTCAGTCTGTCTGGCAATAAAAGTCCAGTCAGTAATTTTCAACGCTATGAGCTCTAACTCGAGCAAACACGAGACTATTGCATTCCTAATGCGTGTTTCACTTAGTATGTTTCTTGTAAAGTGTTCTGATCCTCTAGGTCTAAGTTCGCCCTATACAAAACTACAAAAAACATTTTTACAGAATCAATCCAATAACAGCCTGTTTTTTCGTCTTCGGTAACTTCAATGTGAAACAACTGATTGCAACAAAGAAATATCATGTTCTGGTGGTTGTTCAGAAAACAAGGATGTGATGCTTATTTTTTCTGAAGCGCGAGGCTTTATCGTGTTGGAGCCTTGATTGCAGCCCGGAGGTCTCAGTGCTGTGTTTGTTTTCCTTGCCCCGGGCGGCCCCAGTGTTGTTCACGTGGCAAGAGTGCTGAGAGGAGCCGAGGAGAGAGCGCTGAGGTCGTGCAAGAAGCACCCCAGCGAGCCCGTAGCACCTCTGGAGACGATAGAGGACCCTCAAGGAACGGACAGGGGCGGTATCCTGCCCCTCACAGCCTGCCTCTGCTGCGGACATGCCTCGGAAGGGAGGCGTGTACACAGCTGGCAGCCGTGCAATCCCCAGGTGAGTGTCAGAGCTGTGTTTACTTCCACGCGTTTAATGCAGCTTGTGTGGTTGCACTGCAAAGATTCAGCCAGGATCGGCTGATACATCCAGATGTTCTCCGGGGCGAAGCTTCCATTGATGCAGCAGGTGCAGTGTCACCAGGGCACACAGGCTTGACTGTGCCACTGAACCTTGACTATTGCTGCAATTTTTAATTCAAACAGCAGCCTGGGGGCCCAGTTCTTTCCTTGTACAAGGGCCTATGTCACACTGGCTACGCTGCTGACATGTTCCCCGCCTAGAAGCGTCCAGTGAAGCGCGATGTGCGTTGCTTGGATTGCAAGCTCCCCAGCATGGTCGCTACTGACCCGGGCATTCCACAGAGACAGAGGCCACCTCCACCGCGAAGCCTAGGAGGACGACAGGGGGGTGCTTCTTCATATCTCACTTGACACCGTTAGGGTTTCACCAAAACTGCCGGGGGACATCATTCAACTTTTTAGTCACGATCGGTAGCGTAACAAAGGCTCCCACAGTCCCTGCAAGGGGTGGGAGCGAGCTAAAGGGCCCCCACCTCAGCACAGAACACTGTGCACAGGCGGCAGCCCCCTCACTGAGTCTAGGGAGGTGGGGGGGGGCTCCAGGTAGTTTGCCGGGGATCCCCTCAAGTTTCGTTACGCCGCTGGTCATGATGGTGAAAATGTCAGTTCGGGAGTTATAAGAAGTCTGCACAGCCAGCAGTTACTTGTTATTGGTGGGCAGTCCTTAATAACATTATGGCCCATATTTATACTTTTTGACGCAAAACTGCACCAACGCAGTTTTGAGTCAAAAAATGTTGCGCCGGCTAACGCCATTCTGAAGCGCCATGCGGGTGCCGTATTTATTGAATGACGTTAGCCGGCGTTAGCCGCCGGCGCTGTCTGGTGTGCGTTAAAAAAAACGACGTACACCAGGCAGCGCCGGCGTAGGGGGAAAATGGCGTATGGGCGTCCACAAATGGTGCAAGTCAGGCTGAGGCAAAAAAATCACCACAACCCGATTTGCGCCATTTTTTTACGACGCCCATCCCCCATTGAAATGACTCCTGTCTTAGCAAAGACAGGAGTCATGCCCCCTTGCCCAATGGCCATGCCCAGGGGACTTCTGTCCCCTGGGCATGGTCATTGGGCATAGTGGCATGTAGGGGGGCACAAATCAGGCCCCCCTATGCCACAAAAATAAAATAAAAAAATACTTACCTGGACTTACCTTAATGTCCCTGGGGTGGGTCCCTCCATCCTTGGGTGTCCTCCTGGGGTGGGCAAGGGTGGCAGGGGGTGTCCCTGGGGGCAGGGGAGGGCACCTCTGGGCTCATTCTGAGCCCACAGGTCCCTTAACGCCTGCCCTGACCCAGGCGCTAAAATCCGGCGCAAATGCGGGTTTTTTAGACCCGCCCACTCCCGGGCGTCATTTTTGCCCAGGAGTATAAATACAACGCAATAGCATCGGAGTCATTTTTTAAGACGGGAACGCCTACCTTGCATATCATTAACGCAAGGAAGGTGTTCACGCAAAAAAATGACGCTAACTCCATGAACTTTGGCGCTAGACGCGTCTAACGCCAAAGTATAAATATGGAGTTAGTTTTGCGTCGAATTTGCGTTAAAAAAAACGACGCAAATTCGGCGCAAACGGAGTATAAATATGCCCCTATATACATATATTTTTACCAATATAAGAGGAGTTTAGTACAGTTCTCATCCTGAGCTGATGTATTTCGAGATGCTCTTATAGGATGATGGAAAAAGCAAAACTGTGAAAGCAGTAATTACACGTTAAATCAAGTTGACTCGAAACCTTTCTGGAAAACAAATGCATAGTTAAGGGAATTCTGGGGAAGCTATTTTCATGATGATATCACTAGCTTCCCCTGTGGACAAAGAGACTGATTTTAAGACGATTATATCTGTTTTCAAAATACAATGCCTGGGAGCAGCAAGAAAGTTACATATCTTCACATCAGTGCAAGTGAAGTGCTAAGCCCAGCGGCAGGTAGACTCATGCAGCGCTCTTTCCATAAGGTGTAGTAGGCGCTTTGCATTTGGTATTGGCACTGGGAGTTGGGATGGCTGTTGTAGACAGTAAAGACCGTCTTTGGCAGTGGTTCTTAGCCTGTTGTCTGAAGACCCCTCGGGGTCCGCAAGGCCTACTCAGGGGGTCTGTGACTGTTTAAAAACGTTACCCCCAGGTCCCTCTAGTCCTCGTCCCATTCATCACAAAATGGAGATTTGCCTATGTCCACAACACAAAAAAACCCACAAGGAATGCTACATCCCCTCCCCCCACTCCCCTCAGGCAGTACTTAAAGAGTACTTACCGCCTTGGACATCGACCCTGTTACATGGATAATTGCACGATTGCCGATACATTTTTTTACTTGTAGGCACTCCCAATGTTGACAGACATGGAAAACTGAAGTAAAGGGTCGTGCTTTGGCATTCCCAGAAACACACGGGGCCTGATTATGACCCTGGCGGACGGCGGAGGCCGTCCGCCAAGGTACCGCCGCTGAATGACCGCACCGGCCATTTAGACATTTCCTCTGGGCCGGCGGGCGCTCTCCAAAAGAGTGCCCGCCGGCCCAGAGGAAATGCCCCTGCAACGAGGACGCCGGCTCAGAATTGAGCCGGCGGAGTTGCAGGGGTGCGACGGGTGCAGTTGCACCCGTCGCGTATTTCAGTGTCTGCTTAGCAGACACTGAAATACTTTTTGGGGCCCTCTTACGGGGGCCCCTGCCGTGCCCATGCCATTGGCATGGGCATGGCAGGGGCCCCCAGGGGCCCCGCGGCACCCCCTACCACCATCCTGTTCCTGACGGGCGAACCGCCAGGAACAGGATGGCGGTAGGGGGTGTCAGAATCCCCCATGGCGGCGCAGCAAGCTGCGCCGCCATGGGGGATTCTAAGGGCAGCGGTAAACCGGCGGGAGACCGCCGGTTTGCCTCTTCTGACCGCGGTCAGAATGCCCTGCGGGGCACCGCCGGCCTGTCGGCGGTGCTCCCACCGACCCTGGCCCCGGCGGTCTTGTACCGCCGGGGTCAGAATCACCCCCACAATTTGGTGATTTGGAAAGCTGAGATTTGAACCGAGACACTTATATTCTCGGCTATGTCAATGTTTTTTCATAAATGACCTAATGAACTGCACCAGGTGGTCTTTGCTTCATAAAAAATAAAATCTAGAGATAGGGAATTGATTATGGGAAGAAAGAAACATAGGGCTAGATGTAGGAATGATAGATTCGGTAAAAGCGGGTGCAAATTGTGCATCAACTTTTACTGAATCCATTCTGGTATTGTGTACCAACCAATATACTAAAAGGTAGTTTTGCAAAACAATAAAAAAAATATCAGCAACATTTTCAATTTCAACTGGACATAAAGGAAGAAGGTAAATAGAAATACTTTAGTTATATACAGGGCCACTGGATTTTTATGGCAAAAAGGACCTCAGTGTGCAGCAGAGTTGAATAGAAATGCTTTAGTTATATACTG
The DNA here is from genome assembly GCF_031143425.1 of Pleurodeles waltl. NCBI lineage: Eukaryota > Metazoa > Chordata > Amphibia > Caudata > Salamandridae > Pleurodeles > Pleurodeles waltl. Next base: position 879,393,781 of record NC_090449.1, on the reverse strand, counting down.
GGCCACTAGATTTTTATGGCAAAAAGGGCCTCAGTGTGCAGCAGAGTTGACCAATTTATATGTAAAAAAAAGTCCACTTAGGCATTTACAACACCAATAGCTCTAACTCAAAAAAATGCGAGACCTATTGCATTTCAAATGCTTGTTTTTTTAGCATTTCTTTACCTGGCATCAGCGGCGGCTTGTACCTTTTTGAAGTGGTGGGGCGAGTGAAGTGCCCCACCACTTCACTAAAAAAAAAAAAAAAAAAAAAAAACCTTCCTCAAAAACCCCAACGTAAACCGTCCTAAAGCCCAAATAACACTATAACACAAACACTACACGTACATGCCCTACACACTTACGTGCATTACACATGTACATAACATTACACAAATGCATTAGACAAACATTACACATTTTTCTAAAAAGGCACTTACCCACGGGCTACACATACTCCTCTATGTGCTTCTGCGTGCCAATGCCTGAAGAGCTCCCCAAACCAATCCAGGCCTTGCCCTCATGTTGTTAACCAGCATGAGAGCAGTTCTTGGGTTGGATGAAGCGGGCTGGCTGGACGCTCCTTCAGGCCCTGAAGGCATGTGTCTGTTCTCCTCCCAGGTGTCTTAGACAGCTGAGTGAAAAGCTCCACAATGCGCAGGTAACTTTGGCCAGCGCAAAGCAGCCAGCCAAGATGACGTGCACTTTGGAGTATCCCTGCCAGGCACTGCTCCAGTCCTCTTCTGCCGGGAAGCAGAGTCAGTCCTCTGTTGCCGACATTAGAGAATATGCCCAGCATGTATCTGGGCTGGTGCGCGTTGAGTGGGAAAAAATAAAATGGCAATGAAATCTTTTCATTGCCATTCTATTTTTTCCTGCACAGCTCGCAGGGGGCTGGGGGGCGATGCTCCTTCGCCCTCGAGAAGAAACCGACACTACTTAGCATTCTATGTATTAGTGCCCCTTCTCTATAGCTCTGACTTTCACTTGCTTATTCTTTGTCATTTGGTCTCTCTTACTCACATTCTTTCTGTCTGTATCCAAGGAGTTGAAGACCTGCTGCAATGAGAACGAATACACCTGCCAGACGTCACCCCTCATATCTCAAGCACATCTGCTCCAAACACTGAGGGGGTTATTACAACTTTGGAGGAGGTGTTAATCCGTCCCAAAAGTGATGGTAAAGTGACGGATATACCACCAGCCGTATTACGACTCCATTATATCCTATGGAACTCGTAATACGGCTGGTGGTATATCCGTCACTTTACCGTCACTTTTGGGATGGATTAACACCTCCTCCAAAGTTGTAATAACCCCCTGTATCTTGTAAATTCCGCTCTGATAACAGACCAAAAAGAATCTCACACAGTGTCATCAGGGGTCACAACAAGTGGCCATATACAGCCACCAACTACCACAAAGGACACCAACAGCGACACCAGCTTCACAACCACCAAGTGCCTGCATCCACAGATGCCACAAGAGCAAAACCAGTGGCAGCCAGCTAGATTCCTAACATCAACAAAATTAAAATGCACAGGAGATGTGGCTTCATATGAAACTAACCTACAATTCCAGGCAAACACTGAGACGCATCCAGAATGTCTGAAAGTATGCCAGAAGCCAGGGCTCCTTGCCCACATGCAACATGTATAGAGGAGCAGCTCAAAATCAAACACCAACAACTGGCACATACTATCAAGATGGGTTTAGTGAATAATTGGGTTATTATGAAGACCAGTAGAACCTTAGGACAAATAGCCAGTGACATAATGAAAAAAGTGTGTTTCCACATTGTGATAGAACAATGCAGATCAGTGCATGAAAGGCTGCCATAAATTGAGAATCTGTTAAAGTTCAGCACACATCGACCTACCTGGGTCATGACTATAGGTGAACAGAGTGGAGGTACTATGTTACATATCTGCCCAGCATAGCAAACACAGTTATAAACATTGAATAGGCGAAAATTACATATCCCACCAAAATGCAGCACTTTAGAAATATATGCTCCACTGATCGTGGGACATTTTCTGTAGAGGCTATTGGCATGACGTTCTCCCAGGTGCTACCCTTTAGTGATGTAGCAGTGCTTAAAAAGTTCCTTGGTGTCTCTTAAAGCGACACACTTTACCCTTATGCTTTCAGACTCCTACTCAAATGATGTGGTCCGCCAACCGTGACCTGATAAAACTAAACACTATGGGCCGTATTTATACTTTTTGGCGCACAACTGCGCCAACGCAGTTGTGCGTCAAAAAATGTAACGCCGGCTAACGCCATTCCAAAGCGCCATGCGGGCGCCTTATTTATGGAATGACTTTAGCCAGCGGAGCTGACTGGTGTGCGTCAAAAAAAATGACCCACACCAGGCAGCGCCGGCGTAGGGGAAAATGGAGCTTGGGCGTCAAAGAATGGGGCAAGTCGGTCTGAGGCAAAAAATCTGCCTCAACCCGATTTGCGCCATTTTTTTTGACTCCCACCCCCCATTGACATGACTCCTGTCTTAGCAAAGACAGGAGTCATGCCCCCTTGCCCAATGGCCATGCCCAGGGGACTTATGTCCCCAGGGCATGGTCATTGGGCATAGTGGCATGTAGGGGGGCACAAATCAGGCCCCCCTATGCCACAAAAAAAAACAAAAAAAATACTTACCTGAACTTACCTTAAGTTCCCTGGGATGGGTCCCTCCATCCTTGGGCGTCCTCCTGGGGTGGGCAAGGGTGGCAGGGGGTGTCCCTGGGGGCATGGGAGGGCACCTCTGGGCTCCTTCCGAGCCCACAGGTCCCTTAATGCCTGCCCTGACCAGGCGCTAAGAAATGACGCTAAAGCGGCTGGACGTCATTTTTTTTGACCCGCCCACTCCCGGGCGTCATTTTTGCCCGGGAGTATAAATACGGCGCACATGCCTCGGAGTCATTTTTTAGACGGAAACGCCTACCTTGCATATCATTAACGCAAGGAAGGTGTCCACGCTAAAAAATGACGCTAACTCCAAGATCTTTGGCGCTAGACGGGTCTAACGCCAAAGTATAAATATGGAATTAGTTTTGCGTCGGATTTGCATAAAAAAAAACGACGCAAATCCGGCGCAAACAGAGTATAAATATGCCCCTTTGGCTCAGATTAACAAACATTTTGTGCTGGGTTTGTGTGATGCAAACCTGAATAAAATGTATTTTTTTGGACTTCCTTTCTAGCACAAAACTTGTTTTGTGCTGGTATGTTGACTGAAAGTAATGCAAAGCAGCGCAAAGCACTGCTTTGCATTACTCTGAATCAGAGGGACACTCCATGGGTGATTCATGGGTGTTCCTATGCAACAACCCATGGTTTCTGATGAAAAGAACTATCTACTAACAATAGTAGTCGGGGATATGTACCAAAAAAGTCTCTTGAAAGCAGGTGGTAAAAAGTAGAAATGCTTTTATTTCTCCTAACTTCGCACACTTTGCATTTGTGGTACACTGTAGAGTACACTTACAAATGGGAAACATTTCAAAATTAGTCTAGCATAGCATTTTGTACTGGAAGGGCACCTTTTCAGTACAAAACCTGTGCTAGACCCTCACAGACACCTTTGCTGTGTGGTGCGAAGGTCTGTACGTTATGCTCGGCAGCCTAATTGTGCGACCAGTGAGGTAGAAGCACAAAATTGCTGTAGCACAACACAACCTAAATGCTTTATTTGCTAAGGGAATGCAGTCCTTAGCGATGAGAAATACTCGGCCCTGGAATCGAAAAAGCCACACTTATTTTTATCAGGTAAGTGAAAGAGTGTTCACTTAGCAGCTGTTTCACATATCTGCATTCGAGGGAGTGGGATTTAAAGAATGATAATTGCTCATCATGTTTTTAAATAGGATCATCAGCACTGAGATTCAAAACTTCTCTAGAAATACGCAGCTCATTATAATATTCATGCATGAAGCTGCAGGTGGCTCTTTTTACTGTGCTCTACGTGTGCGCGCCTAACAACATGAACAGCAGTAAAATTTCATGCTAATATGTTCTACGACCCCCAACACAATGAACACGTTACATAACATAGTTCAATATTGTTTAATTTAACTGCAGAGGCTTCTAAACTTTACAAAACACATTTGTGTCTATATATAGAGATCTAGGTCTCATTTTCACAACCACAATGCTACCTGAAGTGAAAAATCGTTTGTACAAATTACACAACTTTATTCTGTTTCCAGTATTTGTTATTTTTATTTCAATGGATACAGTGAATTGAAGTGTCTTTTGTCTCCATGTGCTTGGCTGTCTTCAATTTAGTTTTGTAGTTTAATTCAATTTCATTTTCAAGGTCTTATGCAGGAGTTCTTTTTCTGACTCTATGAGTTCACAACAAAGGTGTTTTCAATGGGCGCGCACGTGATATCAATGAGTGATTTTGAAAGTCTATCTGTGCTGTCTCGCATTAAAGAAGACTTTCTCTGCAATATTGAGTTTAAACTTAGAAATTCAACAGGCCCAATTGAGCAAGTCGAAATATTGCAGCCAAAATCACACAGCTGGTACACTAACTTCTAGAGAAGAGTAGGAAGGCCAAGGACTTTACTAGGAGATTTGTAGAGAGTTATCCCCGAAGGGATAACGTCCCTGTTAATCATAAGTAATCTTGTTTTACCAGTTCTGGAATTACTGCGCCCAATAACGAATTTCCTCATTTTACTGAGTATGGGTCTGCACAAGCACATCCCGGTCCCTGTACGTCCCCTCAGAGCCCTAGGGAAGCTTCCCTCAGGCACAACAGAGGTCTAGTGGTAAGGGCCCCCAACCAATGAACAGCATTGGCCACCTTGCACAGGATTACCATCTCTTCATGGCAAGTTGTAAATATGAGCATTTAAGTCCCAAGAATTACAGAAAACCTGGATTTGGGCCACGCAATTCTAGGTCCGCCTGATTATTCCTCGTTCTGAAATCTATAACTCAGGATTCCTGAAGTAGGGGAGACTCTGCAGTTGAAACTAGGAGTTCCAGTATCCCCACATCCACACTCTGGTTATCTTGTAATGAGACCGAGTGTCCACACAAGGAACAACATTTATTTTGTCTGACCTAATGTAGAAATATGACAACCCCTCAAATGTAGGCTTCAAAACACAGCACTGAGTTGAAAGCCCGTTGACATCACATTGCATATGGACATTGGTACACAAACATAAAATACAAATATAAAATAGCCAGCAATAAGCTACAAACAAAAAAGCTAATGCAATGAGGAGGCTCGCACAGACACAGCCAAACACACAGCAGTACACAGCAATACGCATACACACACACACCCCACACACACACACAACGCCCCACATGTTCAAATATGCATGTAATGATAAACACAAAAGTTGAGGAGGGGACAGATTTCAGTAGGTGGCCATTACCAACTAGATAATAACTCAAATGTCCATGGTACTTATTTGAGAACTACTATGTTACTTAGGGCCAGATGTAGCAAGGCATTAGCGCCTCGCAAACGGCGAAAAACGCCGTTTGCGAGGCGCTAATGCCTGCGCGCGATGCAGAAACACATTTTGCCAGTCGGAACCGACTCGCAAAATGTGTTTCAGACTCGCAAATAGGAAGGGGTGTTCCCTTCCTATTTGCGACTCGCACTGCGATGTAAGTTGATTTGCGACCGCGAGAGCCCTTCCCCTTTGTGAATGATCACAAAATTATTTTTTCAGAGCAGGCAGTGGTTCAATGGACCACTGCCTACTCTGAAAAAAAAACGAAACAAAAGGTGCAAAAATGTGCAGCTCGTTTTCCTTTAAGGAAAACGGGCTGCAGATAGAAAAAAAAAAAACTGCTTTATTTAAAAGCAGTCACGGACATGGTGGTCTGCTGTCTCCAGTCGGAAGGACTCGCAAATTGCAACTCGCAATTTGCTTTCTACTTACATCTGGCCCTTAGTTATCAGGGAATTCCTCCTTATGGAAGAAGTGTTCTGACACACTTAATCTTGTCATGCTTTATCATTGACCACCTCTCCCCACCCTGGTAGGACAATGCCACCATGGCGGACTCAACCTCTTGGTAGACCTACACCAGAGGGAGTTCTTATATATGGGCTACTGGAAAATTGTGGGATTCAGATCAGTTAAAAATACCTAATGGACTTCTGGCAAATATTACCATTAATAGTGCTGTTCGCAGGTATGATTAAAAAACTTATTGAAACCAAATGTGAGTATAATGACTCAACCCGTCATCAGAAAGCCAACATGTTTGTGCCCTCACTCTGACCCTATCCTGGTCTGGGGCATTCTTCAGGGCTAAGGATCCCTATTCATGAGAGGTAAACTAACACCTAACCTACTATGTGAAAAAATAATAAGCAGCACACTCAAGTCATACCTCAGTGCAAAATATTCTTCTAAGCATCCTAAACTTTAAAGGTACAGGCCTCTGGTCTGGGGCTAGAACGATGTCCTTTATTGTCACACATTCGTCAAAAGGATCATCGTGTACTCACATCTGATTGTAGTCGCTTCCAGCCGCTTGTACCATGCACTCATGCTCAACCAACAGTCTGCAAACCTAGATACAAGTCACATCACAACATGGCTGGGCAATCAAACCTAAAATAACATTCAGTTCACACATCTCACACAAGGAAAATAACAATGCTGAGACTCTAAATGAGTAACTCAGGAGCGTGGTGTCAGTTGTGGCTAAGCAAAATGACTTACATGATGTTGATGCAGGCAAGAGACAAAGGGGTTACCGTCATTTACAGATCACAGAGTCTGTATACAGGGAGATGGTTAAGACATTCACATAACTGTCACATCTGTAATGAAAACTGTCTAGGAAAAAAGAAAACAAAAGGAGCAAAATAAGACAATGGCTGTGCCACGTGATTTTCACAAGCAAAACCTTTTCATATGTATCTAAAGTAGCCATTGTAGTGATTTGTAATGTTTGCATATTTATGGGGAAAGATATTCCACAATAAAATAAAAAGTAGAATCACATATCGAGGGTTCTTGGAAATCCAAGGTGAACCATCAGTGCTGGTGCTTCAGTGCTAAGTCAAAAGTGAGCACGTATAGGCTAAGAGGTAAAGAGCCAAACAGCAAGTGAAAAGGTAGGACTGTAAGAAAGGCAAATGTCAAGAATATTTTGGTAGGGCAGTTAAACAAGTTACTTATTGTAGGAGAGATAGTCATCCATGTGATTCTTTCTCATTTCTTTGGAGTAGTTGTGAGGTTTTGAGATTTCAAATGTAATGACTGACTCAAAGGTACAACATCATGACAAAGACCTAAGTCATGAGCATCTGAGTTAGATGCCCTACAAACTACAAATTGGAAAAGGTAGCATCCAAGCAGGCAGTGTGCAGACCTGTAATTAGAAAACTTTGGGCTTGGGACTCAGCAGGAGGCCACTGGAGGTCTCCAGACAGAGTCAATGTTATATCTATATGGGAACCTGGGATTGATTAGGCTACTTGCTCATTGCATAGTAGTTGCCAAAAATGGCAATTTGCAAAAAGTAGGAGGGCCTGTACTGACAGATGAGCATAAAATACTTAATTACTACATGTTGCCATATGTTCATTAGGTTGCATGGAAAAATCAGTACCAAGCTGTGGGAACCCAGGGCTTTGTTTGCAGTGTCCCCCTACTTTTTGCCCCCATTTGTGATTTGTGACTACTACATACTGGTTTTCTGACTGTGTGGGTGCCCTGGGCTCCGCTAACCAGATCCAGTGCTTGTGCTCTGATTAAAAGTATATGCAAATTAGGCATGATTATAATTGCCATGACATCCTACCTGTAAGTCCCTAGTATACGGTAGGTCATATAGGTTTAGAGGCCCAGCAGATTTAGTGCACTTAAGTATGCACTGCTGTGGTGCCTGCTGTCACTTTAAAAGCCAGCTCTGCAGACTTATTTTAAATTAAATTTGTATGCAAATTAGACTTAGGAATTAAAGGTACTACCAAAGTCTCAAACAACCTTATTTCTACATATAAGTCACGCCTAAGGCCTACCCTAAGTGCCTCAGGAGTAGGGTGGCTTGTAACTATAAGCAGGGATATTACAAAATATGTTTCATATGCCCCGGTGAGGGAAAACCTGCCAATTTACTTTTCCCCATTGTGGTACATTAGCTCCATAGGCTAACATGGGAATATTTTATTAAAGTATAGTTATCACTAGAAAGAGCTAAAATGTCCTTCTTGGACTCAAAATGATAGTTAGAATAAATCCAATAATGTGGCACTGTTAGATTTATTATAACTAACACAGAAAAAAAATTATTGAATTTTCTTTCTGTAAGTCAAAATCCAGCCTCCCAGAAGCGCTTCTCTGATTAGCCAGCCACTGCCAGGCTGAGCCAAGCTGCCTTAATGAGGTGTTACGTGGCCTCCATTGAGCTAATGGGACATCTGGTGGGAGGAGATCTGCAAGTTGCAGAGCAAAAGGCAGAAAGGGGTCTGGGCAGCCAAACTGGTTTTCAAAGAGGGAACGACAGTTAGGACAGGACCCAGGCTCACCCACACATCCTACCACACAGCCAGATGGGAGCCCCAGTAATTAGATTAGCAGAGGGACTTGGGGGGAGGTGTTAGGGAGATTTGGCCACACCAGTGGCATGGCTTAGACAGATTCAGATCCCAAGGAGAGATTTTCTCCATTTTCGACTTTGGAAAAATAGTGCTTCGAGGTATTGATTTTTGCCACACTTTGCAGGAAGTGGTCACCCAAGAGGGTGAAACCCTGCACCCCATTGGTCAAGGGGACCCACCGCTTGCCACCTCAGGAAAAGTGCATATATGGAAGATTTGCCCAGCAACTCAAAACACTGCCTACAAGAAGAAGGACTGCCCTGTTGGAACCCTGGTCTGCACCCCCAAAGGACTGCACTCTGGAAGACTGCACCTGCTGCACACTGTGGAACTACAGCCATAAGGACTTTACCTGGCATCAAGAAGAGTAGGAATGGGCTCCCTAAAAGCAACAGGTTAAAACAGCTCCACCTGCACCATCTCCACCAAGGAGACACCAGCTGGGTAGCCTCCAATGACATTTTAAGGAGTCAGCCAGTTGTATTCAGGGAAACGTAGTCCCAACATCCTAAGGACCATCTCTGAGCTTCTAAACTCTTTGATTTGTGTTGTGGATCCCCAAAGATCCCTGCCTAGAAACTACAAGAAGAAGAAGGACTGAGCTGCTGGACCCTTGGACTGCAGAAGAGAGGAGTGCACTCTTAGGGCCAGATGTAGTAAGCCATTTGCATGTCGTAAACTGCGAAAATCGCAGTTTACGCCATGCAAACGGCCTCACGCGATGCACATTCACAAATTGCGAGTCGGTACCGACTTGCAATTTGTGAATGCGACTCGCAAATAGGAAGGGGTGTTCCCTTCCTATTTGCGACTCGCATTGCAATTCAGAATTGCTTTGTGACTGCGAATGCGGTCGCAAAGCAACTCGCAGTTACCACCAGTGTCACACTGGTGGTAACTCATTCACAAAAGGGAAGGGATACCCATGGGACCCCTTCCCCTTTGTGAATGTGGGCATAAAGGTTTTTTCAGAGCAGAGCAACACTGAAAAACACTGAGCAACACTGAAAAAACGAAACCAAATGGTTTCGTAATGTTTTTTCATTTTGCAACTCGTTTTCCTTTAAGGAAAACAGGCTGCAAAATGAAAAAAAAAAAACTGCTTTATTGAAAAAGCAGTCACAGACATGGAGGTCTGCTGACTTCAGCAGGCCACCATCCCTGTGAGTGCAGGGACTCGCTATGGGGTCGCAAAAAGCGACCCACCTCATTAATATTAATGAGGTGGGTCTTTGCGACCCCATAGCGAGTCGCAGAGGGTGTCTGAGACACCGTTCTGCATCCGAATTTGCGATTCGGAAATTGCGAGTCGGACAGACTTGCAATTTCCGAATCGCAAATTCGGACCTTACTACATCTGGCTCTTAGTTCTTTATTTTCACCTTGATGCACCCATCGTCCTTTATTTGGACGAATTTTATACCATTATAAGATGGCGCCGCCTTTTTATGTATTCAAGATGGCGCCGTCCACTCTGCTGTTTGTTCTCACTGAAGTTGCACTTATTTAGTCCTTTCTCGGTGTCCATACCTCATAGACAACACTGAGGTACGACACACAAACACACCGGTCTTGTATTTAAGACGCGGTGCAAAATAGGCGCGCTGTCTCTCGTTCAAAAAACATTTCGGCGACGGACGGTAATATCAATAACCCAACCATTCCACCAACACATAATGGGTGAGTGTTGTTCTTTAGTAGTATTTTAGGTAATATGCATGTGAGCACTTTTTACATATTGCCCTTCGACAGTTTTACAAATAATAACTTCTAATCGACCGGTTACTCGTATCTACCGAACCATGTACCTTTTTTCCCTTCCTTTTTGGGTTAAGATTGCAATTCCAAAGTTTTTGTATCCCCTATGCAATTGATACTATTTCTTATTTAGTTCTTTAATATCAGGCATCATTACCTAGTTTGTTCTCTTTTAAGACAGCTCCTTCTGATTGTTAACTTTCGCTTTACCTAACTATCCAGTTACATGGTGTTATATGTATATACTTATGTTTCAGATTATTTGTTGAACTAGTGCTTAAACTACTGACTGTTTTTTGCTACCAGAACATAACTTACAAAGAATGGTATGTTGTTCTTATTTGTTTAGTCACAATAACTGTTTCCAATCACACTACCGTCTTTCTGCGCAGCGTCAATACAGTTTAACTAAACCACTCTTGCATGCTCTCCCTTAAATAAGTCAGTCCTGGTAACCCTATAATTGTCTTTTGATCACTACTCTTCATTTTTAAGGACTTTTGTAATAGTCACTTATAATTATTATTTATTTACTATTTCTTGTATATTCTTCAATCTATTGTCTCTTTGTTCATTAATCACTGCACAGGTTTTTCTTGGAATCAAGAATCATGTCTTTGGGCTTCATGACCCTCCTCACGGACTTTTTGTTTTCCCATTTTTCAGTATTTTCCGGTCTTTTTCACAACCCTCTTTAATATAACTACATTATATCACATTATATTCTCTTATTTTATGACATTTCTTTTTTTCCCAGCCTTGAGAAAGCCCTGGCTTACGCGCCTGTGGGGCGAAACATGTGTTGGCTGGCCTAGTTTCCGCACATCTCTTGGGACTTATGATTGTCTGCATCTCCACTGCGAGTTGTTTGCCCTTCTGAAATTAAATTCGATTTGGAGCAACATTGACTTTGATTATAGCCTTCTTTATGAATGTCACACAATTCAAAAATGTATTTATACAGTGGGACCTCACCTGACTTTGAGTAACTCTTAAGCTGCACACTTTGGTCTTCAGCCCAAAAAGGACTTTGCTGTGCCTTCTGAAGGATTCAGGAGTGGACTCCCCGTAAGCAACAGGTATAAAGGAGCTACCACGAGTCAATAATTACCTACATCAACTCTTTCCAGAAGAGCCCGGCTGGACAGCATTCAGTGGATATTTTGTAGATTTGGCCAGGGTCATTGTGGGTATTGTAGTACCAATGTCCCAAGGAACACCTCAGAAATGTTGGAACCTTGAATTAGGGTTGAGCACCACTTTCTTGACTTAAGAAACACTTTTGGAAGTAAGTGTAAAAGTGTTTGTTACATTGTGGGTGGGTGAAACGCTTGACTGTGTCCCAGTCCAGCATGTCCTTCTTTAACCATTTAAGTGATATTTGCTTCTGACCACTAATTTTACTTTTAACCTTAAAAAAATAATATCTCTGTCTCCCTAGATTGGATTTTTATTTGTTTTGGTATCATTTTACTCATACAATATTTCCTATTGTTATAAATTGGTGCTGGATTTGTATTGTGTGTTCTGTCTTACTTTTTTAATGTATTGGTGTTTGTTAGACTTGGCATCCTTGGCGTGGTCTCCCTTAACTTTTTGCCTCTGCTTACCAGGTTGTTGCTCTGTGCTATGTTGTTACTCTGTCCACTTTACCAAAGCTGACCAGTGTAGGAAAGTACCATCTTGCCTGGCATGTTACCCACATTTTTACTTGTATGTCAGTTTGTTTTTGCCTGTATCACTGGGATCCTGCTAGCCAGGACCCCAGTGCTCATAGTTTGTGACCTGAATGTGTGTACCTGTGTATTGACTAACTGTGTCACTGAGGCTCTGCTAATCAGAACGTTGGTGCTTATGCTCTCCCTGCCTTTAAAATTGTCACTATAGGCTAGTGACCATTTTCACCAATTGTAATTGGCACACTGGAACACCCTTATAATTCCCTAGTATATGGTACCTAGGTACCCAAGGTATTGGGGTTCCAGGAGATCCCTATAGGCTGCAGCATTTCTTTTGCCACCCATAGGGAGCTCAGACAAATCTTACACAGGACTGCCACTCCAGACTGAGTGAAATAATGCACACGTTATTTCACAGTCATTTTACACTGCACTTAATTAACTTATAAGTCACCTATATGTCTAACCTTCACTTAGTGAAGGTTAGGTGCAAAGTTACTAAGTGTGAGGGCACCTTGGCACTAGCCAAGGTGTCCCCACATAGTTTAAGGCAATTTCCCCAGACTTTGTGAGTGCGGGGACACCATTACACGTGTGCACTACATATAGGTCAATGCCTATATGTAGCTTCACAATGGTAACTCCAAATATGGCCATGTAACATGTCTAAGATCAAGGAATTGTCCCCCCATGCCAAATCTGGTATTGGGGTGCCAATCCCATGCATCCCCGGGGCTCCACTATGGACCCTGGGAACTGCCAAACCAGCTCTCTGGGGTTTTCACTGCAGCTACTGCTGCTGCCACCCCACAGACAGGGTTCTGCCCTCCTGGGGTCTGGGCAGCCCAATCCCAGGAAGGCAGAACAAAGGATTTCCTCTGAGAGAGGGTGTAACACCCTCTCCCTTTGGAAATAGGTGTTAAGGGCTGGGGAGGAGTTGCCTCTCCCAGCCTCTGGAAATGCTTTGAAGGGCACAGATGGTGCCCTCCTTGCATAAGCCAGTCTACACTGGTTCAGGGATCCCCCAGTCCCTGCTCTGGCACGAAACTGGACAAATGAAAGGGGAGAGCCCAGAGCTCCTCCAGTGTGCCCCAGATCTCTGCCATCTTGAAACCAGAGGTGTGAGGGCACAATGGAGGTCTCTGAGTGGCCAGTGCCAGCAGGTGACATCAGAGACCCCTCTTGATAGTTGCTTACCTCTCTAGGTGGCCATTCCTCCTCTGAGGGCTATTTAGGGTCTCTCCTGTGGGCTTTTCCTCAGATAACAATTTGCAAGAATTCACCAGAGTTCCTCTGCATCTCCCTCTTCGACATCAGCCAAGGATCGACCGCTGACTGCTCCAGGACGCCTGCAAAACTGCAACAAAGTAGCAAGAAGACTACCAGCGACATTGTAGCGCCTAATCCTGCCGGCTTTCTCGACTGTTTCCTGGTGGTGCATGCTCTGGGGGCTGTCTGCGTTCACCCTGCACTGGAAGCAAAGAAGAAATGTCCCGTGAGTCGACGGAATCTTCCCCCTGCTCCAGCAGGCACCAATCTTCAGCGTCACCGGTACTCTGTGACCCCTCTCATCCTGACGAGCGTGGCCCCTGGAACACAGGTGATGGACCCAAGTGACCCAGACTGTCCAGTGGTTCAACTTTCCAAATTTGGAGGAGGTAAGCCCTTGCCTCCCCTCTCCAGACAGTACTCCTGTGTACTGCATGAACTGCAGCTGCTAGGGCTTCTGTGCACTTCTGCAAAGAATCCTTCGTGCACAGCCTAGCCCAGGTACCCAGCAATCCGTCCTGCATTGCTCAACTCGCTGAGTTGAACACCAGCTTCGTGGGACCCTCTTTTGTAGTGTTGAGACGACCGCTGTGCTCAGTTTTCTTGAACCCCTGTTCAAGTACTTCTGCAGGTGCTGCCTTCTTGTGCGTGGGCTCTCTGTGTTGCTGAGGGCCCCTATGTCTCCTCTCCCAAGTGGCGACCTCCTGGTCTTTCCTGGGCCCGGGCAGCACCCTTTTTCTTCAACTGCGACCTTTGCAGCTAGCAAGGCTCGTTTGCGGTCTTTCTCCAAAGAAACAGCTCTGCATTTTCCAGCACTCTGTGGGACATCTTCGGCACAAAGGAGAAGTTCCTGGCATCTTCCGTTGTTGCAGAATCTTTAGCTTCTTCGATCCACAGGCAGCCATTTTGCACCTCCATCCGGGGTTTAGTGGGCTCCTGCCCCCCCGGACACTTTCATGACTCTTGGACTTGGTCCCCTTCCTTTACAGGTCCTCAGGTCTGTAAGAGGCTGGCCTGGCTTGTACTGGGTACCAGAGGTACTTACACCTTGTGCCGGGTCCAGTTATCCCTTATTAGTGTAGAAGAGGTGTTTCTAGCAGCTTAGGCTGATAGAAGGTAGCTATGGCAAAGCAGCTTAGGCTGAACTAGGAGACATATAAAGCTCCTACTATACCACTGGTGTCATATGCACAATATCATAAGAAAACACAATACACAGAGTTACTAAAAATAAAGGTACTTTATTTTTATGACAATATGCCAAAAGTATCTCAGTGAGTACCCTCAGTATGAGGATAAGTTATATACACAAGATATATGTACACAAACCAAAATTAGGTGAGTAATAGCAAGAAAAGTAATGCAAACAGTGTAGAATTACAATAGATTGCAATAGGAGCACATAGGTAGGGGCAACACAAACCATATACTCCAAAAGTGGAATGCGAACCACGAATGGACCACAAACCTATGTGAGCTTGTAGAGGGTCGCTGGGACTGTAAGAAAACAGTGAGGGTTAGAAAAATAGCCCACCCCAAGACCCTGAAAGGTAGGTGTAAAGTGCACCTACTACCCCCAGAGAGCACAGAACTCGTGATAGGGGGATTCTGCAGGAAGAACAAACACCAGCAATGCAACAACAGTGGATTTCCGGACCTGAGTAACTGTAAGATAAGGGGACCAAGTCCAATAGTCGCAACAGTGTGGAGAGTGGGCAGGAGCCCAGGAAATGCCAGCTGAGGGTGCAAGGAAGCTGCCACCTGTTGGAAGAAGCTTAGAGTTCTGCAAGAAAGAAGAGGACTAGGAACTTTGCCTTTGGAGGATGGATGTCCCACGTCGCGATAAGGCTTGCAGAGGTATTCCCATGCAGAAAGACCACAAACAAGCCTTGCTAGCTGCAAGGGTTGCAGTAGAGGTTTTTGGGTACTGCTGTGGCCCAGGAGGGACCAGGATGTCGCCACTTGGAGGAGGAGACAGAGGGGGCACCCAGCAACTTAGGGAGTCCTCAAAGAAGCAGGCAGCATACACAAAAGTACCTGAACAGGCACTTGGAAGGAAAGTGAACCAGAGTCCATGCGAAGTCACAAAAGGGAGTCCCACGATGCCGGAGGACAACTCAGAAGGTTGTGCACTGCAGGATAGAGTGTCGGGGACCCAGGCTTGGTTGTGTACAAAGGAAATCCTGGAAGAGTGCACAGGAGCCGGAGCAGCTGCAAATCACACGGTACCCAGCAATGCAGTCTAGCGTGGGGAGGCAAGGACTTACCATCACCAAACTTGGACTGAAGAGTCACTGGACTGTGGGAGTCACTTGGACAGAGTTGCTGAGTTCCAGGGACCATGCTCGTCAGGATGAGAGGGGACCCAGAGGACCAGTGTTGCAGTCTTTTGGTGCCTGCGTTAGCAGGGGGAAGATTCCGTCGACCCACAGGAGATTTCTTCTGAGCTTCTGGTGCAGGGTGAAGGCAGGCTACCCCCAGAGCATGCACCACCTGGAAACAGTCGAGAAAGCCGGCAGGATGAGGCGCTACAATGTTGCTAGTAGTCCTCTTGCTACTTTGTTGCAGTTTTGCAAGTGTCCTGATCAGTCAGCGGTCGATCCTTTGGTAGAAGGTGAAGAGGGAGATGCAGAGGAACTCTGGTGAGCTCTTGCATTCGTTATCTGAAGAATTCCCGAAAGCAGAGACCCTAAATAGCCAGAAAAGGAGGTTTGGCTACCAAGGAAGGAGGATTGGCTACCAAGAGAGGTAAGAGCCTATCAGAAGGAGCCTCTGACGTCACCTGCTGGCACTGGCCACTCAGAGCAGTCCAGTGTGCCCCCAACACCTCTGTTTCCAAGATGGCAGAGGTCTGGGACACACTGGAGGAGCTCTGGGCACCTTCCCTGGGAGGTACTGGTCAGGGGAGTGGTCACTCCCCTTTCCTTTGTCCAGTTTCGCACCAGAGCAGGGCTGGGGGATCCCTGAACCGGTGTAGACTGGCTTATGCAGAGATGGGCACCATCTGTGCCCATCAAAGCATTTCCAGAGGCTGGGGGAGGCTACTCCTCCCCAGCCCAAAACACACATTTCCAAAGGGAGAGGGTGTCACACCCTCTCTCAGAGGAAATGCTTTGCTCTGCCTCCCTGTGCTGGGGCTGCCCAGACCCCAGGGGGCAGAAACCTGTCTGAGGGGTTGGCAGCAGCAGCAGCTGCAGTGCAAACCCTGAAAAGGCAGTTTGACAGTACCCAGGTTCTGTCCTAGAGATCTGGGGATCATGGAATTGTCCCCCCAATACCAAAATGGTATTGGGGTGACAATTCCATGATCTTAGACATGTTACATGGCCATGTTCGGAGTTACCATTGTGACGCTATACATAGGTAGTGACCTATGTATAGTGCACGCGTGTAATGGTGTCCCCGCACTCACAAAGTCTGGGGAATTTGCCCTGAACGATGTGGGGGCACCTTGGCTAGTGCCATGGTGCCCACTCACTAAGTAACTTTGCACCCAACCTTCACCAGGTGAAGGTTAGACATATAGGTGATTTATAAGTTACTTATGTGCAGTGGTAAATGGCTGCGAAATAACGTGGCAGGCCTGTGTAAGAATTGTCAGAGCTCCCTATGGGTGGCAAAAGAAATGCTGCAGCCCATAGGGATCTCCTGGATCCCCAATACCCTGGGTACCTCAGTACCATATACAAGGGAATTATATGGGTGTACCAGTATGCCAATGTGAATTGGTAAATTTAGTCACTAGCCTGTAGTGACAAATTTGGGAAGCAGAGAGAGCATAACCAGCGAGGTTCTGGTTAGCAGAGCCTCAGTGAGACAGTTAGGCACCACACAGGGAACACATATAGGCCACAAACGTATGAGCACTGGGGTCCTGGCTAGCAGGATCCCAGTGACACATAACAAACATACTTACAACAAAGGGTTTTCACTATGAGCACTGGGCCCTGGCTTGCAGGATCCCAGTGAGACAGTGAAAACATCCTGACACATACTCACAAACAGGCCCAAAGTGGGGGTAACAAGGCTAGAAAGATGCTACTTTCCTACAAGGTCCAGGAATCCGTCTTCAGTGCTTTGCAGTCTGTTGTGGTCTTTGCAGAATCTCCTATTACGAGTTTAGTATGTTTCTGGGAAAGTAGTATTACTTTATTCCTACTTTTCAGGGTCTTGGGGTAGAGTATCCTGGACACCCTCAGTGTTTCTTACACTCCCAGCGACACTCTACACACCACACTAGGCCAGGGGTCCCTAAGTGGTTCGCATTCCACTTTCTCAGTATATTGTTTGTGTTGCCCCCAGGCCTATTGCATACTATTGTATTCTACAGTGTTTGCACTACTTTTCTAACTGTTTACTTACCTGATTTTGGTTTGTGTGTATATTTTGTGTATTTTATTTACCTCCTTAGGGAGTATATCCTCTGAGATATTTTTGGCACATTGTCGCTAAAATAAAGTACCTTTGTTTTAATAACTCTGACTATTGTGTTCCTTATGATATAGTGCTATATGATATAAGTGGTATAGTAGGAGCTTTGCATGTCTCCTAGTTCAGCCTAAGCTGCTCTGCTATAGCTACCTCTATCAGCCTAAGCTGCTGGAACACTAATAATCTACTAATGAGGGAAAACTGGACCTGCCACAAGGTGTAAGTACCATCAGGTACCCACTATAAGCCAGACCAGCCTCCTAAGAGGCAGACATTTTGCACCTTCATCTGGGGTGTAGTGGGCTCCTATCCCCCCCTCGACACTTTCGTGACTCTTTGACTTGGTCCCCTTCCTTTACAGGTCCTCAGGTCCAGGAATCCATCTTCAGTGCTTTGAAGTCTGTTGTGGTCTTTGCAGAATCTCGTATCACAAATTTAGTGGGTTTCTGGGAAAGTAGTATCACTTTACTCCTACTTTTCAGGGTCTTTGGGTGGGGTATCTTGGACACCCTTAGTGTTTTCTTACACTCCCAGCGACCCTCTACACACTACACTAGGCCAGGGGTCCCTAAGTGGTTCGCATTCCACTTTCTTAGTATTTGGTTTGTGTTGCCCCTAGGCCTATTGCATCCTATTGTATTCTACAGTGTTTGCACTACTTTTCCAACTGTTTACTTACCTTATTTTGTTTTGTGTGTATATTTTGTGTATTTTTCTTACCTCCTAAGCGAGTATATCCTCTGAGATATTTTTGGCACATTGTCACTAAAATAAAGTACCTTTCTTTTTAGTAACTCTGAGTATTGTGTTCCTTATGATATAGTGCTATATGATATAAGTGGTATAGTAGGAGCTTTGCATGTCTCCTAGTTCAGCCTAAGCTACTCTGCTATAGCTACCTCTATCAGCCTAAGCTGCTAGAACACTGCTTATCTACTAATAAGGAATAACTGGACCTGGCACAAGGTGTAAGTACCATCAGGTACCCACTATAAGCCAGGCCAGCCTACATTGGTGGTGCAGCGGTGGGATAAGTACTTGTAACTGCTTTACCACTTTGTCATTGGTGCTTTTCATAAGAACAACATTTTCCAAATTATTAAAAATATACACAGTTAACCTAAACAGTTTAACTCTCTTTCTAAAAACTTTCTAAAACGTTTTGAAAAGTTTTGAAAAGTTGTCTCTTTGTTTTAAAAGTTTCTAAAACTTTTTTCTCTATATCTAAAACTCTTTCTTACAACTATGTCTGGAGTAGAGACCACCCCCACAGTTGTCCAGGCAACCTATGGTGGTTTAAACTTTAAAAGTTTGAGGGGTCTCTGCATAGAAAGAGGTTTAAGCATTGGTAAGAACCCTACCAAAGATCTTCTCCATAGCCTTCTCCTAGAAAGTGACCAGAACCAGTCTGGCCCATCCCAGGATCAGGAGGTAGAGGAGGGGGGTACCCAGGAAGAATCAGGGGTGGGCCCTGAGGACTCTGGGTAGGGTTCCTCCAAAGACCTGTCAGCTAACAGGCCATCTAGTGAAGCTGGTAGTGGGAGGGGGTCACACATCAGTAGGGCACCTTTCACTCCAAAAGGCCAGGTAACTAGAGTCCAGCCAGTTAGAGACAGGTCCACTTCTGCCAACTCCCACATTTCCTCTGTGCCTCAGAATTTTCCCAAGCCTCCCACCCTGAGGATAACACCCTAGACAGGGAACTCAGCAAGCTGAGGTTGGAAGAGGCCAGACTGAAGCTGAGACAGCAGCAGTTGGCCTTAGATAGGGAATCTCTAGATGTAGAGAGGGAAAGACAGAAGTTGGGATTAGTTCCCCATGGTGGCAGCAGCAGTGTTCTTGATAGTAATCCTGTAAAAGAACAAGATTCAAGAAACCTGCACAAGATAGTCCCCCTTACAAGGAGGGGGGTGACATCAACAAGTGGTTTGCTGCACTTGAGAGGGCCTGTATGGTACAGTTGGTCCCTCAAAGGCAGGGGGCTGCTATCTTGTGGCTATCTTTCATGGGTAAGGGTGGGGATAGGCTCCTTACTGTCAGAGAAAGTGATGCAAACAACTACAAAGTTTTGAAAGATGCACTCTTAGATGGATTTGGCTTAATCACTGAACCATACAGGATAAAGGTCAGAGATACCAGAAAAGAGTCCTCGCAAGACTGGACAGGCTTTGTAGACAGTTCAGTGAAGGCCTTGGAGGGATTGTTACAGGGCAGTAAGGTGACTGACTATGAAAGCCTATATAATCTTATTCTGAGAGAGCATGTTTTGAATAATTGTGTGTCTGACTTGTTACATCAGTACTTGGTAGACTCAGATCTGACCTCTCCCCAAGAATTGGGAAAGAAGGCAGACAAATGGGTCAGAATAAGAGTGGACAGAAAAGTTCATCCAGTTGGTGACAAGGATGGCAAGAAGAAGGATGGTAAGTCTTCTGACATGGGTGGGGACAAAGATAAAAAGCATTCTAAGTCTTCATCAGGCCCAGAAAAATCCTCTGGGGGAGGTGGGTCCAAATCCTCTTCTAACAATCAAAAGAAGCCATGGTGTTATTTATTTAAAAGTAAAGGCCATTGGGCAAGTGATTCCACTTGTCTAAGGAAAAACACCAAGGCTCCCACTACCACAACCCCAACTGCGTCCTCTAGTGCCCCTAGTAATAGCAGTGGTGGTGGGAAGTCCACTACAAATAGCCAATCATAGGGTGTAGTTGGGCTCACCATTGGTAATGTAGTTGGGGTTGGTCTTGTTAGGGAGACCACAGAGGCTGTTTTAGTCTCTGATGGTGGTATTGACTTTGCCACCTTGGTTGCTTGTCCCCTTAATATGGGTAAGTACAAGCAACTTCCCCCTAATAAATGGTGTTGAGGTGAGGCCTACAGGGAAACAGGAACCAGTGTTGCTATGGTGATTGAGAAACTGGTTCACCCTGATCAACACCTACTTGGTTAGCAGTACCAAGTAACCGATGCTCATAACAACACTCATAGCCACCCCATGGCTGTTGTGAATCTCAACTGGGTGGAGTTACATGGCCAAAGAAAGTTGTGGTAGCCACTGATTTACCTGTAGACTGATTACTAGGCAATGATTTGGAGACATCAGCTTGGGCTGAAGTGAAGTTGGATGCTCATGCAGCAATGCTGGGCATTCCAGGGCATATATTTGCTCTCACAAGAGCTCAGGCCCAGAAGCAAAGAGGATAGGAAAGCTTGGATCCTTGAACAATGGACCAAGTGCTCCCAAAAGCTAGGGGTAGAAAGGATAAATCCTAGCCCACTGTCCCTCCCTCTCCAGAAGATTCCCCTTTTAAGGAAGAAGAATCCTCTCCCTGTGCAGAACCTACACCAGATGAGCTGGCAGCAGACACTGCTGAGCTTTTGGGTGCAGGGTGACCTACTAGGGAAGAGCTGAGTATGGCACAGCATACCTGTCCCACACTAGAGTGTTTAAGACAGCAAGCTGTCAAACAGCAGAATGGGGATATCACTGATAGCCATAAGGTCTATTGGGAAGATAACCTCCTCTACACTGAGTCAAGGGTCCCTGAGCCTGGAGCTGTCAGGAGATTGGTCATCCCTTTGCAGTATAGGGAGTTTCTTCTGACCTTGGCACATGATATTCCTTTGGCTGTGCATTTGGGCCAGAGTAAAACTTGGGACAGACTGGTTCTGGCTCCAAGGAGTTTTGTCGCTCCTGTGTGACCTGCCAAGCCAGTGGCAAGACTGGTGGCACACCTAAGGCTCCCTTAATTCCACTCCCAGTGGTTGGGGTGCCCTTTGAAAGGGTTGGGGTTGACATAGTCGGCCCCCTTGACCCTTCAACAGCTTCAGGAAATAGGTTTATCCTTGTGGCAGTGGACCATGCCACTAGGTATCCTGAAGCAATTCCCTTAAGGACCACTACAGCTCCTGCAGTGGCAAAAGCCCTCCTGGGAATCTTTTCCAGAGTGGGTTTCCCTAAGGAAGTGGTGTCAGACAGAGGAAGTAACTTCATGTCTGCATACCTCAAAGCTATGTGGAAGGAGTACGGTGCAACTTACAAGTTCACTACTCCTTATCATCCACAAACAAATGGTCTGGTTGAGAGGTTCAATAAAACTCTCAAAGGCATGATCATGGGACTCCCTGAAAAACTCAGGAGGAGATGGGATGTCCTGTTGCCATGCCTCCTTTTTGCTTATAGGGAGGTACCGCAAAAAGGAGTGGGCTTTAGCCCCTTTGAACTCCTCTTAGGACACCCTGTAAGAGGTCCCCTTGCTCTTGTGAAGGAGGGTTGGGAACAACCTTTAAAAGCTCCCAAGCAAGACATTGTGGACTATGTACCTGGCCTAAGATCCAGAATGGCTGAGTACATGAAAAAGGCCAGCAAAAACCTTCAGGCCAGCCAAGAGCTCTAAAAGCAATGGCATGAGCATAAGGCTGTCCTGACTCAGTACCACTCAGAACAGAAGGTGTGGGTATTGGAGCCTGTGCCTCCAAAAGCACTCTAGGACAAATGAAGTGCACCCCATCTCATTTTTTAAAAGAAAGGTGAGGTCACCTATTTGGAAGACCTGGGCACTGCCAGGAGTCCCCTTAGGGTGCTCCATGTCAACTGCCTAAAACCTTACTATGACAGGGCTGACTTAACCCTGCTCATGGCAACTGATGAGGGGCAGAAAGTAGAGAGTGACCCTCTCCCTGACCTCTTCTCCACCACTGAAGCTGATGGCTTAGTGGAGGGAGTGGTGCTTGCAGATTGCCTTACTGCTGAGCAGAAGGACAACTGTATAAATCTCCTAGGACAATTCTCTGACCTCTTCTCACTGATTCCAGGTACAACTACCTGGTGTGAGCACACAATCAACACTGGAGACAGTTTACCTGTCAAAAGTAAGATTTATAGGCAGCCTGACCATGTCAGAGACTGCATAAAACAAGAGGTACAGAAAATGCTGGATCTGGGAGTGAGTGAGCCTTTTGAGAGGCCATGGGCTAGCCCAGTGGTGCTTGTCCTAAAACCTCACAGTAAAGATGGTAAAAAGGAAATGAGGTTTTGTGTTAATTATAGGGGTCTCAATCAAGTAACCAAAACTGATGCTCACCCTATACCCAGGGCAGATGAGCTCATATATACACTGGATTCTGCCAAGTATCTAAGCACTTTTGACTTAACTGCAGGGTATTGGCAGATAAAGTTGTCAGAAGATGCTGAACCCAAAACTGCATTTTCAGCCATTGGAGGGCACTATCAGTTCACTGTTATGCCATTTGGCATGAAAAATGCACCTGTCACTTTTCAGAGATTGTTGAATACAGTCCTGCAAGGATTGGAGGCTTTTAGTGCAGCACATCTAGATGATATAGCTGTCTTTAGCTCCACCTGGGATGATCACTTGGTCCACCTATGGAACGTTTTGGAGGCCCTGCAAAAGGAAGGCCTCACTATCAAGGCTTCAAAGTCCCAGATAGGGC
Source organism: Pleurodeles waltl (assembly GCF_031143425.1). NCBI lineage: Eukaryota > Metazoa > Chordata > Amphibia > Caudata > Salamandridae > Pleurodeles > Pleurodeles waltl. Next base: position 879,370,618 of record NC_090449.1, on the reverse strand, counting down.
AGGGGAAAGTTGTTTATCTGGGCCACCTTGTAAGTGGAGAACAGATTGCACCGCTGCAGGGGAAGATCTAGACCATTATGGAATGGGCTCCCCCTACAACTCAAACCTAGGTGAGAGCCTTCTTCGGCCTCACATGGGACTATAGGAGGTTCATCAAGAATTATGTCTCCATTGCAGCCCCTCTTTATGACCTCACCAGCAAGAAAATGCCTAAGAAGGTATTGTGGACAGCTAGCTGTCAAAAAGCTTTTGAGGAGCTCAAACAGGCCATGTGCTCTGCACCTGTCCTAAAAAGCCCTTGTTACTCATTGTCCAGACTAATGCTTCTGAAATAGGGGTAGGGGCAGTTCTATCACAGCTTAGCACTGAGGGCCAGGATCAACCTGTTGCTTTTATCAGCAGGAGGTTGATCCCTAGAGAAAAGCGTTGGTCTGCCATAGAGAGGGAGGCCTTTGCTGTGGTCTAGGCACTGAAAAAGCTGAGGCCATACCTGCTTGGCACTCACTTTATTGTTCAGACAGACCACAAACCTCTATTATGGCTTATACAAATGAAAGGTGAAAAGCCTAAATTGCTGAGGTGGTCCATCTCCCTACAGGGAATGGACTATACAGTGCAACATAGACCTGGAAGTACCCACTCCAATGCAGATGGACTCTCCAGATATTTCCACTTAGACAATGAAGACTCATCTGGGCAAGGTTAGCCTTATTGTCCTTCGTTTGGGGGGGTTGTGTTGGAGAGTACTATCTTGCCTGGCATGTTACCCGCATTTTTACTTGTATGTCAGTTTGTTTTTGCCCCACTCACTGGGATCCTGCTAGCCAGGACCCCAGTGCTCATAGTTTGTGGCCTGAATGTGTATACCTGTGTAGTGACTAACTGTGTCACTGAGGCTCTGCTAACCAGAACCTCAGTGCTTATGCTCTCTCTGCCTTTAAAATTGTCACTATAGGCTAGTGACCATTTTCACAAATTCTAATAGGCACACTGGAACCCCCTTATAATTCCCTAGTATATGGTGCCTAGGTACCCAGGGTATTGGGGTTCCAGGAGATCCCTATGGGCTGCAGCATTTCTTTTGCTACCCATAGGGAGCTCAGAAAAATCTTACACAGGACTGCCACTGCAGCCTGAGTGAAATAACACACACGTTATTTCACAGCCATTTTACACTGCACTTAATTAACTTATAAGTCACCTATATGTCTAAACTTTACTTAGTGAAGGTTAGGTGCAAAGTTAACAAGTGTGGGGGCACCCTGGCACTAGCCAAGGTGCCCCCACATAGTTCTGGGCAATTTCCCCGGACTTTGTGAGAGGGGCGACACCATTACACGCATGCACTACATATAGGTCAATACCTAAATGTAGCTTCACAATGGTAACTCCGAACATGGCCATGTAACATGTCTAAGATCATGGAATTGTCCCCCCATGCCAAATGTGGTATTGGGGTGCCCATCCCATGCATCCGCGGGGCTCCACAATGGACCCTGGGTACTGCCAAACCAGCTCTCTGGGGTTTTCACTGCAGCTACCGCTGCTGCCACCCCACAGACAGGGTTCCGCCCTCCTGGGGTCTGGGCAGCCCAATCCCAGGAAGGCAGAACAAAGGATTTCCTCTGAGAGATGGTGTTACACCCTCTCCCTTTGGAAATAGATGTTGAGGGCTGAGGAGGAGTAGCCTCTCCCAGCCTCTGGAAATGCTTTGAAGGGCACAGATGGTGCCCTCCTAGCATAAGCCAGTCTACACCGGTTCAGGGAACCCCAAGTCCCTGCTCTGGCGCGAAACCTCACAAGGGAAAGGGGAGTGATAACTCCCCTCTCCATCACCACCCCAGGGGTGGTGCCCAGAGCTCCTCCAGTGTGTCCCAGACCTCTGCCATCTTGAAACCAGATGTGTGAGGGCACAATGGAGGCCTTTGAGTGGCCAGTGCCAGCAGGTGATGTCAGAGACCCCTCCTGATAGGTGCTTACCTCTCTAGGTGGCCAATACTTCTCTGAGGGCTGATTAGGGTCTCTCCTGTGGGCTTTTCCTCAGATAACGATTTGCAAGAATTCACCAGAGTTCCTCTGCATCTCCCTCTTCGACTTCTGCCAATGATCTACCGCTGACTGCTCCAGGACGCCTGTAAAACTGCAACAAAGTAGCAAGAAGACTACCAGTGACATTATAGCGCATAATCCTGACAGCTTTCTCGACTGTTTCCTGGTGGTGCATGCTCTGGAGGCTGTCTGCCTTCACCCTGCACTGTAAGCCAAGAAGAAATCTCCAGTGAGTCGACTGAATCTTCTCCCTGCTCCAGCAGGCACCAAACTTCAGCGTCACCGGTGCTCTGGGACCCCTCTCATCGTGACGAGCACGGCCCCTGGAACACAGGTGGTGGACCCAAGTGACCAAGACTGTCCAGTAGTCCAACTGTCCAAATTTGGAGGAGGTAAGTCCTTGCCTCCCTTCTGGAGACAGTAATCCTATGTACTGCATGAACTGCAGCTGCTAGGGCTTCTGTGCACTTTTGCAAGGAATCCTTCGTGCACAGCCTAGCCCAGGTCCCCAGCACTCTGTCCTGCATTGCTCAACTCACTGATTTGACCACTGGCATCGTGGGACCCTCTTTTGTAGTTTTGAGATGACCGCCGTGCTCAGTTTTCCTGAACCTGTGTTCAAGTACTTCTGCAGGTTCTGCCTTCTTGTGCGTAGTCTCTGTGTGTTGCTGAGGGCCCCCTCTGTCTCCTCTCCCAAGTGGCGACCTCCTGATCCTTCCTGGGCCAGAGCAGCACCCTTTTTCTTCAACCATGACCATTGCAGCTAGCAAGGCTTGTTTGTGGTCTTTCCCCAAAGAAACAGCTCTGCATCCTCCAGCACTCCGTGGGATATCTTCTGCACAAAGGAGAAGTTCCTGGCATCTTTCGTTGTTGCTGAATCTTTAGCTTCTTCCATCCAGAGGCAGACATTTTGCACCTTCATCTGGGGTGTAGTGGGCTCCTGTCCCCCCCTCGACACTTTCGTGACTCTTTGACTTGGTCCCCTTCCTTTACAGGTCCTCAGGTCCAGGAATCCATCTTCAGTGCTTTGCAGTCTGTTGTGGTCTTTGCAGAATCTCGTATCACAAATTTAGTGGGTTTCTGGGAAAGTAGTATCACTTTACTCCTACTTTTCAGGGTCTTTGGGTGGGGTATCTTGGACACCCTTAGTGTTTTCTTACACTCCCAGCGACCCTCTACACACTACACTAGGCCAGGGGTCCCTAAGTGGTTCGCATTCCACTTTCTTAGTATTTGGTTTGTGTTGCCCCTAGGCCTATTGCATCCTATTGTATTCTACAGTGTTTGCACTACTTTTCCAACTGTTTACTTACCTTATTTTGTTTTGTGTGTATATTTTGTGTATTTTACTTACCTCCTAAGCGAGTATATCCTCTGAGATATTTTTGGCACATTGTCACTAAAATAAAGTACCTTTCTTTTTAGTAACTCTGAGTATTGCGTTCCTTATGATATAGTGCTATATGATATAAGTGGTATAGTAGGAGCTTTGCATGTCTCCTAGTTCAGCCTAAGCTGCTCTGCTATAGCTACCTCTATCAGCCTAAGCTGCTGGAACACTAATAATCTACTTATGACAGAAAACTGGACCTGGCACAAGGTGTAAGTACCATCAGGTACCCACTATAAGCCAGACCAGCCTCCTAAAACCCGTGCTAAAATGCAAGTGCTCCCTATGTAAAATTGTATGTGGCTCTGGCTTTTCCATAATTGGCATATTTGAATAGAAGTCCCTAGTAAAGTGCACTAGAGGTGCCTAGAGCCTATACAAAAATGCTACCAGTAGGCCTGCAGCACTAATTGTACCACCTTCGTGCATAGCCCTGCAAACATGGCTCAGACCTGCCACTGCAGTGTCTGTGTGAAGTTTTAAACTGCCAGTTGCCAGGCCTAAACCTTCCCTTTGTATACATGTAAGGCACCCCTAAGGTAGGCCCTAGGTAGCCCCATGGGCAGGGTACAGTGTATGTTAAAGGTGGGACATGTACTAATGTGTGTTACATGTCCTAACAGTGAAATACTGCGAAAATCAGTCTTCACTGTTGCAAGGTTGTTGTTTAGTATAGTTGTAATGGTAGTGGGAAATGCTGCTTACTGGTGTAGGTGGATTTTTTATTACCATTATAGAAATGCCACTTCTAGAAAGTGAGCATTTCTCTGTGCTTTTGACTCTAGTGTTTTGCAGCTTGACTCTAATTCATGTCTAGGGCAAGGTGACAGCTGAGCTTTGTGCATACTTTTCAGACAGCCTGTACACAGGCAGGGTGGAGATGTCACAGAGGTGCAGCTGTATATTGGATGGGCTTCCTGAACTGAGAGAAGCGGAGGCGGGGCACACCTGCATTTGTAAAGCTGTGCCCTGGCCTCACACAAAGGGCTTGTTTATCCCCAACTGATGTATGGAGCCTGTGCTGGAGGAGAGAGGTGACACTCCTAGAATCAGTTGTAACTGGTTGGAACCTCTTCCCCCCCTCTTTGAAACTGCTTTGCAAAAATGAGTATAAGTAAAGGGGATTTTCCCCCAGTATACACACAAGAAACATTCTTGAAGAACTAGACACAGAATGCTGCTGGAGGGATTCACTAGGAACCGCCTTGGACTGCTGCTTTTGTGCTGACCTGTGACCTGCTGGGTCACTAGGAGAAACTGCCACTGACTGCATCCCCCTTGTGCTGGCCTGTTGTTGGGCCCTGCCACCCTGTGCTCCCCTTGTGTCACTAGAGGCTGGCTGCTGTGGCCCATGCCCTCCTCAACCATTGGTCCTAGCACGAGGACAGCGCTATACTGAGAAGCCTCTGTGTTAGAGCTAAGTGCCTGAGAGCGCTCATCCTTTTATTTACCTAGCACCTTGAGAGTGCCGGTACTGCTGCTGGTTTAAGGGCTTCGCAGGTGCTTTCTGTGTTGTCGGTGATTCAGGTGTAAAGATCCCTGAGTTAGGACATCACCGCCACAGCCTGGAATACCTCAGGGTGTCCGAAACGTGCTCCTGAATGTCTCCCCAGGGCACGGGAAAAGGCGGGAGCAGGTGCGCTCCTAGAGGTGTCCCAGGGCAAAGCGCACTGAGAGGAGTGTCCCCGGAGCACAGGCGGGCATCCATTTCGGTGTCCTCGCCGCCGCAACCTGGGGGAAAGACAAGATCGCCTGCCGATCGAGCAGGCGACGGAGGAGAGAAGAAGAGCAGGCCAGCACGAGGAGGGGGGAGGCCCAGTGAACCCCCAGCCGCAGTCTCCAGGACGAGCCTGGCTCGCTGGGGGAGGTGTTTGTCTCTCTTTGCAGCCTCCTCGAGGACATGGGCGGCTGCAGACAGTGTGTGTAGCTTTACGTGGAGACCCCGAAGGCAAGGTCCCTGTAGAGGAGAAGAACCAGGCCCCGGAGTGCCACATGAAGGAGGGGGAATGCCCCTAGTTGTAGGGGACGTGTGGCCTCCTCAAGTGTGTGGGGCAGGGCATGCCCCTGAAATGTGCCGGACCCTCGTGTTTGTCAGCCATATAGCAGGTCAGGGTGGTGACCCTCAATGAAAGACCCCCGGCCTGCCCAAAGTTTACCCAGTAACGCTGAATTCACTGGATTCCTGACCCTAGGAGCATGTCAGGTCCTGTATGACAATTATGGACTGCAGTTTACTGCCCCTTTCATGTGATAACCGTTAGAATGCATTTTCAATGATAACCTGGCATTTGTTTTGCAATGTGTTTACTAGGACAGGTGCATTACTTTTAATGTGTTAACTGTGACCCATACATTTATTGTGATATGTTTTGATGACTTGCCATGTGTTTCCTGATGTTCCTTTTATGGGCATTCATGTTTACTATCACATGTGCATTATTTTAGTAATATTTTCCTGACTACTGCTTATGTTGCTGAATAATCAGTATCCTATGTGTTCTATGTGACTACTGCTGGCTTTCAAAGAGCAATAGTACTCTGTAATGTTCTGACAACTGCTTTGGTAGCAGGGTATTACTGACATGTTGTGTTTGGTCTGATGATGTTGTGTACAATACAGTTTATTTTTATATAAATTGATGTTATGTTTCCTTTGCTGTGAGGATAGTGTGTCACGTGTGTTGTGTGTGTTGTGTAATCACATTGCCTCTGGGATAGGTGAGCAGGGGTTATCTTGGGTGTGTAACTCCATCGTTCTGACTAGAGTGGGTGGGTTCTGCATGGCTTAGGAGCATACCCTAGCCAATCAGAAACCCTATTTGTAACAGTAGGCAGGGAGGAGAAAGGCTGAGATATGGAAATAGTTCGATGTAAGATAGATAAAGAAAATGTTTCCTATTGCAGGGGGGCCCCCTCAGAAGTTGGGGACCCTACGAAATTGCCCACTTTGCCCATACTTTAAAAATTCTCTGACTATTCTCGCTCACTATCCCTCGCATCCATGTATGAGGATTGGTGAGAGGAGTTACTGAAAGATAGGGGTTGATTTTTTGAATGTTTATGTTCCTCCTCATAGCAAATGCTAAAGGCATTAGGTATTGAACTAGTCCTCCAACAGTCTAGTGTCCATTTTCCACATTACTCTAAGACCCATGTAGTTTGACTTGTATTAAAGTGGTTCTTATCACGAAGCAGCTTCAGAGCTCAAGTAGAGAGCCACCTCCAGCAGAGTCCTGCAGGAGAAATCTTGTTTGTGGACATGTTAGAAAAGATTTCGGGCCCACCTCAGAATTGTCTGATTAGCTTGTAATGTTTAGCGTATTCTGTGATATAGTGGAATAACATAAGTGTTCATGTTGTATACCACAGGTTTCACATTTACTTCAGCAAATGAGTACAGTAATTGTATTTATGAAAATTGGTCACATAAAATTTGCTGCGTCTTTAGAAAATAATTTTTAAAATGGTTGGTCTGCTAGCACTTCGTGATTCTCTCCCTCGTTAATCCCCAAATAACAGAAACACTTTTGGAGAAACTTATTTGGGTGGACTTCACAATTATAGGACTAATTCAGAGCTGGGAATGCAGTTAGATCATTCAACGGGGAACCCATTAGTAAACAGAAAGGTTTTGTATAGGTTGTTTTCAACCCTAGTCCTAATTTCTGATTTAGTGTTCTGGGTTCCAATTTACTAACATTTTGCATGGGTGCTTGCATAAGTCTAAGCGGCACTTTGCTGCACAAAGTGACGCTAACGGCAGCGCCAAATGTGCACTGTAAGTTGTGTTGAGTGCAAACATTACTTTGCATCATGGAGTGCCACCACCCTGTAACCAGGTGGAAAAAACAAGTGCTGCGAGGATGCCATTCAAACCACAGCTACTAAAGTAACAAGACCTGTCTTTGACTCAAATCACAGTGCTAAATTAAACCAGGTGCAAGTAACGATGCTACTAATTTCAATTCTTGCTTTCTTTTACATTCTTTTTTAATTTCTTTGTTAATATTTTTCCTTATATGTTACTATCAAAAATTGAAATGTAAATTATTCCAGAAAATATATACTGCATACTTCAATATTTTTCAAAAGTTTCAATAATGCAACATGAATATTACTCTAGCATCCTACCACTTCAAGATTACTGAAGAATGAAAATAATAATCATAATGAATTACATTACTAAAACCTGTTATGTTATACTGATTTGCAGAGTGCTCTAATCACCCCTGAGGGTATCCGGGTCCTTGGGCAGGTATGATGGTGTGTGGTGCTCGCAGCATTATTCGAAGAGCCAGGTCTTCAGCTTCGTGCAAAACTCCAGTAGTGAGGTGAAGGCTCTGGTGTGTTGTGGGAGGTTGTTTTATGTTTTGGGTGTAATGTAGAAGAATGAGTGACCTCCTGCCCTGAATTTGTGAAAGCAGGGGAATGTACAATTGAGAGTGAGACTTGATAGATTTTGAAAGTGTATGCAGCTGTTGAGGTAGGCAGGTCCAGTGTTGTGTAGGGCTTTGTAGGTGTGCATGTAGAGCTTGAACTGGTTGCATTTTTTAATGGGGAGTCAGTGAAGCTCCCTGAGGCAAGCGGAGATGTGCGTACAGCAGGGAAGGTTGGGTATGAGTCTTGCAGTGGCCATCTGAATTATCCAAAGTCTGTACAGGAGCTGCTTGGAAATTCTGGTGTAGAATACATTGCCATAGACAAGCCTGCTTGTGATGATTGCTTGTGTGATAGTTTGTCAAGTGTTGTGTGGAAGCCACTTGAAGATTTTTCCAACGTCGACAGGATGTGAAAGCAGGCAGAGCTCACTGTGTTGACTTGTGCCATCATGTTGAGCTTGTCATCCAGGATGACCCCAGATTTCTAGCATGATCGGCGGGTGTAGGTTCTAGTCTTAGTTCTGTCAGCCACTAGGTGTCATCACACAGGGAGTTCCTGATTTAAAAGACCAGTACTTCTGTTATGTCCAAACTGAGTTTCAAGCAGGTGGTCTCAATCCTTCTCCTACTGAGGCTGTGCAGTTGGTGAAGTTAATTATCGTGGTGGGTGTCTTATCTGTCAGGGAGAGGATGAGTTGGGTGTCATCTGTGTAGCAGGTGATGGTGAAGCCTATTGATGTCTGCAAGCCAGGTTGTGTATACGGTAGCCAATACCTATAGTGCATATGCTATATCTATCTAAATGAGTAATTTTTTCGTGATGGTAATAATTATGCTGTAACTGATGTATTACTTGAAAACATGTATCTGAACAAGGACCCCTGAAATTATGTGATTCTGTTGCAGTGGAGTTTACTGAAACAAAATGGATTTGCCACATTTGCCACAAAATCGATCATCTGCTGAATACTTTGCATATTTTACAAACAAATTGTTCTTCGTGAAAATTAATCAAAAGCTCCTAAAAATGCTGTGCAGTCGAAGGCCTTTGGAAAAGTCAACCTGTCACCTTTCAATTGCCTACTGCTGCCTTTGAGTGTTAAACTGTTACTAATGAGGAGGAAGCTTTGCCCATACAAGATTATTAAGTGTTTAAAAGACAAAATATTCCAACATTTTCTTTTTCGGCAACCACATCTATGAACAAGACCAAGGGACGGCTATGGAGACTTGCTTCACCCCCAGCTATGCATGTTTGCCTGTGGGCTGGTGGGAGGAGCAAGTCCTGGATTGCCCACCATTAGATATGTGGCAGCCCCATATAATTCTTTGGTTGCTACATATCAATGATATTTTGCATTTTTGAAAGGAGACAGAGCTAGTGTAGAGGAATTTGTATTGGACCTGAACCGATGAGAAACTGGAAATGTTTTCAAATAGAAACCCTACAGCTGGGAATAACATTTTACATACTTCAGGTTTCCATCTTACATCCCTGTCAACAGTATCCCGTATAGGGAATTTTTAAGAATTAAAAGGATATGTAGCACACTGCAAAGCTATGGAAAGGGAGAAAATATAGTGGTAGGCAGATTGAGGACTAGAGGATACAAAAATGCAGTACTGGATAAGGCAAGCAAGAAGATTAAAAATATAAATAGGGAAGATCTGATTTTCAGCAAACCTATGGAGAAGGCAGATGCAAAAATAAACCCAAGTTTATTACCACATACAATGTAGTGCATCAAAGGTTGAGAGCTATTTTAAATAAACATTAGAAACTTCTTGCAAAAGTTCCATTGATAAGAAGTGAGATAGCATGAAGGCCACTGATAACCTTTAGAAGAGAAGAGGGATCAAGTGGTTAAAAGTGACATAAGAACAGGAAGGAGGGTGATGTGGTTGGGCCAAGGAAATGGCTTCAAGAAGTGCAACAGATGTAAGACTTGTAGAAATGGAGAGAAGCAAAACAAATATTGATGGGAAAGTTGCTCATAGAATAAAGAGCATCTTCAACTGCAAAAGTGATTATGTACTATACATACTAAAATGCACTTGTCCAAAAATGTACGTGGAAAGTACTATTTTAGAAGTACATAAGAGAGTGGTATAACATCTCCGAGTCATCAAAAATAAGGACACCACATACCCAGTTGCGAGACACATTAATGAAAAACATGCAGGAAGAGTGGAAGACCTAAAATATCTTGTAATTGATGGAGTAAAAAAACACCTAGGAGGAGGTATTAGGGAGAAGATTCTTAGGTCTATGGAATCTAGGTATATTATAATGTTTGACAGCAAGGAACCTGGGGGTATTAATGCAGGAGAGGAGATAAATGTACATATTTGATTTTAGGTGTATCACAAAATGTTACAGTGCGCAATTGCTTAGGGGGAGATGAAGGTTTACGTTTGATGAGACACAAGGTTTTTTAACAGATTTTTAATAGTTTATTGTTCAGACAATAAAGAAAAGAAATGTGTTTTGAAGAAGCAAATGAGCAATGATATCTTGCCCACTTGGGCTTTATAATAATTTAAGGAAAGCGACTACCCACACATTGTTAGGGGTATAATGCCAATTGTGAAGACTTTTAAAACAACATCATTTTAGTCTCTCTAAATCATTTATAATGGTCCCCTAAGGCTGACTCAGATATCTCCTCATCTGAACAACAAGACACTTGTGATTTCCAAAAACTGTGAGATGTATAGTTGCATACTTAGAACATCACAATTAGGCATCATAATATATAAACCTGAAACCACACCTCTATGATATATTGATAAGATGTTGCAACAAACTTACTCTACTTACTACTTTACTCTATAAACAATGTTCTTAAACATCACTGCTGAATCCTTGATGTTTTCTGTCTCTTTCATCTGGCGTGTGCTCCGGAACTTGATTCAACTTCAAAAGGTTTTGAGTGACCAGAAGGGAGGGCTTGCCCATTGTCAAAGGCACACCTTAGGTTGGGTACAGTGAGCTCTGAGAAGCAGAAGAAATGTTCTGTCACACTGGTTTTAGGTAGAGAGGGACACAATGGTGTAGTTTACAATAAATCACACAGGAAGTACTACAAAAGTGTGTAGGGTCTCCTTTGTGAAATTTTACCCTCTGTGTTATGGAGTGGCCAGGAGTTTCCTACAACCACAAGCTGACACTGGACATAAAAGTGGCAACCCCAATACTCTATTGGGAACACCTCTGGACTAGTGAAAGACAAAATTCGGACTGCACCTGCTGATGAACCTGTGGACAGAAACCCCAAGGTTGCTCCCCACTTGTACCCAAGTCAAAGAAGTGCACTCCAATGGTTAGTTTACTGACCTCCTGTTAAGCTCCAGGAAGAAAAGAGTGCCAAAAACCCCACATGACAAGAGCCGAGCTGGCGGGTTCCAACTGGATTTGCTCTAGACCCTACTGGTGACTTCTAGGAGACTAAGTGTTAATCCCCATGTGGTGCCCAAAAAATCCTGGGCTCTTGGCCGGTGTTTGAGTGTAATCTTTCCCCCTCAAAAATGGCAAGACTGAATACCTAGAAATGTTAGACTTTTTCTACAAAAAGAACCAGAGGCTACCATGGTGCTGCTGTTGAGGAACAGCTGCCGTCATCAATCTGCCAGTCATATTCAACTTGCTGGTTTGCCCTGCTGAAAAGATCTTGACTTCCAGAAAATGTTGTAAGTCCGAACTTAGAGAAATTCGCCGGTACCAACAGAGGCCAGCACTTCTTCGTCGCTGATACCTTCCTGGGCCTGAACCTTAGCTGGTCAGAGCTTTCTTGACTTCTATGTCAAGAGCCTCAAACTTCCCCCTCGAACCTGTGCTTCAGTCGTCTGCCATCAATGAACCCCTCTCTGGATCCAGTCTGCAGCCCGACTCACTGACAATGACTTTTCTCCAGAAAAACAAGTCAGAAGGTAAAACTTTCCACTGGGATGAACCAGGTCCCCGGACCAATCCGTGCTCCATCGCGGTTGGCTTTGAGTTTTAACTATGACCTGGTCTAGCGTGACAAATCACCAGTCGTTGGTGCTTTGCTCTTTTTGGTGCTAGAGTTATTTAAAATTTCTGAAAATAATATTTCTGATTCCCACCAGCCAATTCTTGTCATTTTGGTGTCTATTTATTCATCACATTTTACTCTCTTTTTTAATAAACTGGAGTGGAATATTTATTGTGCTGTGTTTTCTACTTTTTAATAGTTTTTTTACTTATAAATGCTTTACACATTTATTTTAACTTAGGCCTGTCTGCTCTGTGGTTCAGCTACCAAGGGTTAAGCTCGGTATTAAATTAAGCAAACCTAATTTGACCTAGAGAAATAGTGTCATTATTACTTGAACAGAACCACGATCTACTTCAACTGATAATCCATATTCTCACAGGAAATAATTGCCTCATTCCACTAGCCCCACTCCAACACATTGCACATTTGCTGTAAGGGCTTGGTGGGCAAAAGAACAATGGGTTGACACGCTACCTTGAGCGATTACCAGTGGCTAGGCAAATTGCATGCATTCCGCCCATCACCTTTTGTGAATTTGATGTTACGCCCTAAGTGGTCCAGGGCTTACCCAGATGTGGGTCCTGTGCACATTGCGTCACAGGAACTGAGCTTCTCCCAATTGAAGAGCCCCAATGAGTGCAAAAGTGGCCTTGAGTTGCTTGTGTTCTGGTTCAGGGAGGATCTGGCCTGGCAGTTCAGGCTGTACTGTTCCTATTACAGCACATTGAAAACTGATTTGCATATGCATGGATCCAAACTGAGGTGGCATGCTCGGAAAAAGAACAATGGTTTGAAATGCCACCCTGATTTATTGCCAGCGGTTAGAAAAACTGCAAGCATTGCTCCCTTTCCCTTTAGTGAGTTTGGTGACATATTTTGGGTCGTCAGCTGCACAATTGTGTCTTATGTTAATAAATGCTCAAATGTAAATCTGCACAAGATTAAATTGTGAGTTCCCTGTAGTATCAGTCATAATGACTTCAATACCTTTACATACACTAATCTAAGTTATGTCAAGGAATGATGAAATCAGCTTGGAATTATTGACTTTACATCATTGGTTCAATATGTGTTTTTCCTCACACATCAGCGTGGGCCGCGGACGCTTCTGCATTACCCACTTCAGCTTCCCTGTGCGGTTCTGATACTCTTTCCATTTCATATTTTCCCCACATCCAGCACTCAAACAGTGCAGAGAAGATCAAGTGCTCGCGCCGTTCAGTATTTCCACTCCTAAGTGATTCGGTGGCTTTATAGAGCATGGCAAATATATTGAGTTCCGCTAATATGTATTGTTAATCAATTTAATTTTCATTGGTCCTAAAAGGCCTTCAGTAATATTTGGGTTGTAATTGCTGAATGTGCCAAAATGTCTGCATCAAGCCATATGCACTATGATTAGCTCTGGGGCCACTGTGGAGCAATCGCAGATGCTCTGAAGCAAATTATGTTTGCACAAGTGAATCGAGTGATACAACAGCCAGCCCAAGAGTTCCCCAGGGTAAATATTAGCAATTATTATTTAAGAAAGCTGTCCTTTCTCGTGCATGCTCTCTGCCTCTCCAGAGATGCTCCAACACATCTGAGTACATAAGGCTAGGATTCTGAAAATACATGCACTGCAAGCAATATACTTGCTATACTCTTTCAGATAATTAAAACTAATTGATATTGTACACCTGAAAGGAATATGTCAGAGATACATAATCACAGCCGTGACAGTCAGAGACAGCTGTATCCTGCTTCCTGGATTCCCTCTTTTGAGAAAAGGAGGAATGGAAAAATTGAAATACATATTTGAGACATAAACTAAACAGGTTTGAGGCCAGAGAGCTTCACTTCTGTTTGTGTCACCACCACATTTCAGATGTTGATGAAAGCGGCTGGTTTTAGGCTCCACCTTGCAAGGCCCAGCCGTGCAGATATTCCAAACTGGCTTCGTTGTTTTTTATTGAAGATGGTACCCCGGAGCACCACAATAACGGCAGACCTTGGTCCGAAAATGGACATCCCGTAGTTTGTTCCAATCACAGGGTCATTGCCAAAGGCAGCCTCATATGCTAGACTATGGTTTGATTAAGTTCTTACTAGCTGAACAGTGACAGAGTGATGAACTTCGGTATTATTGTCTTTCTATCAAGTTGGCAACTCTATTCCGGGGCTGTTTCCGGCCCTCTAAGGGTTTGTTGATCTATTGTGTTTTATGATGCATCGAGGTACTCAAGGACATGATTGTGTTTCACATCTGACGAGCTGAGCAGCCAAAAGAGGAAATAGGTTATTCTTACTGCTGTCTGCAGACTAGGGCACCATGCATTGAATCACTCTCCGAAATCTGAATTAAAAAAAGTTGATTTTTGTTTGGATGTGAAGAGTGTTCCAATTAAACATAGCATACGATGAATGATAGTTACAAAAACACTGGCGATGAAATGGGGTCAGATGGTGAAAAACAAGGTTTATTTGACTTATTTTGTATATTTTGTTTGTGTATTTAAAAAAAACATTAGCTACATTGCTAAAGCACTTTATAAGCATTTCAACTTATGTTGATATACTCATTGGGAAGGCTAAGGCAGAGCGAATTACATAGTTTTGTAATAATTACAATCATATCCATAATTATGGACATAAATACAAATTTAAGACAATATGTAATAGTTAAATAATAGAACTATAGTGAGGAAACGCTTCTTTCAGGCCTCCTGTAAGGTTGGGGGCTTACAAGTGGATAGCAGGTATGTCTTTCGATCGTAGTTCAATTATTCGAAAGAGGCAGCCAGGTGAATGTTGAGCAATAGTTCCGCATTTTATGTGTATTTCAAGAGACAGAGCACTTCAAAGCAGATATGTTCCTGTGTTTAGCAATGTCAAGTCGTGGTGAAGATGTTCCTCTCAGAGCTTTGGTTCTCCCAGAGGTGCACAGTAGTTTGGGGGTCTGTGTGAAAAACGTTGCAAGTAATGCAGAGGTCTCACAGGACCGTCTCGCCTCGCGTGATTCAAGACCAGGTTTAATAGGGCTACATTGCTTGATTTTGAAACTGAATCAGGTGGCAAAGCGCAGGGCAGCTTTCAGAGGAGCTGGGCCGAGAGCACAGCACTGTCAGAATCAAATCCAAAAAGACCAAACCCCGGGCTAAGATTTCTAGGTTTCCATTATGCTGAATGGGTCTAATATTTCATAGAACTCTTAGTAGTCCACACTTGATTGTGCCTTAATTTGAGAGTCCGTTTAAGTGTACAGTCCACGATGAAACCCATATCTTATACCCAGAGTTACAACTAGAAGCTGTAAAAACAAAAACAAAATTACTCCTGCTTAATTCATATCTACTGGTGCCTGCTTGGGAACTGTCTGACTTTCTTTCTGATTTTAAATTACACCCTGGAAGATGCTTTCTATTTTAGACCTATAGAAGCTGCAGAGATGTCTATTAAGTACATCGATGAAATACAAGACGAAGAGGGACAAATCACAAACCTTTTCCTTCCATAACTGTATCTGTATCACTGTATATATGCCATACAAGACATTTAATTTCCAGTGATAGACACGGGCCAGACTGAATATCCAACTTGTTACAAGCCATAAGCAAACCATTCAACACTGTACCGAAACAACAACATTACATGTACCCCTTTTCACTCGTCCCTATTCCTAAAACAAACAAACACTCATCCTTCCATAACTAGCATTCTAACGTATCGAGAAGGTGCCATACTACTGTGATACAATGCATATGGTAGTAAAAGCAATGCAATTAATGTCAGAACTGTCATAACTGTGGGCAATCACAAGACTGTAAGCCATTCTGTTTGTTTAGAATATTATTAGTCAACTTCACAACATGTTGAAGTAAGTTTGTTTACAGTTAATTTCATCTTAAAATGGAAAAAATATAACAGTATGAAACATAGACGGGATAGGCATTATCCTATTGACGTGAGACTTAAGATAGTCTGTCCAACCCATTATGCCAAACCCATTATATAATATTCTCATATTGCCTGATGTAGACTAAGCTAGGAGGAGAAAGCCCTACAATTTCTCAATGAATTGCTAAATTTGTGGGGTAAATAGCTGAATTGTCTCCAAATTAGGGTAGTAAGGTGGAGGAATTCATGTGTGGCATCTTCAAATTTAGATTTTCATTTATACATAAAAGGATTTTTACTGTAACCCTACTCAAGTTTACAAATTGAGACTTATATAACAAAGGTGAGCTGCAGTGATAAAGTGTTGGTAATAAATTGAACCCAGCACTTTACCAGTGCTTCTCTCATACTGCTATAACATTCACAATATTTAAACACTCTGGGGGCAGATTTAATAGAAAGACACGCAACGCAGTAAGACACCTTGCTGTGCTGCATTGCATGAAAGGGAGAGAGCAGAAATGCACCATATCTACTCAGATATGACTCATTCTTGCTCTCTCCGTGTGCTAACACACTGAGGGCTGCCAAGTGCCAATGCAGGCACCATGAAGCCAAACTGCAAGGGTGCCTGCTTTACAGGCAGGATTGGTTTTATACTGGAAGGTACACATAAATATATTTCTCCTCGTAATGCCTCTGTTGGAAAGGAGTACCATTTTGACACAATCCCAAGTTTACTGACCTTAGTAAATCTGAGACTGTATCAAAATCCATGGGTGAATGCATGGGAACATGTATGCTCCACCCATGTAATGCCTTCCAACTGCAGATTAACGAAATGCAGCAATTTGTGCTACTTTGCATTACTCTGGATTTACTAAACCGCACAGAGCTACAAAAGGTGACTTTGTGTGCCTTAGGAAATTCCACTAAAGGGTTTGTGGTGCCTTGCGTCACCTTGCGTGATGCAAGAAGAATGCAAGCCCTTTGTAAATCCAGCCCTCTGTTGGTCTCGTTGAGCACTGAATACAAATCTGGTTTTTCCATAGCACCATTACCATTAGTACTAATTTGTTACTGTCTTTCTGCTTCCAATTTCACTTTCTATCCAAAAAATAAGAACTAAGAGTTACAATTCTTTGTGATACTTTTGCATACTTTTTCTGCAAATTAAGGGGCATATTTATACTCTGTTTGCGCCGAATTTGCGTCGTTTTTTTCGACGCAAATTCGACGCAAAACTAACTCCATATTTCTACTTTGGCGTTAGATGCGTCTAGCGCCAAAGTTCATGGAGTTAGCGTCATTTTTTAGCGTGGACACCTTCCTTGCGTTAATGAGATGCAAGGTAGGTGTTCCCGTCTCAAAAAATGACTCCCATGCATGTGCGTGGTATTTATACTCCTGGGCAAAAATCACACCCGGGAGTGGGCGGGGCAAAAAACCCCGCATTTGCGCCTCTTTTTAACGCCTGGGTCAGGGCAGGCGTTAAGGGACCTGTGGGCTCAGAATGAGCCCAGAGGTGCCCTCCCCTGCCCCCAGGAACCCCCCTGCCACCCTTGCCCACCCCAGGAGGGACCCATCCCAGGGAAGAAAAGGTAAGTTGTGGTAAGTATTTTTCAAATTTTTTTTTGTGGCATAGGTGGGCAAAAAAAATGGCGCAAATCGGGTTAAGACGTTTTTTTTGCCTCAGCCTGACTTGCCCCATTTTGGGACGCCCAAACGCCATTTTTCCCTACGCCGGCGCTGCCTGGTGTACGTCGTTTTTTTTTCACGCACACCTGGCAGCGCCGGTCGGCTAACGCCGGCTAACGCCATTCAATAAATACGGCGCCCGCATGGCGCTTCAGAATGGCGTTAGCCGGCGCTAATTTTTTTGGCGCAAAACTGCGTTAGCACAGTTTTGCGTCAAAAAGTATAAATATGGGCCCTAGACCCTTATTATGAGGCACCTACAAGCTTTGCAGTGTCTCCAGACCTGATCATTATGGGCCCAGAGATAAAGGACCCAGAACCATCCATAGACCTGAAGGCACTGCAGGCAGTTTCTGTGCCAGGCCACCATCCTGTTGCATATTTCAGAATGGGGAAAGGAGAAGAAGCTCCCGCTGATGAAGAAAAATAATACCTTCCCTCTCACTGCCCCCCTGGCACCATTCCACCTGCCAACGGACAAGAGAAAAAGCCCTGGAGCATTACTGCCCTGTTCAAACTGGTGGTAAATGTTCACATATTTCGGGCCGTTTTTTCCCCAGAAGGGGGAAGCACATGCAGAATTGGATGCAGTATGATGACCAGGTTTGCATGTTAATCACCATTCTGAGGATTAGAACTTGTATTCTCTGTTAACGTGCAGGAAGATATCCCCAGGAATCATTAACTCTGACCCCAGTATCTCCCTGCAAAGTTAACGGGTATCTCAGAATGAGGGTCACAGTGGTCAGTTTTTATTAGCATGGTAGAAAAATGTAAAACCTAGTTGTGTGAATGCAATAAGTGCTCATCTGGCAGAGAAATACTATTGCTAACAACACTTGCTCTACTATTCTGTGTCTCCCTAAGTCTCTGGGTAAAAATGGTACCTTACTTGTGTGGGTAGGCCTAGTGCCCGCGATCACATTTTTCTATTGAAAACTGACCATTTTCCTTTTAAATGTGCTTAGCTGTGGATTTCGGGTTGTAGTTCAGCTGACACCTAAGGAAACCTAGCAAACCTATGCATTTTCAAAAACTAGAACCTTAGAGGAATCATGAATGTGGTGACTTACATGGCTTTCACCAGGTTGTGTTACCCAGAATCCCTTGCAAACTTTGACTGGCCCCTTTATAAAAATAACACCTAAAAGAATCAAATGTCCTCTTGCTGGTCATTGGGATGAGGTGCATTAGTCTGCTGGGGAGCAGAAAGACTGTTGAGGTTTTGGGGGTGAGGGTGGGACCTGATATCAGGCTGGGAAAGACCCACTTAATTGTTTTATTACAAATCTATCTTGCTGTGATACAGTGGGCTTTCTGGCCCCTACCGGGGGGCAGATTGGGGATAATGGCCCCCATCTGCTCCCAGGGGGACAGAAAGACTGATTCCCCATTTTTAAGGGGGTAGGGACATGGCAATACCCATGCTGGCAGGCCCAACCCCTATAATTAAAAAATAAAACAAGAAATCCATGATGTCTGGTGAGCTTTCTGCCCCCTGGGGGGGGGGGGGAAATGGGGGCAATTGCCCCACATGCCCCCAGTGGGAAGAAAGACTATTTTCCTTTTAGGAAGGTGGGGCATGGACATACCCATGCTGGGCAGCCCCCACCCCTACAATAAAAAAAAGAGATCTTTGGTGTCTAGTGGACTTTCTGCCGCTCTGGGGAGGTAAATGGGGGTAAGTACCCTTCTACCTCCCCAGGGGAGCAGAGAGACTGTAATTTTGTTTTTTTTAGGAGAAACACAAGCCCTTGCCTAAGGGGCCGCTCCCTGACAATTAATCTGTATCAATCCGTGGTGCCTAGAGGTTTTCTTCCCCCTCTTTGGGCCAGATAGGCCTAAATATATGGTGGATGTGCCCCTGTGGGGGCAGAAAATGACCATAATAATGTCCCCATAATGGGCTCCTCCCCTACATGTATTTTTATAAATCCCTGGTGTCTAGTTGTTTTCTGCCCCCCTTCGGGCAGATCGGCCTAAAAAAATGGGACAGACTGGTCCCTTTTGGAAGGTTTACTTTCCCAACCTATTTGGGTAGATAGAGCAGGTACAGTGGTCTCAGCTCATTTTGTGACAGAGTGACTGTTAGAAATGGGCTCTCTGGTTGGTAGTCAGTTTGCACTTTGTCCAAGCAGGAACCCACAGCTCAAATAACTCCTGCTCACCTCTTTGGTAGCTTGGCACAAACAGTCAGGCTTGTCTCAGAGGCAATGTGTAAAGCATTTGTACAACCACACAGTGAAAACACCACAAAATGACTCCACACCAGTTTAGCCACTATTTATCTAAATCAAACAAGACAAAAATGACAAAAATCCAAACTAAACAAGCAAAGATATTAATTTAAAAAATAAAACGTCTTAATCCAAATAAATCAATGGATGCATTGTTTTAGCACAAAGTACCTGGTATGCGTAAAAAATAAAGCCGCAAGGGTGACGGTGCATCAATAAAGCAAGCGATGCGTCGATTCCTTACTCGCAAGTGAGGCCGTGCGTTGATTCTTTACTCGCACCGGAGGCTGTGCATTGATTCTTTTCTCACAAGGGAGGCCATGCGCCGATTCTGGGTGTGCAGCCTCGGATCCATGCAGGGCTGTTGAAGACTTTTATGCCCAGGATCTGTGCATGGAAATTTCTGACAAGCTATACGAAGAGTCTGTGGTGAGAACAGGCGCTACATCGTTTCTCCAGCCACAAGGCAGGCGATGTGTCGAATTTTCAGCTGCGGGAATTGCTGTGCATTGGCTTTTCTGACATGCATACAGCTGTGCGTGGATTTTCCCCTACAGGTTACCAGCTTCTACTTCTAATGGTCCAGGGACTGGATTTGGCACCACTTAGCAAGTCAGGACTCCAAGCAGAAGAGCCCAGTCACTGGCAGGTGAATTCATTGATTTCCCTGAGACTTCAGAATAGGGGGCAAGCTCAGTCTAAGCCCTTGGAGAAACTTCACAAGCAGGATTTCAGAAAGCAAAGTCCAGTTCTTTCCCTCTTCAAGCAGAAGCAGCAGCAGCCAGCACAGCAAAGTAACAGGCAGTGTGGCAGGTCCTCCTGAAGCATCAAGCTCTTCTCCTTGGCAGAGGTTCCTCTTGAACCAGAAGTAATCTGAAAATCTGGGGTTTTGGGTCCACTATTTATACTCATTTCTGCCTTTGAAGTAGGCAAATTTCAAAAGAAAGTCTCTGTTGTTCACAAGATCCTGCCTTGCCCAGGCCTGGCCCCAGACACACTCCAGGAGGTTGGAGTCTGTATTGTGTGTGGACAGAAACAGCCCTTTCAGGTGTAAGTGTCAGCTCCTCCCTCCCCACTCTAGCCCAAGAAACTCATCAGGATATGCAGGACACTCCCCAGCTCCCTTCGTGTCACTCTCTAGTGGGAATTCACAAACAGCCCATCTGTCAGTCTGACCCAGACGTGGATTCCATAGGCAGACAGAGCCACAGAATGGTTAGGCAAGAAAATGCCCACTTTCTAAAAGCGTCATTTTCAACAGACAATCTAAAAAACAACTCTACCAAAAGATGTATTTTTAAATTGTGAGTTCATAGACCCCAAACTCCAAATCTCCATCTGCTCCCAATGGGAAACTGCACTTAAAGGATATTTAAAGGTGGTCCCCATGTTAACCTATGAGAGAGTTAGGACTTGTAATAATGAAAACCGAATTTGGCAGTATTTCACTATCAGGACATGTAGAAGGCATCATTACATGTCCTACCTTTCATTTACACTGCACCCTGCCCATGGGGCTACCTAGGGCCTACCTTAGGGGTGACTTACATGTAGCTACAGGGAAGGTTTGGCCTGGCAATTGTGTGCACTTGCCAGGTCGAAATGGCAGTTTAAAACTGCACACACAGACATTGTAGTGGCAGGTCTGAGACATGTTCACAGGGCTACTGATGTGGGTGTCACAATCAGTGCTGCAGACCCACTAGTAGCATTTGGTTAACAGGCACTGGGCACCTCTAGTGCACTTTACTAGGGACTCACTAGTAAATCAAATATACCAATCATAGATAACCAATCACCAATAACATTTAGACAGAGATCAATTGCATTTTAGCACTGGTTAGCAGTGGTAAAGTGCCCAGCGTATCAAAACCAGCTGAAACACATTACAGAAAAATAATGTGCATATTTAAAATTGTGACCTCTAAGAATGGCCACCAGTAGTCATAAATTGTACTAAATGAGTGATCAATAGATATTAAATATTGAAAATGAATTAGATCAATGTAACAATATGTCATATTGAGAATTATGAAATTTGTTTTTACTTATTAATGGAAGTCTTAACTTAGCAAGTGTCTTGGCCTAGTCTTGCCAGGCCTCATGCAGAAGCTGTATTTCTTAACGTTTAATGAAAATGCTGACAAAATGAACTAACCATGAACTGCTCATTGTTTTAATAAAATGCTTAGTCGAAGCTTTCTGTGGGAATCGATCGACAGGAGATGAAGTTTCTAATAATGTATCGACTTATGTGTAACATATGTGAGATGTACTTTCCCAGGTCGTGAACAATGAAGACACTGACTGGAGTAGAAGATGCAACATTTTTTATACCTGACGAGCTGGATGATGAGAACATCATAAAGTGAACCAATCAACGACATGTGAACTGTGAAATATTAGAATTCATAGATTTGGTATATGGACATCATTGGACAGAGTAATAATGTACGATTAATGGACCAATTAGAAACTGGGGGATAGTTTGGGTGACTTTGATATAGCATCGTGACAGACGGAAAAGACCTCAGACTGCAGAAAATCTTACCCCGTTATAAGATGAGATATTGAGAAGAAGAGACTCGAGATTCTGTCATTGGGCTCATACTCTCTGACTGAGAGTCTGATGTGATGCTGATCAACTGATGACCTGAGGACGAAGACTGATTCTGTTTGCTGACCCATACCGTGGATAGGTAGATATGACAATATGACTAAATGTATTTTTGTGCCTTTTCTTTCTAGGTACCAACTGCATTGTCTTAGTAGTGTTCTTAGCTAGATGTTTTCTAAATTCTTGTTCCTAAATTGTTTTGCATGAAGCCCCACATGCTGATGCTAATCTGGTTTAGATGAGGGTTTTTCTATCTGACGACTGACAAATTACAGAGACAAAAGGTTGACGGACTGTTTTGCTGAACTTCATGAATAGAGTTGAATTATTTAATCTGATTCGTTTATTGATCTGGGCTAATGCTCTAGACTGTATTATGATGCACGCTTTGATTAGATTGTAATTTTGGCATCTTTTGGTTAATTAATACTGTTCTCACATGCGTTCGAACTGAGTTTGAATTAATCTCTTATGACTTAGGGGGTGATTCTAACCCTGGCGGTCGGTGTTAAAGCGGCGGCCAACCCGCCAACAGGCTGGCGGTAAAAAATATGGAATTCTGACCCTGGCGGGAACCGCCAACACAGACAGCCACTTTAACACTCCGCCCGCCACGGCGGTACAAACAAACAGCGCGGCGGTCACCGGCAACAGTCAGGCGGCAGACAATGTACCGCCCACACTATCACAACTCACCAATCCGCCACCTTTTCCGGGGCGGGAGCACCGCCGATAAAAACACGGCGGAAACAGACTACGAACGGGAAAACGCTCACCACTACGCACTCCAGGAGGAAGGAGGACAGCATGGAACCCGAATTAAACATCCTACCTGCTCTCGTCTACCTTCTCATCTACCACGAGTACGAAGTCCGGCGCAGACGACAACGGTGAGTACTGCATCTACGACACACGGGAGGGGGGAGGACGAAAGGTTACGGGCACACACATGTGCGACCCCCCCCCCAACTATGTACACACCAATGCAGAGCAACAAGTCACAGTGACACCACCCAAACACCCCTGAAAAATGCTAGGACATAATCAAATTTGGAATAAATATTTATGTACCAAAAAGCTCCTGAAAATTATCGTACAACCATGAAAGATATTCACAAGAAAACAAATGACATACACATCAGTGTATAACTGAAGTAACAAGTCCTGCACATCCTACGAATTCATCATGTCCGTGGGCCAAAGTATTGAGAAACAAGGGCAAAGCCCACACAGGAGACCTGAGTCCTTTGGAGAGAACACTGCAGGGGCATCAGATGTAAAAACTACAGGCACCTCAGGGGGAAGGGAAGGGGGGGCACCACAGCCACATGAGTCCACGACGCCAGATCCACGAGGAGCCACCATGCCCACTGTACCATCCTGGGGAGTGCAAAGCCACAGTCTCTCAATGTCTCTACACTGGGTGGGCTGCCCACTGTACCATCCTGGGGAGTGCAAAGCCACAGTCTCTCAATGTCTCTACAGTGGGTGGGCTGCCCACTGTACCATCCTGGGGAGTGCAAAGCCACAGTCTCTCAATGTCTCTACAGTGGGTGGGCTGCCCACTGTACCATCCTGGGGAGTGCAAAGCCACAGTCCCTCAATGTCTCTACAGTGGGTGGCCTGCCCACTGTACCATCCTGGGGAGTGCAAAGCCACAGTCTCTCAATGTCTCTACAGTGGGTGGGCTGCCCACTGTACCATCCTGGGGAGTGCAAAGCCACAGTCCATCAGGTGGATGACAGTCTCCACTGGTCAAGGAGGAGGCATGGTGGGCACAGTGAACCATAAACAGTGATTGAGACGGCGGTGCCCAGCGGAGCGGTGCTTGACAGGAAGGGCCCAGCGGAGCAGTGCTTGAGACGGCGGGGCCCAGCGGAGCGGTGCTTGAGATGAAGGGCCCAGCGGAGCGGTGCTTGAGATGAAGGGCCCAGCGGAGCGGTGCTTGAGATGAAGGGCCCAGCGGAGCGGTGCTTGAGATGAAGGGCCCAGCGGAGTGGTGCTTGAGATGAAGGGCCCAGCGGAGCCGTGCTTGACAGGAAGGGCCCAGCGGAGCGGTGCTTGAGACGGCGGGGCCCAGCGGAGCGGTGCTTGAGAAGAAGGGCCCAGCGGAGCGGTGCTTGAGATGAAGGGCCCAGCGGAGCGGTGCTTGAGATGAAGGGCCCAGCGGAGCGGTGCTTGACAGGAAGGGCCCAGCGGAGCGGTGCTTGAGACGGGGGGCCCAGCGGAGCGGTGCTTGAGAAGAAGGGCCCAGCGGAGCGGTGCTTGAGACGGCGGGGCCCAGCAGAACGGTGCTTGAGAAGAAGGGCCCAGCGGAGCGGTGCTTGAGACGGCGGGGCCCAGCGGAGCGGTGCTTGAGAAGAAGGGCCCAGCGGAGCGGTGCTTGAGACGGCGGGGCCCAGCGGAGCGGTGCTTGAGAAGAAGGGCCCAGCGGAGCGGTGCTTGAGATGAAGGGCCCAGCGGAGCGGTGCTTGAGATGAAGGGCCCAGCGGAGCGGTGCTTGAGATGAAGGGCCCAGCGGAGCGGTGCTTGACAGGAAGGGCCCAGCGGAGCGGTGCTTGAGACGGCGGGGCCCAGCGGAGCGGTGCTTGAGAAGAAGGGCCCAGCGGAGCGGTGCTTGAGACGGCGGGGCCCAGCGGAGCGGTGCTTGAGAAGAAGGGCCCAGCGGAGCGGTGCTTGAGACGGCGGGGCCCAGCGGAGCGGTGCTTGAGATGAAGGGCCCAGCGGAGCGGTGCTTGAGATGAAGGGCCCAGCGGAGCGGTGCTTGAGATGAAGGGCCCAGCGGAGCGGTGCTTGAGAAGAAGGGCCCAGCGGAGCGGTGCTTGAGACGGCGGGGCCCAGCAGAGCGGTGCTTGAGACGGCGGGGCCCTCTTCAGCGGTGCCTGTCCTCAAGGCGGGCCCTGTTCAGCGGTGCTCTTCTCCACGGCGGGCCCTGTTCAGCGGTGCTCTTCTGCACCGCGGGCCCTGTTCAGCGGTGCTCTTCTGCACCGCGGGCCCTGTTCAGCGGTGCTCTTCTCCACGGCGGGTCCTGTTCAGCGGTGCTCTTCTGCACCGCGGGCCCTGTTCAGCGGTGCCTATCTTCACGGCGGGGCCCTGTTCAGCGGTGCTCTTCTCCACGGCGGGCCCTGTTCAGCGGTGCTCTTCTACACAGCGGGCCCTGTTCAGCGGTGCTCTTCTACACCGCGGGCCCTGTTCAGCGGTGCCTATCTTCACGGCGGGGCCCTGTTCAGCGGTGCTCTTCTCCACGGCGGGCCCTGTTCAGCGGTGCTCTTCTCCACCGCGGGCCCTGTTCAGCGGTGCCTATCTTCACGGCGGGGCCCTGTTCAGCGGTGCTCTTCTCCACGGTTGGCCCTGTTCAGCGGTGCTCTTCTCCACGGCGGGCCCTGTTCAGCGGTGCTCTTCTGCACCGCGGGCCCTGTTCAGCGGTGCCTATCTTCACGGCGGGGCCCTGTTCAGCGGTGCTCTTCTCCACGGTGGGCCCTGTTCAGCGGTGCTCTTCTCCACGGCGGGCCCTGTTCAGCGGTGCTCTTCTGCACCGTGGGCCCTGTTCAGGGGTGCCTATCTTCACGGCGGGGCCCTGTTCAGCGGTGCTCTTCTCCACGGCGGGCCCTGTTCAGCGGTGCTCTTCTGCACCGCGGGCCCTGTTCAGCGGTGCTCTTCTCCACGGCGGGCCCTGTTCAGCGGTGCCTATCTTCACGGCGGGGCCCTGTTCAGCGGTGCTCTTCTCCACGGCGGGCCCTGTTCAGCGGTGCTCTTCTCCACGGCGGGCCCTGTTCAGCGGTGCTCTTCTCCACGGCGGGCTCTGTTCAGCGGTGCTCTTCTCCACGGCGGGCCCTGTTCAGCGGTGCTCATCCAGCAGGTCAAGGGAGCCAGACCTGGCCTGGACTCCCTGCTCAGTCGCCCTCGGACCGTGACGTTTCTGGACCCTTCGGGGACGGACTCCTGGCCTCCTTAGTGTCCTCCTTCCCAGCTGGGATGTGACATGTGGGGTCCACCTTCTCCGCGCTCCTGCTGCCCTTCCGCTCCTTTGATGGGGCTCTCGGGCCCTTGCCTCTCCTAGATGGTGTGGGTGGTGAAGTGGCCGCACATTGCTCCTTGGGGGCAGCCCTGTCGGTCCTCGCACAGCGGCCCTTGTTTTTGCGGGTCCTCTTGCCGGGGGGGGGGCTGGACGTGTCCTTGCTGCTGATCGATGTGTCACTGCTGGCAAAGGGTGGGCTCCAGAACCCATGCACAACAGTGACACCCGAAGCTGGGCTGGTGGTGGCTGCGGTGCTCTTGGGACTCTTTGCAGATGGAGGGGGGAGCTCATCGGAGGGAAAGAGGTCAAGATTAGCCATGAAAAGTTTTTTAGGGCCAAGGTAAAGGGTAGGAGAAGTGGAGATGGAAGTGGAGGAAGAGGAGGTGGTTGTAGGAGAGTCAGGTGTGCTGTCATTGGGTGAAGGTGCTGGTGCTGTAGGCTGTCGTGAGGTGGATGTCTGTTGGGTGGGTGGCTGCCTGCGTTTGTGTGTCTTGGAAGAGGGGGTGACAGACACAGTGGGAGAGGACACAGGGGTCGTGTAAATGGCAGTGGGGGTGGTGACTGCACGAGTGTGGACTGTACTGGAGGGTGAGGTGGTGATGGAAGCACTGGCTGATGTTGGGGTGCATGCAGGTGTGAGTGTAGACGTCACAGGGAGGGAGGAGGGAGACGAGGAGGAGGGGGACACAGAGGTGGTTGTGACTGTTGGAATATCTGCATCTGGGTGTTGCTTGGGTGAGTGTTTGTGGGATCTGTGGTGCTTGTGTTTGGATGAGCTGCTCTTGGGTGTTGAGGTGTGTACAGGCTGGTCTGATGGTGTGGATGGGATATGCTGAGGAACAGGAGACAGAGAAAGGCTGGAGGCAGTAAGAAGAGGGAGGCTGGAAACAGGGACAATGGCTGCCGTCAGTGCTGAGGCCAGAGCAGTGAACGCTCGTTGATGGGCAGCCTGACCCGAATGAATGCCCTCCAGGTACGCATTGCTCTGTTGCACCTCCCTTTGCACACCCTGGATGGCATTCAAAAGGGTCGTCTGCCCAACAATGAGCGTCCTTACCAGGTCAATGAGCTCCGCACTGAGGGCAGCAGGGGCAACAGGGGCAGGGGCTGAGGTGCCTGGGGCGAAGGAGACGTGCGCCTTCCTGGGCGAACGGGCACGGAGCGAAGACTGAGGGGCTGCTGGGAGGGCGGGGCTGGTGCGCTGGGTGGCGGCTGTACCTGTAGAGGCGGGGGCACGGATGTTGCCGCCACCGCTAGGGAGCTCCCATCCGAGGACGTGTCGCTGTCGCTGCTCTCACCAGCGGTCCCCGTCGTGGTGCTCCCCTCGCCCTCCGGATCACTGGTGCCCTCGGTGTCTGTTCCTGGGCCCACCGGGGCCTTGTGTTCTGCAGCTCCCTCGTGCTCCAATGCCAAATCTCCTCCGCCTGATGATGCTAATGCACACATGCACAAGAAGATGAAGAGAAAGGGTGGGGGGAGAAAAAAGAAGACCAGGTTGAGTGCATGCAATGTCAACACCGTTGGCGGAGAGGACAGACACAGGAGCCTAATGCACTAAGCCGCGCATTCGGGGTACACTACTCAGTACTACTGACTAGGACAACAGGCCAAGAGACGTCAAACGCGCACATGGGAGATGCTGGACCTTCAATGGCTGTACTTGTCACCCTACAGAGGTGGGGGCCGGGGGCACAGGGCCATGCCTAAGGGAGAGGACTACACTACAGAAAGCGCCCTGGCCTAATGTCACCCACAGCCCTCCTCCCCCACCCAGACGCCTCCACTGTGCAGAAAGATAGGAGAATGTGCTGATACTCACCCCCTTGTGTCTGCTGTGATGTCTTAAGGCGCCCATCCAATTCAGGGTAGGCCACCGCCAGGATCCGGGACATCAGGGGGGTCATGGTGCGACTGGCACCCCTCCTAGGTTGGGAGGCCATCCCCAGCAGTGTTTCTGCGGTCTTCCTTGTTCCGCGGCGGATGTCCTCCCACCTATTGCGGCAGTGGGTGCCCCGTCTGTTGTGGACCCCCAAGTTCCGGACTACCTTGGCGATGGCACGCCAAATCTCGATCTTCTGATGGGCGCTGACCTATTTGACATGTACAGGGTGGAAAGGAGGAAATCATCAATGACCTGCATGTTAGATGTGATTGGCCCCCCCACCAACTTTGCCATATGGCACATGCTCTCATCTGTCGGGCGTTGCACTCCTCATTCGCCCCCCACCCCACCAACTTACATCCACCCCAATCCACACAGGCATAGCCCATTCCATGTGCACCCGGTGTACTCACTTGTTGGTCTGGAGGACCGTAGAGTAGCGCATACTGGGGGAGGACCCCATCCACAAGCTTCTCCAACTCTTCAGACGTGAAGGCAGGGGCCCTTTCCCCAGTCGCAGCAGCCATTGTATCTTCCAGACCGAGGTCACAGCAGCACTTGCAGTATAGGTCCTCTCCTGTGGATGATCAGGTCTCGAGTGATTAATCAGATAGAAAATGGCGGTCACGCCCGCGGCGGTGCGTACCGCGACCGCCGGCGCACATCGTCATTGGCTCCTGAAACCCATAGGGTTCAATGTTAACCAATGCGGCTTTGCGCCGCGGTCTTCGACCGCCTACCGCCACGGTGTGCCCCGCCAGCGCATTGACCTCACATCCCATTGTCCCACTTCACAGGTCAGGCAGCCGCCATTTCAAGGGCCTACATGGCTTAATTTTGACTGCGACACACAGGCCTAGGCCTTGCATTGCACCGCATACACGCCTTTCAACCCATTGCCATTCTTTAACTGTGCAAGCTGTCTGTACGTACCTGTGGTTTGCCTGACTCTGTGCTCCATGTTGTCCTTCCTAGGCACCGTCCGCTGGGACTTGCGAGGAGAAGGACGAATCCTCGCGTGTACCGACCGCTGGTGGACCTGTCGACAATGGAAGAACACCATATAATACTTCGATACAGACTTGACCGTGCCACTATCCATGAACTGTGTGCCCAGCTGGAGCCAGCCCTGATGTCCCCCATCCGCCAACCCACAGGGATTCCCCCTCTGGTGCAGGTTTTGTCAGTCCTCCATTTTTTGGCAACTGGGTCATTCCAGACCACAGTGGCCATGTCATCTGGAATGTCTCAGCCTATGTTTTCAAAGATTTTGAGCAGAGTGTTGTCTGCCCTGATGAAACTCATGCGGAGCTACATCATTTTCCCAGAGGAGGGTGACTTGCCTACAGTGAAGGGTGATTTCTATGCCCTTGGACATATCCCCAACATCATTGGTGCCATTGATGGGACCCATGTGGCTTTGGTACCCCCAAAAGACGATGAGCAGGTGTACAGAAACAGAAAAAGTTATCATTCGATGAATGTCCAGGTGGTCTGTTTGGCTAACCAGTACATCTCCCATGTAAATGCCAAGTTCCCAGGGTCAGTGCATGACGCGTATGTGATGCGAAATAGCAGCATCCCCTATGTGATGGAGCAGCTACAGAGACAACGTGTGTGGCTAATAGGTGACTCTGGTTACCCCAACCTGCCTTGGCTACTGACCCCAGTGAGGAATCCCCGGACCAGGGCAGAGGAACGGTACAATGAGGCCCATGGGCGAACTAGGAGGATCATCGAAAGGACCTTTGGCCTCCTGAAGGCCAGGTTTAGGTGCCTGCATATGACTGGGGGATCCCTGATGTACTCACCAAAGAAGGTGTGCCACATCATCGTGGCCTGCTGTATGCTTCACAATCTGGCATTGCGACGTCAGGTTCCTTTCCTGCAGGAGGATGGTGCAGATGGTGGTGTTGAAGCAGCTGTGGAGCCTGCGGAGAGTGAAGAGGAGGAAGACTCAGAGGACGACACAGACAACAGGGACAGAGTAATAGAACAGTATTTCCAGTAGCACACAGGTAATAATCACCCATGCCATTTTACATTTCCTGAAAAGCCTCCTGCATCTCAACTTTGTCGATTTCCCCCCAGACCTATAAACATGATGTTTGATTTTCCCTTCCCTTTTCTGTGCTGTATGAGCCACTGCGTGACCTCGGCTTGGTTGGCCCATGGACTAATGCTAAGTTACCTCGGTATGTGTAATTCACAATGTTAATAATACGTAATTGATATGTAATGTGTCATACATTTGTAAATAAGACAGGCTGAGTCCTGATTGATTTCAGTGCAATGTGTGATTTATTATTAGTGCATAGATATTGGTACATGATAGTGAAACAGTGATGGGTGGGGGTGGAGTAATGTCGATGGCGGAGTCCAGTTCTCAGTCTCACAGGTGCATTGTCCATATGCCTGTGGCAGGATGGAGCAGGGGCAGTTCAAGGTTTGACAGGGTGGCAATGTGGAACAGTGGGAGGACTTCAGGGGGTATGTGATGCTGGCGGGGGACTTGACATCCTACTCTGTCGTTTTTTTTTATCTCAGGCTCCTTTTGCGGGCGGTTGTTGTTCAGCAGTCCACTAGCGCCGGAGGAGGTGGTAGGCTGTTCCTGTTCCTGGCTAGTGACAGGGGCCCTGTGTGATGCCACATGGTCCCGAAACGTGTCCTCTATACGGTTCAGGGCCTGGACTATGCCATGATGGTGGTGAGGGCCTCTTGGAGAGTGGGTTCCCTGGGCCTCTCCTCCCCCCCCTGTCGCACAGCAGCCCTCCGAGTTGCCCTGTTTCCCTGGGCCTCTGTCCCCTGGACGGTGTGCCCACTCCCACTGCCCCCAGGTCCCTGTTGTTGTTGGGTTGGTGGGTTACCCTGGGGGCCCTGTAGTGGTAGACACACCGCTGCTTGACCTGTCCTAGAGACAGAGGCATGGGCCCGCTGGGTGGGAGCTGTGCTGTTGTTCCCAGAGGGGGTTGGGTCTGCAGTGGCCTGTGTCTGGGTGAGGGGAACCGACTGCCCAGAGGTCCCCGATGGTCCGGGCTGGTCGTCAGGTTCCAGGTCGACAGAGCTGCTGTCATCACTAGGGGCCTGTTCCGGGGGTGGGATGGACATTTCTGGTCCCTCCTGACCGGTGTGTTGTCGTTCGGGTCCTGCATGGGGTAAGAGGGTATGGTTATTGTTTCTGTGTGTGCATTAGCTTGCGTTTTATGGGTGCCCTTGTCCCCCAGTGCTGGCATTCCCTTGGGGGAGGTGTTGTGAGGGTGTTTTGTGGGGGGGGGGATGGGTATGTGCAGTGGTCATGCTTAGGTGATGGGTGTCCATAGTTTGGGGGTGGCATGCAGGGGTTGGTGTTGGGTGGGTTGTGCTGGGGAGACATTCTCAGGGAGGATGTGTGCTGGGGGTTGGGGGTGAGGGTGGGGGTTAGCATGCTGGGGGGGGGGTGAAGTGGTTGGCCTTGTACTTACAAGAGTCCATTCCTCCGTGTACTCCAGCGAGGCCATCAGGATGCAGGATGTTTAGTACCTCTTGCTCCCATGTTGTGAATTCGGGTGGAGTGGGTGGGGGTCCCCCGCCAGGATTCTGGACTGCGATGTTGTGTCGCGAGACCATCGAGCGCACCTTCCCCCGTAGGTCGTTCCATCGTTTGCGGATGTCCTCTCGATTTCTGGGATGCTGTCCCACCGCGTTGACCCTGTCCACGATCCGCTGCCAGAGCTCCGCCTTCCTTGCTATGGTGGTGTGCTGGACCTGTGAGCCGAAGAGCTGGGGTTCCACTCTTATGATCTCCTCCACCATGACCCGGAGTTCTTGGTCCGAAAAGCGTGGGTGCCTTTGTGGTGCCATGGGGTGGTGTGTATGAGGTGTGGGGTGGTGTATGTGATGATGTGTGTGTTGGTGTGTGGTGCTTTGTGCTTCTATGTGGTGTGTGTGATGTTGTGGTGTGCCTCTGTGTGTCTGGCTCTCTATTCTCTGATGTGTCTCTCTCTCCTTCGTCTCTGGTTTTTGTTGGTAGGGGTTTGTGGGTGATGTGGGTGTGTGTTTTATATGGTATTGGATGTGTGGGAGTGGTGTGTGTATGTGTTTCAGGTGTGTGCCTTTCAAATTGTCCAATGTGGTAGGGGTTTGTAAAGGTGTGTGTATTTTGACCGCGGCGGTGTGTACCGCCAATGGAATACCGCGGTTGAATGACCGCCGCGTCGATTTGCGGGTCATAATGGGATGGGCGTATTTCTGTTGGCGTGGCGGTGGAGGTTTGGTCTTCTCCAGTTTACCGCTGGCCGCTGATGTGGCGGACTGCAGTGGAGGGCGGATTTTCGGAGGTTTTGCAGTTGTGGGTCAGAATGTCCGTGGCGGCTGACCGCGGCCGCGGCGGTATTGTGGCGGCCTTCTGACCGGCGGTAAGCGGCTTTTACCACCGAGGTCAGAATGACCCCCTTAGTATTGTAATCAAAGGGAAATAAAAATTACTAAATGTCAACATCAGGGCAGTGCGTGCTCTACGGGTGACTAGAATACAAAAACCCAGCCCTTAGGAGAAAACTTAATTCATGCATTATGTTGATATGCTGTTGTTTAACCTTTTGCATTGCAGAGTTTAATCCTGAAGACTTCTATTCAAGGTGCTTGTAAATACTGTTCATTTGCAAAGTATTGATGCAGGCTTTCAGAGTGTGTCAGGGTGTGGTCCCTTTCCAGGGCCTTCTAGAAGCTTTCTCTGCAGCATGACTGGGTGTGGTTTGTGGGCTGGGCCAGACTCTGTATAAGGGAGCCAGCCCAGCTCCACGTGCTCACTATTCAGAGGTCCAGGTTCAGAGCAGCTGCAACTTCCTGAGCTCCTGTTCCGGAGGCCTACCTTGACCTTCCAGGCCTTTGCCCTTCATTGTATTGGTGATTCTTGATCAGGGCGGTAAGACGGAGGTCGGGCTGGGCCCCCGATCCTGTTTTCAAAGGCATTCGAGTTTTTGGGCCTAGTTTTCATGTTGAAAGATTTTTCCTTGTGCGTGTGAATGTGCTTGTGTTTTCTGGCATGTTGATATTCGAATCGGCAAGACGCGCGATTCATTCCTTGCATTTAACTCTTGATACTCATTGTGCGCTACCATTTCTTGCCATTTGCATGGTGGCATTCGAATTGGCAAGACGCGCGATTCATTCCTTGCATTTAACTCTTGATAATCATTGTGCACGACCATTTCTTGGCATTTGCATGGTGGCATTCGAATCTGCAAGACGCGCAATTCATTCCTTGCATTTAACTCTAGATACTCATTGTGCGCAACCATTTCTTGGCATTTGCATGGTGGTATTCGAATCGGCAAGACGCGCAATTCATTCCAGCATTTAAACCTTGATGTTTCAGATCATTTGCAGAGTGCGCGATCATTTCATGGCAATTAAAACTTTGATGTGTAGTGTTTCCTCAAGTGCACACAACTATCCAGGGCTTTTGAATTTTCTGCAAAGGTGTTAAAATTCAAGATGTTACATTATATGTGCATATTAAGTCCTTAGTACTATTCCTATTGTTTTTCCAGGGAATGTTCAGATTACTTTTTGTCCTCATGTAAAAAGACAATGGCCCTCATTCTGACCCTGGCGGTCGGTGATAATGCGGCGGCCAAGCCGCCAACAGGCCGGCGGTCCAAAATATGCAATTCTGACCCTGGCGGGAACCGCCAACACAGCCCGCCGCATTAACACTCCGCCCGCCACGGCGGAACAAACAAACAGCGCGGCGGTCCCCGCCAACAGCCAGGCGGCAGACAATGTACCGCCCACCCTATCACGACCCACCAATCCGCCACCTTTTCCGGGGCGGGAGCACCGCCGATAAAAACACGGCGGAAACAGACTACGAACGGGAAAACGCTCACCTCTACGCACTCCACGCGAGATTCCGGCAGTATGGAACCCGAGTTGCAGGTCATCCCCGCACTCCTATACCTGCTCCTGTACCAGGAGCACGCCCGGCGGCGCGGAAGACATCGGTGAGTACTGCACCTACGACACAGGGGAGGGAAAAGATTACCGGCACACACCCACCCACCCATACCCACTACAACACACACATCAATGCATTCCCACAGATCACTGTCCCAACCCACAAACCCCCCCCTCCGAAATAATGCAAAGACCAAAAGAAGAGATCATAAACGGGCAGATATATTGAAATATGGACACCAGTAATCCCAATAAATAAATAAACTATGTACAAAATATATACAGCTACTAAATGTAGTCCAACCACTGTCCGTGGACCACAGGGGTCCTGTGCAAAGGGGCAAGGCCCAGTCCCACGACAAGAACTCCACGGAGAGAACACTGCAGGGGCATCAGAAAGAAAATAGGACAGGCACCTCAGGGGGAAGGGAAGGGGGGGCACCTCAGCCACTTGAGTACACGACGCCAGATCCACGAGGGGACTCCATGACCACTGGCCCATCCTGGGGAGAGCAAAGCCACAGTCCATACAGTCCATACAGTGGGTGGCCTGCCCACTGGGCCATCCTGGGGAGTGCAAAGCCACAGTCCATACAGTCCATACAGTGGGTGGCCTGCCCACTGGGCCATCCTGGGGAGTGCAAAGCCACAGTCCATACAGTCCATACAGTGGGTGGCCTGCCCACTGGGCCATCCTGGGGAGTGCAAAGCCACAGTCCATACAGTGGGTGGCCTGCCCACTGGGCCATCCTGGGGAGTGCAAAGCCACAGTCCATACAGGCCATACAGTGGGTGGCCTGCCCACTGGGCCATCCTGGGGAGTGCAAAGCCACAGTCCATACAGTCCATACAGTGGGTGGCCTGCCCACTGGGCCATCCTGGGGAGTGCAAAGCCACAGTCCATACAGTCCATACAGTGGGTGGCCTGCCCACTGGGCCATCCTGGGGAGTGCAAAGCCACAGTCCATACAGTCCATACAGTGGGTGGCCTGCCCACTGGGCCATCCTGGGGAGTGCAAAGCCACAGTCCATACAGTCCATACAATGGGTGGCCTGCCCACTGGGCCATCCTGGGGAGAGCAAAGCCACAGTCCAAACAGTCCATAACAGACTCCACTGCCACTGGAGGAGGCATGTTGGCCAGAGGACATCCTGCAGCCCTGCCCGAGACAGATCCTGCCCTGCCACGTCTGCCAAAGGGCCAGCGGTTCTTGCCTGGAAGGGCCCAGTTCAGCGCTTCTTGCCTTGAAGGGCCCAGTTCAGCACTTCTTGCCTTGAAGGGCCCAGTTCAGCGGGTCTTGCCTTGAAGGGCCCAGTTCAGCGGTGCTTGAGACGGCGGGGCCCAGTTCAGCGGTGCTTGAGACGGCGGGGCCCAGTTCAGCGGTGCTTGAGACGGCGGGGCCCAGTTCAGCGGTGCTTGAGACGGCGGGGCCCAGTTCAGCGGTTCTTGAGACGGCGGTCCCCAGCGGAGCGGTGCTGGAGACGGCGGGGCCCAGTTCAGCGGTGCTTGAGATGGCGGGGCCCAGTTCAGCGGTGCTTGAGACGGCGGGCCCAGTTCAGCGGTGCTTGAGACGGCGGGGCCCAGTTCAGCGGTGCTTGAGACGGCGGGGCCCAGTTCAGCGGTGCTTGAGACGGCGGGGCCCAGTTCAGCGGTTCTTGAGACGGCGGGGCCCAGTTCAGCGGTGCTTGAGACGGCGGGGCCCAGTTCAGCGGTGCTTGAGACGGCGGGGCCCAGTTCAGCGGTTCTTGAGACGGCGGTCCCCAGCGGAGCGGTGCTGGAGAAGGCGGGCCCAGTTCAGCGGTGCTTGAGACGGCGGGGCCCAGTTCAGCGGTGCTGGAGACGGCGGGGCCCAGTTCAGCGGTTCTTGAGACGGCGGGGCCCAGTTCAGCGGTTCTTGAGACGGCGGTCCCCAGCGGAGCGGTGCTGGAGACGGCGGGGACCAGTTCAGCGGTGCTTGAGATGGCGGGGCCCAGTTCAGCGGTGCTTGAGACGGCGGGCCCAGTTCAGCGGTGCTTGAGACGGCGGGGCCCAGTTCAGCGGTGCTTGAGACGGCGGGGCCCAGTTCAGTGGTGCTGGAGACGGCGGGGCCCAGTTCAGCGGTTCTTGAGACGGCGGGCCCAGTTCAGCGGTTCTTGAGACGGCGGTCCCCAGCGGAGCGGTGCTGGAGACGGCGGGGCCCAGTTCAGCGGTGCTTGAGACGGCGGCCGGTCTATGGCCAACTGCTCATTGCCTGGTGGTGCCCTCCTGGGCAGCGGGGATGGTGCTCCTTCAATGCCCACCTGGGCTGTGGGTGGTGGGGCCCTCCTGGCCAGCTGGGCTGGGTCCTCCCTGGGCAGCGGCTATGGGGGTGGTGGGCTCCTCCTGGGCAGCAGGCCTGCAGCCTGACCTCTCCGACTTGCTGCCCTTGCCCTCCTTAGTCGGGAGTCTGTGGCCCTTTCCTCCCTTTGGAGCTGTGGCTGGTGACTGTGTCTGGGTGGTGTCCGGGGGGGATGTAGAAGCCGGGCTCCTGCGGCGCCCCTTCCGCCTTCTGCTCCTCTTCCCAGGGGGTGGGCTGGCTGTCCCCTTGCTGCTGGGCGAAGATCCAGACATGCGGGCTGGTGGGCTCCAATACCCCTGCACCCTTGTCAAGGGGGCTGCAGGGCTGGTGGTGGCTGAGGTGCTCTTCTTACCCCGACGAGAAGGAGGGGGGGGCTCAGGGTCAGGAAAGAAGTTAGCAGTGGCGAGGAAGAGTTTCTTGGGACAATGGAGAGTGGTAGGTACAGTGGGAATGGGAGTGGAGGGAGAGGATGTGGTTGTAGGTGAGTCACGTTTGCTGTCTTTGGGTGCAGGTGCAGGAGGGATAGGCTGTCGTGAGGTGGATGGCTGTTGGGTGGGTGGGTGGCTGCGTTTGTGTGGTGTGGAAGAGGGGGTGACAGACACAGTGGGAGAGGACACAGGGGACGTGTAAATGGCAGTGGGGGTGGTGACTGCACGTGTGCGGACTGGAGTGGAGGGTGTGCTGGTGATGGAAACACTGGCTGATGGTGAGGTGAATGGAGGTGTGAGTGTAGACGTCACAGGGAGGGAGGAGGGAGACGAGGAGGTGGGGGTCACAGAGGTGGTAGTGACTGTTGGCATGTCTGCATCGGAATGTTGCGTGTGTGAATGTCTGCGTGATCTGTGGTGCTTATGTTTGGATGAGCTTCTCTTGGGTGTTGAGGTGTGTGCAGGCTGGTCTGATGGTGTGGGTGGGACAGGCAGAGGAACAGGAGACTGGGAGGAGGGAGTTAGTAGAGGGAGGCAGGAGACAGGGACAATGGCTGCCGTCAGTGCTGAGGCCAGAGCCTGGAACGATCGCTGATGGGCAGCCTGACCCGAATGAATGCCCTCCAGGTACGCATTGCTGCGATGAACCTCCCTCTCCACCCCCTGGATGGCATTCAAAAGGGTAGTCTGCCCAACAATGAGCGTTCGGAGGAGGTCAATGACCTCCTCACTGAGGGCAGCGGGGGTAACAGGGGCAGGGCCTGAGGTGCCTGGGGCGAAGGAGATGCCCGGCTTCCTGGCAGAGCGGGCACGGGGCGAACGCTGAGGGGCTGCTGGGAGGGCGGAGATGGTGCGCTGGGTGGCGGCTGTACCTGTAATGGCGGGGGGCACGGATGGTGCCACCCCCGCAAGGGAGCCCCCTTCCGAGGACGTGTCCGTGTCGCTGCAGGGTCCAGTCGTCCCCGTTGTGGAGCTCCCCTCGCCCTCCGTCTCACTGGTCCAGTCAGACTCTGTGGCATGGCCCTCCTGGGCCATGTGAGATGCAGCTCCCTCCTGCCCCGATGCCACTTCTCCTCCGCCTGATGATGCTGATGCACACAAGCACAGAAAGACAAACAAAAAGGGGGGGGGAGAGAGAAAAAAGGGATATTGAGTACATGGATCTCCGGTACAGTTAGCGGACATGACAGACACAGATGCCCCCTGCACTAAGTTGCACACTTGGGGTCCGCTACGCATTCCGTGGAACATGCCCTACACGCCTAGAGTTGACAACTGCACCCATGGATGACACGGCCCAGGGATGGCTGTACTGACAAACTACTGAGGGTGGTGGCTGGGGACACAGGGGCTTACGGGGGTGCCCAGCCTACAGATATCGCCCTGGCCTAGGGGGACCCACAGCCCTCCTCCCCCACCCAGACACCTCCACTGCGCGACAACAGAGTAGATAATGCTTGTACTCACCCCCTTGTGTCTGCTGTGCTGCCCTCACGCGCCCATCCAAATCAGGGTAGGCCACCGCCAGGATCCGGAACATCAGGGGGGTCAGTTGACGGCAGGCACCCCGCCTACGTTGGGAGGCCATCCCCAGCAGAGACTCGGCGGTCTTCTTGGTCCCGCGGCGGATGTCCTCCCACCTCTTGCGGCAGTGGGTGCCCCGTCGATGGTGGACCCCCAGGGTCCGGACTTCCTTGGCGATGGCACGCCAAATCCCGATCTTCTCATGGGCGCGGACCTATGTGACACGTACAGGGAGGGAGAAATACCACGTTCAAGTTTGTCTGCATTTTCGTTGCCAGTGGCCCAACGCCCCCCATCCCCGCCAGGCCCCCCGCCATGCCCCCCGCCAGCCCCAACATGCCCCCCATCCCCACCAGGCCCCCCGCCATGCACCCCGCCAGCCCCAACATGCCCCCCATCCCCGCCAGGCCCCCCGCCAGCCCCAACATGCCCCCCATCCCCGCCAGGCCCCCCGCCAGGTCCCCCGCCAGCCCCAACATGCCCCCCATCCCCGCCAGGCCCCCCGCCAGGCCCCCCGCCAGCCCCAACATGCCCCCCATCCCCGCCAGGCCCCCCGCCAGGCCCCCCGCCAGCCCCAACATGCCCCCCATCCACGCCAGGCCCCCCGCCAGGCCCCCCGCCAGCCCCAACATGCCCCCCATCCCCGCCAGGCCCCCCGCCATGCCCCCCGCCAGCCCCAACATGCCCCCCATCCCCGCCAGGCCCCCCGCCAGCCCCAACATGCCCCCCCATCCCCGCCAGGCCCCCCGCTATGCCCCCCACCAGGCCCAACATGCCCCCCATCCCCGCCAGGCCCCCCGCCAGCCCCAACATGCCCCCCCATCCCCGCCAGGCCCCCCGCCAGGCCCCCAAGCCAGCCAGTGGCCCCAAATCCAGATTGAATTAAACTCACTTGTTGGTCTGGAGGACCGTAGAGTAGCGCATACTGGGGGAGGACCCCATCCACAAGTTTCTCCAACTCCTCTCCAGTGAAGGCAGGGGCCCTTTCCCCAGGCGCAGCAGCCATTGTCCCTTCCAGACCGAGGTCACAGCAACACTTGCAGTATAGGTCCTCTCCTGTGAAAGTTCAAGTCGCAAGTGGATAAGTAGATAGAAAATGGCGGTCACGTCCGCGGCGGTGCGTACCGCGGCGGTGCGTACCGCCACCGCCGGCGCCCTTCGCCATTGGCTCCTGAAACCCATAGGCTTCAATGTTAACCAATGCGGCTTCGCGCCGCGGTCTTCGCCCGCCGCGGTGTGCCACGCCAGCGCATTGACCTCACATCCCATTGTCACACTTCACAGGTCAGGCAGCCGCCATTTCGAGGGTCCACATGGCTCAATTTCAACTGCGTCACACAGGCCTAGGCCTTGCATAGCCACTCAGACACGCCATTCACTGCATAGAGAATCGTTTACTGTGCTAGCTGTGAGTACGTACCTGTGGGTTGCTTGACTGTGTGCTCCATGTTGTCCTTCCTAGGCACCGTCCGCTGGGTTTGGCGAGGAGACGGATGAATCCTCCCGTGTACTGACCGCTGGTGGACCTGTCGACAATGGAAGAACGCCACATTATCCTGACCTACCGTCTTAACCGTGCCACTATACATGAACTGTGTGCCCAGCTGGAGCCCGACCTGATGTCCCCCATCCGCCAACCCACAGGGATTCCCCCTCTGGTGCAGGTCCTGTCAGTACTCCATTTCTTGGCAAGTGGGTCATTTCAGACAACAGTGGGAATTGCTTCTGGGATGTCTCAGCCCATGTTTTCGAAGGTGTTATCCAGAGTGTTGTCTGCCCTGATGAAATACGTGAGGAGCTACATCCTTTTCCCTGAGGTGGGCGAATTGGCTGCAGTGAAAGGTGATTTCTATGCCCTTGGACATATTCCCAACGTCATTGGTGCCATTGATGGGACCCATGTGGCTTTGGTTCCCCCAAGAGACAGGGAGCAGGTGTACAGGAACAGAAAAAGTTACCATTCAATGAACATCCAGGTGGTGTGTTTGGCTGACCAGTACATCTCGCATGTAAATGCCAAATTCCCAGGGTCAGTGCATGACGCCTACATCCTGAGGAATAGCAGCATCCCTTACGTGATGGAACAGCTAGAGAGACACCGTGTATGGCTATTGGGGGACTCTGGGTACCCCAACCTGTCGTGGCTACTGACCCCAGTAAGGAATCCCCGGACCAGGGCAGAGGAACGGTACAATGAGGCCCATGGGCGTACTAGGAGGGTGATCGAACGCACCTTTGGCCTCCTAAAGGCCAGGTTTCGGTGCCTGCATATGACAGGTGGATCCCTAATGTACTCACCTAAGAAGGTGTGTCACATCATCGTGGCCTGCTGCATGCTTCACAACCTGGCTTTGCGCCGCCAGGTGCCTTTCCTGCAGGAGGATGGTCGAGACAGTGGTGTTGTGGCAGCTGTGGAACCTGAGGAGAGTGACGAGGAGGAAGACGACGGGGCTGAAACAGACAACAGGGACAGAATCATTGAACAGTACTTCCAATAGGACACAGGTAACAATTCAAAGATAATTTAGTAAATGTGAACTACTCTCCTGCATCTCTGCTGCCTGTCTATTTGCCCCAGTGTATGATGACTGAGTTGTGGCTTTTCCCTCCCTATTTCAGATCTGGGGTCCCCACTACGAGTCCTGTGCTTCGTTTCCCCATGGACTACAGCTTTGTGGCAGCTGTTTGTTGACTTCACTATGTACAAGGACATATTTGCACTGTCATGTCAATTACAATATTTTGAAATCACAGCCAGACTCCAGATAGTTTTGTGCAAAATAGGTGTTTATTTAAGTGCTCAAAATGGGATGGGTGGTTTCAAGTGGGTGGGGGCTATGGTGAAGGAATGTCCATGGCAGAGTCCAGAGTAACAGTCACACAGGTGCATTGTCCAGAGGCCTGTGGAGAGATGGAGCATGGGCAGTTCAAGGATGGACAGGGTGACAATGTGGGACAGTGGGATGACATCAGGTGGTATCCTTTGCTGGCGGGGGTCTTGACATCCTACTCTGTCTTCTTGCGAGATCTCAGGGCCCTCTTGCGGGGTGGTTCTTCTCCTGCAGGAGGTGGGGGTCTGGTGGGCTGCTGCTGTGCGGGGGCCTCCTGTCCACTAGCGCCGGCGGAGGTGGTTGGCTGTTCTTGGTCCAGGCTAGTGGCAGGGGCCCTTTGGTGTTGTTGAGTGTCCGTCCTGGTGTTGATGAGGTCCTGCAGCAGCCCTACCATGGTAACCAGGGTGGAGGTGAGGGCTCTGATGTCCTCCCTGTACCCCCGATAGTGTTCCTCCTGCAGTACCTGGATCTCCTGGAACCGGGCCAGTACCGTCGCCATCGTCTCCTGGGAGCGGTTGTATGCTCCCATGATGGTGGTGAGGGCCTCGTGGAGAGTGGGTTCCCTGGGCCTCTGCCCCCTGGCCGGTATGCCCACTACCACTGCCCCCAGGTCCCTGTTGTTGTTGGGGTGGTGGGTTATCCTGGGTGCCCTGTAGTGGTAGACACACCGCAGATTGACGCGCCCTGGAGACAGAGGCATGGGCCCGCTGGGTGGGAGCTGTGCTGGTGTTCCCAGAGGGGTTTGGGTCTGTAGTGGCCTGGGCCTGTGTGAGGGGAACCGACTGTCCAGAGGTCCCCGATGGTCCGGGCTGGTCATCGGTGTCCAGGTCGACAGAGCTGCTGTCATCGCTGACGGCCTCTTGGGTGGGGGGTGTGGAGAATTCTGGGCCCTCCGCGGCGGGGTGTTGACGGTCGGGTCCTGCAGGGGTATAGAGGTATGGTTATAGTTTCAATGTGTGGCATATGGGTGTATCTGTGGGTTCCCGTGTCCCCAAGTGCTGGCATTCGTGTGTGGGGGCTTTGGTGAGGGTGGCTTGTGGGGGGGATGTGTATATGCATTGGGCATGCTTTGGTGATGGGTGTCCATGCTTAGTGGACGCATGCAGGCCTAGGTTTTTGGATGTGTGGGTTGTGATGGTGAGACATTGGCAGGGAATAGGTGTGCTGGGGGTGGGGTGAGGATGGTGGTGGGGGTGAGGATGGTGGTGGGGGTGAGGGTGGGGGTGAGAATGGGGGTGGGGGTGAGGGTGGGGTTCGAGGATGGGGGTGAGGGTTGGGGTATGATTTGGCATGCAGGTGGGGGGGAAGCAGTATTGAAGCTTCAACTTACCAGTATCCATTCCTCCGCCGACTCCTGCGAGGCCGTCAGGATGCAGGATGTTCAAGACTTCCTCCTCCCATGTTGTAAATTGTGGGGGTTGAGGTGGGGGTCCTCCGCCAGTCTTCTGCACGGCGATGTTGTGCCTGGATACCATGGAACGCACCTTCCCCCGTAGGTCGTTCCATCGCTTCCTGATGTCTTCCCGATTTCTGGGGTGCTGTCCCACAGCGTTGACCCTGTCGACAATCCTCTGCCATAGCTCCGTCCTCCGGGCAATGCTGGTGTATTGGATCTGTGTGCCGAACAGCTGGGGCTCTACCCGAACGATTTCCTCCACCATGACCCTGAGTTCTTCGTCTGAGAAGCAGGGGTGTCTTTGGGGTGCCATGGGGTGGTGTGTATGATGTGTGGGGTGGAGTATGTGTAGTTAAGTGTGTTGAGTGTGGTGGTGTGTGTTGTTTTGTGTGTGGATAGTGTGTGGGTGATGGTGTTGAGTGGCTGTGGCTGCTAGTTTGTGGATGGTGGTGTCTCGCTCTGGCCTTCTTTCAGAATTTTTGGTCGTAGGGGTTTGTGGGTGATGTGGGTGTGTGTTTTATATTGTATTGTGTGTGTGGGAGTGGTGTGTGTATGTGTATCAGGTGTGTGGAATTCAAATCGGCCAATGTGGCTGAGTTTTGTTCGTTTGTGTGTATTCTGACCGCGGCGGTGTGTCCCGCCAATGGAATACCGCGTTTGAAAGACCGCCGCGTGGATTCGTGGGTCGTAATGGCATGGGCGTATTTCTGTTGGCGTGACGGTGGAGGTTTTGTCACCTCCACTTTTCCGCCGACCGCTGGTCTGGCGGTCTGTTGTGGCTGTCGGATTTTCGGAGGTTTGCCTTCTGCGGGTCAGAATGACCGTGGCGGGTTTCCGCGACCGCGGCGGGATTATGGAGGATTTCTGACCGGCGGTAGGCGCCTTTTACCGCCGAGGTCAGAATGACCACCAATGTTTGTTCTGAAAACATAATTCTAGAATGTTCTTATATTCCTAGACTATATGTAACATTTCATGATAAGTTTCATAAGAAAAGTTGTATTAATCATTCTTGATTCCTTCTCAGGTACCCAGACGTCTTGAGGCCTAGTTATAGTCTTTTCTTTTGTTATCAATGTTTACAGTATGACAATGCTTAGAATCATAGTCTAGTGAAAATCAATGTGATATATTCTTGATATTGTGTGGTTTAACCTTTTGCTTCCTACAGATCTCCTTCCCAGCTGTTCCCATCCTAATCCCCCTTTTCCCCCGCTTGGACTCTCTCAGGCTCTGTGATTTTGGCTATCCGAGTTTTGGAGCTGTCTAGTGGTGGACATGATGGGAACGTGCGCAGACCCCGAGGATCTGGTCTCCCTGACAGAATAGTGAGCCCACAAATTAATTATCCTCCTGGCTTGCGTGGATTCTCAGCATGGCCACTTTGGACAAGCTAGTCAAGGTTATCACGCAGCTCCAAGCAGAGGTAGTAGCATCAAAGGATATAGCAGCCAGCCTAGCTGAGAGAGTGAGTCAGTTGCAGGAAAGGGTAGAAAAGAAGGAACAAAGTCCTTTGGGTGTGTCTTGGCCTGGTCCTTCTTCTCAAGCTTCTGGAGGTAATCCTCCTACGAATATTTCCCTCAACGTTCCTTTGGCCATTCCCCTAGCTCCTCCAGAATGTTTCTCAGGCGATCCCCTGAAAGCGCAATCTTTCCTGGTTCAAGTAGAAT
The DNA here is from genome assembly GCF_031143425.1 of Pleurodeles waltl. NCBI lineage: Eukaryota > Metazoa > Chordata > Amphibia > Caudata > Salamandridae > Pleurodeles > Pleurodeles waltl. Next base: position 879,326,349 of record NC_090449.1, on the reverse strand, counting down.
TACATTTTACCTGCCGACCACACACTTTCCCTGATGCCCAATCCAAGGTGGCTTTCTTGTTATCATACCTGACTGGGGACGCAGCCACCTGGGCAATTCCTCTTGTGCTTAAAGACAGTCCAGTGCTTTACAATTGGAGAAATTTTGTTTGTGAGTTTGAACGAGTATTTGATCGTGGAACTGTGACATTGTCGGCAGATCGTGAACTATTAGACTTGCGACAAGGTAACCAGGATTTAGGGGGTTATTCTAACTTTGGAGGAGGTGTTAATCCGTCTCAAAAGTGACGGAAAAGTGACGGATTTACCACCAGCCGTATTACGAGTCCATTATATCCTATGGAACTCGTAATACGGCTGGTGGTATATCCGTCACTTTACCGTCACTTTTGAGACGGATTAACACTCCTCCAAAGTTAGAATAACCCCCTTAGTGTCTTACTTAGCTAACTTTAATCGGCTGGTAGCCAAGACATCCTGGCCTGAAGAAAAGCAAGCAGCCTTGCTTTACAAAGGACTCAAGGATGAGTCTAAAGACATCCTTGCTCAAATAGACCTGCAGCCTACAGATTGTCAAGATCTAATAAACCTTGTTTTGAGACTGGATCATCGTTTAGTAGAACGAAGGGAAACACGCAAAAAGGCTGAAAAATATTCCTGGCGTGTTCACAATAATAGAAAATCAAGAACCCAAAAAAGAAAGAACTCCAGAACCTATGGAAATCAGAACAATCAGGAGGCCTTTGACCAAAGAAAAAAAGGACCTATGTAGAAAGAATGGACAATGTCTTTATTGCGGGCGCAAGGGTCATTTTGCCAAAGAGTTCTCAATCAAACCAAAGAGCAAATGAGGTCCTGTACAGAAACTTGCAGCCAATGCACAAGTCGAGCTGGAAAACTAAATCACCCAAGATGTAAAGAAGGGTTGCTCTTGGGTGTCACTGTGGGCCCTTCACAGTCTAGACATCTCAAACTGGGCATAAAAGTTCAAGTAAAGAAAAATAACAATTTCAATAGTCATGGTGTGACGCTTATTGGCTTTTTATTGATTATTGATTAATGATTTTTGTGAATTGATTACTGTGAATGATGGTCACATTATAACAAGGACATTCCAAGTGACTCAAAAGGTTCTTCGACCTATACGCATCACCTTGTAAGTTTACTTATTAAGGTCCGACGCCTTAACAGTTTTTGGTGGCAGCTTGATGGTTGGTTTCCTTGGAGTACTTGTTATAGGGTGACTGATAGTTATGGTGGTAGTTTAAGATTGGTCAATTATTCATTATTATTGATATTTGGAGTTTGTTTCTCAAAATTGCAATAGTAGCAAGAATGATGTCCCCTTAAGCCCAGAAATGGCTTTGCCAGATCCTGGATCCTGCTAGTAGTGTTGGGTATATTCTCGGCGTTCTAGTGATAGTGTGGGAGAGATAAGTTCCGCTTGCACAGCTTTTGCAAATCGCAGATGCATTGTGATGTATGTGAGGGAATTTAGGGAGTCTGCGTACTCCAGATAAAGTTGTAGTAGGAGTGTGAGTACTCCCCAGTATGAGAGTAGGGAAGTCATCAAACTTCACATGTGTGTGGCATTTTGTGTTAAACAATTCTCCATGTGGTTGTTGATATACGGACCTTGTGTGGTCTAAGACTCCGGAGTATATTGAAAAGTGTATGAGACACTTGGTTATATGTTGTAATCTGTCTGGTTTAGTAGGTTGATTGGGCGTGGTCAACGAGTCAGTGTGTGAGGTAAGGTGAGTGAGATAAAATTTCGACTGAGATTTGGCGAGTCCTATTTGCACCAGGACAGACCCATTGATCAGTTGAGAGTAAAATTTGTGGGTCAAATCTGGCTTGCGAATCTGGGAGACCGAGAAAGAGGAATAGCTGCATAAGTGAAAGGGCCATCAGTGAAAATCCGTAAGGTTTCTGAAGCGATTGTGTTACCTTTCCTGTAGTAAACCAGCAGATTTGTTTTGGTTTTTGGTTTTGATCAGTGCTCACAATATTTTGCATTAGTTTTGTGAGATTCTGAGTTTAGGAGGACGACTTTGTCAGCCGCAGTACGTGTGTGTGTGACGTCATTGGAGCCGCGCTGGGATAGGTTGGTTAGTGAGAAGGGTCGGGCATGGATTGGCAGTCGTCCATGAGAGGAAATTGGTTGAGAGCATGGGTGAAGGTAATCTTAGGATTAAAAGTAATTTCCTGATTTAATTCAAATACACAAAAAGTAGAAAAGATTATGTTTTTCAAAGCATTGAGGAGTTCCCTAAAAGGCAATATGTACATTAAAGCGAGTGTGGGAGAGCCTCCACCACCGGAGAATACTCCGGTTTACATTGTGATGGAGGAGAGAGGTGTCGCATCATGTCTTTGGTTAAAGCAATGGTGCACGTTGACAGAGAAAAATGGGAACTTAGCGTTTCCTGAGTATGGTTCATTTAATTTGAGAATTTTGGAACAATTGCGTATGCCGCTTTATGAAACAAGGCCCCTTCCGAGACCAGCACAGTTTGAGGCATTAGAAGTTTGGGAGCTGGTCGCTAGACAGACACTGCAAATGATATTTGAAAGGAGAGTATGAAAAGTAGAGAAGTCTTTAGCGGAAGCGAGATGGGATTGGGAACAGAAGAAATGGAGAGCAGTGACATTGCAGGATGTTAAATTGTTTCCTGCAACCACACAGGAAAATGAGAGAGAAGGAAAGAAAGCGACTAGAAAAAGTGATAAGAGTTCATCTGGGAGTAAAAAAGTGAAGAGGGCTTCTGTAGTGGAAGAAGAATCAGATGATAATAATCTTATTACACAGATATTGAGAGACCGACCCCCACCATATGCTGTGCATGAGGGGGGTCCAAGTACTAGTGCTGATCCAACAGCCCCAGCACAGGCAATGGGGACAGTGAGTCCAGTACAGGTTAATGATGGACAGATACAGGGTGTAGTGCAAGGTAATCCTAACGTGTTGGCTGCTTCGGTAGTCCAGCCACAGATGCATCTGCCACTGATACAGAGAATTTATCCTGATGTGCCGATTCTTGAGACAACTTTGAATTTAGTGATGCTATGGAACAGGTGGTTCCAAGACCGCTGCTGGTTCAGACTGAGCCGACTCCAATTCTGTTGCCCCAGGCACAGCCACAACGTATGCCAAGGTTTACACCAATGACAGGGACACAATCAGACTTGACTCCGGTAATGAATCAGAGTATGTGAGTTACTCTTTCACAGAATGCAGGTGCCAGAGCAGCCCCAGATGCAATACCGCTGCCAAGTACTGCTGGTCCAGCGGCGCCATTATTTGCACAGAAGAAATCAATCACTGGAACACAGTGAGGGATGTCCCAGAGTTTAGTGAGGAGGGGACCGAATGAACAAGTACAAGTGGTCTCTTCCATGGGTCAGACCTTTGATGGATCGAGGTCATTATTGGATCTCAGTCCACTTGTTGCACTCCCTGATGCCGTAAATGGTCCGAGTGCAGGTCAAAGTTTAAAGCTATTGACTCCGCAGACCTCAAGTGCAGTGGTACAACAGGTGCCATCGCTAAATGGGAGTAACATTTCTATACAGGGATTGACCGCTCAGCCGCTGACCGGTCGGTTAGATATGTTGAATACACCACGGAATGTTTCCAAGAGTGAGGAGCAGATTAATTGTGTCAGGTTGAGCATGGAAGTAAATGAATTGATCGAGGGAACAATTGGGGTAAATAGGTTAGAGTCATTCAGTGAACCAGAATTGAAATACCTATCTCCCAGAATTACGAGACAGGTGGGCAAGATACACCAGAAATTGGCAGGCTCAGCAAAAAAACATGGCATAGAAATTGAGCAAACAAAGCATTTAAAGAAGAGCTACAGGTTAGATTTCGAGGCAAAAGATTTTGAACACATGTGGTCAGCCGGAATGAAGGCGCACCTTAAGTAACTATTGCAGAATGCTCAGGTTTAGGGAGCATTGGAGAAATGGGAAATCAGATGGGTAAAGAAATGGGATAAAAGGAAACGAGATTCATTAGAAGTTACTGAAAATGTTCAAAAAGACAAGGATCCAGGAAAGATTTTACCAATGAGAGAAATCCCAGGGGGACATTTTGTTCATGTCCCTTGGCATAGGAATGATATTCTGTCATTCGCAAATGATTATCCAAAACTGAGGGAGAAACCGGTTGAGTGGTATGAGCAGACACATAGGTTTGTGGGAGGGCCTGAATACCTTACTGGAAATAGTGGTCCCAGCTGATTTATGGGTTGAATTTAAGAGAGCAGAAGAGTGGCCGACAAGTGAGCCAGAGAGAAAGAATACAGGTGCACCATCTCCTAAAGTAATGAAACATTACTATGAGGTAATTGAGTTTTTAAAGACGAGGATTTCGCCTAAGAATATTGATTGGCAGAGGATGGACAGGACAGTGCAGGAGGTAAAGGAGTCGATACATGCGTTCTATGAGAGATTGTTGAAGGCGTTCAAGGAATATAGTGGCAAGGAAGCAATTGAGCCGAAAGACATGTTGCATTTTGTGCTCAGGTTTGTGGAAGGACTGAGACCTGAAATAGGTTAGATGATTAAAAGTCATTTGATTTGCTGGCAAGCGAAGCCCGCTGGTGAGGTGTTGCAGTATGCCAAATATTGTAGTGATGAGATTGATTTGAAGCATAAAAGTTGAAGGAGAAGGCGATGGTGATGCAGATTAAGGCAGCTCAATCAGGAGTGCAGGGAACGTTTGTGCAACAGATACCGCAGCAGCAGGGAAATATTATGTTCCAGCCTCGATGAGAGGTAGGGGTCATGGAGGCAATATGAATCGTGGTCCGGATTTGAGTACTGTTGTGGTTCAGAATGATGTTCAAGGGATGAAGAAGATGTTACCGTGTGACATTTGCAGAGCCGTGGGACACTGGAAGCGGGAGTGTCCGATGATGGTGCAGGAGGGTGTTGTTCAGCAAAATAATGATGTCAATACCTTTCAAAATGTTCAAGGACCAAGATTAAGAGATCGTAATCCAAATTTTCAGAATAACATGAATCAGATGCAAGACTTTCAACCCATGCAGCAGCTGCAAATGTCCTGTGCACAGTTGACACCGTTGCAACCAATGCAGCAGCTGGTTCTTATGGTACCTAGACAGCAAATGCCGATACTTCAAGCCCTGATGGAGCAGGAACAGATGATGCTTACTCAACAGGTCAGAGGTCAGAGAAAAGACAGAAGTAGTGCACCAATTCCCGTTACACAGTGAGAGTGAACTAAGTGGTGAATGGATGAATGATAGTTCAGACGAGAAGCCATGTGTGCTTGCAGCTTCCTTAGAAGTGGATCAGAGAGGACCCTATGTGAGAGGGAAGGTGATGGGTGTAGGAGGCTGGCCTGGCTTATAGTGGGTACCCTGTGGTACTTACACCCTGTGCCAGGTCCAGTTATCCCTTATTAGTAGAATAGAGGTGTTTCTAGCAGCTTAGGCTGATAGAAGGTAGCTATGGCAAAGCAGCTTAGGCTTAGAAGTGATCTAAAGTCTGTGGTTTTGGGTGCCCTTCTTATACCCAATTTCTCCTTTGAAGTATGCATACTTCAAAGTAAAGTCTCTTTTGAATGTGAAATCCTGCCTTGCTCAGGCCAGGCCCCAGACACTCACCGGGGGGTGGAGACTGCATTGTGTAAGGGCAGGCACTGCCCTTTCAGGTGTGAGTGACCACTCCTCCCCCCCTCCTAGCCAGATTGCTCATCAGGATATGCAGGCTACATCCCAGCTCTCTTTGATGGTACTTGCACCTTGTGCCAGGTCCAGTTATCCCTTATTAGTAGATTAGTACTGTTCTAGCAACTTAGGCTGGTAGAGGTAGCTATAGCAGAGCAGCTTAGGCTGAACTAGGAGACATGCAAAGCTCCTACTATACCACTTATATCATATGCACAATATCATAAGAAAACACAATACTCAGAGTTACTAAAAATAAAGGTACTTTATTTTTATGACAATATGCCACAAGTATCTCAGTGAGTATCCTCAGTAAGAAGGTAAGTAATATACACAAGTTTTATGTACACAAACCCAAAACAGGTAAGTAAGAGTCAGAAAAGTAATGCAAACAGTTTAGAATTAAAATAGGTTGCAATAGGCAAACATAGGTCTAGGGGCAACAAAAACCATATACTCCAAAAGTGGAATGCAAATCACGAATGGACACCAGATCTATTGGAGCTTGTAGAGGGTCGCTGGGACTGTAAGAAAACAGTCAGGGTGTCCAAGATACCCCACTCCAAGACCCTGAAAAGTAGGAGTAACTACCCCAAACGAGCACAATAGTCTTGATAGGGGGATTCTGCAAGAACAACAAACACCAGCTAGGCACTGAAGGTGGATTCCTGGACCTGAGGACCTGCAAGGCAAGGGGACCAAGTCCAAGAGTCACAATAGTGTCCAGGGGGGCAGGAGCCCAGAAAACCCCAGATGAAGGTGCAAGGAAGCTGCCTCCGGGTGAAAGAAGCTTGGAGTTCTACAACAACGAAGAGAATTCGGAACTTTTCCTTTGGAAGGAAGATGTCCCACATCGCAATGAAGGTTGCAGAAGTGTTCCCACGCAGAAATACCACAAACAAGCCTTGCTAGCTGCAAGGGTTGTGGTAGAGGTTTTTGGGTGCTGCTGGGGACCAGGAAGGACCAGGATATCGCCCCTTGGAGGAGGAGACAAAGGGGGCGCTCAGTAACTCAGATAGCCCCCACAGAAGCAGGCAGCACCAGCAGAAGTACCCGAACAGGCACTTGGAAGATTTGTGAACTGGAGCAGGCTCAGAGTCACAAAGAAGGGTCCCACAACGCCGGAGGCCAACTCAGAGGGTTGAGCACAGCAGGACGGAGTGCTGGGGACCCAGGCTAGGCTGTGCATGAAGGAAATCCTGGAAGAGTGTACAGGAGCCGGAGCAGCTGCAAATCATGCAGTACACAGGTTTGCAGTCTAGCGTGGGGAGGCAAGGACTTACCTCCACCACACTTGGACTGAAGGATCACTGTACTGTGGGAGTCACTGGGATAGAGTTCCTGTGTTCCAGGGACCATGCTCATCAGGATGAGAGGGGACCCAGAGGACCGGTGATGAAGTCTTTTGGTGCCTGCGTTAGCAGGGGGAAGATTCCGTCGTCCCACAGGAGATTTCTTCTTGGCTTCCAATGCAGGGTGAAGGCAGGTGACCCCCAGAGCATGCACCACCAGGAAACAGTCGAGAAAGCTGGCAGGATTAGGCGCTACAATGTTGCTGGTAGTCGTCTTGCTACTTTTTTGCGGTTTTGCAGGTGTCCTGGAGCAGTCAGCGGTTGATCCTTGGCAGAAGTCGAAAAGGGAAGTGCAGAGGAACTCTGGTGAGCTCTTGCATTCATTATCTCAAGAATACCCCAGAGGAGAGACCCTAAATAGCCAGAAAAGGAGGTTTGGCTACCAAGAAAGGTAAGAGCCTATCAGAGGGGGTCTCTGACGTCACCTGCTGGCACTGGCCACTCAGAGCAGTCCAGTGTGCCCCCAACACCTCTGTTTCCAAGATGGCAGAGGTCTGGGACACACTGGAGAAGCTCTGGGCACCTCCCCTGGGAGGTACTGGTCAGGGGAGTGGTCACTCCCCTTTCCTTTGTTCAGTTTCGCGCCAGAGCAGGGCTGGGGGATCCCTGAACCGGTGTAGACTGGCTTATGCAGAGATGGGCACCATCTGTACCCATCAAAGCATTTCCAGAGGCTGGGGGAGGCTACTCCTCCCCAGCCCTTCACACCTATTTCCAAAGGGAGAGGGTGTAACACCCTCTCTCAGAGGAAATCCTTTGTTCTGCCTTCCTGGGCCAGGGCTGCCTGGACCCCAGGAGGGCAGAATCCTGTCTGAGGGGTTGGCAGCAGCTGCAGTGGAAACCCCAGAAAGGCAGTTTGGCAGTCCCTGGGTTCTGTGCTAGAGGCCCGGAGGATCATGGAATTGTCCCCCCAATACCAGAATGGTATTGGGGTGACAATTCCATGATCTTAGACATGTTACATGGCCATGTTCGGAGTTACCATTGTGACGCTATACATAGGTAGTGACCTATGTATAGTGCACGCGTGTAATGGTGTCCCCGCACTCACAAAGTCCAGGGAATTTGCCCTGAACGATGTGGGGCAACTTGGCTAGTGCCAGGGTGCCCACACACTAAGTAACTTGGCACCCAACCTTCACCAGGTGAAGGTTAGACATATAGGTGACTTATAAGTTACTTATGTGCAGTGAAAAATGGCTGTGAAATAACGTGGGCGTTATTTCACTCAGGCTGCAGTGGCAGGCCTGTGTAAGAATTGTCAGAGCTCCCTATGGGTGGCAAAAGAAGGGATCTCCTGGAACCCCAAAACCCTGGGTATCTAAGTACCATATACAAGGGAATTATATGGGTGTACCAGTGTGCCAATGAGAATTGGTAAATTTAGTCACTAACCAGCAGTGACAAATTTAGAAAGCAGAGAGAGCATAAACACTGAGGTTCTAGTTAGCAGAGCCTCAGTGATACAGTTAGGCACCACACAGGGAACACATACAGGGCACATACTATGAGCACTGGGGTCCTGCCTAGCAGGATCCCAGTGACACAGGGGCTAAAACATACATACATACAGTGAAAATGGGGGTAACATGCCAGGCAAGATGGTATTTTCCTACAATGGGTCACAATGTCTCATTTTTGGTGGACACAAGACCTACACGCTCAACAGAGAGAAGTGCAGAAGTACAGAATCTGCCTCTTTCAGGAAGAACGGTTCAGGTTGTAGGGGTAGCGAATCAGTATTTGACAAATCCGATCACAGATCCAGTGCAAGTTGAGATTGGCAATTTCCAGGGACTGCAGAACTTTGTAGTCTGTGATTCGAGTCCAGTATTCCTACTGGGAAGGGACCTGTTGTGTAAAATAAAGTGTTTGATCACTTGTTCAAGTGATGGAATTGAAATTCAGACAAATAGTGATGACGAAGAAGACCCAACTCCAGAAACTGAGTGTGAAACTACCAATGAGGAGTACCCATTGATTGAGTTTTTCCCGATGTTCACAGTGAGAGAGGTTCATTCCGATTTGCAGGGAACAGTACAAAGGCACGTGTGGGACTTGACAGGGAAAGAAGTGGGATTGATCAAGGGAGTGGAGCCGATTAAGGTTAGTTTGAAGCCCAATGCAGTGTTTTCACAGCTTCCACAGTATGATATGCCGCAAGATGTTCTGATGAAAGTGGCACAGATAATTGGAGATTTTCTGAAGGCAGGAGTTCTAAAAGAAGTACTGAGTTGTCCATGTAATTCACCGATAATGGGTTTGAAGAAGCCATGTGGGAAGGTGAGAATTGTTCAGGATTTGAGAAATGTTGAATCGTTTAGGAAAGTTTGGTCATAAAGTGTCACCACTGAAGTTGCAGTACTGCCAGAAGGTAGTGAAGTATTTGGGTCACCAAATTAAGAAAGGGTCGAGGAAAATATCCAGAGAAAGGATCACAATGATTTTGCAGAGAAGTCCTCCGACTTCACAGAGAGATGTCAGGATGTTTCTGGGAATGGTGGGTTATTGTCGTCAGTGGACCCCGAATTTTGATGAGATTTCAAAGCCATTGCAGAAACTGACACATAAGCATGTCACTGATCCCATAACATTAGATCAGGAACAGAAGAAAGCATCCACTGAACTGAGAGAGAGTTTGTGTCGAGCTCCAGCATTGGGTATGCCTGATTACACGAAACCTTTCACATTGTTTTGTCATGAGCGTGATGCATGTTCATTGACTGTCTTGACTCAGGTCCATGGAGGTGCTTATCGCCCAGTAGCATATTTTTCAGCTACCTTGGACCCAGTTGCAGCAGCCTTACCAGGTTGTTTGCTTGCAGTTGCCGCAGTTGGTCAAAGTTTACTTATTCAGGACCGACGCGCTAACACAAGAAATGGATTGGGCATTACTGCAGCAGTTCCTGTTCAGGCAAGAAGAGAGCCGTTTAATACTCCATTTAGAGTCCCACAATTTTTATTTATACTTTGTAGGCGAGAAGTGGATTGGATATTACTGGACCAAATCTTTAGACCCACACAGATGCACACAATTATAATCATGGCTAAATGTTCAGGAAATTAAGGGACCAGTTTGATTCTTAAGGGTCCAGATTCATCTTGCTCTGCCTGTATTATTACTCACCCGTCATACTTTATTGAGCAGGTCTCTGCAATATGAAAGTTTCTCCCATGGATCTTGGGACTGTCCTTTTGAATGGTCCCTTAATCTGTGCAATCTTGAATGTTGCACAAGGTGAGCCTGATTCTCAAGCAAGCTGGAGGAGGGCACAGATGTTTAGGGGTTAGATGACCTCTCACAAACCAACCCACTAATACCAGGTTGGATAAAGCCCTCATACACCAGTAAGATCTATCCTTGGTCAATGAGATGAGAACTTGCAGAATCATCGTCTGTGTCTGCAGTAACCTACTCTGCCTGAGTAGGAGGGAGCAGATGGCTCATCTCGACTATTGCCATATGTCAGACCTTTTATATGCTCGCTCACTTTTCAAGCCATCGTCCTTTCTCATCACACACCCGTCTTTATTTGTTTCAAATAGCAGGGTGAGGTGATTCTCCACACATACTTCACCGCCCACTTACCTTTCTCTCCATCGTGGCATTCCATGTCCTACTCCGTACACTCCATGTTCTCCATTGGTCCCTTCCATAATTCAAAGCTATTTTCTTACTTACCCTCGTACCTGTCAACACGTCGGTCCTTAATAAGTAAACTTACAAGGTGACGAGTATAGGTCGATGAACCTTTTGATTTGCATGGAGTATCCTAGCTATGATGTGACCAATGTTCTCAGAAATCAATGCACAAAATTCAATAACCCTTGAACAACTCATTAATCAAAAATTAATAAAAGCAATGACATCAAACCATGACCTTTCAGCCATGAATAACTACACCTCAGTATACGTTTTAGTAATTTTTATTTCCCTTTTTGTTACAATATCAAGTTGTGAGATAAATTCAAACTCAATTCAAATAAAAACAGCATTAATTAGTTAAAAGACACCAAAAACATAATCTAATCAAAGCTTTCATCAGAATACATTCTAAAGCATTAGCACAAGTCAATAAAAGAATCGAAGGCAATAAATCATTTCTAGTGATGGAGTTCAGCAAAATAGTCTGTCAACCATTTGTCTCTGTAATCTGTCAATCGTCATGTAAGGAACCTTCATCTAACCCAGATTAGCATCAGCATGTGGGACTTCATGCAAAACAATTTAGAAACAAAAATTTAGAAAACCTGGCTAAGAATACTATTTAGACAGCGCAGTTCGTACCTAGAAAGGAAAGGCACAAAAATACAATTCAGTCACATTGTCATATCTACCTATGGGTCAGCAAAGGAGTCAGTCCTCAGGTCATCAGTCGATCAGCATCACATCAGGCCCTCAGTCAGAAAGTATGAGCCCGATGACAGAATCTCAAGTCTCCTCTGTAGTATCGCAATTTCTCTTCCCTAACATCTGATCACAATTTCAGAGTTTGAGAAAACAGGGCTGATTGCAGAGGCCCCCTAACTTTTTGCCCCCATGTTCCACTTTTTGCTGGTGTTTTCCTGACTCTGATGGTGCCCTGGGTACTGCTAACCAGTCCCAGGGCCTTTGCTTTGTGTAAAATGGATATGCAAATTAGGCTAATTATAATTGGCTAAGTCAACCTACCTATAAGTCCCTAGTATATGGTAGGGCATGTAGGTTTAGGGACCACAGCATAGGTAGTGCACCCATAGGTGCACTGCTGAGGTGCCCAGTGTCATTTTAAAGGCAGGCCTGCCTTGCTGGCTGCTTTTAAATTAAAGTTAGATGCAAATTCGACTTTAGAATTAAAAGTAGTTCCAAAGTCTTAAACTACCTTATTTTTACATATAAGTCACCCCTAAGGTGTGCCCTATGTGCCCCTAGGGCTGGGTGCCATGTAACTATAAGCAGGAGCCTTATAAAAATAGTCTTATAAGCCCTGGTGAGGTAAAAACAGCCAAATTTGTTTTTCCCTCATTGTAGTGAATGGCCTCCATAGGCTAGAATGGGAAACTTTATTTACATTTTTAAAGTCTCCTTAAATGATGCATACCAAGAGTTTGGTATCAAATTAATTGTTGTAATAAATCCCACAACTTCCAGTTGTTGGATTTAATATAACTTGTTCAGGTAAAGAGTTTTAAACTTTACCTGAAAAGTTGCCAATTTCAGCCCTGCATTGTTTTTGCTGCTGTGATCTGATTGGCCAGCCTCTAGCAGTCCGGCCAGGCTGCCTTGATGAGGTGTGAAGTGGCCTGGCTTCACACAAAGGAATGTGCCTGTGGGAGGGAATCTCCCCTCAGCAGATGGTGAGACAGGAAGGGGGAGGGCTGCCAAACTGGTCTTCAAAGGCAGAGAAGGACATTTGGAGCAACCAGCAACACCCCCACATCCTGCAACCCCAGACAACTAGGTGCCCCCTTGATTAGATTAGGAGAGGGCAGGAGAGGGGTGTGTTTATGATTTTTAGCCACACCAGTGGGTGGGCTCAGCCAGATGTAACCTCCAAAAATCAGATTCAGCCATGATGGATTTTTAGAGAATGTTGCCTCTTGGGATTGATTTTTGCCACACTTCCCAGGAAGTGGTCATCACAGGGGGAAGGACCCTGCACCTGATTGGAGAACCAGGACCCCCCTGCTTTTCAACCAGGAGCAAGGATAAAACTGGAAGACCTGCACCCACACCGCAATTCCCTACCACATCCAACAAGGAAGAACTCCAGAAGAAGAAGGACTGCCCTGCTGGACCCCTGGCCTGCACCTGGAACCTGCACTCAGAAGGACTGCACCAGCTGCACACCTGGGCTTCACCACAAGAAGGACTTTGCCTGGCTTCAACTGGTTCAAGGAGGGACTCCCTGTTTGCTACAGGTGAAAAATTGCTAACCAGAGTCCCCTGCACCAACTCCTGAAGAAAGCGACCAGCTGACCACTGTCCAGTGGCCAAAAAGGAGTTTGCGCCAGGTGCATTCTGGGAGTTGTAGTCCGCACCCCCCAAGGACCATCTCAGAACTTCTGGACCCTTGGGGTGAGCTGTTGACCTCAAAAGAACCTTAAGAGGATATCTGGGAGAAGCCCCAGAAGTTTGGAGAAGTTTGGAGAACTTTTGTAAAAAAGCTCCATAGAGGGACCAACCCGCCGCAGCAACTCTAGCTGGCTTGCCTCAACCACGACCCGGCCTGATTTGCTGGTTCGTCCCGGTAAAGAAAATCTTTGAAAAAGAGACTAAGTGTGAAGGTAAACTTTTAACCGAGGCCTCCCGCGGTCTGTAGCCGAGCAGGGCTCCATCGCGGTCGGCCTTAAACTTTGACTTTGCCCCGGTCGAGGTGCAACCAGATGACCCGATTGGCGCTTTTCGTTTCTAGGCGCTTAAAAAAAAAAAATCTTTAAAAATTCATATCTCCGGTTCCCTGTATCCGATTGTATTCGTTTTGGTGTCATTTTAAAGATAAAAATATAATCTATTTTTATAAATTGGTTATGGATTTTTTAACTGTTTCCTGTGTTTTATTTAAATACTGTTTTGTGATATTTGAATGCTTTATACTCTATCTCCTAAGTTAAGCCTTGACGCTCGTTGCCAAGCTACCAAGGGTTGAGCTGGGTTTAATTTACTGAGACCTAACTGGACCTTAGTGGAGGTTAGTGGCCTATTGCTAAGTGTAGGTACCTACCTGCCCTTACCAATAACCCATTTTCCAACACAGAGTATGGTCTGAACTCTTTTCCCTCTGTCAAGTTGTTATATCAAAGTCATCCAGACTATCCCCCAATTTCCAATTAGTCAATTAATCGTACGTTATTACCCTACCCAATAGAGTCCATAAATCAAATCTATGTATTCTAATATTTCACAGTTCACATGTTCTTGATAGGTTCGCTTTAGGATGTTCTCATCATCCAGCTTGTTAGGTATAAAAAATGTTGCTTCTACTTCTCCAGTCAGTGTCTTCATTGTTCGAGTCCTGGAAAAGTTCATCTCATGCATGTTATACATAAAAACAATACAACGATCATAACTTCATCTCCTGTCCGTCGGTTCCCATAGAAAGGTTTGACTAGGCATTTTAATAAAACAATGAACAGTTCATGGTTAGTTCATTTTGTCAGCATTTTCCATTGAACGTTAAGAAATACAGCTTCTGCATGAGGCCTGGCAAGTCTAGGCCAAGACACTTGCTAAGTTAAGGCCTACAATTATTGAAGAACATAGGTTATAACTCTCAATATGATATATTACTACATTAATCTAATACATTTTCAATATTTTATGTATGTTAATCACTCATTTAGTACATTTCGTAAATTCTGGTGACCATTCTCCGAAGTCACAATTTCAAACGTGCTCATTATTTTTCTACGTTATTCATTTTCTACCAAATTCATTATTCGAAATACATAAACATTCATTAATTATTTCTAATTAAGACATTTGCATTAACATGCCCACCTCCAAACTGTGGGGTAAACGTTTTATTCTTTATCTCAAATATTGCTTTATTGCCACGAGTATTTGTAAAGAAGCGTGATGCATCGTTGGATTATTGTGAAGCATTCTGTAAAAACAAATACTATACCAATGAAATAAAGTGTAGGGTTTATCATTAAGGCAGACAATATTAATAAAACAGCTGTGACAAATATCTCAAGAACCATGAACATAGCAATAGAATCAATCGAAGTGCATTCTTATATTAGCATACGTCTTTCCTTGAGACTGGTTAATTTTCGCGAAAATGTATTAACCCCTACTAGTCAACGATGACTATGTTTGAAGCCTCTAGAACAAACCAATCACATTCCCCTAAATGCGTTTTGAAAGTACCATTAAATGCCAAGTGGCCGAAATTTCAGCTGGCATATGCACGGCATTGTTAACAAATATGATTGCAGTACCCTAGGAACATGTGTGTCCTGATAATTTTGTTCTTGCACAGCTGCTACGGGGGTTTGTTTGGTTTTAGCAGAACTAATTATCAACTGTCTTGAAAGACGTGAATTAAAAAAATGCAGTATTGCAAATACCAAGGCTTTGCACAAAGCAATCGCTGTAGACCAGCAATCGTGCGTGCCGTCTCACCGCTAATATTTTCCATTTACAGTCTCAGCTGTACGTCTATCATATGTATTGAGTAGAACATAAAACCGTGTAGCCTGGTCCAGGACTGGACATTACCGTTCTATAAGGACCCGAACTATTTCCAGAGAGCGGGACACCAAGCAGCGTGTATGCTCAGAGTGGCTTTTTTCTGCACCTATAGCATTCCATACCACAGCAGACCAACAGGACAACAGCTGGCAACGATGAAAATAAAATCAAAGTTATAATATAAGGTGAAAGAAACGTCATTATTATAAATATGCCCAACGTCTCAAAAAGGGACCCCTGGAAGTCACGGTGCAACAAATGTATGGCATAACTAAGTGAATAGAGATATCACAACAATGATCATTCCAGAATCTGGGCCTGATTTATAGTTCGGGGGGGGGGGGGGGTTACTCCATCATAGAAGTGATTGATATCCTGTCCAAGTGCATTATATCCAGTAGCAGTTGTAATATTTCGGACCGGCGAAACGTCACGTTTAAGACAGAGTAACCGGCCAGCTGGACTTTAAATCAGCCCTTAGTGCTAAAATGACTGCACTCTATTTGTCTGTATTGAGTGTAGTTCTCCAGATTTTCTGATATAGAATTATAAACTGATGGAATTAACCTGCTTTTACAAAGACCGGTAGGATAATGAGGTAATGCCCATTTTCAAGCTTCACTTCATCTTGGCTAAGGTCTTGGCAATGGATCACGAACTATTAATTTGCAAAAAGAACAACTGAATAATATGCCAAGAAAAGGTCTATTAGATATATTCACTACATTGCTTTTTCACACTGATGCTTTCTTCGTCACACTCTGACCTATCACAATGTTGAGTGAAATGATGTACAGGCAATTGCCAAACTGAGGGCCTGATGGAAATAATATTTTTAATTATTCTGTGTGTACAGTGAAATGTTTGAGACATCAGTGCCTACGTTTTAAGTTGGTTTGTTAATTGATACCGAGTCTCCAATTCATTCTCAATATCATGTGTTTCCCTTTACATTTTATTTATGTCAACCTGTTTATATAAGCAATTGTGCACTTAAGCTGCTTGTAATCATTTACTAGGTAAAGGCTAGCAGTCGGATCATGGATTAAATGTGAATTTAAACTTCAGCCCTTAGTAATAACATTTACATTACTTCATACCAAGGCTTTACCACACAGATTTAGCTCTTAGTAAGGATTAAGTAATGACAAAAAATACTAAGCCCTGTTAAACGAAAATGGTAAAATTGTATGAAAGTAAAGAAACTAATTCATTGTTTAGGGTGGTGGCCCACCAGGCCGTTGGGTTGGTAAAGTCTCATGCCTGCATCACTAGGCAGAGAACTTCCCACCACTGTCTCTCTCTCCATCTCATGTGCAGATTTCTGACACAAAAAACAAGGGAGCAGATTTTTTTCTTCACAGTTGAACAGTTAGCTATTGATGTAGCATATTCAGCATTCATTTTTGCCCCTTTTTTTAGAAATAACAATGCGAAGTTGAGATTTTATTGCTAAAACCTTCTAAAAAAAACAATAGCCGTGAGGTGAAAGTTTCTCCCTGAAGGCAGGGGCTACTGTTTGTTTTTCCCTCTCAGAATCTCCATGCTACACATTGCAACCCCAGTAAAGGCAAATATGCATCAGAGGTTTACTCTAAACAACGTGGAGCTTCTAGTGCATAAAAGGGGAAACTTTTGTGACCTTTAATTCCTGCTGTGGCTCCAATGACTAAACTGGAATGGCATGGCAAGCAAAAAAACTGATGGATTAAACCCAGATCGGTGATTGGGGGTGAATGTTTGATTTGTTCTGCATTCCGTCCATCATCTCTTGTTTTTGCATTTGTCGCCCCAAGTGGGAAGGGTATGCCCAGACGTGGGTCCCGTGCTTGCTATGCCACCAGATTCAAGCTAGCCTGGCTGATGAAGGGTGATACCCTGAAACCGGTCCCAGGATGCATGTTTCTGGTCCTGGGAAGACCTGGCCTGGCAGTTCAGGCTTGACTGTTCCCAGGGGGAACAGGGTCAAGACTGATTTGCATATGGCGGGGTCTAAACTGGAATGGCATGGCAAGCAAAAAAACTGATGGATTAAACCCAGATCTGTGAGTAGGGGTGAATGTTTGATTTGTTCTGCATTCTGTCCATCATCTGTTGTTTTTGCATGTGGCTCCAATGACAGTCAGCTAACGCTTTTCCTGGTATAAATGAGTTTGGGGAACAATGAGTTTGGGTGGGGAGTACCACCAATTCATAGTGGTTTTCCCATGCCACCAAACTTTATACAACCCCCCCTCCAAAGTTTGGTACATGCCACAGTAAGAGGCAAAATACTTATTTGCCATAAGAGTCTAAAATAACTCAAACATATTGGATTGTTTCAACATATTCAAGAATGTTTCTGTGTAAAACAATAAAAAATTAACAGTGAGAAAACGGGGCCTTTTTGCAGAGGCCCCTTACTTTTCACTCCCATTTTTGACTGATACTGGTGTTTTCTGACTCTAATTGTGTCCTCGGCACTGCTCCCATGCCCAGGGCCTACGCTCTGATTAAAAGGGCATATGCATATTAGGCGTAACTATAGTTGCCTCTAAAAACCTACCTGTAAGTCCCTAATTTATGGTAGGTCATGTGGGTTTAGGGACAGCAATGACATTAGGGCACCCCTGGGCGCACTGCTGTGATGTCTGGTGTCATTTTGAAAGCAGGCGTGCCTTGCTGGCTGCTTTAGAAATAAAGTTAAGCCTAAATTTGACTTTGGAATTAAACCTACTTCCAAAGTCTTAAACTACCTTATTTTCACATATACGTCACCCCTAAAGTCTTCCCTAGGTTTCCCAGGGTTTGTGTGTAGTGTAAATAAAAGCAGGTGCATTATAACAACTGTTTTTTAAGCCCTGTTGAGGGAATAACTGCCAATTTTGTTTTTCCCCACTGTAGTACATTAGCTTCAT
Organism: Pleurodeles waltl; assembly: GCF_031143425.1. Classification (NCBI taxonomy): domain Eukaryota; kingdom Metazoa; phylum Chordata; class Amphibia; order Caudata; family Salamandridae; genus Pleurodeles; species Pleurodeles waltl. The sequence continues at coordinate 879,308,220 of NC_090449.1, read as the reverse complement.
AGGCTTAAATTGGAAGGCTTTATTTTAAAATAATGACAGGAAAGAGGTAACTATGTCATGTAAGATATCAAATTAATAGTTATAATGAATCCAGTAATTTGCCAATGTTATAGTTATTATAAATATTACAGGAAAAGAGTTTTAGAACTCTTTCTAAAAGTTACCTAAATCAGCCCTGTAGTGCCCTTTCCTTATTGGTCAGCCTCTGGCAAGCTGAGCAAAGCTACCTTAAGGAGGTGTGAAGTGGTCTAGGCTGAAACAAAGGGTGCATCTGGTAGATGGAGAATGCTGTAGGAGATGGCAGAGCAGGAAGTGGGTAGGGTGGCCAAAGTGGTCTTCAAAGGAGGGAACAATAGGACAGAAACTAAACCCCCATTTCCTGCATCCTCAGCCAGATGGAAGCCCCTGTAACTGAATTACCAGAGGAGCTGAACGGGGTGTGTTAGGGAAGCTTAGCCACACCAGTGGGTGGGCTCAGCCAGATCTAACCTCCCAGGCGAGATTTTCTCCATTTTGGATTTTTATGAACTAGTGCTTGTTGAGATTGATTGTTGCCACACTTCGCAGGAAGTGGTCACCCAAGGGCGTGGCCAAGCTGATTGCCGCCAACATACTGCTGGCGCAGCGGTTTACTGCTACCCATTTTATAACACACACATAGCAATCTGTCACTATGCAGCCACACACACAAGTCCGCCAGCCCAAAGGTCAGTGATAAACTGGTGGTATCCAAACCCACACCGTTATGCCAACAGAACTGTGCCCACAGCATTATGACCCACGAATCACCGCAGCGGACATTCAACCACGTTAAACCATTGGCCGTGCTCAAAATACATACAACCTAACAAAACAACACTACATTGGACAATTCAAGCTACTACTGCTATTGGCATTAGGTATTCCTGTCTATGGCCTGGTGACTAGCATTGTGATTGGCAGTGCATTGCCTAGTGCTTAGGGCTGTTCCCTGTGTGTGTGTGTGTGTGTGGTGTACGCCAACAGTGGTGTTGGATCAGCCATTCACTAAGTGTATCCTTTGTCTCTTCCCCCTTTTTGTTTTGTCACCCTGTCCTTATGTGCATTAGCATCATCTGGTGGAGGAGCAGGGGCACCGGCGATGGAGGGAGCTCCGCCCCACAGGGCCCAGGCGGCTGAGTCCACCGACGGTGAGGGCACCAGTGGGACAGAGGGCGAGGGGAGCACCTCGGCAGAGACCGGAGGGGACAGTTCTGACAGTGATACCTCCTCCGATGGAAGCTCCCTGGTTGTGGTGGGCACAGCCCAACTACAGGTACAGCCTCCATCCCCCGTACCAGCACCACCCTCCCAGTAGCCCCTCAGTGAGTTTCCCGTGCCTACTCACCCAGGAGGATGGGCATCTCCTTCGTCCCAGGCACCTCAGGCCTTGCCCCAGTTAGCCCTTATTCCCCGAGTGAGGAGGCTATTGACCTCCTGTGATCCATCTCTGTTGGGCAGTCAACCATAGTGAATGCCATCCAGGGGGTGGCAGCCCATTTGCAACAAACAGATGCATTCCCTGAGGGCATTCACTCTGACATGGCGGCCCAACAGAGATCAATCCAGGCTCTGACATCCTCCCTGATTGCAGGCATTGTCCCTGTTTCTAGCCTCCTCATTCCAACTTCCTCTACCCAGTCCCATTCCCCTCAACCCCAACCTATCCCAAGCACACAGGCAGACCAGCATGCACAGAAGACAACAAACAGGAGTGGCTCAGGCAAACACAAGCACCACACATCATCCCACAGGCACTCACACAAACACCATCCAGATGCAGACATACCAACATCCACTGCCTCCACTGTGTCCCTCTCCTCCTCATCCTCCACCTCCCTCCCAGTAGCGTATCCACTCACCCCTGCATGCACTACATTCTCATCCACTACCTCCATCACCATCACGCTTATCACTACACACCCCTCACTGGCAGTCATCACCCCACATCCATGCACACATCCCCTGTGTCCTCGCTCACTGTGTCTGTGCCCCCTCCTCCCAAAGTACACAAACGTGCTGCAGAGGAACATGGGTTGGTGAAGTTTGCCACAAGAGCGCCCTCCATGATGGCCGCCTGAACACCCATGCAGGAATGATGACCAGAGCAACCGTCACTGAAGCTCCTGCTGTGGGCTAGAGCTAACCATTGGTGGGCTGTGCTGTAACAGAGATGCCCTGGCCTCCCTGTGTCAGATGTGGCACCTTGGAGGCTTCCATCCTGGCGTGCTGGAAGGAGAAAGCGCCGCAGGACTACTGGACCTCATGCGGCTGCTCGTGTTGTAGTTTGGACTCTTGCTCTAGGCAAGGCTGCTGGTTTAAGGATGACAGCACTTTTGTTTGTAGGTGACTATGCCTATCCTACAACAAGTCGCAACTGTCGTCCCAACCCTTCCGGCTCACTAGCAGCACCTCACCAGAAACACAATAGTAAAAGGTGATTTGTGGCAGCCTTTACGCATGGACTCGAGAATAAGACATCTCAGGGAGTGTTGTGGTTAAATGGAGATTACCCTTTTCTTACAGATACATTATGGGGGTCATTCCGACCTTGGCGGGCGGCTACTGCCGCCCGCCCGGCGGAAACCGCCATGCGGCCGCCGATGTGGCCACACTCACGTGGCCCCCATTCCGACATTCCCGCTGGGCCGGCGGGCGCAAACCAAGTTTGCGACCGCCGGCCCAGCGGGAATGAGGCCGCAACACAGGAGCCGGCTCCGAATGGAGCCGGCGGTGTTGCGGCCGTGCGACGGGTGCAGTTTCACCCGTCGCGCTTTTCACTGTCTGCTATGCAGACAGTGAAAAGCTGCCGGGGCCCTGTTAGGGGGCCCCATGACACCCCTTACCGCCAGCCTCTTCCTGGCGGTGAAAACCGCCAGTAACAGGCTGGCGGTAAGGGGGTTATAATCCCCAGGGCAGTGCTGCTTGCAGCGCTGCCCTGGCGGATTATCACCGCCGGGGCAGAAACGGCGGAAAACCACCGGCCCCGGCGGTGCAACCGCGGCTTTACCGCTGCAGTCAGAATAGGGAAGAAAGCACCGCCAGCCTGTTGGCGGTGCTTTCAGTCATTATAGCCCTGGCGGTCTCGGACCGTCAGGGTCAGAATGACCCCCTATGTCTCATTCAAACACAGGCAATGACAAAGATGCAGTAAAGTTTCAATAGTTTTTATTTAACACAATTGCATTTTGCGATATGTTGCATGGGCTGCAATGATTAGGATAATAAATAGTGCAAGAAACAGAATTGTGAAGATGAGATTCATTATTACAAAGACCCCCATCATCTTACAATGCATGTAAAAAACATAAGAGGTGTAAAATGCCCTAATACCCTAATATGATAGGCCTAACCTCCTACCTCAAGGAGAGCTGGGTTTGTTAAACCTAATCTGCCAATGCCATGTCCATGAGAGGAGCCCCCAACCCTCTTTACCTTGGAATGAGGTCTCTATCTCAGACTCCGCAGAGACACGAAGACTGGGTCAGCGTCACGATGACGTGCAGTATCGATATCAGCGATGGTGGCGATGCCCTCTGGTCAGAATCCCTCTGATTATCTGTCTAAAGTGCAATGTATTTATACAGATCTACCAGGACCCCTGATGTAGGTGTGTTCCCAAACAATAGATAACAGACATGCTTGGGACGGCAATTATTATAAACAAATCCCTCTAAAGTATAGAGAGGGAAAATCCCTAAGTGTGAACACCTACTGTTTGTTTGTCTTTGTCGCTTGATCTTGACGCCTTAGCGCAGTGGCACTGATAATGCAAAGCATAACAAGTGGCCTAACTATAAACAAGGCAGCCATCTTAGATGAATTAAATAATTAAATGGGCTAAGACAAAGCAAGCTAAGTAGGTTAAAAGTCACTAGGTGACTGGGGCACGAGTCTGCAAGCCAAAGGCTAAGCTAACTCCTGTAATCCCAATAAAACAAACTAGGATTCACTACACTGGAGAGGACAAAATTTGTCCCACCGCTATGTTGTGTGCTCACAGGCACTGGCACCTTCTGGAGACCTACATGCAGGAGGAGTAGAGGAAAGTTTCCTTGCACTTCTCAGCAGGCGTGTGCCCCCTTTCTTTACCGGGAGCCATACTATGGGCCCCTCACCCTGCGGCTGTGTCACTGTGATGGCATTCTCCGAAAGGGGTGTTTTGCAGGCTGTACTCAGAAGGTAGCCTTTCGACAGGAAGCTACTGTATTGAACCTAATAGGCCCACAGGTGGTTATGTGGTTACTGGTGATGTTTGGGGTGAGTCACGGGTGTAACAGCTACATTGCATGCCCTGAGGTTTATTAGTCTACACTGTCCAGTGCGTACTCTGTCAGGATAGTGTGGGCTATGTCAGTGATTGTTCTAGGGGTAAAGCTACCATGGTCCAGGTGTTTTTCTGATCTAACTAGCATGACAGGCACTGAAGTGAGACAAGAATAGCTATTTCAGTAGAAGTGGGATGTGGGTAATATTTCCCTGTATGACCTGTGACAAGGGGTACTGATTACGTTTTGCCAAGTATGTGTCACACCTAACTGCTTCATTCCATGACTTGAATGTTTTTGTGATCACCGTTGTTTCATGTGCTTCCTGATTATACACCAAACCACATACCCTCATAGTACGGTCTTACTGTGTGATGATAATGAGTGTGCACTCAGGGGCTGTTTCAGGAACACAAATATAATTGGTTTATGTCATTTGGGAACTGTTAATTATGTACAGTGTTACTTCTAGAGTGCATATGGTGTTCATGCCGCTTTGATCTAAGATATATATACCAAATTGGGACCTTATGCCCAGTGCTTAGGGATACTGTTGTTTTGGGTATATGAATTATGTATAAAATACTTCAGATTTTCATACCTCTTTTGTTGTGTATTTACTGTGTCACTGGTGTGAGTGTGTTGCACAAATGCTTTACATATGACCTCTGGAGATGAGCCTGACTGTTCTGTGCCAAGCTACCATGGGGTTAGCACGGGTTATCTTTAGTGTGTAACTTACTCACCCTGACTAGAATAGTGGGTTCTGCCTGACTTAGATACATACCCTAGCCAACCAGAAACCCAATTTCTAACAGCACCTACCTGCCCTTACTAATAATCCACTTTCTATCTTTAGCTAGTTGTAAAACTAATTATCTCAGTTTTAGATATACTGTATTTTTTAAAATTATCCACTATTCTTTTTCCTATCTTTGTTGTCTCATTGGAAAGGAGACACCACAGCTCTCATTCTTCTCATATTATCTTTTGCTTTCAACACCATCTCCCATTCCACCCTCATTCAACAACTACCAAAATAGGTATTTGAGGGCCCACTCTCTGCTGGATCTGCCCCCTTCTTGCCCAACACAGCAGCTGCCACCAACCTCATCTGCAGAATACCCCAATGATCATCTTTCAGCCTCATGGTGTCTAATGCCTACATGGCACCACTCGTCAACATCATCCAATACCTCATTATGTACATCAACTCCCATGCTGACATCCCGCTCATTCTTTCACCTTTGGCGAAATATCCACCACCTGGCCCAATTTCACCTTCTATTTATCTGAAGTTGCCAGCTGGGTGATGACCAGCTGTCTGAAACTCAACACAAACAAAACAGAAAGGATGATTTTCTAAAACAAATGGCTCCCAATGGAACTCTATGACCAACACTCTGCCCAGCCAATCAAGCCAAGAACCAGGGTACTGAGTTGGACAACCAATTCTTGATGACAAACCAAGTTAATGTGGCCACCTCCTCCTGTTTCTAAACCCTAAAGACCTCAAAAGATCTTCACGAGGCTCCCAATCAACACATGCAGAACCATCACCCAGTACTTTATCACCAGCAGACTGGACTACAGCAACACCTTCTATGTCTACATCACCGGCCAGCTGACTAAAAGAATTCAGATTATAGAAAATTCTGTAGCCAGGCTCACACTCAGGTTCCCACCCTGTACACACATTATCTCGCACCCCAAAGACATATCCTGGCTCCCCGTCCACAACATAGACTCCTCAAGCTCCTTACACACATAGACAAAGCCCTGCAGAATCCTGGTCCCTTCTTCCTCAATAGCAGCATCAATATCCACACCCAGATAGAAATCTCTATTCTGGCAAACCTCCTGCTTGCACACTTCCCTCATATCCATAGACCCAGAGGTGGTAGTAGTTCTTTCTCGTACTTCATTCCCAAAGCCTGGAACTACGTACCCCTGCACTTTAGAGCCACTTTCTCAGTCCTTGAGTTCCACAACAAACTAAAGACATATCACTTTGGCTAGACCACAGACTCAGCCAGCTCAGTCACCTCCTTATCTGGCACCTAGACACCCTCCAGGGTGAGAAGCGAGCTAGATAAGATAAGATAAAATAAGATACAATATTTCATGGTTCAGTAGTGTCACAGTGTATCACTAGACGAAAAGATGGTTTGATGCCAGATGGTTTGCTGTTATTTTGCATATGCCAGAGAAAATACTATCTTCCTTTTTATGTTTTCGCATAGTGGGCATTTGTACAACAAGGGCAAAATGTATTGTAAGTGAAAAGGGCCAAGTGGATTTCAGGTATGGGATGCCTCATGTTTTGCATCTACATCCAAAGAGTGCATCATGCTGTTTGTCTAATGTGTGCAACAATGGCACACTCAGTGCTTAATATGAACTGGTGTGGGGCTCACTACCGTTCATTTTGGGGAACCTCCACTTTCTTTTCCTCTTCAGACTTTGACCCAGAGAAAGAGAGAGAAAAACACAAAAGCAGGAAAGGAGGAGCAAAGAAAAGATGGAAAAACTGTGACAAAGGGAAGATGTAGGGATGAAAAAAAAACACATGATTAAAGTAAAGAGGCAAGGAGTGGGTAGTTGTGGAAGAAGGAGACACAAGATAGAATGAAGACTACACAGCCTTGGTATTTGGCACTCCCAGCATTCATGTCAGCTGCTGACTTCTGGGAATAACTTTGGGCACCAGCACTTATTATTTTGCATATAAATTAAGCACTGGACATATTGACATTGATATGTTCCATCCCGATGAATGACTATTTACTATTTAGGTCACAGCATACCAGACAGTAAAGCTGTCTGGTTTGTTAAAGACATTAGGGGACATTTAGAAAGCTCACCTAGGAATCTATTCTGTTGTTTGCCATTGACTTTGTGATCTGTAACACACATTTCTTGCTTTCCACTTGCTGGCTTTATTTGTTTTAGGCTGTCCAGCTTGAGTTCATACCTACCCCTGCTAAACCTTATTTACAGTATCCTTCCAAGTGTCCCCTTTCTGTAAAGAGGCCTGTAAATAATTTTTTCTTATCTTGTTAAATTTGCTTTGCTTTTAAAGACCGAGATCAAATGTCAGTCTCTGTCTTCTGAGGGTGCTAGTTTGCTTTTATTTCTAGACTTCAAAGTGAGGGAATTTATGTGACAATATTGCTGGATATTGGGGGGTAGGAAAGAGTTTTTTTTCTAGCACACAGCAGCATTTAAATGAACTGTGTAGGTATTTCAGAATATATCAGAATTAGGAACACTAACGAAGGACATTTTTGTTATTTCTGAAGTGTTTTTCAAACACACTTTAATATGATCAAAACAAATCATTACACTAGGTGATACAATTCCCACCCATTTTCGTCTGAGCACTGTATTGTTGTATTAGTAAAACTGTATGTCTGTGCAAATGTAATGGTCATATCAGTTGAAAATGTGTTGTCTGTAATGGCAGTGTGTTACACTCTATGAATGCTCTAGTCTACGTCACTCCACTCTACTCTGCACCAGTCCACATCACTGCACTTTACTCTGTACTACTCCACTTTACACCACTCCATGCCACTGCACTCTTCACCACTCCACTCTATGCCACGGCACTCTATGCCACTTCACACTATGCCTCTCTACTCTACCACTATACTCTATGCCAATGCACTCTTTGCCACTCTACTCTACACTATTCCATTCTTCACCACTACACTCTACACCACTCCAGTCTAGGACACACCAATCTACTCTGCACAACTCCCTTCAAAGCCACTATACTCTATGCCACTCTGTAACACTGTACTCTATGTCAATGCACTCTTCACCAAAGCACTTTACTCTGTAACACTTGACTATGCCTCTGAACTCTATGCTAATCCACTGTATGCCACTCTAATCTCCTCTGCACCACTGCACTATACACCACTTTACTCTGCACCGTTACACTCTATGCCACTCTACACAACTGCACTCTAACCTTCACCACTCCACTCTAAGCCACTTCACTCTACTCTAAAACAATATACTCTACACCACTGCACTCTAGGCCACTCTACCACACTCAGTGTCACTCCATTATATGGCACAGCACTCTCTGCCACTCTACTCTTAGCCACTGCACTCTATGTCAAAGCTCTCTACCAACTGCATTCTATGTCACTGTGTTCTATGACACTGCCCTTCATCACTGCCCTCTATGTCACTTCTCTCTGTGGCACTCGATTCCACTCTACATCACTGCACTCTGACACTCTACTCTGCAGCTCTTCACTCTCTGTAAATGAATTCTATGCCACTATGCTCTACTTTCTGGTACTCCACACTACGCTATTGAACTTTATGGCACGATACTCAATTCTGCACCGCTCTATGCTACTCCACTCTGCACCACTCCACTCTATGCCACTCTACTCTGTGCCACTGCCCTCTGCATCACTAAACTCTATGCCACTCCCCTCTGCCCTACTGTGTGCAACTCTACTTTATGTCACTGCACTCTACCCCACTCTACTCTGTGCCACTGTACTCCACACCCCTCTACTCTGTGCCACTCTACTCTGCACCACTCCACTCTGATACACTCCTCTCTGCACCACTCCACTCTACTATGTACCAGTCGAATCTACACCACTGCATTGTACATCACTGAATTCAATGCCACTGCACTCTATGCCACTATAGTCTGCAACACTCTGGCCCTCATTATGACATTGGCAGTAAATCCCACTTACCACCATGCTGACTGCCGCCAACATACCCCCACCGCGGTGGCTATCCATTCACCATATTATAACACACACATACACATCCGTCACTATTCATCCACATACACAATTCCGCCACACCAAAGGTCATTGATAAAGTGGCGGTATCCAAACCCATACGGTTACTCCAACAGAACTACGCCCATCACATTATGACCCACAAATCACCATGGCGGCTGTTTCAATGGCGGCAAACCATTGGCGGTACATACTGCTGCGCTCAAAATACATACACAGAAACAAAACAACACATTGGACAATTGAAACAACACACACCTGAAACCCATACACACACCACACCCACACCACTATAAAACACACACCCACATTACCCACAACCCTTTACGAATACAAACCTTTAGTATTACACAGGCACCACGACCGCAGACAAAACCAGAGCCACACACTACATACAACTATACACCACCCACGCACCCGACATCACACACCCCAACTCATCACCCTACACACCCTCACCTACACAACTCACACAACACCCATGGCACCACAAAGACACCCCCTATTCTCAAAGGAGGAGTTCAGGGTCATGGTGGAGGAAATCATCAGGGTAGAGCCACAGCTATTTTGGAGCGCAGGTGCAAAGATATCCATTGCAAGGAAGATGGAGCTATGGTGAAGAATCGTGGACAGGGTCAACGCCGTGGGACAGCACCCAAGAACCAGGGATGACATCAGGAAGAGGAGGAACAACCTATGGAGGAAGGTACGTTTCATTGCAGCAAGACACCAACTCGCTGTACAGAGGACTGGCGGTGGACCCCTACCTCCTCCCCCACAACTAACAACATGTGAGGAGCAAGTCTTAGCAATCTTGCATCCTGAGGGCCTGGCTGGAGTAGAAGGAGGACTGGACTCTGGTAAGTCAACTCTCTACTATTATCACCCCCCTACCTGCATGCCATCACATACCCCCATCATCACCCTCCCCCTCACTCTCATCACTTCACCACCTCATACACATCCCACCATCACATCTCACTCATCCCAATGCCAAGCCCTGCATGCCAGACCAATGCATGGACATCACTCACAGCCCTGCATGGACACCTATCACCAAAGCATGCACAGCATAGGGAACTAACAATCCCACCATACACCAACATACACAAGTAAAAGCTGGCAGGGCAAATACAACCAAAGATGGCAACCAACAGATGCACAATATGTCACACACAGAAACAATTACACAGCATTTACATCCCCACATGTATCCCAGCCAATGTCACCGGAGAGGAGATGCCAGCAATATCAAGTCCCCCAACTGAAGAGGCCCACAGTGATGACAGCAGCTCTGGTCGCCTGGATCGGGGTGACCAACCTGGCCCATCAGGGACCTCTGGACAGTCAGTTACCCAAGCCCAGTCACACACCACCACAGAGCCTCCCCCATCTGGAAACACCACCACAGCACCCACCCAGCGTACCCATACCTCTGTCCCCATGACACAGCAATTAGCAGATGTCCACCTCCACAGGGACCCTAGGCCACACCTCATACCCAAGACAATCAGGGATCCTAGGGTCAGTGGCAGTGGGCACACGGTTCATGAGACAGAGCCACAGGACAACAGGGAAACTCGGAGGACTGCTGTGTGCCAGGCAGAGGACGTGCCCAGGGAATCGACTGTCCAGGAGGCACTCACTGAGATCTTGGGAGCATATCAGCATTCCAAGGACACTATGGGCCAGATCCTAGACAACGTGCAGGAGAACAGGTGGCTGCAGGAGGGACAGTACCAGGGGATCAGGGAGGACTTGCAGGCCATCAACACGACCCTGGTCTCCATAGCAGGGGTGCTGGCAGACATGGCCAACATTATGAGGGAGGCAGTCTCACACCAGCAGGCCCCTGCCACTAGCCAGTCATCTGAACTGCCTTCCACCTCCGCTGCCTCTAGTGGACTGGAGGCTCCGCCACGGGACTCACAGGCCGCCAGCACCCCTCCCCTGATTTTCACTCTTGTGTCCCACTCTGTCACCCTGTCCACCTTGAAATGCGATTGCTCCCCTTCCTATGTTCCTATGGACAATGCACCTGTGCTACAGACTGGAACTATACCCTGGAATTTCCTCCATCATCACACCATCCCATTCCACTTGCCCCTCAATATTTTAGCACTTCTGTAAACACCCTTGGAAAAAATACAAGTATGGAGTATGTCAAATTTTTCAAGTATGTATTCATTTAAACAGGTACACACAATGCAATTCAACTGTACAGTAAATGAGCACATAACAAGGACCTGTAGTTGGCTGCAGTGATCACGCAAGGAGCTATAGTGAGGCACCAACATCTGTAAAATGAATTGGCAAAGGGTTCAGTAAGTGGGCACAGAAGTGGGAAACAACAGCATGCCAGTGCCAAAGAATTTCACAATAATGACAATGAAATGTGAAGTAACACTGTCTTTACTGTGTGTCATTGGAAATATTGTAATTTCACTGCTGTTCTGTTGTCCTCAACCTCATCCTCTGCCTCCTCATCCTCACTGTCCACAGGGTCTACTGCTGCCACATGGGCATCTCCAGCCTCCTCCTGCAGAAAAGGCACATGGCATTACAGGGCAAGGTTGTGCAACATGCAGCATGCCACTATTATCTGGCAGACCTTCTTGGGTGAGTAGCACAGGGATCCATCTGTTCGATGGAGGCACCAAAACCTGGCCTTCAGGAGGACAAAGGTTCTTTCTATAAACCTTCTGGTTTGCCCATGTGCCTAATTATAACATTCCTCTGCCCTTGTCCTGGGATTCCTCACAGGGGTCAGCAGCCATGATAGGTGGGGGAAAACAGAGTCACCTGCAAATATTGAGGGACAACATTTAGCCACACACTATCCCATATGGCCCACACCATACCCATACACCAACACATACTGAGTGGGGACCAGGGCTCACCTATTAGCCACACCCTGAGCCTCTGTAGTTGACCTATCATATTTGGGATGCTGCTATTCCTCAGGATAAAGGCATCATGCACAGACCCAGGATACTTAACATTGTCAGGGGAGATGTGCTGGTCCGCCAAGCACACCATCTGTACATTCATTGAGTGGAAACTACATGATTTCTGTACACCTGTTCATTTTGACAGGGGGTACAAATGCAATATGTGTTCCATCAATTGCCCCAATTATGTTGGGGATATGTCCCATTGCATAGAAGTCAGCCTTCACTGTGGCCAAATCCTCCACCTAGGGAAATACAATGTAGCTGCACATGTGTTTCATCAGGGCAGACAACACTCTGGTCAGCACTATTGAGAACATTGGCTGTGACATTCCTGCTGCCAAGCCCACTGTCACTTGGAAAGAACCAGTTGCCAGGAAATGGAGCCCTGATAGAATCTACACAAGAGGGGGGATCCTAGTGGGGTGACAGATAGCAGATATCAGGTCAGGCTCCAATTGGTCACAAAACACTGTGATTGTGGCCCGGTCAAGTCTATAAGTGAGTATTATGTGCCTGTCCTCCATTGTTGCCAAGTCCACCAGGGGTCTGTACACAGGGGTATGTGTCCATCTCCTATTTATCCACAGCAATAGCAATCTATCGGACAAAAGAGTAAGGATCCGGGATCCGGTCACAAACTGAACAATGGGGATACAACAGTACAATGCATGCTGTCAAATTGTAATGGGTAAGTGAGAATTGTCCTGTTTGCCTAAATTTAGACAGTGATGCAGTAATAATCCTGGACCTGCCCCCCCTGAAATGGCGCCCACCTGTCCTGTGTGGAGGGACAGGTGGAAGTGAGGTTACTCCGCTGACGTTGTGCGCTGTTGCGGGAGGCGGTCAAGAACCGTCATGCAACTCCTCATTGGTTAACATTGGGCCCTATGTGGTACAGTGGCCACTGGTGATGTATGCCGGCAGTGACAGTATGCACCGCCATGGACGTGACTGCCATTTTCTATCTGATTCCTCACTTGCTACCTGATCTTAAATAGGAGAGGACCTACACTGCATGTGCTGCTGTGACCTGTGTCTGGAACCTACAATGGCCCGTGTGACTGGGGAAAGAGCCCCTGCTTTCACCTCAGTGGAGTTGGAGATACTGGTGGATGGGGTCCCACTCCAGTACGGACAGCTGCATAGGCCTCCAGACCAACAGTTGAGTACACTGTTGGCACAATGCATGTGGCATGAAAGCATGGAGTGGTGTGTGAAGGCCTCGTGTAAGGGGGTGGGTGAATGTCCCATGGGCGCAGTACAGGTTGTGTGCTGGGCCATGTGTGTGTAAATGGTGATGTGAAGGGGTATGGTCGGCCATAAGTGTAACAGGCAGGACTGTCTGACTGATACTATTTTCCTGTGTGTATTCCCTCTGCAGGTCAGCGCCCATCAAAAGAAGGGTATATGGTGTGCCATCGCCAAGGATGTGCGGACCCTGGGGGTCTACGGCAGGGGGAGCACCCACTGTCGGCAACTGTGGGAGGTCCTGAGATGCTGGGGATGAAAGACGGTGGAGGCCAAGCTGGGGATGGCCTCGCAACGAGGAAGGGGTGCCCATTGAACCCTGACCCCCCTGATGGCCTACATACTGGCAGTGGCCTATCCTGAGCTGGATGGGCGCTTGAGGGCATCACAGCAGCCACAAGGGGGTAAGTACAGTGCGCATCATAACAACACACGCATGGTAGGGAGGTATCTGGGCGGGGGTTGTGTGCCAGTGGGTGCCCTAGGCCAGGCCTGACATTGCAGCATAGGTCCCCTGGTGGCAAGGGTCCTGAAGTGATAATTCTGCTATCTAGCTCGTAGGCATCCACTACTGGTCAGGGCTGCAAGGGTCCTTGGTGTGCTGCATTTGGCGGTGTGTGTGCCTCCCCACGCCTTGGTGGCTAGCAATATTACTGGTAGTGCAATGTATATTGTGTGGGCCTGTTCCCTGTGTGTGTGTGGGTGCTGTGTACGCCAGCGGTGGTGTTGGTGCAGCCATTGACCCAGTGAATCCTTTGTCTCTCCCCCCTTTTTGTTTTGTCACCCTGTCCTTATGTGCATTAGCATCATCTGGCAGAGGAGCAGAGGCACAGATGACGGAGGGAGCTGCATCCCACAGGACCCAGGAGGCGGAGTCCACCGACAGTGAGGGCACCAGTGGGACGGATGGCGAGGGGAGCACCACGGCGGGGACTGGAGGGGACAGTTCTGACACAGATGCCTCCTCCTCCGATGGAAGCTCCCTGGTGTTGGTGGACACATCTGTGACCACCCCAGCTACAGGTACATCCGCCACCCTCGTACCAGCACCACCCTCATTGAGTTCCCCGTGCCCGCTCGCCAGGAGGGTGGGCATCTCCTTCGCCCCAGGCACCTCAGGCCCTGCCCCAGTGAGGAGGCTATTGACCTCATGAGATCCATCTCTGTAGGACAGTCAACCATTGTGAATGCCATCCGGTGGCTGGCAGCCCAGAGGCAACAGACTGATGCATTCCTGGAGGGCATTCACACTGGCTTGGCGGCCCAACAGAGATCGACCCAGGCTCTGGCCTCCTCTCTGATGGCAGCCATTGTCCCAGTTTCACCCTCCCCCCTACAACTTACTCTTCCCAATACCAGTCCCCTCAACCCCAAACTATCCCAAGCACACAGGCAGACGAGCATGCACACAAGACAACACAAAAGAGTGGCACAGGCAAACACAAGCACAACATATCATCCCACAGGCACTCATGCAAACACCATCCAGATGCAGACATACCAACATCCACAATTTCCACTGTGTCCCCCTCCCCCTCCCCCTCCACCTCCCTCCCAGTTCCGTCTACACTCACACCTGCATGCACTACATCCTCATCCACTACCAGCATCACCACCACACCTCCCAGAACACACACCTCACTGGACTCCTCAACAACGTCCCCTGTGTCCTCTCCCACTGTGTCTGTCCCCCCCTCCTAAAGTACACAAATGGAAGCACCCAGACACCCAACAGCCATCCACCTCACAAAAGCATCCAGCCCATGCACCTGCAACCAAAATCAGCAGACAGACACCTCCTACAACCACTCCCTCTTCCTCCACTCCCAACTTTCTCCCTCTTCCTGCCCCAATGTCCCTAAAAAGCTTTTCCTTGCCCAGCTTGACCTCTTCCCTACCCCTCCCCCCATCCTGCACATCTGGCTAGGGTGGCAGAAACACAGGCAAGCACCTCAGCCACCCAGTCCACGGGCCCAATAGTCACCACACCCACTCGTGGTGGGAAAGGATTCAGGGCACATGTCCTGAGGAGAAGGACCCTGCACCACCTGCTGCCAGGAAGACCAAGGAGCCTGCACCAGCTGCTGCCATGAAGACCAAGGAGCCTGCCCCAGCTGCTGCCAGGAAGAGCATGGAGCCAGCACCAGCAGGCAGTAAGGGCAAGAGGCCTGGGGGAAGGGACTCTGACGGAGCCCCCACCACCAACCATGGTTGTGCAGCCATCTGAGGCTGCAGGGGATTGGCTGGAGCTTCCTCCCTCCAGCAGCAGCAGCACCACCACCACCAGTGGGCAGACATCTGAGGCTGCAGGGGATGGGCTGGAGCTTCCCCCCACCAGCAGCAGCAGCATCACTACCAGCACTGAGCATCCGTCACCGTCGGTGGACGGTATGTAATCCTGCGTCCATGGGCTGCTGTGCAGCCTGCCCCCGCACATCAAGTGGGAATGACACTCACCTGAGAGACTGTGGCCTTGCACTCCCCAGGATCAAGAGCACAGGGTATGTTGCCCCCTCCAGTACCAGTGGTCTTGTTTCATCTCCCGGCTGTGGTGCCCCCGTCCTCCTGAGGTGCCTGCCTATTTACCAACTGATGCCCCTGCAGTGTTCTCTCCATGTTGATGCAGGTGACAAGTGGGGCCTTGGACCTTGGCCTGTGGCCCACGCACATTGAGGACTGGGCAATGTCCCTTGAAATGTACAATTGTATATATCTGTTGCTTTGCATATTTCTTATTTCCACTGTGTTGTTCTTATTACACTCACTTTAGTAAATTCCTGTTGCCCTTGCATTATTCATCTGAGGTACAAGGTAAATATGTTTTAGTACTGCAGCTGTATGTGTTATGGTGTTGGGAGTGGGAATGTGTGTGTTGCATGTGTGTGTCACTCTCTTTTTCCTCCCCCCTCCCTTGTTTGGCTGTACTCACCGTCGTCGTCTTAGCCGTCGTTGGTATTTGTGGTGGAGCAGCAGGTAGAAGAGCATGGGGAAGACATGCAGCTCGGGCTCCATGGCGGCGTGGTTGTTTCCTGCATCTCCAAAGGTGAGTCCTTTCCCTTCTGTGCAGTGTTTCTACCAGGCTTTTAATATCATTGGTACCACCCCGGAAAAGGTGGCGGTTTCAAGGGTCTTAATATGGTGGCCAGAAAATTGACTTCTTCCTGGCTGTAGGCAGCTACTGCCTGTTGTATCCACCCTGGCGGTCGGTGTGGTAAAATGGCTGTCTATCTGGGTTCTCACTGCCATGATCATAATTTGGCGGTATTTACCGCCAGCCTGTTGGAGCTATTACTGCCACTTTAACACCAACCGCCAGGGTTGTAATGAGGGCCTCTATGCCACTGACCTCTTCACCAATCCACTCTACTCTATGCCACTCTATGTGGCTCCACACTATGCCACTCCAATCCACAACACTCTGCCACTCCACTTTACAACACACTACTCTACTTTTGCCATTCCACTCTATGACACTCCACACCACTCTCCTCTACCCACTTATGTTTAGCCAGGCTGAACAGCAGATACGCTGGTGTGGGCAGTGCAGGGGCCCCCTAACAGGGCCCCATAAAGATTTTCACTGTCTACTTTGCAGACAATGAAAATTGCGACGGGTGCAACTGCACCCGTCGCACCCCTGCAACTCAGCCGGCTCCATTCGGAGCCGGCTTCATTGTTGCAGGGTCTTTCCCGCTGCGCCCTTTTGGCGGTCGCCCGCCGGCCCAGCGGGAAAGTCGAAATGACCCCCGCGGTCTTTTGACAGGGCCAAAGTCAGAATGACCCCCTAAGTCTTCCTGGGAGACCTCAACTTCCACCTAGATGACCCCATCAACACAAACACCACCAATGTCTTGAGAAGACTACAGTAGACAACATCGGCCTCAAGCAACTAGTCACAAATCCCACCCACAAAGCAGGACACATATTGGACCCCATTTTCATGTCTAGCAATAGTATCAGGTACACCCACACCTTGAACCTCACCTAGTCGGATCTCTCCATTGTACACTTCACCATCACTGGAAATGCCCACTTTGTCCCCAAACACAACAGTGCACCCTTCCACAGCTGGACCAAGGTCTCTCAGCAACAATGGACTGACACCTGCAGTGCCACACAGCCCAATTACCCCACCTACCTAGACCACACAGTACAGAACTTCGACTGGATCACCAGCACCCCTGACCAAGTCACTCCCACCAACCAGTAAAGTGCACAGACCAGCCAAGCAAGCTCTGGAACTCAGAAAGCCAAAAGACAGATGAAAACAATTTGACAGAAGATGACGCACCAGCAGAAAAGAAATCGACAGAGCCACTTTCAAATCAGCCCTCAATGACTACCACCGACAGATCAGAGTGACAAAGAGGGAAGCCCAGACAATGCAAACCTATACCAGTGCCAACCGAACCAAGGAACTCTTCACCATTGTCAGAGTTCACATACCCAACAGCCATCAAAAACTCAATTCCTGCATCACGAAGCTCTGAAACACTCTTGTCATCCACTCCCACAACAAAATAGCAACCATCTACAAGAACTTCGATCCCAAAACCTCCAACAACCCCAGCCTCCAATCAATCACCACAACTGACCACTGCTCAACACCTAGAAACAGCACAGACACAACCACTCTTATGGGTTCCATCCACTCGGAGCACAGCCCGACCCCTTACCCCACCGACTAGTCAACTTCAGAAGAGACCAGATCAGCCACCATCTCACCACCATCATCAGTGTTACGCTAAACATGGGCACCTTTCCAGAAAGACCCCAATGAACTCCAGAACTACTGACCAATCTCCTTGCTCCCATTCCCCGCCAAAGTCCTGGGGAATGCCATCAACCTCCAACTCACAGAACACCTGGAGAGAAACAACCTATTAGATCCTTCCTAAGCAGGATTTAGAACCAGCCACAGCACCGAGACAGCTCTGATCACTGCAACAGAAAACATCCATGCCATACTTGACATAGGAGAATTCATCACCCTTATCCTGCTTGACCACTCCACTGCCTTCTGCATGGTTTCCCGCGACACACTCATCAATTGCCTGCACCAGAATGGAATAACTAACAGATGGATGGCATCCGTCCTCACAGGGTGCACTCAGAAAGTCTGCCTCCCCCGTTCACATCGCAAGCCAAGCACAACATCTGTGTTCCTCCCCAGGGCTCCTCCCTTGTCCCTACACTCTTCAACATCTATATGACACCGCTCGCTGACATCGTCAGATCGCAGATCAATATCATCTCCTACACTGATGACTCACAGCTCATCCCATCACTCTCTGGCGACCCCACCTCAACTAAGACAAACTTCCACAACTGCATGAAGAATGTCTAACCATAGATGAAGGACAACTACTTAACCGTTAACACAGACAAAATGGATGTTTTTTTCTTTGGCAAACACTGCGCACTCTGGAATGATTCCTGGTGGACCAACCCCAACACCGAAAGACCACCCCCAATCTCTGCATCGTCCTAGACAGTGAGCTCTCCATGAGACCTCAGGTCAATACCATCTCCTCAGCCTGCTTCCACAAGCTCTGTATGATCTGCAAAATCTTCAAGTGGCTCCCCATCAATACAAGAAAGCCAGTAATGTATGTCTTCATAACCAGCTGACTGGACTTCAGCAATACACTCTATGCAGACACCACCACTGAACTCATGCAAAGGCTCCAATCAATACAGAACACAGCAGCCAGACTGATCCTCCACCTGCCCAAAAGAGGCCACATCACCCAGCACCTCAAAGACCTCTACTGGCTCCCAGTGCAGAAGAGATGCTTCTTCAGGCTCCTGACCTAACCCCTCAAACCCCTCCATGACCAAGGGCCTGCCTACCTGAACCAGTGCCTGCACTTGCATCATCCCGCAGAAACCTGCGCTCCACACACCTAGCTCTAACACACAACCCTCGCACACGCCGCTGCCATGACAGAGGAAGCTCCTTCTACCATCTCACCACTAAGGCCTGGAACACCCTGCCCCTCCATCTCCGCAGCTCCCCCTCGAATTCAGAAAGGAGAGCGAATGAGACCTACTTCAAGCACCTGGATAGCCTTACAGGTGAGAAGCTGCGCTTTACAAATGCTTTATTGCTTTCTTGTTATTCAATGTACTTATTTATCATATTAGTACACCATTGCTTTATTCTAAGCAAACTTATGAAACTCACATCAAATATTGAATCATGTTAAAACATATTTAGCCCCAGAATTTAAGGAACAGGAGATACTACCTCATTTATGTCCCCTTGGTTGATCTTCTAACTAATCCCTTTTTACTCCAGCTGCCTGTTACCTATGCCAACTTCAACCCTCCTCCTACACAATAAATGTCAGAGGAATACAATAGTAGTGACTCCTTAAGCTACATCTCTAGGCTATTAACACATACGTTTTAGAGTTTTCAGGTCTGGTTGTACAGCTATTTGAATCACATGCATCTACTTTATGAAGGTGACAAGCCAGTTAAGAAAACCAACTTCCTCTGCTGTAAGTCTGTACCCAGTCACCCAATAAAAAGTTGTGATTATTTATATATTGGTCCTGTTTTGGGCCAAGAGCAAATACACTTTATGTTGTTCTGGGCATCAGGCTAAAAAGCAGACATTATCTACTATTTGTTATGCAGATATGAAAATAGGCAAGATCACTTTTTGCCAGCAGTCAATTAAATGGCAGAGAATTGGAGCTAATTATCCAGGTGCCTGCAAAATAACTGAGACAGTCCACTATTCACCCAGCTGCAAAAAAAACCCAAATATTTACTTTTTGAAACAAGATTAATCCTAGCAGCGTGGCCTAGTTGGGATGGAGTGATGATAAACTGTTTGACTCTGCTCTGGTCCTGGTTCATAGCAGCATGATTAGCACCCCATGCCTCACCAGAGGCACGGTCACAGGTTCTGGAGCTCGGTAATGGGCATGGGCATGGATGTGAAGCTGTTGTCATGCAAAAGGAAGGGCAGGGGGTGTGCTGAATGTTCAGCACATTGAAGCATGCAAGGGGAGCCAACTGCCTTCTCGAAGTGTAGCAGAAGCCTTGTGGCTGAGATGTTGTGGTGGGTGAAATAAAGAAGGACTGAAGGGGTCCTCTTCTCAGGTGAAGGTGGAAGCAGAGCAGACAGGCCAGAAAACCATGCATATCGAGTGGCGCAGTCTGTGAACAGATGCCTGGACTCAAAGGCACATTGAAGCAGGTTGCCACAGTGCATGCCCTCAATCGATTAATTCTATCTCACCCAACGAAGGCCTCTCCTGCCATGATGTGGTTGGTTGTAGTGGCCTTCTGTGTATGAGGATTCTGATGGAGAATCCCAATGTAATGAAGTCTGGCTTTATGTACTGAGTGAATATGGAATTGAGCATTTGGCCTACTCAGTGCACCAAGGTGGGGAGCGAAGATGGGAATATATCCATGCTGTAGACTGCAATGCTTTTCTTTGTGGACATTACCAATATGGCCCTGTGAATCTGGGAAAAGATGCAGGGGCTTTGAGACTCTGAGCTGCATGTGAAACTTACAAGGCAATCACGCAATACTTCCTTTCTCCATTTGTAGAGTTTACACGCTCCGAAGTGAGCTCCATCAACTCAGACTCAAAATCCTTCATCAATGATATCTAAAGAGCCATCACTATAATTTACAATAGACTAGTTGGTCTACAGAGAATGCTGGATGGACGCTCACTGGAGCAACATCATATAGAAGATAGATTTTTGGAGATAAGAAGACACAAGGAATGTGTTGTTAGCTAAACAGGAGGATTTAGAAAACAGATCGAGGCATACCAATTTAATTTTGCGGGTCCCAGGAACACAGAAGGCATATACATATAGAAGCATGTCTAAAACATTCTTCTCTCAATTATAGGGTGTGCATCCTAGATCCTCATTCACCATAATCACTCCTGCAGACTGGCAGGTGGAGGCAGAGGTTGGCAAAACACTCCTGTCATTGTTTCAAGGGGCTCTTCTTCGACAAAAGGAGGTAAATATAGAGAACACAAAATATGCTTTGAGAGATGTAAAATTCAACTGTTGCAAGAACTGCTCAAAGTACCTAGCAATTTTAAATGTTCTGAGGAATCAGGTGGGAACGTTTGCCTCTTACAGAAGACAGTTCAGTGAGACTACCCTGAGATTACTCTTTCAGTGGCTTCTGGTGAACCACCTTTCATCTGGTCGACCTAGTAAGGGGGGGTCGCTATCCTATTTTCAGCCAGGTTAAAAGGGCTGGACTAGAGGGTAATAAAATCCAAACCAGGAAAGAAGAGTGAGTGTAGGGCTTACTACTGAATAAAATACACACACAATAACTTTCTTTGGCACTTACAACACTGACCAGGAACCCTTCCTCAGCACAACAATATATGACATCTATGGCTTATCTTTAGAGGCGACAAGAATATAGTCATGAAGAACACACTCAAAGGATCCAGCCAGCAGTACTAATGGTATTGAACTCTCTCATCTTATTTCAAGTTAAGGCTAGAGTCAAAGGGCCTGCATGAGATTTAGAGGCAATAACACCAACATGGACTAGACTATGCATTATGTTCAGCAGTCCATAAATCCTATACATACCTCAACAATTTCCTGGCACAAAATTAATTACTGCAACACATTGCAGAATGTGACATTGGTCTAAGAGTGTGGCCTCAGCATTAGCCTTCCTGTATTCATCCTGGCGACCTGCTGCATCGTACGGGAGGGGCCGAGATTTGGTCTCTTGAAGAGGGTGCTGCAAAGGATGGCCTTGACCATGTGGGCTCAGTCATGATTGGAACAGTGGAATTTGTGCCTGCCATCCGAAGGGCCTACTCAATCCATTGATGCTTGAGCCTTGCGGAAGACTGACCTGCAGGGGCCAGATTCATCTCCCACCTGGCACTGGCTGCCTGATGCCTTTGACCTCCCTGGAGCCCTGATGACAGACGCGGATGCTTGCCTGTGTGTCTGCCTCCCAGAGGCAGCAGACTTTGAGGATTTACCTGCCAAGGCCTGCCTACTGTGAGGATTGGAACTGCAGCTCCATTGTAGTTGTGAGATGTTGTGGGCAAGCCGGTTGATGGAGAACCCTGCATCAATTCCTGGGTGCTGAGTAAGGCTCTAACCCACTGCCAGGAATTCTTCCCAGTCTGCCACACACAGTTGTGGGCTCCTGTGCCTGTCCCTGTGCTGCTGGCTCCCTAAATACTGCATTTCTCTCTCAGACCTGGGGGGCCCATGGTGTGGGGCATGGCAGGGCTCCCCCACCCCCTGCACACATAGAGCTGCGCTTAAGACAATAATAGGCAGACTGACCACTTAGCCTGGCCTTAGTTGTGGCCCATGGGTGCCTCAATGACTTCTTAATACTGCTGACTTACACACCAGAACCAGCTGCCACGAATTGAGATACTATAGCACCCACCAATACCACTGTTTATTCTTCACTGCCCTCTTACTAGGGGCACTATGCCCATCTACTAGAATCACATTGCTTACGCTACCTGGCTCATATCACTGCTCTCACCCAGTCCCTCTGCTCCCTCTGCTACCTCCTTGTAGATTACACATTATGGGGCATGGTGACCCAAAACAACAGAAGCTCACCTTCAATTTGGCAAGGGAAAGATCACAGCAACACTGCCCCTCAGACTCTGAAGACGCCCCTCAAAAGATGCTACTGATTTACTTACCAATGGCACTGTTCCATTGTGTGGAATTCCGTGCCCGCTTCTAGGTAATTGATGCAAATTTTGATGCCCTTGGCAGCCTTTTGGACATCTTGGGGGAACGAATAGACCAACATGCAACCTGTCTAGATGAGGCTGTGGAGAAGTGTGGCACAATGGTTAGAGCAGCAGCCCCTGATGCAGAAATCTGGCCCGGGACCTGCGTTCAATTCCCACCTTGGTGGGTCTTGGGCTCAATTCCCTTGGACCAGATCATTCTCACCTTGGTGCCTAATCTAATGAATGGGTCCCACTCTGTAACTCTGGGCAATAGCTTGCTTAATCTCCCCAATGGCCCTGTCAGCACTTGGATGCCTGGCTTCACCCTGGGGGTTGCTCAGGCGTGGGTGCCTCACAGGGAAAAGCCAGGAGGGGTTCCACAGTGGTACGTGTACAGTGCCTTGAGACCCTAATGGGTGAGTAGTGTGTTATACAAGTGCAAATTAGATTTTTTGATTTTTGGGCTGAGCGTCGCCTTTCTGAAGTAGAAAATGACACATCCAACATCACTAAGGGCCAGATGTACCAAAGGATTTTACCCATTCTGTGTCTATGGGAAAAAGCTTTCGTCCATAGGGCCCTAAATGCTTTGAGAAAGTAGAACGCATGCTTAAAACAGCCATGGACAAGCATAAAGATCTCAAGGCCAGATCATGGTGGAACAATATTCACATTATGGGAGTTGCAGAATTGACAACCATGGGACACCTCTATATTTTTATCGAAAATTTGCTCACTGCACTTTTCACCTGCCAACTTTTCACAGACACATTTGTGGTGGAGCATGCACATAGATCCCTGGGCCCCCACTGTCCTATGGGCCCCCCTGCTCCCACTCATTGTGCATCTCCTTAACTTCAGGGACATTGTAATTGTAAATATTTTATATAGTGCACTGCTACCCAAATAGGGTTTCTCTGCACTGAGCCAAAAGAAAAGGAGAGTTCAACTCCCGGCATTAGAATACCCACATCGTTCGATTCTTAGGAAAGGCAAGAAGAGTAGAACAATTCTTTAGAATAACTGGGAGAGAGTTACAGAGCTTCAGTGTGTCGATTGGTCAGAGAGCGAGCCCCCCTTCAATATCATGGCTCCATACTTTCCATAGTACTCAACTTTGTAATTGCAGTGTAGGAGGCTAGACAAATATTTACAGATGCGAAAGCCTACCTCCACATGCAGGGAATGAAATATGGCATGCTATACCCGACCCGTCTGAGGGTGGAGGCAGATGGTCACAACCAGATCTTTACTAATCCTACACAGGTGATCCAATTCTGCAAGCGGTAGAACAGAGACAAACCTGACTCTGGGCATGGATCTCTGAAACATTCCTCTGATGCCTCGGCAGCATTGCCAACGCATGTCCTCCACTGAACTAACGCCAACCTAATGGTCATCTGATGCTATGCCTTCTGGATGTACTGATGTTGATAGCCACCCTGCATGTGACACGCCAATTACTGTGTCTTCATCCATGATAACCATTTAAATGTGCACCTCTCGACTACAGACCGCAGATACGAATGCAACCTAAGAACATATTAAAGGGCATCATTTACCTGAAGCATTGCCACCCCCAAAGGTGTACATCTGAATATTCTCTTTCTTGCTCAGTTCACTCTTTGCTGTGGATTGGTCCGTTATGTTGAAACTGGTATTGGGGGGAGGTTGTTTAGTTTTTTAACTGTTTTTTTATTTTCCTTTCTGCTTATTGCTACTTCAGTGTTGCTCTCCTAACTCCCATATTCAATGGTTTCTCTATAGTTGAACTCTTGCATGACATTGGTTCTGAATAACGTCTTATGTACCCCCAAGAGTTAGACCTGCCAAGTATCACCTGGAATATACGCTGCCTGAATAATCCTAAAATAGGTAAACAAGAATCTTCGCAGGCACCACATCACCTTCACATTCCTATAGGAAACTCATCTATCCCCCTAGACAGTTGTCAATATGCGCACATTTGAGGCTCCCACCACTGTTTGTCCTATTATAGCTCCTATTTCCAATACTATTCCCATGGACTATGCATCTTAATTCACAAATCCCTCCCTTTCATATATCATGACCACAGCGCAGATGATGAGGGCTGGCAGGCACTTGTATTGGGTGCCATGGCTGGCAGGTCTCTACTCTTAGTAGACGTGTATGCTCCTAAATACTGACACACCCAAATTCTCTAACAGACTCTCTACCCTGATAAACCATGTGCACAATGACCTGATTCTAATGGGTGGAGAGCTTAGTATCAGCTTACTATTGACTATTTAGATAGATATACCTATATTTATATATAGATGTCTGTCTCTGTATATATATATATAGATATAATTTTTGTCAACGCATGTGTGGTTTCCCTGGGGGGCTGCGATTGGCCCCCAGGAAAACCACATCCACAAATGAATGTGATCAATGCACATACATCAACTGACGTGCTTCAACTGTAGCTTTTAGGCAGCAATGAAAAGGATCTGACTTTTGTCTAGTGGCAGTTTTGATGCCATAAAGTAGCGCAGAAGATTTATTTGCCTACTGCAAATATTAAATCTGTATTTTATGTAAATAGCTGAGTAGATTAGTAAAGTCAGCCATTACCTGTGCTATAATACAAATGAACTGTATGTGTGGGGGTCTATGGAGATATGAAGGGCACTTTTGCTGGGTGGTAGTGAGGGAACCCGAGGAGGAGGTAATGGGAGTGGAAGCACCAATAATTATTGTTAGACTGGGAGCTAGAAGCGCAAAAGACTGTGATTATAGATATGTGACAAGGTGAAGTAATAGTGTGCCTTTTTTTGAGTGTCTTGAAAGAACTCACTTATTGAGGGAATAAGCGAAGGTAAGGAGACCTCTACTGTTGCACGTATCACACACCCACCAGCAATTTTGTGACTGTCTACGTAGGCTAGTGTTTTAGAGCAACAGTTTAGCCAGTAGCAGAGATGGCATCTCGTTGAATGACTGTTGCTCAAGCCCTCATTTGGGTTATAGAGGACAGCTCTGACGTAAGATCAGAGACTGAGACAACAGATACTGAAACAGCATCTGAGGGATAGGACAATGGCACAGACTCTGGGAGTGATTTTTCAGTCGGAGGAGTCCCATTGGGTAACTCCTCTTCCATTGATTATGAGGGAGGGGATGAGGACAGTCCAGCTGGGACAATAGCGGGTTAGCCCAACCCAGAGAGCAGGTGCATGTGGCGGCAAGCACGGAGAGAGAGTGCTCTCTTGGGAGCTCCCAAATTTAGTTCAGCCCCAAATTCCACCACCTAAATCGTACTGTGGAGACATCAAAACAACCTGATTTTGTAAGGCAGGCACCTGCGTTTTTGGTCCTGGGCTCAGCAAACCTACGAAACACAGAAATGTCTGGAAAGTAGACATCTGGGGGAGTCCACAGAAGTGTGACTTATGTGGATTCCTCCACATTTTCTTGCCCAGAATACCCTGCAAACGTGAAATGTTGAATAAAAACTCAATTGTTTCTTGCATTTCTGTCACACAAACTCCAGGAATATGCTGAGATCCACAAACTTCCTACCACCCAGTGTTTCCCCACCTGTCCTGATAAGCACGCTACCCCACTTGAGTGCCTGTACCTAGTGCCTGCGTCAGGAATGGATCACCCCAGGGTCAACAGTTGCCCTCATGTGAGGACCAACATTGACCATTGTGTGATCTCTTTCTGTCGTGAGCACTAGGCCTACCCACACAAGTGAGGTATCATTTTTATCGGGAGACTTAGGGGAATGCTGAGTGGAAGGAAATTTGTGGCTCCTCTCAGATTATAGAACTATCCATCACCAAAATGTGAGGAAAATGTGTTTTTTTGTCCAGATGTTGAGGTTAGCAGAATATTCTGGGTAACAGAACCTGGTGAGAGCCCCACAAGTCACCCTATTCTGAATTCCCCTAGATATCTAGTTTTCAAAAATGTATAGGTTTGCTAGGTTTCCCTAGGTGCCGGCTGAGCTAGAGTAAGGCACTTTGGAAAAAACAGGTTAGTTTTCTTTAGGAAAATGTGATGTGTCCATGTTGTGTTTTGGGGCATTTCCTGTCACGGGCATTAGGCCTACCCACACAAGTGAGGTACCATTTCTATCGGGAGATTTGGGGGAATGCTGGGTGGAAGTTAGTTTTGACTCCTCTCAGATTCCAGAAGTTTGCAGCACCAAAATCTGCAGGAAAAGTGTTTTTTGCCACATTTTGAGGTTTGCAGAGGATTCTGTGTAACAGAACCTGGTGAGAGCCCCACAAGTCACCTCATTCTGAATTCCCCTAGATATCTAGTTTTCAAAAATGTATAGGTTTGCTAGGTTTCCCTAGGTGCCGGCTGAGCTAGAGTAAGGCACTTTGGAAAAAACAGGTTAGTTTTCTTTGGGAAAATGTGATGTGTCCATGTTGTGTTTTGGGGCATTTCCTGTCACGGGCATTAGGCCTACCCACACAAGTGAGGTACCATTTCTATCGGGAGATTTGGGGGAATGCTGGGTGGAAGTTAGTTTTGGCTCCTCTCAGATTCCAGAAGTTTGCAGCACCAAAATCTGCAGGAAAAGTGTTTTTTGCCACATTTTGAGGTTTGCCGAGGATTCTGGGTAACAGAACCTGGTGAGAGCCCCACAAGTCACCCAATTCTGAATTCCCCTAGATATCTAGTTTTCAAAAATGTATAGGTTTGCTAGGTTTCCCTAGGTGCCGGCTGAGCTAGAGTAAGGCACTTTGGAAAAAACAGGTTAGTTTTCTTTGGGAAAATGTGATGTGTCCATGTTGTGTTTTGGGGCATTTCCTGTCATGGGCATTAGGCCTACCCACACAAGTGAGGTACCATTTCTATCGGGAGATTTGGAGGAATGCTGGGTGGAAGTTAGTTTTGGCTCCTCTCAGGTTCCAGAAGTTTGCAGCACCAAAATCTGCAGGAAAAGTGTTTTTTGCCACATTTTGAGGTTTGCAAAGGATTCTGGGTAACAGACCCTGGTAAGAGCCCCACAAGTCACCCCATTCTAAATTCCCCTAGGTGTCTAGTTTCCAAACATATATAGGTTTGCTAGGTTTCCCTAGGTGCCGGCTGAACTAGAGGCCATGATCCACATCTAGGCACTTTCCCAAAAACACGTCAGATTTCAATGTAAAAATGTGATGTGCCCATATTGTGTTTCCTGTCACAGGCATTAGGCATCCCCACGCAAGTGAGGTACCATTTTTATCGGAAGGCTTAGGGGAACACAGAATAGCAGAACAAGTGTTAATACTCCTTGTCTTTCTCTACATTTTTCCCTTCCAAATGTAAGACAGTGTGTTAAAAAGACATCTATTTGAGAAATGCCCTGTAATTCACATGCTAGTATGAGCACCCCAGAATTCAGAGATGAGCAAATAACCACTGCTTCTCAACACCTTATCTTGTACCCAATTTGGAAATACAGAGGTTTCCTTGATACCTGTTTTTCACTCTTTCTATTTCACCAAATACAATGAAAACCCATTGCAAGGTGCAGCTCCCTTATTGGCTCTGGGTACCTAGGGTTCTTGATGAACCTACACGCCATATATATCCCTGAAACCAGAAGAGTCCAGCAGACGTAATGGTATATTACTTTTGAAAATATGACATTGCAGGAAAAAGTACCTGAGTAAAATGTGGAGAAAAATGGCTGTGTTTTTCACCTCAATTTCAATATTTTTTTTATTTCAGCTGTTATATTCTGTAGGACACCCTTGTAGAATCTATACAAATGGCCCCTTGATAAATTCATAATTTTATCTAATTTTCAGTAATGTTTAGCTGTCCTGGATCCAGCATAGGTTTCACACCCATTTCTGTCACTAACTCAAAAGAGGCTAAAAGCACAAAAAATAGTAAAAATGGAGTATGTCCCAGTAAAATGCAACAATTGTGTTGAAAAATGTGCTTTTCTGATTCAAGTCTGCCTGTTCCTGACAGCTGGGAAGATGGTGATTTTAACACTGCCAACCCTTTGTTGATGCCATTTTCAGGTAAAAAAAACATGCTTTCTTCTGCAGCCCATTTTTCCAATTTTTGTGAAAAAAACAAACTTTTGGCTGTATTTTGGCCAATTTCTTGGTCTCCTCCAGGGGAACCCACAAACTCTGGGTACCTTTAGAATCCCTAGGATGTTGGAAAACAGGGACGCAAATTTGGTGTGGATAGCTTATGTGGACAAAACGTTATGAAAACCTAAGCCCGAACTATCCCAAATGGCCAAAAAAGGGCTCAGGACTGGGGGGGGGAGGCCCAGCTGCTAAGGGATTAAACTAAGTCTTGGTCCCTAAACATGCTACCTTATGGGAGGCCTTCAAGGCCTACATCAGCGTGGTTTGTATATCTACTCATTCAGGGGTCCTGAAAAGCATATGTGGCAATTTGACTCACGTGCAGCGAGACCTCTTGTCTCTGACACTACTGCAGGTGCGCAGCCTGCTTAGTTACACAAGCGATCACTTTTGTTACAAGAATTCTGAAACTTGTCAGACTGATAACTTAGCTTACCTTGGTAAATACTCTAGAGACCCTTGGTATTGGAAGGGTGACTGTCCTGGTCGCACCTTGGTCCGTCGACTACGACCTCACTACCGAAAAACATACATTACCCATTTTCTAAATGACACTGATGAAGCCACAATCACCAAGACACTTCTGAACTATGATCAAACTCTGTAAACCACAAGCTCATTAGATAATGCTGATGACATTGGCTCTTACCTCTCTGAGACAGCTATGGTTTGGCTCACCGATGGGCAACAGCAGTTCTCCAGGAGGACACTCTTTCCCCCACTTTGCAAGAGGCAGTCAAACCTGGGAAGCCGGCACACCTCAGCGCGTCCTACAGACCCCTGTCTTTGCTCAATTACGACAATAAAAACCTTGCCAAGGTTATAGTGACTTGTATGGCACTTCTCATGGAACAGATTATTTCCCCATCCCACTCCCCACTCCGGATGGGTTTTGTATACCATTGCTCCACCAATAATAATCTATGAACTATATTTGCTGTTATGAGCCAAATACCTCCAACGCTCCTTACAGCAGTTGCACTTCTTGACACAGAAAAAGCACTTGATTCTCTAGAATGGTCATTCTTGAGGGCAACCCTTCTCAAACTAGGTATACCTCCCAGATTCTGTGACCTAATTATTCTTCTGTACACCTGTCCTTTAGCCTGTTTGTGGGTGAATAATCACCTTAAGCACCCATTCCCTATTTCCAGAGGCACATGTCAGGGATGCCTCCTCTCTTCCTTGCTCCTCCTCATAGCCCTTGACCCACTGATTCATCACCTCTAGGAACGTCTCATGCACAAGTGATTACGATTCAAGAAAGGTCTGATTCTTGCATCTGTTTATGCAGACAATATACTATTGTTTGTACAAGATCCCGCTACTCATCTTCCCCCGATCATCAGGGAAATAACTCACTATGGAGCCCTTTTTGGCCTGTCAATTAACTGGCATGAATCGGAAACTGTTCCCACAAACTGATGCCAAGCTTCCCTGCTCCAGGGAGTATCCACTGCAATGGTGCAATAACTCTCCTAAGTCCGTTGGTATTTTAATTCATAAACAGGTAGATGAGGTGATTCACTGTAATTAAAGGCCTGCAATTGATAAGCTAACCATTGAGATCGACAGGTGGAATTGACTGCCTCTGTCCCTTGCAGGACTTGTATCCATCATAAAAATGGTGCCTCTACCACACTTTCTCTATTATTTCATTAATATCCCGATCGCACTGAATAACTCCTTTTTCTCTATGGTGCGTACCCTTTTTGACAAGACTGATATGGGTGGGTCGCTGACCCAGGATTAAGTGGGAGACTCTTACACTTCTCTACACTAAAGGGGGGTTCGGTGTACCAGACTTTTGCTTATACTGTCTAGCTGCACAGTGCCACCTCTCTTAGTACTGGTACCATCTGGATGCCAGACGTCTCTATCAGAAACCGGAGCGTGATCAGGCAGAACAGCTCCCTCTGTCCTTGATCCTACCCAAGAGTTTACTTTACGAGCCCTTGGCTATGCATACCATCTCCAGCACCTGCTTGGCATGGTCCAAACTCCATCTATATTTGTGTGCAACCCTCCTTTTTTCTCCAGATATTCCTATTATTGACAACCCATGGCTCCCCATGACACAAGACAAATTAGTATAACTCACACTTTCGAATCACCAATTGCGCACTATGGGGGACCTCTTTGTTAATGGCAAGGTTGATCTCCACACTGCATTCGGGTCAGCAGAGAACACTTCTTTAATGGACATCTTCATTTGTCTCTGGTTGCACAACACACTGCATGAAATATTGCCTATATACCCCAAGGAACTCTCACATTACCCCCTGCTTACAATAGTGATTTCGACTACAGAGAATACTAGGCTAATCTCCCACTTATACCACACATGCTTGGAGCTATGGTCTTTATGAACTACTGCATAAAGGGTGGCATGGGAATGGGAATGGGATCTGGGCTACACTATTCCAGAGAAGGCATGATGCTACTGCTGCCAGCAGCCTTAGTTAGTTTCCCTTAGTAGGGGACATAAGCTACTTCATTACAAGTTTTTTTCACTGAGCATACACCACCACTCAGGCCCTTGCTAAATTTGACCCTTCGAGATCCCATAGCTGCCCTGAATGTTGAGCCGACCACCCAGACTTTGTCCATTTACCCTGGATCTGTACCATGATACATTCTTACTGTCAGGCTTTTTTTGTCCTAATCTCCACCATGATGGAGCATACCATTCCCCCGACCCCTTCCTAGCACTCTTGGGATATGTTAAACCCCAAGATTTTATGCACAGACGTTTTGCAGCACTGGCATTGCTCCTAGCCAAAGAACACATAGCTGTTCTTCGGGGCAGCACTGTGCAACCCACCACTGATTGAAGGATATGATATATTGCAGCACTACTAGTGAACTTTACGTATCTCCGCAACACCCCATGTCCAGACCTAAAAATATCTGAGCACCCCTCCATACCTATTTGAGGACGACAGAACCAGATGAAACAACTGATATTCTGGGCTGATCTACCTGGTCTATGTGTATTGTTCACATCGTTCTGATCCTCATGTGATTCTGAATGTGTTGGATATGTGACTGTACTGTCTCTTGCTTTACTATGTTGCTGTGCTCTACTGTAAAACTTTTGTTTTGTATAAATTGGAAAAGCAATGAAAATATTCAAAAAAAGGAAAAACAATTGGGAACCCTCGATCACCTGAGCCCCTGGGTCATTTTCATTTGATTTTGTATTTAGCCAAGTGGTTACACTTTACATTGTTGAGTCAGTGGTGTAATAAAGGCCCCTGCAGCCCCCGCAGTGTGGGGGAGCCCTGAAGCTCCGGGGGGCCCTTCAGCACAGTACACTGTGCATGGGCGGCAGGTCCCTGACTGGGTCCAGAGGGGAAAGGCCCAACTACAGGTACTTTGCAGGGATCCCCCTTAAGTTTTTGCTACACCACTGTGTTGAGTCCTGAGGAGACCGGATATCAATAGTCTGAAACGCATCAACCATGTTCATTGTGGAGTCCACCAAAGATCTGTAAAGTTAGAAATGGATAAAGTTCACTATAGAGTTCTTGATGGATTAATTTCTGCTACGGCTTGTGATCTAGCGTTGGACTATCCACGGACGTTCCATGATCAAATTATTAGACGGAATGCTCCAATGATTGAAACACGGTGCTAACATGGACAGTGCCAACAATGACATTCATAATGCACATGGCTTGAGCAGAATTCAAAATTAATGCTAAATTTGTGTAATGTTGGATTTTGTGTTGAAAAATTGGTATTGAGTGATATTTATTTGATACAAATATCAACTCTCTCATTATAGGGTTTTAGAAGATTGTGTTTTGATTTGGAAGATTCAGTCACAGAGACAAAGTAAGCAGTATGTTCAAATTTAATTGACTCTATTACTGTAGTCTAAGTACTTATAGGTTAATCCTTCCCATCAGAGATCTAATTGCTTTGAACACTTTTGTAGGCCAGATTCTAGAACTACGCAGGCTTCTTTCAGTTTTGTATATGGATTTTTGCGCTGGGCAAAAAAATCTTAACAATGTTTGTCCCCTTTCTGGGGCACAGACATGAGCGTTTGTGACCCAACAATGAGCAAGAGAGCCACTTTGGATGTTCCCTGTTATATAAATAGCATCTAGCTCCTAAAGGGGCACAGACATGAATGTTAGTGCCCCAGAAAGTAGCACGGTGTGGCTTTGAGTTTTTGCACTCAGGAAGCAACAGAGGAACAGGCCCTGCGTAGAAGCTTCCTTCTCTCTAACAACAAAATCCGCCTACTCCACCAAATCCCCCAAACGGAAACCAAAATGGCAGTGCTTAGGAAGGACCAATTATAAAACCCTTGCAACAAAGGTCACTGTAGAATTTCCAAAGGCAGCCCTATCTTCACCCTCCGACACTTCAGTGACCAGAGCTATACCCTTCAGCTCAGTAGTGCAGGCAATACACTCCCACTTTATGGAGAAACTGTACAATAAATTACTTCCTACACCATGCAGAACCAAGAGCAATAGAAAATGGATCCCACCGGTATCTGCAATCTTTCTCTCAAAATTCTGCTACCATGTACCCTCTACACCACAAGCTCTTGACATGCAAACAGGATGGCCTTGCAAGGGGCTGGGAGTCTTATACAAGTGGAACTTTAAAAGAGTGGAGTTCGTAGATGCTAAAATTTGCAAAAAATTACTCTGACCCTACCCCTAATGATGACAACCTGGGACATGGATAGTAGCTCCAAGTGAGACAGAAGGGACATTCGGTGTGCCCTTCCTGGTCTCAGAATCAGACTTTGGAGCCCTGTGCCGAAGGATAATTCTAGACCTCGTGTGCATGCTCTATTATCGCATGAATGGGGTAAAAAATGCCAGAATACCATATATCAGAGGCAAATGGGTCACTCAGGGCAGGGGTACAAGTCTGTTTACCATGCAGGGGACATTCCTCTCCCAACACAGACAATGAACACTATTCATATCACATCTGCAGTGTTTGCACATCTACACTCTCTACAAAAGCAGAAACTTGGGAATGGCAACTCCATGGGATTTGAGAAGCCCTACAAACTAAACCAGCGACAATATTGTTTAGTTGTTCATGTGCCAGTATGGGCTTTGATACACACAGTCCGACAGCAAGGAATGTCACGAGAGAGATATGTTACCACCATAGTAACATTTCAGGTAAATACTCAACTACAAAAATGACAGCCCAAACTGTAGAACAGAGACATTATGAGGACCACCTACAATGTGTAGGTATTGAGTAACTACACACAGACATTGATCAAAGTGAGGCATCCCACATTTTATTACACAATGAATAATGTGGATCTACAAATCAAAACCTCTGTTCATTTCTTAGGCCTAAATGTCTTATTTCATAGCCTGCATTGCAAGGTCATGATTCATAATGTGAAATGATGTGAAATCTGAATATAGAGTAAACACACATAGGCCCTCAGTATGACATTGGTGGTAAATCCCACTTACCGCCACGGTGACAGTTGCCAACATACCGCCGTGGTGGTGGATATCCGTTCGCCATATTATGACACACACACACCAATCTAACAGAATACTGCCAAATACACAAATCTGCCAGCCCAAAGGTAAGTGGTAAAGTGTCAGTACCAACACCAACAAAACAATGCCCACCACAGTATGACCCATGAATCACCACTCAAACCATTGGTGGTACACACCGGTGCGCTCAGAATGGACACCCAAATACAAAACAATACTACATTGACCAAAACCGAAATCACACACCTCACACTGATACACACACCACACCCACCCACCCACAGTACTATAACACACACCCACATTACCCAGACCCCTCTAACACCAATTATTACCATCAGACTGAAACCAAGACCACTGAGACAACTAGACACACACCACAAACACCCACATCCCTCCACATTACTCAATACCCTCTCACCAACACACACCACACAACACCCATGTCTCCACAGAGGGACCCCAGTTTCACTGATGAGGAGTTGCGGGTCATGGTGCAGGAAATAGTCAGGGTAGAGTCACAGCTGTTTGGAGCACAAGTAAAGCAAATATCCATTGCTATGAAGATGGAGCTATGGCAGAGAATCGTGGACAAGGTGAACACCATGGGACAGCATCCAAGAACAAGGGACAACATCAGGAAGAGGTGGAACAACCTTTGGGAGAATGTGTGTTCCATGGCAGCAAGGCACCAGCTTGCCATCCAGAGGACTGGTGGTGGACCGCACCTCCTCCCCCACAGCTCACAGCATGGGAGGAGCAAGCCTTGGCAATACTGCATCCTGAGAGACTCACTGGAGTTGCCAGAGGACTGGACACTGGTGAGTCAATATTTACTACTTATCACCCCCATACCTGCATGCCATCACACCCCCCTCGCCTCACTCCCATCACTCCACCCCATCCCACACACTGCACCTACACATTAAACCCAAGGCCTAGTCCTGCATGCTATTCCAATGCATGGACAGCCCTCCCAGCCCTGCATGGACACCCATCACAAAAACATGCACACCATGAAGAACTAACAATCCCACAATACATCACCATACACAAGCAAAGGTGGCAGGGCAACAGCAATGATAGAGGGGAAACCAGGGATGTAGAATTTGTCAGAGACATGAGGCATAATACATCACTTACATCCTCACAGGTGCCCCAGC
Organism: Pleurodeles waltl; assembly: GCF_031143425.1. Lineage (NCBI taxonomy): Eukaryota > Metazoa > Chordata > Amphibia > Caudata > Salamandridae > Pleurodeles > Pleurodeles waltl. The sequence continues at coordinate 879,272,471 of NC_090449.1, read as the reverse complement.
CAATCTCAGTGGAGAGGAGGTGCCATGTCTAACCAGTCCCCCAACAGAAGATGTCCCCAGTGATGACAGCAACTCTGGACTTCAGGATCTGGACAACATCCCACTTGCAGTCCACCACAGAGCCTCCCCCATCAGTATCCAACACCACAGCACCTACCCAGTGTCCCCAAACCTCTGTCCCCAGGACATGTCAATCAGCAGTGTGCCCACCTCTGCAGGGACCCCAGTCCACACCTCACACCCAAGACAATCAGGGTCATGGGGTCAGTGCCAGTGGGCACACCGTTCAGGGGACAGAGGCACAGGGGTACAGGGACACTTGGAGGGCCGCCGTGTGCCAGGGGGAGGACAGGCCCAGGGAACCGACTCTCCAGGAGGCACTCACTAATGTCCTGGGGGATTACCACCAAACCAGGACAAGATGGGCCAGATACTTACCAACATGCAGGAGAACAAGCGGCTGCAGGAGGAACACCATCAGGAGATCAGGGAGGATTTGCAGGCCCTCAATACCACCATGATCTCCATAGCAGGGGTGCTGGCAGACATGGCCAACATCATGAGGGAATGGACAGCACACTAGCGGGCCCCTACCACTAGCCAGCCTACTGACCAGCCCTCCACTTCTGCTGCGACTAGTGGGCAGGAGGCCCAGCCACAGGACCCACAGGTCACCAGCACCCATCCCCCTGCAGAAGGTGAACCACCCCGCAAACATTCTCTGCGACTCAGACAGAAGCCAGAGACACTTGCCAAGACCATCACCAGGAAATAAGACCCTCCTGAATGTCCCCCTTGTGTCCTACCCTGTCACTTTGTCCACTTTGAAATGCCTTTGCTCACCTTCCTATGGCCCCTTGGATACTGGACCTGTGCAACAAACAGAATGGAACCATACCCTAGACTTTCCTCCACCGTCACCCCATTCCATTGCACTTTCCTGCCAAATATTTGCACTACACTGTTGTAATATCGCCAACATCTGTAAAATGAGAATTACAGTAAGTTGAGATGCAAAGGAAGTGAATGCCATCCTGCTACAGCCACACAGATAAAACAATAGAGGAATGGTCAGTTCCACTGTCGCACCTGTGTGTCATTGGAAGTATTGACGTATAACTGATGTTCTGTTGTCCACATCCTCACCCTCTGCCTCCTCATCCTCACTGTCCTCATGGTCCACTGCTGCCACAGTGGCATTTCCAGTCTCCTCCTCCTGCTGATAAGGCACATGTCGTCTGAGGGCCAGGTTGTACAACATGCAGCATGCCACTACTATCTGGCAGACCTTTTTGGGTGATTAGCACAGGGATCCACCTGCAAGATGCAGGCACCTGAACCTGGCCTTCAGGAGGCTGAAGATCCTTTCGATAATTCTCCTGGTTCGCCCATGTGCATCACTATAACGATTCTCAGCCCCTGTCCTGTCATTCCTCACAGGGGTCAGGAGCCATGATAGGTTTGGTTAGCCTGAGTCACCTGCAAGTATTGAGGGACAAACATTAGCCTTACACAATGGTATGGGGTTAACACCAGAAGGCATACATTGACATACATTGGGTGGGCACTCAGGCTCACCTATTAGCCACACCCTGTGCCTCTGTAGTTATGCCATCAGCTGTGGGATGCTGCTATTCCTCAGAACAAAGGCATCAATCACTGACCCAGGAAACTTGGCAGTGACGTGGGAGATGTACTGGTCCGCCAGGCACTCCATGTGCACATTAAGTCAGTGGCAACTCTTCCGATTCCTGAACACCTGTTCATTCTGGCGCAGGAGGGAGAAACGCAATATGTGTTCCATCAATCGCCCCAATAATATTGGGTATATGTCCCATTTCATAGAATCCTGCCTTCAAAGTGGACAAATCATTCACCTGGGAGAAAGCAATGTAGCTGCCCACGTGTTTGACCAAGGCAGACAGAACCCTTGCCAGCACAATTGAGAACATTGGCTGTGACATTCCTGCAGCAAGGCCCACTGTCACTTGGAAAGAACCAGTTGCCAGGAAATGGAGAACTGAGAGGACTTGCACAAGAGGGGGGATCCCAGTGGGATGACGCATAGCTGATATCAGATCAGGCTCCAATTGGGCACACAGGTCTGTGGTTGTGGCCCTGTCCAGTCTATAGGTGAGTATTATGTGCCTGTCCTCCATTGTAGCCAAGTCCACAAGGGGTCTATACACGGCTTGTCTCCACCTCCTATTCATCTGCAGTGTTAGGTATCTAAGGGACACAAGAGTGAGTAGGCTGTCACAATTTGAACAATGGAACCACCACGTCAATTTACATAGAGCATTAATGTGATGGGACAGTGGGAATGGCAATGTACCTGTAATTATCAGCAATAACGCAGTTATGGATCATCTGAATGTTGTCCACCACCATTAAATGGAGACCACCTGTCCTGTATCTAGGGACAGGTGGAAGTGAGGTAACTCCGCCAATGTTGGGCATTGTGGTGGAAGGCAGTCTTGCACCGCTGTGCAATTCCTCATTGGCTAATATGGGGCTCCATAGGGTATAGTGGCCAATAGGGGTCAGCTACGGCGGTGACGGGCACACCACCACAAACGTGACCACCATTTTCTATCTAAATCCTCACTTGATTCCTGACTTTCCACAGGACAACACCTACACTGTGTGTGCTGCTGTGACCGGTGTCTGGAACCTACCATGGCCTGTGTGACCGGGAAAAGGGCCAGTGCTTTCACTTCAGAGAGTTGGAGCATTTGGTGGAAGGGGTCCTACCCAAGTATGGACTGCTGTATGGGCCTCCAGACCAACACCTTGGGCACGATGCATGTGGCAAGGTTGCATGGAGTTGGGTGTGCAAGTATCGTGTCATTTGGGGGGTGCTATGTCTGTTGGTAGTGCACATGGTGGGCGCGGGGTGATGTGTCTACCAATGGAGATGGAAATGGGATTTGTAGGCCATATGTGTGACAGGCTGGATTGTATGTGTAATGTTGTCCTCTACCTCTGCAGGTCAGCGCCCATCAGAAGAAGGGATTGTGGCATGCCATCGCCAAGGAGGAGCGGACCCTGGTGATCTACAGCAGGCGGTGCACCCACTGTAGGAAACGGTGGGAGGACCTGAGACGCTGGGCACGGAAGACCGCAGAGGCCCAGCTGGGGATGGCCTTTACAACGAGGAAGGGGTGCCCGTCGGAACCTGACCCCCTTGATGACCCGCATTCTGATGGTGGCCTACCCAGAGCTGAATGGGCACTTGAAGGCATCACAGCAGCTGTAAGGGGGTACAGTGGGCGTAACTACAATCATTGGTTGGTGGTATGGTGGTTGTGAGTCAGTGAGTGCCCCTTAATGCCAGGTCAGACATTGCAGCTTGACCAAGCTCAAGGGTAATGGGTGTACAGCAAATTCAGGAAACCTACTTAGATTGTATTCCATGTCAGACAGAGCTTAGTGGGTCCCAGGGGGGGTGCAGTTGGCGGTGTTTGGCCCTCATCTTGCTGTGGCACCTAGCCAATTGATTGGCCCGTGTGGTGCATAGTGCTCAATCCTGAACCCTCTGTGTTATGGTAATGTGTATGCCAACTGTATTATTGGTGCTGTAATTGACCCAATGTTCCCTTTCTCTCTCTCCCCCCTTTTTCCTTCTGTCATCCTGTCCATGTGCGCATTAGCATCATCTGGCGGAGGAGCAGGGGCACCGGTGATTGAGGGAGCTGCATCTCACAGGACCCAGGAGGCAGAGTCCGCTGACGCCGAGGGAACCAGTGGGATGGAGGGCGAGGGGAGCACCACGGTGGAGACAGGAGGTGAAAACACTGACTCTGATTCCTCCTCCGATGTGAGCTCCCTGGTGGTGGTGGACACCTCTGGGACCACCCCGGCTCCAGGTACAGCCGCCACCACCCGTACCAGCACCGCCCTCCCAGTAGCCCCTCACCACGTTGCCCGTGCCCGCTCACCCAGGAGGGTGGGCATCTCCTTCATCTTAGGATCTTCAGGCCCTGCCCAAGTGAGCCCTGCTGCCCTGAGTGAGGAGGCTATTGAACTCCTGACAACCATCTCTTTAGGGCAGTCAACCATTGTGAATGCCATCCAGGGGCTGTAATCCCAGATGCAGCAATTCAATGCATTCCTGGAGGGCATCCACAGTGGATTGGCAGTCCAACAGAGATTGTTCCAGGCTCTGGCCTCCTCTCTGATGGTAGCCATTGTCCCTGTTCCTACCACCCCCTCCAACTACCACTTTCCCGTCCCAGTCTCCTCAACCTCAACCCATCCCATGCACACATACAGACGAGCATGCACACAAAACATCTGACAAGAGTAGCACAGTAAAACACAGGCAGCACACCTCAGGCCACAAACACTCACACAAACTACAGACAGTTGCACACACAACAACATCCACTGCCTCCACTGTCTCCCCCTCCTCCTCCCTCATAGTCAAATCCACACTCACACCTGCATGCACTGCTTCAACAGCCAACATCACCATCACCACACCAAGCAGCACACACACCTCACTAGCAGACACCTCCACAACACCCACCCTGCCTGTACCCCCCTCCTAAGGGACACAATCAGGCACTCAGACACCCAACAGACATCCATCTCACATCAGCACACTGCCCATGAACCTGCACCCAAAGTCAGCAGACGTACTCCTCCAACAACCACTTCCTCAATCCCCACTCCCATCCCTCCTCCCTCATCCTGCCCCACCGTCCCTAAGAAGCTTTTCGTTGCCCAACTTGACCTCTTCCCTCACCCTCCTCCCCCGTCCCACCAGTAACAGCAGGGTCCCAACAACCCAGCCCAGCATCTCAGCCAAACAGTCCACAGGGACAGTTGGGGCATCTCCAGTCGTGGAGGCAAGAAAGTGAAGGATCCCACTCCACCTGCCAGGAAAGTGAAGGATCCCTCTCCACCAGCCAGGAAAGTGGAGGATCTCACTCCACCAGCCAGGAAAGGGAAGGATCCCACTCCGCCAGCCAGGAAAGGGAAGGAACCCACTCACCAGCCATGAAGGGAAAAGTTCCCACTCAACCACCAATGACAGGGGAGGTTCCCACTCAACCACCAATGACAGCAGCGTTTGCCACTCAACCACCAATGACATGAGAGGTTCCCACTCACCCACCAATGAAAGGCAAGAAGCCCTCACCTCCAGCTGAGACACACCAGTCCTCATTTCCGGCTGAGACAATGCAGCCCTCACCTCCAGCAGTGGCTGCCCAGGAGACACCTCCACCAGCAGAGACAATGCAGCCCACACCTCCAGCAGTGGCTGCCCAGGGGACACCTCCCGCAGCAGAGACAATGCAGCCCTCACCTCCAGCAGAGGGCATGTAGGCCATCCTCCAGGGACTGCTGTAGAAGGAGCCACCTCCAGAAGCATTGGGCAAGATCCCCACCTCAGAGACTATGACCTCTTACTCCCTAGCATTGGGAAATGGGCATGAAGCCACCTCCAGAACCAGTGGGCAAGATCCCCACTTCAGCTGAGGTGCCCCCTACCTCCCTTCCCGCTGAGGTGCCTGCCCACTTCCAACATGTTGCCCCTGCACAGTTTGGTGCTGAGAATGTCAGGGTCAAGTTGGGGCTTGGACGGTGCTCTGTGACCATGTGGGCCCTTTGTACTTTGGACTGGGCATTGACCCTTTCTGGACAATAGTTCATGTATAATATTTGTCACTTCCGTACTTATGGTGCTTGTTGGCATGCAAATACATTTTCAATTCTGCCTTACTGTTGTCCTTGCATTATTATGAGGTGTGTCCAATGACATTGTTTTTCGTCTGCAGCTGGTTTTGTGTATGGTGTGTGTGTGAATGATGTGTGTTGTCCTTGTGTGTCTCACTCTCCTTTTCTTCCCTCCTTTGTGTGCTCGGTGGCTGTACTTACTGTCGTTGTCTTTGTCGGCGTTGGTGTTCCAGGTGGAGCATGGCGTACAAAAGCATTGGGAAGACCTGAAGTTCTGATTCCACGGCAGCGTTGATCTTCTCTGTGTCTCTGATGATGAGCCCTTGGTCTTCTGTGTTGTGTTTCCACCAGGCTTTTGATGGCGTTGGAACCCCCCGGAAATCGTGGCAGTGTGCTGTGTCATAATATGGTGGGCACTACCTTGCCTTTCGCCTGGCTGTTGATGGCTACCGCAGTGGCAAGTGGTGTTAACGCACTGGCGGATGGTGTGGTACATTGGCTGTCTATGGAAGTTATCACTGCATTGGTCTTAATTTGGAGGTAATCACCGCCAGACTGTTGGCGGTATTACCGTCATTTTAACAGTCACCGCCTATGTCATAATGACCAACATAATGTTGTATATTTTTCTTTTTAAAAAAGAGGAGCATCTTTTAAATTGCAATAGAAGGTCTTTTAAGAGAAACATATTACAGTGTAGTTATTTCCTTCTCTTTTTCCTAGACAGCGCTATATCATGAACCTGACTTTTGTGGGTGGTTGGGGAACACCTGGGTAGGTCTCCTGGGCCTCAGGCGGAACAATACATAGTGTGTCCTCTTCAGAAAAAATAAGAATGGGCAGGTGTCTCTCACTCCTCACCACAAGTTCTGGTCCTTTGAATAAGGAGTGGTAGGAGTCAGACAACCCTGTGACTATATTTCGTATCTGCATGGGGAGTATTGTATATACCTCAGCCTTGCCTCCAGAAACAGTAAACACACGCAGCTGTTGGTATTTTAAAATAAAATCTTATTTATTGTGCACTATTCTTACATGAATCTCATGTGCCATAATGATGCTAATTACTACTGTAATTTCAAGTCATAATATAAATCAAAGTGTATATCAGAAATACCTCAAACATTTTACATTCCTATGGTATCCATTAAATTAGTTTAACTCCTACATATATGTTATCAGCATTATGTTATTATGATCCCTGAATACTTATTAGAATTTCATAACTGTTTACATGACAAGTCATGTAAGTCTCCATTCCAGACTTTGGCTTCTGGTGGTCTCCCTGCTCTTCCCCAGTTGTTCAGAACCTGGTGTCAAATTTGACTCAAAGCTTAATTTTGAACCTCAGATTAAAGCTTTGTCTTGTTCTTGTTTTCAGATTATGAGATCACTTAGGCGCATGCTATACTTCATTTCTGCAGATGATCAAAAAACCATTGCCCATGCTTTGATTACTTCCCAGTTGGACTACTGTAAAAGTCTGTATCTAGGCCTTCTAAATGTTCTGATCCAATGCCTAGAGACTATTCAAAATGCGGCGGTCCATTTGATTTTTAAGATTCTCCCTTGGATCTTGGTTTCTAATCACTTGTGGCAACTCTATTGGCTGCCTATTAAAAATAGAATATGTTTCAAGGCTCTTACTCTTGTATTTTGAGTATTCAATCAAAAATGTCCTTGTTACCTCAGTAATACATTTAAAATCTTGATGCAAGTACGCTCTTTGTGGTTCAATCATCAGAAATTATTTGTAATACGTAGGATATTCAAGTCCAGATGCTGGGTTGCTCTTTTTCTTACTTGGCATCCAGATTGTAGACTGCCTTGCCGTTTATTCTCAGAAGCGCCCCATTTGAATTGATCTTTAGGAAGAACCTAAAAACATTTTTGTTTGACTCCTCATTTTAATGATTCTTTTATGGGACTTCATTTTGGAGCAATCTTCAACACAAGCGCTGGGACACCTTTTTGGTAGCTGTGAGCTATAGAAGCATATATTGGAGTCTGCAGTTGGATAGTTGTACTTGTACAAGTCCTTCTGATATGTAGTCCTGCATCTTTTTTTGTTAATGCGGCTAGTGTCATCTTACATCTCTTTAAATAATATCTGAAAATAATATGGCAATCTTGCACACTCTTGTAACATTAACAAGTATTCATTTCTAGACCCTAAGTCTGACATCACACATGCAAACTCTAAAGATTTTGCACTCTCATGATGGTTTGTATGTAACATGTATGCACTGACAGAAAAGCCCTGTCTCACGCAGCACCTGTGTTTTCCCATAGTGAGCTCAACAAACACGCAGCCCCACTGAAAGTGTTCCATGCATTTCATTATTTGGTTGGTATCAATATGTGCTCCTATGCCAAAGGAAAGCCCAAAGAGTTCCCAGATTTTGAGTCTGAACTGAAGCTATGTCTTGACTGACGGTGGTGGCAGGGAGATTGTAATCAGAGGCTCTGTTCTTTTCACCAGTACTCATGCCAGTACATTGCCAATTAGTTTCCCACTTTTAAAACATCTGTTCATTTCTTGTCACTTGGGTCATTTGCCTGCATTATATGCAGGACATGTATGGGGGATGCCCAGTGTATAGCTGGGATTCTGTGAGTTGTGAACAGGCTGTTGTAATGCTGGGTTCCATTGGACCCTGCTTGTGTTTGTTTCACATAATGATGGCCTATTTTCCACTGGGCTGCTGATGTCCATTTCTGACATCCTAGTCTGCATGTACACTTTCCGTGTCTACCTCCAGTAAATGTATTTACCTTGTCAGGATAGCGGTCTCAAACCCACTTCCTTTGCCAGTAGCATAGGATTTCACTACTTGGGTAAACACACCTTTTTACCTTTTGTTGCTGGTCTCTCCCATGATTTGGGAGCAGAAGCAACCTCCAGAGGAGACCAGTGTACAGGATAGATGAGCCAGTCAGAACTGGCGCCTGGTGCACAGAAACCCCGCAAAATGTGACCAGCAACAGAATGCTCCATTTTTCCCCATTATCTGGACACTTGTGCACCAATGCAGGTCCAGAAGACACTGACTCAGGAGTGTTACCTCCCTGTGGCCCTGCCTCCAAATCGGATACAAATCTGAAAAAGCCCATAGTGTCACAATGCTATGCGATCTGATGGAACAAGTAAGACCTACTTACGGTCAAGGAAATGGACTGCACTTGACTGGACTAGTTACCTGATCTCTCTCAATACACGTGGAGACCTGTTTGAATGGAACAAGCACCTTAACAACAGCTTAAAGGAGTGGGACTGCTTAGGAGCCACAAGTTGGCCCCACGTCAGGTCCCCAATTTGGGATGGCATCCCTGAGCAGGAGCTCCTCCATTGTCTTCACAGATTAGAAGGTTGTGAATGCATTTTCCCCAAACCATCTAAAGGCCTTAGTTTGCTCATACTTTCCTATCTGAGCTATAAGAGGTCAGAAGACATCAGCCTTCATACCACCAGTATGCATTTCAGTTCCACTACGTAGATAAGGCTATGCTGAATTTGAAGCCATTACAATCATCGTTCTAGCTCTTACAGTCTGTATGAAATCCAATGTAACTTAAAACTGAACAGTGGCATCTGGTCAAAATAATGAAAGCATGTCCCTGTATTCTATGTAGAACCTGGATGCATATGACATGAAAAGAAAATGTTGCCATCAATGGATTTTGTTAGAAAGCAAAACTTGTACTAATGTGAGTGTTATCAAAAGATACAATTAGAAGAGTAAATCAATAAATAGAGAAATACCCATACCTCACCACAAAATAAGATTATTTTAATTCAAACCTTGCAAACGTCAGGCATAGTTTTGGGTGGCATAATTTTCAAATCACAATTTTACGAATACATGTAAACAGTACAATTAACAAAGGTCAGTATTGAAAGTTAATTTTCAGTGACCAAAGGTGCAATAAAATACGGTAATGAAAACCCAACTATTGCAAAATATGCACAAAATCAGTTGTTTGAAAATATGAGCGTAAGAATAATTGATTCATCAACGTGAAGAAGTAGTTAATGTATCAGTCTCCTGCGTCAAGGAATTGAACAAAAGTATCCTAAGGATCGGAGATCTTACTGTAGCTCATTCTTCATTCATAAGGTTGAATCAAAGGTTTAGACAACAATTGTGCCAGTGCTTGGACTTTTAAGACCTACTATACGATTGACCAGTAATATCATTTGAGTCAATCCCTCTAGGTTAATCTAGAAAATTAGGGACCTGTTCTGCCTTTGCACTCACTGTTCATATTGTCTTCCTCTCATCCTTATGAATGTATGTATTGAAACAAATGACATTGCATGAACAACTGACACAACAACCCAGATGTCTCCCAGACAATCTGACAGTACCTCGCCTAACCTGCAGATCCTCTTTATTGACCATCAGAGACAAATAAATGATTTTCAAAGACCCTCAGTTGATTCCCAGACACGTTTAATATAGCCAGATCTCAGAAGCAATGTGCTGAGCCACAGATGCCACCTGCTAGTGCAGACTCACTTTAAAGCCCTGAGACTCCAATCTCTTTTCTAACATACCTCTACTGGCCATCAGAGCCCCATCCCCAGAAACTCTGTTCCCTCAAATGTTTCTGTGACAGCCTCCAGGCACCGATCTGCATGGCCTCAGAACGTTGAGTTGTTAGCTCCTGTGAAGTCCCTCTCTTGTGCTAAGATAGTACCTGCCATCTCTAAGACTCACTTTATTGCCTTTTAGATGACAATAACTGACATTTGAAGTCCCAATGCCAAGAATCAGAATTCCTCAGCAGACCATCCTCCAGACGTCAAAGCAGGACTGCACAGCACTCCTGACCCTCTAAAAATTACCTCCATAACTACTCTACCAACCCTCACCATGCCCTCATACCCACTCTGATGACCCTTAATGTTTCTCAAAGATCATATGCAGTTCCTCAGTGCTCCCAGCCATCATCTTCTAGCACTCTGAGCTCCTTTGTCCTCCGTCAGCCTGCCCTTACATCTTATCATTCAATTGACTATACAGGCACCTGTACTCGCTCTGGAGTTTGTTCATTAATGTTATCTAGCTTTAGTTTCTCTGCTGAGATGTCCCTTATTCAAAAGTCTGCTCTAGGACTCCAATGTTTATCTTCAGGAAAATTTACACCTCTCTAAATGGTCTCCTAATCCTGCCATTTCCGCTTTTAAACTGAAATCTGCACAGGACTTTCAAGTTGAAGTGCTTTGACACGCTTGTCACACAGGGCATATACACTGTTGCTAAGGAGCCTCTCTCTAATGGGAGCTTAGGCAAACTGCAGACCTTTCAATGCATTATTTCAACTTAAAGCAAGGTTGCCCACCCCCATCTTCCAGAAAAGTATATTTATACTACTAGCACGTAGGTGAACAGTTTTCAGATGGATTGTGTGTGACATTTGCATGGTTTCAATGCTTATATTTGAAGTTTACTGCCATTTGTGTGACATTTTGAGGGACACTTTATAGCAAGGAAAAACAAGCATTGCAATCCACATAATTAGATTAATTTCATAAAGCACACCCTTTTTGCAAAATGTTGATTTAGAAATGGATTTGAAACAACTGAAATACCCGTAAAGTGTTTATGTAAGCACAGTTGGGTTAAAATATGATCTTTGTGCAGCATAGAGGGGTAACAATCCATTGTTAGCAAACATCTAAGCACTGCCAGTAGTTTACACTGTTTTGCAGCAAAGACACATGGAGGGTCATTACAACCCTGGAGGTCTTAAGACCACCAGGACTGTGATGGCGGTCGGACCGCCGCCTATGTGGTGGTCTGACAGCCACATTACGTACATGGTGGTAGCGCCATGGTTGGACCGCCAGCACCACCAGTTTTCCTCCACCGGTCCTATACTGCCAGGGTTGCACTGCAAACAGCGCTGCCCTGGGGATTACGAGTCCCTTCTCCACTGGCAATTACATGGTGGTAGCGCCACCATGTAAAGGCTGGTGGAGACGGGGTTCTGTGGGTCCCAGGGGACCCCTGCACTGCTCATGCATTTGGCCTGGGCAGTGCAGCCCCCTCCCCCATGCCAGCCCCATCGCGATGTTCACAGTCTGCTTGACACTCGCACTCTACGCACTACAGCATGAGCCGGAGACAATGCTGTAGGGCGTTTACCCATGGGCCAGGAGGTGGAAATATCATTTTCGCCCCGCTGACCCAGTGGGAAACTCTTAATGGGGCCCACAGGAAGGCAGCCGCACTGGCCGCAACCTTTCCATGGGGACTTTGACAGACGTGATTTTCCATCCGCCAAACTCGTAAAGTCGTAATGACTCCAATGGTGGCTGAGGTCCAATCTCAGGTGTGCAGGGCTAAACTCTGAGGTATGTGATCTGCTCACACACTCACTGCAGCCCACTGTACACTGAAACACTGCCTCAGTGTGTGCCGCAGGCCAAGTGCCGAGAGAGAGGGTGCCATGGACGACTTAGATTTTTCACAGAATTTGAAAAGCTCTATAGCTATGAAATGGGTCGGAGTCACCGGTTGGAGCAAGTTATGTCAGGGACAATGCAGGACAATAGGCCATTACAAACTATCCAGGCTTTGTGCTTTAGGATACGATGGGTCTGGGAAAACAATGCCTTGTCTCAGACACCACCAGCAGTGGCCAAAAGAAAACTGCCACTCTCCTTTTCTCAAAATCTACTCATTTTCTCCCAATTCTAAGAGTTGGAATGAAGTCAGCTCTTTGCTTCACCTCTGCGCCACTGCCAGCTTTTTAGTTCTGATATTGTACTGGGTTGCTGCCTCTGTTCAGCCTCGGGCTATCACCAGATGGCCGAGCCACTAAATGCTCGAGCCAAGCTCCAGCAAAAAGCTTGGTCCCGCTCGGGGTCCTCCTGGAAATGATTCTCAAACGATTCGAGCTTTCGTGTTGCTTTCACGTGCCACCTACACTCGAACGTCGTCCACAAAGAATTAAAAGCAAAGCAATGGCCTTTGATTAAAAAACACAGGAGCGAGAAATATATCGATCTCATGGCTGAATCGCACGATGTGAAATCATCCAACTTAGTTTCAATCCTGACTTTTCCACTTGAGGAAACTGTGTGATCCTAGGCAAATATTTTATTTCACCGAGCTCCAGTTTTCTTCACTATCACATAGGACAGCACAATTAAAGCAAAGAAAGCTGTGAAGAGGCTTGTATGGACCCAGCCCTGTAATCACAGAAAGCCTTGGTGTATCTACAACTCACCTCTCCTAGGCCACCAGGCCTCCGCTGCACTGCAGGGTATTATGAAAGACTGACAGCACACAGCGACACAGCGCCCCTATGAGCAGCTTCAGGATAGATCTATAGGAGTTAATTGGAGTGACTGCATGCCTATTGCATTTTAGTGTGGTGGCGTGGGCACAGCCACTAAAATGCTTTATTCTAACCTGCAGTGCGTGGCATGTGGCAGGGCTGCCGGGAGAAAAAGCACTGAAGGGGCTGGTTATTTTAACCGTGGCCGGCTGAATAACCCCTTCTGTACTTTATGAAATGCAGACTGAAATCTTTTATGTGACAGAGATCAGCAAGAAACTCAGGAGCTTGGGGTTCCAAAGCTTCGCCAGCTTAGCTGGTTGCCCTTCACTCATTGGTTGTCTGTTTCCAGTGCCTACCTGCATTCAAGCTTGCAGGCTTTTACCAGTTTAAAACCGATACGCTTAGTTTGCCGTATATTTTTCAAAATTATTGTGATGTAGTTTTGTGTGCTCAGTCATTATAACAAATATGCTCTTATTACTGCTTCGGAATGGTTTAATAGCATATAAAGGCGAACGACCTTTACAGCTCCACATGGAGTGTACAGCATTTAGTAACCTCCCTAGTACGGGTTTGCACAGGTAAGTTATGGCCGTAATAATTAAAGGAGCGGTATCTATATTCAAAACTCCCTGTTGTTCTCATTTCAAAAATGGCAACACTACTCACCTTAATTAAAATGTGCGTGCGATGTTTATATTGACTTATTCATGCATGCACATAGCCAAAACTGTTTCATAGCGCTCTTATACGATAGAACTGAAAATAAAATCGTGTGAGGTGGTCCATTTCACTCAGATACATAGCAATTCAAGCTGCCAGAGCCTCCTTCGAGGTAGTAGGACAAGAAATAAAAAAAATTAAATTGTATGGGATGATCCAAAGCTTCAAATAATTGTATTTACTTCAAACATGCTGCCCTGAATTAACAACATTATTTACAATGACAAAGTTAACAGGTTTCAATCAATCAATAGTTTATTCGGTCCAAATTTAGGCCATTTTTAAAAGTAAACATACATACATAGAAATAAAAACCATAAACCAATGTATAGTAAAAGAAAGGATAAAAAGGGGTCGTATAGCTAGAATATTTCCATAAATAGTTGTAAAAAGAAGAATACTCATGTCTCCGGATCTTGCCCTGTACATGATGCTGGACACTAAAATAATACTAATCAATTATTAAAAAGATAAAAACTGTTCTAGAACCAATCTAATCGATTATTAAAAAGATAAAAACTGTTCTAAGACCAATCACTATATAAAATCAGACATTAAAACTCCAGAAAATAGCACAGATTAAAAAAAAAAGAAAGTTAAGAGGTCGGGCCATAAGGAATGGTACCCATGATTGGTCAGTTCTATTAAATAGATTGGTCAGAATAGGATATAACTTAGCATTTATAAAATTATATAGTTGTGGTAACCCACTAAACAGCATACTCGGGGATACAATCTAATATCCATGATAGGTCTCGGTTTTCGTTAGAGTCCCAGACTAATATGATCGAATGCTGGTTTACTGGGTGCTAGACCGCTCTTCAACTGATGGATTGGGATCTGAAATAATCCTGCTGCAAATTTTCCATGCTGCTGCCAAATATTTGGAAACAGAGCACACTGTCAGTATGGAAGTATCATATTTACATATTCTGAGTACACTATTGCGAGATGGCGAGGGCAGTGTTCTGCACAGAGGGGTAATCCACTTCCCTCGAGGACATTTATACAGAGGGCAAAAAAATAGAACGTGTTCATAAGTTTCCTTACATAGGTGACAGTTTATACATTTGTCCGATGGAGAACTGTTGGTCGACCAGCCGGCCGTGAAACTGTTGACTGCCAATGTTCCGTACCTAAGTTGGAGTAATAAGGAGCGAGCGTGGGCTGGTATAGGGAGGTCCAGGAAGCTTTCAGACAGAGGAACATGCTTTACCAGCAGGAACTCTGCTGTCAGCCGACCTGAACTATTTGAGCCGAGGGATTCCTCATAGATCTTTTCCCAATAGTGGTCTTTGATCAGGCGTTTAGCATTGCCAGGAATCATCTCGGGATTCTCCCAATAATGGGATAGACTCAGTTTGGTCCATGCTGCTTTCATCTCCCTAAGCCACCGTACTTTTTCCCATCCATGACGAGGAGGCAGTAGTTCTTTAACTGCTGCCCTGTAGGGTTCGAGTTCATCCGTTTTCCATAGTCTGACCCAGTACAGGAGTGGTCTTAGATATGCTATGTCTTTGATACTGTGTAGACCCAGGTCCAGTCTGAGGGGGAGCATTGGTGTGCCCCTCCCCAGTCTGGCTATGTGTCTGAAGAAGTTATTTTCTTTGGTTTGAAGAGTATCCATTTGTCTGTGGGATCCCCAAAGTTCTGCACCATACAGGGCCGCAGCACGGATTTGTACTTTGTATATTTCAGAGATGAGGATCAGAGGGGGGCTTGTTGCGGTGCTAGCTTTACGTCCTATTACTCCACATCTTTGGCTGATTGTTAATGCCCCTTTCCTTATAGCTGGATCCCAACCGCCCTTGTCAGATAGTCTGATGCCCAGATAATCATATTCCGTTACTCTCTCCACAAGGATTGAATCCATCTTTGTGTTTGCGCTGAGCTTCTTTTTCCTGGCGCTGTATATCATGAGTTTGGTTTTCTTAAGATTAATGTCTAACCCAAAGTCTCTGCAGTATGCACCGAACTGGTTGACCAGATTTTGTATTCCCATAGATGATTTAGACAGAAGAATAGTGTCGTCTGCATAGAGTAAGCAAGGGACTTTGGTTCCAGCCTGCATGGGGGAGTCATTTGTGCAATTTACTAAGTACTTGATACAGTTATTAATATATAAAAGAAAAAGAGTTGGGGCCAACACACACCCCTGTCTGACTCCTCTCTCGATAGCCACTGGTTCAGTAAGATCACCATTCTTGCCATTCCTAATTTGGGCATAGGTATTCTCATGTAGTCGGGCGATAAGTTTCAAAAGGCCATGCGGGACACCCATGTTGGCTAGTGTCAGCCATAACTGATTTCTAGGGACCAGATCAAACGCGGCTCTAAGATCGATAAAAACTACATAAAGGTTGCCCCCTCCTAATTCTACAGTATTCCATTTTATTGTTAGAAATCTTAGTACTTGATCTATGGTACTGATTGCTGGTCTAAACCCTGCTTGTAGATCAGAAATGGCATTGTTTTCCAAAATCCATTCCTCTAGACAAGACAAAGTTTGCTTTGCAAAAAATTTTTGGAAGTTGTCGAGTAAGGAGATTGGGCGGTAGTTAGCAGGGTTAGAGGGGTTGCCTTTCTTAAAAATGGGAACTATCTCTGCTCCTAACCAGGAGCTCGGAACAGGTGCTCCTGCAACTATCACATTAGAGATGAGGTTTAAATATGGAGCCCAAACATCTGGGTCAGTCTTGTAGAGATCACCTGGTATTTTGTCAAGGCCGGGGGCCTTTCCCCATTTAAGTGAGACAATCGCAGCCTTGGTTTCTGCCAGGGAAAATTCAATTTTGGGGGTCTCAGTGGTCATGATGTGGGTCAGTTCCCTGGCGGTGGCACCAATGGTCCCAAGATATAATCGGGAAAAATGATCGGTCCACTCTACAGGGAGTATTGAGGCGCCAGGCAAACAGTTAGGTTCATCGCTGGCATCAGCCACCAATTTCCAAAATTTAGAGGTGTCGTTTATTTTAGCAGATTCCAGAAGGGAGACCCATCTTGATTCGTCCCATTTCCTACGGGCTCTAGCTTGTTCCTGTTTATAGGCTTTCCTAGTTTCCCTTATAAAGTCTATCTGACCTCCTCTTAGAGCTCTCAGCAATTTGTGCTGTGCTTCTCTACATGCGGCGTTGAACCATCTTGCATTACATTTCTTTTTAGGTTCTCTCACCGACTCTTTGGTAAATAGATTTTTTAAGGAGTTAAAAAATTGTGTGTGGGCTGCTATAAGCCCACCACTATCTTCTGGAAATTGAGATATATGGTCCATATGATCTGCCAGCTGCCTATACGCCGTTGTCAAAATGGTTGTGTCAGTGTTCAGGGATTCCCATCTAACATTACGTCTATTATTGGACAGTGCGAGCTGTTGTCCGTAGGTCTTGGGACAAGAGACTTCAGGAAGGGGTAATAAATTCCTAAGAGATAAAATCAGTGGTTCGTGGTCACTTTCCTCATGTTCTACAATGTTCATGTCGACCATATGGCCCCACAAGCGGATATCGAGCAAGATATAATCTATTTGGCTCTTCTGTGACCCGCGCCTAAATGTAGGGTGGAGATTAGGGTCCGAACGGGAGCGACCATTACAGGCCCGCAAGCCATGTGCCAGTGTAATGTCCATGACCTGGTGAGATAATCTATTAATTTTTGGTCTTTTCCTTGACACCAGCTGGGGAATACCCCAATAAGCGTCTTCATCTTTATATAATTCCTGGGCCAGCGAGTAGGGTTCAAAAGTGGCATTAAAATCTCCAGCAATGAGAATAAAATGAGAAGGTGATTTATAAGTGAGAAAACTATCCAAAATAGTCAGTGCGTCGGACTCATACTTGCTGCCCAGACTTCTATTGTAAATATTAATTATTAAAAATGGTTTCTCTCTAAGGGATGGTATTAATAAACCCATTAAATCAGGGCAGCCCAAGTCAATTATTTCAATCCGACATTTAAAAGAGCAGCTGAGCCATATTAGCAGGCCGCCTGAGGGCCTCCCTGAATTTGTCTTAATTGCTGGGACCCAGTAGCTTTTATAGCCAATTCTATATTTGGGTTCCAGTGCCCATGTTTCTTGGAAAAGACATAGATTGTGTTCGTCTATAAATTTGCCCCATTCAGGGTTATTCATTGTGTTCTCCAAGCCTGCAATATTCCAACTAAGGATGGTAACTAGGCCGTCTATTTTGTCGTGGGGAGCTTCAGCCACAGAGTTCTCTCTTGGAGATCGGGTACCGTGGGGAAATTTTATACCCTTTTCAATCGAATTTGGAATTCCTACTACGTTAATGCCCGGGGTGTTTCTTGCCCCATCTGAATCGGAGAATAACCTGAGCTGTTCGGATGCCTGGAGTGGGGGCGGGTCTCTGTGTTTGCTACAATCTGGTAAGTCTGTGACTAAGTTAATCTCAGTCACCATACGCTCCTTGTCTGCACCCCCGATAAGGATTTCAGAACTCTTGGATGGATCTAACTGAGCAAGTGCGGGAATTGGGATAGGGTCACTAGTGTCGATGGTAAAAGTATGTTCAGCCGCATGATTGTTTTGCCCAACTTCATAAGTTTCAATTTTCCCAGCTATAGGAGACTTTTTATCCCGGTTGTTTGGGCCTTGGGAGTAGGGTAAACTGTACATAGTGCTTACTTTTAGTCAGTCGTTTTCAGAAAGTGTGGGCGAAGAAGCATTGCAACTTGGCCGAAAATCAGGTGACGTCTGTGCCCTAGAAGGACCTCTGGGTGAGATTGTCACCCCCTTAGTGCTTGGTACAGCTAAATGAGGGTAGAAAGCCTGGAGCCTACAGAGTGAGATTACCCCCCCTAGGGGGTTAGAATGACACGCATTTAGAGAAAGCTGTTGGACAAGGGAAGGCGTATCAAAATTAATAACGATACAATCCCCTGTTAACAGGTTTGTTTTTATTGTGCCAGTGCTTGCAAACACATTCATGCACAAATGTACCCAATCTGTGCTGTGTTTCCATTCAAACTGACCCTTTCTGTGCGTCTTAGGTCGTTGCCTTATATTAACTACCAAAGTCTCTTACGCTGACTAGCGTCAGCACCACCAATTTAGGGAATAAAAAAAAAATCAACAACATTGCAAGCCTGCGGAATAAAAACAGGGCACAGAGACAGAAGTCATTGAAAGACTCGTTGCTTAGATGCATGGCACAAATGGTTCTTGTGCTTTTGTGGATGCATGTGATTGCATAAGCCTGGACATCAAAGACAGAGCTATTGACTTTCCTAATGCGAGTTGTTAATGCTTTTGATGTCCCTAACTGTCACCATTTCCGTTATCAGTTTAGATTGGGGAAATTGTTTTGAACTTTTTTGGAAGGAATAAAGAAGTAGTTTGGGCAATATCAGTTGAAACAGTTTGAGAGTTCGGTGTGGTTTCTTTATCAAAACTCGGGCCAGGTCTGTTTTTAATTATTGTACATGGTGAAGGTGCACTGTTATATCAAGTTGCTTTTCAATAGGATGGGTCTGAGAAAGTAAGCCTATGTTTTTGTGTCTTGGGGCTAGACGTACATACAACTGGTCGAAAAATACTGGTTGCAAATTTTAAGACCAGTGTGGTAATTTTCGAAGCTACCTATGTATTATTAGGTTATTTTGCAAATTACCTATTTGTAGTGGTTTGCAATTCGACCTATCCCATGAATATTAATGAAGTAGTTTGCAAATTGTGACCCACTGGGAATCACAGTCATTACAGTTATGGTGGCCTGCTGATGACTGCAGACCACCATATCTGTGATTGTTTTTAAATAAATCAATTGTTTTCTTTAATATGCAACCTATTTTTCTCAAAGGAAAACGAGATTCGTTTAAAGAAAAAAAAAGTGTAGTTTTCATTTTTTAAGAGTAGCTAGTGGTCCATGGGACCACTGTCTACTATTAAAAATATTTTTTTCAACATTCAGAAGGAGGATTATCTTTTGCTACCGGTATTCGGTCTCACAGCATTAATACAAACCATTCTGATTCGGAAATTGGAAGAGACACCTAAATATGCCCCTTCCAAATACTGAGTCGGTATTATTTTGCAATTCCAAATTGTGATGGAAGCGCAATTTTTTTGGTTTGTACATAAAAAGAATAATTTTTGCAGTTGCAAACTGCATGATTATGCTAACTGGAACATTGGCAGGCGACAAAATGCTTTGTAGATCTGACCCTTGGTCGTTTTCCCGGGTGGAGGTTGAAATCTCACACATAGATCTAATCACAAAAGGAGGTGAACTGATCAGTGCTATAAACAAGACAAACAACATTTAAGCTATTTTTGCTTTCTGGTAAGTGGCAGCATAAGATGTTCAGCCTCAGAGGTCTGCATGTTCTGTCTGTAATTAAAGTGAGGTACTGGAGCTAAAAAGAGTTTACTAAGTTAATCATTTAATTTGAAGGACTGCTTGTAGATGATATCAACCCCTGACATTTATTCTGTCACACTCAGATCCAAGATGTTGCATCCTATTGGTATGAAAGATAAGCAGAACTAGATTTCCCTCAATAGAGAAGAATGAAGGTCACAGTCTTGACGAAGGCAAATATGGAAAGTGCATTGAAAACTGCAGACCTGGAGAGCAGATTTAATATGCTGATTTGCTCACTGTTGCTTTAAGCTGTGCTACTGCGATATTGTCATAGTTGGCATGCCTACAGATTTTAGTTGCTTCTACGTTCTGATGTCTGCATCGACTTCGTATGATGAGTCACTGGGTTGATATGAGATTGGCATTTTCAGCTTTATTGGCATATTGATATTGAATGTTTTCAGGACGTTTACCCTTTGAGATTGTGGTGAAAGAAAGTGTTGATCTGTGATCATAAAGTGGCTGACAAAGTTTGATAGACGAGCTACTTGATATCTCATCTGCCTTATCACAGAGGCGTATGGTATGGCATTTCTAATAGGGTGGACCAAATATCTGTTATCTTTGTGATGGATATCCCGTCCACCGTATTATGATCTGCATAGGAGATAACAGGATCGTAATACAGTGGACGAGAAATCCGTCACGTTCATGACAGAGTATTTCCCTCCACATAGATCTAAATCAGGCCCTATGTCCAAACACAGAAATCTTCATGTGACTTCATCTGACGATGATGCCTGCTCCTCAGCCCCAGCTTGCAGCCTTGCCCTGCTGAACTTTATCTTCTCAAACATTCTTCTATGAAATTTCTTCTAAGTCCAAAGGTAACCGCTGACCGGGCCCAAGCCATGTTATGTATTTGACCTGCGCTCCATCACAGTCTGCCATATTTTTCAACTTTAACCCAGTCTTGCGCGACTAGATGTCCGAGGTTGGCACTTCGATCTTTTAGGTGCTATTTTTTACCTTAAGGTTTAAAAGTTCATAACTTTGGTTCTACTGATTGGATTTTTGTTATTTTGGAGTCAAATAAGTTATAAAAAATTCTCTATTTGTCTAAATTGAAGTGGGATTTTTACTTGTGTTATGTGTTCACTTTATTACTGTAACGTTCTGCCCATCTCTTACCGCCTTTGTCAGATGAAAGTGGGGTACAACTTCGGATCTTGCATGTTCTGGTCTGGCCAAGATATGGGCGACCCTTTCTGGTAGTCACAGTGCTGTTGAAAAAGGTAGGTGCCTGCGGAAGGAGTCCCAGGGGAAAAACTACAAGGGGAAAAAACCTCCAGACATGGACTCCAAGAAGCAGGAGAGAAAGCAGCAGGATACCAGGACTCCAAGAACTGGAACAACAGGAAGCTGCAGGGAAAACAAGGAGGAGCAATTCCACAGGAACAACAAGCAGGAGCAAGGACCACCACCAACAAGAAGTGTTTCAATGCAAAGAAGCAAAGAACCCATGCTTCTTATATACCGATGGACAGGAAGTGACAAAGAATAAAAACGTCATATTGGATTGGGAAAGTGCCATAGAAAAAACTGGACAGGACGCCATCTTGAAAAGAGAAAAAGAAAAAGGAAACAGCGCATGCTGAGAAAAGAATAGAATTCTGAGAAAGAGAAGATATGGCCCCAATGTCCAGTGGAAAGCACAGCCAAAGAACCCAAGTACAGGTAAGCAGTTAGGTGAGCGTCGTGGGGAACACCCGTGATGCAAGAGCAGGTCATGAATTACCCGCGAGATCCACTGCCTAATTCTGGGCCGCCCAACCTTGCCGCCGGAAAAAAGAGAGATGCTGCAGCCAGGCACAGGGTCCGCTGCAGGTCCAACAGGCCTAAAAACTGACTTTGGACCTTGCCAGGGGTCAAGAATGTAACGCCGCAGGTTGAAAACCCACCTGCAGCGTAACAATTACTGTTTGTATGCTACAGAAATACTTTACATAGTGACTCTGAGTTAGGCCTGACTGCTTTTTTACCACGCTACCAGAGGGTTAAGCACAGGTTAATTTAGTGACTTTTGTGGTTCACCCTGACAGGGATTGTGGCTGTTGCTTGAGCGGGGTTATCACCCCACTCAACCAACAACCCAATTTGTTGTTTGAGGGAGGACAGGAGGAATTCTTTTTGTTCTTTGCCATTTGTGGCTTGCTGGCTTGGAGTAGAGGGTACAGGTGGGTGCATGTGGGATTTTATGAGCATGTAAACATAATGAACATTCGGAAAAGATGGCAGTCTGGGGTCACATATTTCATCCTCTTCCTTGTGTTCTTTCTCTTGATTTGTGATTATATTGTAGTGCTTTACTGTTTGGGCCTAATCTGCCATAAAGTAATTATGTATTTTTTCATATTTATTTTAAGATTCTTACTGCTGCTGAGACCAAGATATGTTATATTATTTTGGAGCTTCCTAATGGCCTTGAATTTATGCTGCTTTCCTGTACCTGGTGTTGGCTTTGACTGGGAAGAGGAGGGCTCTGGAAGGCCAAGCCCATGCAGCTAAACATTTTTCTTTTTACACAGGTACCTTTTTCCCTATGTTGATGCCCACCACCACTTTGTGTGTCAGTTTGTGAATGCATGAGAAGGTTGATTAATTTCTTCTTCTGAACATTTTAAAAGTCTTTTGCAGGGGTAATTGCTGCCTGGAGCCATTGGTATTTGGGGTATGTTTAACTTTTATTTAAATCCATGTTTCCATGTTGTTGTGCTATTATAATTTTTTATCTTAATTGAATGTTGTTGTACATTTATTTTGCTGTTGTACTAGTGGTCAATGTAGGCCTACAGGTGGGGCCCACCACATTTTAGGTATACGTTTGTGCAATCATTTTGTCTGCAATTATGCAAGTTTTTGTTGAAGGAATAAGGGGTTCCAGCCAATGTAGGGCAGCCATGTTCTCTCTCTTCTCCATGCCTCCTTTGCTTGTATAGCCACAACAACCAGTTTGTGGAGCCAGAGTGCATATGTCATTGTTCTCCATGGCTTCTTCTTTGCTTGCATTGTGAGCAACCACCATTCTATGGGGCGAGTGTGTATGTGTACATGGGGCCACCTTGCCTTTGTTCTCAATGCCTCCTAATTTGACTGTCATGTGATCAACCATTTTTGTGCAGTGTGTGTGTGTTGGATTATTAGTTATTTTATTCCATCATTGAAGGTTTTTAGGTAGGAGCATTAATGATAATGGTCCTTTGGGAGCCCATGCTATTTTCTTCTTACATATTTATTTTTGAAGGTGGCTGATCATAGTAGTCTGTGGTATATGATTGTTGTTTTTAATTTATTTTACCCGATTTGTGCCTGCCCTCTGTCTCCCATGGATGCTTTATTTGCTCTAGAGGGACACCAAGTGATTACTTTTGAAGGAAAAGAAAAATAATGATATACTCATAGGGAATTTCACCCAACTGCTTCAGCATTACTTGTGCTGGGATTAGGCCCCATCTGAGGCAGATGTCCTGCTGGAGGTGCGTTTGGTGATTTTTAGCTGAAAATAGGTTATGTTTTTTTAACAGTAAGGATTGCTCTTGTGGGGGAGTTTTTAGTTCCCCCTGTATCTTATTAAATACTTGTGCCACAAGCTCTGAATGATTGACCTCATGTCCATACTGGAAAGTCTGACAAAATGCCATGACCCTTTGAACAGTGATCGAAGAATAACAAGGTTAATCACAACTTCTTCCTTTGTAGGTGGTCCCACTTTTGCTATCAAACTCCAGGAAGTAGGGAGCACCTCTTACACAAAGGCAACATGGGATGATACATGTTTTTAGCAGGATGTGTACTGGGAAATCTATACTGGATTCTCTGAAGTACAGGAACACACATCATTGCAAATATAGCCTATTACTCACACTGAATAGAAGAAATAAAAGACAGTGTGTAATAGATGACCAAAATTACAGTTCTATAACCAACATAAAGGCAGAACTCTGAAGTCTCTGAAGTGGCTCAACCGGAATAAAAGGAGGTGTCACTATAACTAGCTTTGAGGCAAAATGGAAACTTGCTGCAGAACTGAAGATAACTTATGTATCTGTCTACTGTAAGGTAGAATTGCAATCACCAAACTAAAAGGGGAAATGCAGGGCCAAGCCCAAAAAGGTTGTTAGTCACCAAAGCCTAATCACAGAGAATAACAGGATCAAGTACAAAAACTATACC
The DNA here is from genome assembly GCF_031143425.1 of Pleurodeles waltl. Taxonomy (NCBI): domain Eukaryota; kingdom Metazoa; phylum Chordata; class Amphibia; order Caudata; family Salamandridae; genus Pleurodeles; species Pleurodeles waltl. The sequence continues at coordinate 879,248,217 of NC_090449.1, read as the reverse complement.
CAAGTCAAAAGTCAAGAGCAGCCTCAGGCAAAACATGGGTCAGTAAACTGAACTGGGAAAGGGGAAAGCGAGGCAACTAAAAAAAAGGAATAACAACATTGTTGAAGAAATTGAATCAAGGGTGAAATCTATAGCGTCAAGCAGAAGAGTTAAAAGACCTGATGTTGGCAGACATGGTCTTCAACATTCAATAAGGCTTTATAGGTTTCTGCATCCTTTGACCAGGAGGTCAACTGCCATTTTTCTGGTGACTATTTTAGCCTGTTTCAGCCCCAACTCTAGAAAGTATTGTCCTCCATCTCAGTGGTCTTACGTGCCCATTTTCCATCTCTTCCATGTGATATGTTTCCTGACACTCTCATGTAGTGTCTCATCTGAAACTTGCAAAGAGAACTTCTTGCTAAGTAACACTACTCATGCTGCTGACAACTATGCATGAAGTAAAGACGACAGCACTAAAGAATGCAAATGCTAAGAAAGTGGACAGCGAGGAGAAGTCTGTTGTCCTTGTGGACATCAAACCCTAATTCTTTTTCCAGCAATATGAGCAGAACACTCATATCCCCTGCATCCTCTTCTGGGCATGAAGATACTAGGAAGGGTATCACCAGAGAATCAACAACAGTACCACACGACCGATACCAGAGCAGATGTTTTTCAGGCCTGCAGAGACTAGAGTCATGGCAGAAAGTGGTGAGTCTACAATCAAATTGTTCCAGCATTAAACATAATGTTCCAAGGACACCCAATAGCAACAAGAGTTTGCAAAGCTTCCAGAGGTAGTAGTAGAGCAGGAAGTTTAGCTTGCTGCAGGATAGTGTGACTGCTCTTCTACATCCAGATTATCTTCATCATTCCCTCCGTGGAAAAGAGAGAGCATTTCCCCATCTTCTCCAAGCTCTACTTCAAATGATGGTGGTGTAGAGTAGACCCCCCAAAGCCTGCCACTGAGACAAGTGAAAAGGAAGATTGCCGAAAGCCTACTTGGAAGTAAGGAAGATGAATTAGTGATTGATTATGGTGAGAGTGGCACAGAGGAATTGTAAATTACTTGTAATCAACCGACTGTGAGTCATGTGGGACTGCCAAAAAAACCTGCTACCATCTTTGTAGAAACTCAAACATCTGAACAAACCACAACCCACCACTACTGCAGTCACAGCCCACCTTAGCAATATGAAAACACAACTGCCTTGCTTCACCACAACAAGTTATTCTGGCTTTGGCTTTTTGATACCCTTCCCCTCAGTTTGAGTCTAATTTACATTTAGGCCACACGAGGACCACATAGCAGATTTCACAATTTAACACAAACAGGTATGTTGTGTGAAGTGCAGGAGGAATTTTTGTTGCACTTATTTACAGAAATGATGATTGAAATCTATTCCTAAGCATCAAAACCATCTATGATATAATTAACCGGAGTGCTCTGCCGGTTGTAACGCACCACCCCTCTAGGGCCGCTTGGAGTCTGGCTGTGAGCATTCTTTATGTGGATTAATATATATATATATATATATAAATATATATATATATATATATCGCAAGGCATTTTTACCTACAAATACTATCTAAAATTTAGGATCAAACAAAGAGATCTTAGCTAAAGGCTAATAATTGGTGAGTGTTTTTACCAAAGGACTTTCACACTAAACTTCAGTTTCGTGGTCCATATGAGATATGACGTTTTGTATGGATGCTATAGCTTGCAGTAGCCATCTTGAAACTCAAAATCATAAAAATAAAGTAAATTACTATTATTCAGTAGCTATTGTTAAATATATATATCAACTAAATTGCTCAAGAAAAAGCCTCTCAACAGGCTGAATTGTCCTTACCTGGATTGAGGTAACTGAAGGAGCTCCTGGATCAATGTCTTTGCTTAGTAAAGTCAAAAGGGCTGAAAAATAACGCCTCCGCGATGAAAGTCCTTGAAACTGAAAGCGCATATAGACACTGACTAGTTGTAGAGAAAAACAAAGAGACATCCAATTGAGCTAGCCAGCTAACTATTAACTCTACAAAGAGCTATACAGTCTAAGCACTGAGTTGCAAACAAAATCGTCTACTTAAAAATACATAGTAAGAAAATCCCAAATTACCCTTCAATGTATTAGATTTCCCACGACGTTGGACAGTCTATACTAACGTAAAATACTAATAAAAACTCAAATAACAATAATGTGCGACAGAAACTACATTGGCATATAATCAAGTCATCAGTAGTTAGTCAAAATATCATATAGTTATAAAAACATCGCAAGAGGTGATACAGGGGAGCGTACACGCAGTCTTGATCACACCACAGTGGCCATCATATATCGTGAGCTAACCTGGATTATGAGAAGCAATCTCAAGGTAAAGATTGTCAGGATGCCTGTGCCTAGGGATCTAGATTCACAATCTCAAAATACAATCTTTATGCGTAATACAAAGTGCAATCCCGGAAGAATCTCCCCATCTCAAAATTCCTCTAGGCAGAAAGCATATGGCATGTTTTCTAGAGTACCAGAGCCGGCTCGTAGCTACCATAATTTGATCACAGGACCTAACCACACCCCCACACAAATCTAACCCTTTAACTTGCTAAAACATCACTCTAGCTATCCCATAATCACACGTTTCACGTCCCATTCTTACCTATTCATTGCAGTGTGACATGTTCCACACAAAATGCCTCCTATTTATGTAGGAACACAGAGTGCTAATGCAAAACACCTGACACATGTAATCCCCTAAAGGTATTCCTCAAATACCGGGCTTGACCTAAGTTCTTTTATTGTCAAGTAAAACACCCTGAAAAATCCAGCCCACTGGTAACAACAGAAGTGTTAGTGTCACACATATGCATCAGATTCGAAGGCAGAGTGTCAATGTAAAAAACTCTTCTAACAGTCTTTTTGTACGTTTACAAATATATTTTTTATGTTTAGGAATAGATTTCAATCATTTCTATAGATAACAGTTTGACATAAATTTAAATTATGGTTTATTCTGGTTATATAGTAAGCTTATTGTTCTCATTTCAGCCCTGAAGAAGCCCCCAAACACTTTTTGGCTGGAACTATGTTAATGTATTAGACCAAAAATGATTACATTAAGTTACTTTTGTGTGTATCCATGTATATTGCGCAATAATGTACTTTAAAAACTCATATTGAACGGAGATAATTTATACAACATGGAACTATGACATTAATCGCTCATTGAGTGCATCTATGTCAATCAGGATACAGGATATATAAGGAATGATTGTATGATTTAATGATAGTTATTTACAATTGCAAAATATACACAAAATAAAAGGAGAATATTAAGTCTTTGTACTTTGGATGCTTTGTATTTTTATGCGCCCAACAAACCCTATTAAAACTGTTTGAATTTATGGGCAAGATAGGGCTACAAGAGCAGGGCCTGCTTATTTTTTACTTAAAAAGTGTTTAAAGTGCTGGAATTAGTCTTTTGAGATTTTAACATGAGAAGTCAGCAAGAAGGACTGTACAATGAGCCAAACTATAGACTTGTTGCACATGCTGCAGGACCATTTGCAAGAAAAAAAAAACACATGCCAATGTTCATGGGGAAACAGACGCTCTGGTAACAATCCTTTGTGTAACTACAGATCAAAGGCTGTAGAAAGAGGTTGTGTCAACGGAGGAGTACATCTGTGTCACCATTTTGAGTTCACGGCCAATTAGTAAAAAAGGATTACCCACTTTCATTCCTTTTTCACCATTGGATGTCTCCATTTATAAGTATTGGATCATCGGGAAGGTGAGTAAAGTGCAAGATGAAAGACTGTGACATCAAGGGCATAGATCAGCTGAAGTATTTTTTTTCAACCTCTGGGAAGTGCTGTTGTGGCTTTGAGTCCTGAAATAACATAACTGCAGCAGCACCACATAGTGGTAACAAAAAAGTCATAATTGCAAGACATGTGCTACTGAATCACCTCCTCGGATTACCCAATTGGAAGGTATTGGTGCATCCTGATTCTTTTCGCAGGATGGTCCTTCACACCCTGGGGCTCTGCCCTTTCTCTTTTCTGTTTGAAGTTGGTTGGGTAGAGGTGGGTGGGTTCTACTCTTTTTTTGCTATGGTCTGTTTTACGTGTATAATATGTTGGATATTCACTACATCTTGCATGCTATACAACAGGCAACCTGGTCCCAGTGCAAATACTGTTTGCGTATTCAAGATCTACTTGTCCACTTGCATTTTCCTTTAAGCACTATTATGCATACTCTTGCACACACTCATTACCATCTACATCCAACTGTAATATTATTGTGCTGTTTTGGAAACTTTAATAATATGATTTGAGTAACTTCCATCAATGAATGACACATGATGATTCATGTGATAGATGAGATGGACTTAAGTAAATTTAAAATGTAAGGTTCAGGTAATCATTCTGCCTTAGAGCTGAGTGTTCTTTTATTGTTGTTTTGTGAATTGCACTATAACATTTCTTGGTTCTTCTCAAACTTCTCATCTTACCTAGACTAAAACTCATTTTATTTTATTTTCTTGTTCATTAGGTCTGTCTCTTTTTGGAAGAAATCAAATGTGTAAGTCAGACAAACAACATCCAGGAGAAAGATCAATGTCTCTCTAATGCTATAGGAAGAAAGACTTAAAGAGGTCAGCCTACAGACTGCAAAGAGGCAATTTATTTTGAGTAATTTATACTATTAGCATGTGTCAAAGCCCAAGTGTATATTAGTGGACATGATTCGCACATATTATTTGGGTGATCAATCATTAAGGGACTTCACAGCTAGTTGTCTGGCTGGGTTAAATACTAGAAAGGCCCCTAGCTAATCATATGTCAGATGATGCTCTGCACTCTATCCCTTTGAGCACCATTCTTACCTTGACTCTAATACATTGTTACTGTCCTTTCTGATTCCGCAAGCCCTGTCTTCTCCAAGGAGCCGTCATGTTGCTCCTGCAGCTGTGCAGTTCAGCTGTTTCCAAAACGGACAATGCCAGAAGAATGAAGATGGACTATATCATTTTCTTTATTATTATACCATTTTCTTTAGTATTATCAAAAATATTTCAGAACAATGTCTGTCCTTCCATTTCACCCTAGGCCTAACTTGTGAATCTGCTGGCTGCTAAATATTGTTTGAATATAATAACTTAACTGTTATCTTCGTTCCATAACAGATGGGATGATTGGCTACTGTGCTTGTCACTCTCTCAACTTCTCCCTAATTCCACCTACCCATCCATTCATTGATCTCCTAATCCACTTCCTCTATGTTGTGAGATTCATTCTTAGGTCTTCTTTTTCTACCATCATCAAATTTCACACTTGGAAGGGCAGATGTCTTATAAGCAAAGTTAAACCATTAAAGGGAGAGGTTACAAAAAAATGCAAATTTGCCCACATTGGGCCCCTTATTGTGGCCAGAAAGGAAAATCACAGTGAAAAAATGATTTATAACATTCATAGATAGGTAATGTGTCTTTTTTGGACCTCGGACCCCACTAAGAATCAATCTACCTGGTGAATTGGTGGAATTAACCTCTTACAGTGACTTCAATGTTTATTATGCATTCCAGAGTACATTATTTTGTATACTGTGTTGTTTCATGCTCATCACTTTCCTAGCTTTTCCACTCACTGTTTTTTCATTTAGTTTCATAGTTCAAAAAAATGATTTTGCTGGTTCACCTTCTCCATCCTGAATTAGCAGAAACTTGTTTTTACTGTGATGTCTTCCCTGTTGGAGCCTCTTACAGCCATCAACTGTTAGTCCCTTTGGCAAAAACAGTGCATCAACAGCTACTCAAAATGTTAGGGAAAGGTGGTAGAAATTATGGCCCTCATTATGACCCTGGTGGTGGGTGATAAAGTGGCGGTAATACAGCCAACAGGCTGGCAGTAAGCACCGCCAAATTGTGAACATGGCGGTGATAACTTCCATAGATAGCCAATGTACCACATCAACCGCCAGGGTAGAAAAAAACAGCCACAATAGCGGTAGCCGCCAACAGCCAGGCGGGAGACAAAGTACTGCCCACCAAATCATGACACTGCAATCTGCCACCTTTTCCGGGCGGTACTAACGCCAACAAAAGCCTGGCAGAAACAGAGCTCAGAAGTGAAAGGACTCACCATTGGAGACACAGGGAAGAACCACGCCGCCATGGAACCCGAACTGCAAGTTTTCCCAATGATCTTTTACGTTATGCTCCACGTGGAACACCAACGCTGATGAAGACGATGACGGTGAGTACAGCTGCCTAGCACACAAGGGAGGGTGGGAGGAAAACGAGAGTGACACACACACGCACGACACACACCATTCACACACACACCATACACACAACCAGCTGAACACGAAAAACAATTTGTCCTTAACAAACTGCAGAATAATGCAAGGACATCAGGAGTTGACTAAAGCGATTGTAATCAGATCAAGTTTAAAATCAATAATTCGATTTATCAATGAAACAGATATGTACACATGTACACAAAGGGAGACTGCCCAGTCCAATGTTCAAAGGGCCCACATGGCCACAGGGCACAGTCTAAGGCCCAACTCGAATTATGACCACATCTGGATAGTACACTGTAGGAAGTTGGCTCTTTATGTACTATTTCAAAGTAAGAAATAGCATGCACAGAGTCCAAGGGTTCCCCTTAGAGGTAAGATAGTGGCAAAAAGAGTTAATTCTAATGTTCTATTTTGTGGTAGTGTGTTCGAGCATTAGGCTTATCAGAGGGTAGTGTTAAGCATTTGTTGTACATACACACAGGCAATAAATGAGGAACACACACTCAAAGACATTTCCAGGCCAATAGGTTTTTGTATAGAAAAAATATCTTTACATGTACAGTTTTGGCAAAAATGGCAATAAGCTATTGTAAAACTAGACACAGTGCAAATTTCAACAGTTCCTGGGGGATGTAAGTATTTGTTAGTTTTGCAGGTAAGTAAACCACCTACAGGGTTCAAAGTTGGGTCCAAAGTAGCCCACCGTTGGGGGTTCAGGGCAACCCAAAAAGTTACCACACCAGCAGCTCAGGGCCGGTCAGGTGCAGAGGTCAAAGTGGTGCCCAAAACGCATAGACTTCAATGGAGAAGGGGGTGCCCGGTTCCAGTCTGCCAGCAGGTAAGTACCCGCGACTTCGGAGGGCAGACCAGGGGGGTTTTGTAGGGCACCGGGGGGGGACACAAGTCAGCACAAAAAGTACACCCTCAGCGGCACGGGGGCGGCCGGGTGCAGAGTGCAAACAGGCGTCAGGTTTGCAATAGAGTTCAATGGGAGACTCATGGGTCTCTTCAGCGAAGCAGGCAGGCAAGGGGGGGGCTCCTCGGGGTAGCTACCAGATGGGCAAGGGAGAGGGCCACCTGGGGGTCACTTCTGCACTGGAGGTCGGATCCTTCAGGTCCTGGGGGCTCTGGGTGCAGTGTCTTTACCAGGCGTCGGGTTCTTTGAAGCAGGCCGTCCCGGTCAGTGGGAGTCCCTGGATTCCCTCTGCAGGTGTCGCTGGGGGGGTCAGGGGGGTCAACTCTGGCTACTCACGGGCTCGCAGTCACCGGGGAGTCCTCCCTGTAGTGTTGTTTCTCCGCAGGTCGAGCTGGGGGCGTCGGGTGCAGAGTGGAAAGTCTCACGCTTCCGGCGGGAAACGTGTTGTCTTTAAAAGTTGCTTCTATGTTACAAAGTTGCAGTCTTTGCGGAACAGGGCCGCTGTCCTTGGGAGTTCTTGGTCCTTTTAGATGCAGGGTAGTCCTCTGAGGCTTCAGAGATCACTGGACCCTGGGGACCGCGTCGCTGTTGCAGTTTCTCTTGAAGTGGGGAGACAGGCCTGTAGGGCTGGGGCCAAAGCAGTTGGTGTCTCCGTCTTCTCTGCAGGGCTTCAGGTCAGCAGTCCTTCTTCATCTTAGGTTGCAGGAATCTGCTTTCCTAGGTCCTGGGGGCCCCTAAATACTCAATTTAGGTGTGTGTTCAGGTCTGGGGGGTTAGTAGCCAATGGCTACTAGCCCTAAGGGTGGCTACACCCTCTTTGTGCCTCCTCCCTGGGGGGAGGGGGGCACATCCCTAATCCTATTGGGGGAATCCTCCATCTGCAAGATGGAGGATTTCTAAAAGTCAGAGTCACCTCAGCTCAGGACACCTTAGGGGTTGTCCTGACTGGCCAGTGACTCCTCCTTGTTTTTCTCATTATCTCCTCCGGTCTTGCTGCCAAAAGTGGGGCCGTGGCCGGAGGGGGCGGGCATCTCCACTAGCTGGAATGCCCTGTGTTGCTGTAACAAAGGGGGTGAGCCTTTGAGGCTCACCGCCAGGTGTTACAGTTCCTGCAGGGGGAGGTGAGAAGCACCTCCACCCAGTACAGGCTTTGTTACTAGCCACAGAGTGACAAAGGCACTCTCCCCATGTGGCCAGCAACATGTCTGGTGTGTGGCAGGCTGGCAAAACTAGTCAGCCCACACTGAAAGTCGGGTATGTGTTCAGGGGGCATCTCTAAGGTGCCCTCTGGGGTGTATTGCACAATAAAATGTACACTGGCATCAGTGTGCATTAATTGTGCTGAGAAGTTTGATACCAAACTTCCCAGTTTTCAGTGTAGCCATTATGGTGCTGTGGAGTTCGTGTATGACAGATTCCCAGACCATATACTCTTATGGCTACCCTGCACTTACAATGTCTAAGGTTATTTCTTAGACAATGTAGGGGCATAGTGCTCTTGCACCTATGCCCTCACATATGGTATAGTGCACCCCCCTGCCTTAGGGCTGTAAGGCCTGCTAGAGGGGTGACTTATCTATACCATGGGCAGTGTGTGGTTGGCATGGCACCCTGAGGGGAGTGCCATGTCGACTTAGTCATTTTCTCCCCACCAGCACACACAAGCTGGCAAGCAGTGTGTCTGTGCTGAGTGAGGGGTCTCCAGGGTGGCATAAGACATGCTGCAGCCCTTAGAGACCTTCCCTGGCATCAGGGCCCTTGGTACCAGGGGTACCAGTTACAAGGGACTTACCTGGATGCCAGGGTGTGCCAATTGTGGAGACAAAAGGTACAGGTTAGGGAAAGAACACTGGTGCTGGGGCCTGGTTAGCAGGCCTCAGCACACTTTCAAATCATAACTTGGCATCAGCAAAGGCAAAAAGTCAGGGGGTAACCATGCCAAGGAGGCATTTCCTTACAAACACTGCAAGGGCATCAGTTTGCAAATAGGCAGGCACTTTCGGGGGGCAACTCAGCCAGATGGGGGAACAAGCCCACTGGTTCTGGAGGGGGCAACATGCCCATTGCTTTGTCCTGGGGAGTGCAAGGCCACAGTGTTCCAAGTGGGTGACTTGCCCACTGGTTCTGGAGGGAGCAACATGCCCATTGCTTTGTCCTGGGGAGTGCAAGGCCAGAGTCTCTGGAGTGGGTGACTTGCCCACTGGTTCTGTAGGGTGCAACATGCCCATTGCTTTGTCCTGGGGACTGCAAGGCCACAGTCTCTCGAGTGGGTGACTTGCCCACTGGTTCTGGAGGGGGCAACATGCCCATTGCTTTGTCCTGGGGAGTGCAAGGCCACAGTCTTCCAACTGGGTGACTTGCCCACTGGTTCTAGAGGGGGCAACATGCCCATTGCTCTGTCCTGGGGAGTGCAAGGCCACAGTGTCTGGAGTGGGTGACTTCCCCACTGGTTCTGGAGGGAGCAACATGCCCATTGCTTCGTCCTGGGGAGTGCAAGGCCAGAGTCTCTGGAGTGGGTGACTTGCCCACTGGTTCTGGAGGGCACAACATGCCCATTGCTTTGTCCTGGGGACTGCAAGGCCACAGTCTCTGGAGTGGGTGACTTTCCCACTGGTTCTGGAGGGGGTAACATGCCCATTGCTTTGATCTGGGAAGTGCAAGGTCACAGTCTCTGGAGTGGGTGACTTGCCTACTGGTTCTGGAGGGGGCAACATGCCAATTGCTCTGTCCTTGAGAGTGCAAGGCTACAGTCTCTGGAGTGGGTGACTTTCCCACTGGTTCTGGAGGGGGCAACATGCCCATTGCTCTGTCCTGGGGAGTGCAAGACCACAGTCTCTAGAGTGGTTGACTTGCCCACTGGTGCTGGAGGGGGCAACATTCCCATTGCTCTGTCCTGGGGAGTGCAAGGCCATAGTCTCTGGAGTGGGTGACTTGCCTACAGGTTCTGGAGGAAGCAACATGCCCATTGCTCTGTCCTGGGGAGTGCAAGGCCACAGTCTCTCAAGTGGGTTACTTTTCCACTGGTTCTGGAGGGGGCAGCCCGCACAGTAGCCCCTGGAGGGTGGACTACATGGCGTCTGCTGGCGGCAATAGCTGTACTGTGGTGGTGATTGGAGGAGGCTCCTGGGCAGCTCCTGCACTCACTGATGGCTGCATTGTGGTGGTTGCTTGAGGAGGCTCCTGGGCAGCCCCTGCACTCACTGATGACTGCACATCCACAGCTGGCGGTGGGGGCCCCGTGACAGCTGGTGGTGGTGTTAGACTGACAGCTTTGCCTTGTCTCCTCCTGTTCATGGGTCAGGGATCCCTTACCCTTCCTGGCAGGGGTGGATGGGGTATTCCCCTCTCTGCCTGGTGGTGCAGGCTCCTTCTCCTTCTTCACAGTTGGTGCAGGAACCTTCCCCTTCTTCGCAACTGGAGCAGGCTCCTTCCCCTTTTTCACTGCTGGTGCAGGATCCTTCCACTTCCTCACAGCTGGTGCAGGCCCCTTCCCCTTCCTCCCAGCTGGTACAAGACTCTTCCCTTTCATCCCTGGTGGTGCTGGCTCCTTCCCCTTCAGTGCTGTAGGTCTGGTATCCTTACCGCCATGAGTAGGTGGTGCTACCACTGTCCATGTGGACTGTTTGGCTGAGGTGCTGGGCTGTGTCCCTGGTACCCTACCCATACATGCAGGATGGGGGTGTGGGGAAGAGGTCAATTTGGGAAAGGAAAAGCTTTTTCGGGACGTTGGGGCGGGAGGAGGGAGGAGTAATAGGAGTGGAGGATGAGGGAGTGGTTGTTGGAGGGATATGTCTGCTGGATTTGGGTGCAGGTGCATGGGCTGTATGCTCATCTGAAGTGGATGGCTGTTGGGTGTCTGAGTGCTTGCATTTGTGTCCTTTAGGAGGGGGGACAGACACGGTGGGAGAGGACACAGGGGAACGGGTGCATGGCTGTTGTGGAGGTGTCTGCCAGTGATGTGTGTCTTCGGCTTGGTGTGGTGTGGTGATGCTGATAGTGGATGTAGATGTAGTGCATGCCGGTGTGAGTGTGGACGAGACTGGGAGGAAGGTGGAGGTGGAGGGGGATACAGTGGAGGCAGTGGATGTTGTCGTGTCTGCAACAATATGATGTTTTTGTGAGTGCCTGTGGGATGAAGTGTGGAGCTCGTGTTTGCCTGTGCCAGTCTTGTGTGTTGCCTTGTGTGCATGCCCATCTGTCTGTGTGCTTGGGATGGGTTGGGGTTGAGGAGAAGGGGACTGAGAAGTGGAAGTTGGAGGGGAGACAGTAGAAACAGGGACAATGGCTGCAATCAGAAAGGAGGCCAGAGTCTGAATCGATTTCTGTTGGGCCGCCAAACCACCTTGAATGCCCTCCAGGAATTCATTGCATTGCTGCATCTGGGGTGCCAGCCCCTGGATGGCATTCACATTGGTTGACTGCCCTACAGAGATGGATCTCAGGAGGTAAATAGCCTCCTCACTCAGGACAGCAGGGCTCACTTGGGCAGTGCCTGAGGTGCCTGGGGCAAAGGAGATGCCCACCCTCCTCGGTGAACGGGCACAGGCAGCTTGCTGAGGGGCTATTGGGAGGGCGGTGCTTGTACGGGGAGTGGCAGCTGTACCTGCAGCTCGGGTGGTCACAGAGATGTCCACCACCACCAGGGAGCTCCCATCGGAGGAGGTATCAGAGTCTGTGTTGTCCCCTCCAGTATCCGCTGTGGTGCTCCCCTCGCCCTCTGTCCCACTGGTTCCCTCAGCATCGGTGGACTCTGCCTCTAGGGTGCTGTGGGATGCAGCTCCCTCTGTCACCGTTGTCCCCGCTCCTCCATCAGATTATGCTAATGCACACAAGGACAGGATGACCAAACAAGAAAGGGTGGGAGAGAGACAAAGGATACACTGGGTCAATGACTGCAACAACACCACTGTTGGCGTACACAGCACCCTCACACACCAGAAACAGGCCTACACACTATGCATTGCACTACCAGTGAAATGGCTGGTCACCAAAGCATGAGGAGGAGCACACACTGCCAACTGCATCACAGCTGGGACCCACGTAGCCCTGTCTAGAAGTGAATACTAACATGCTAGGTTACCTGTATTTGCCATGCAAACATTACCCTTCAGAGGACCCACGCTGCAATGTCTGGCCTGGCCTTAGGGGCACCCATTAACACACAACCACCACCCGGATACCATCCCACCAGCCATAAGTTGTAATGATACCCACTGTACTCACCCCCTGGTTGCTGTGATTCCCTCAAGCACCCATCCAGCTCAGGGTATGCCACCACTAGTATCCGGGCCATAAGTGGGATCAGGGTTCGACGGGTACCCCATCCTCATTGGAAGGCCATCCCCAGCTGGGCCTCCACGGTCTTCTGTGCCCAGCGTCTCAGGTCCTCCCACCGTTTCTGACACTGTGTGCTCCGCCTTCCATAGACCCCCGGGTTCTGCACGTCCTAGGCAGTGGCACACCAAAATCCCTTCTTTTGATGGGCGCTGACCTGCAGATATAATACATATAGGAGAACTCAATTAGACAAACAGTCCAGCCTGTCACACACATGGCCCACCATATCCGATCCCATCACCATTGGCACACACATAGGCAATCTCACAACATGTACACCGCCAAAAGACAATCCCCCACCCCCACCAACTCTTACACAATGCCTTCACACACATCTCCATGCATCCATGCCACATGCATCGTGCCCACAGTGTACTCACCTGTTGGTTTGGAGGCCCATGCAGCAGTCCGTACTAGGGTAGGACCCCATCCACCAGTCACTCCAACTCCTCTGAAGTGAAAGCTGGGGCCCTTTCCCTGGTCACACGGGCCATGGAAGGTTCAGACACAGGTCACAGCAGCTCATGCAAAGTAGGTCTTTTTCTGTGGAAGGTCAGGAAACAAGTGAGGATTCAGATAGAAAATGGCAGTCACGTTGGTGGTGGTGTACACCGTCTATGCCGGCATAGATCCCCATTGTCCTCTGTACCCCATAAGGCCCAATATTATCCAATGAGGAATTGCACAGTGGTTCCCTACCGCATACCACCATATTGCACAATGTCAGCGGAATAACCTAATTTCCACCTGTCCCTCCACACAGGACAGGCGGTCGCCATTTCAGTGGGGGAGTGAAAAGGCCTATCGATATTTGCTGTGTCACAGGATAAATAGGCACATACTTTTAAATTACACTGTCCCAAAACAAGATTGCACGATGTAGACTCTTTCCCCTTTCCCAACTGTTCAAACCCACTCTGCAACCAACAGGCCTACACTTCTCCCTAAACCCATGGTAATCAAAAAATTAATTAGAAAACTACCCTTTCTCCAACCATTACCACCCACACCAACCACAACAGGCCCACTCCTTCTTTAATGAAAATACCCCTCTAAAACTAGGGATGTTCCTATAATGTCTGTGACGGTCAGTTTGACTTTGTTCAGGCCCTATGACACCTCTGAATGGAAGACCTCTGCAGTTGATGGGTAATGGGGTGTGATGCTGTGGGGAATAGTTGCTTGGCTGGCTGTGGTGGTGGAGGTGATGGGATGCCTTGTCCTGTGTGCTGTTGGCTGACTACTGGAGGAAGCTACCACTGCTGTCTCCTCATCCTCATCCAAGATGACCAGCCAACATAAGAACAATGTAATGGTCTCCAACTTTTCTTGGTGTAGCCAAGCGACCATCAAGATGGTCTGAAGAACAAAGAACATGGTTTGTAGTACCCTAAGTAAGCACATGATTGTGTAGTCAGCCATTAGGAGTTATGCATATGTGTGTGTGTGTTACTAGGGGTGTGTGAAACTAGCATAATTTGCTGCAGCATAATTACGCATAATTACAACAAAATTACGTGATAATTATGGAAATCACATCTAGAACTCAACAAGTAGAACTATGGTCCAAATTTAACTTAAAAATGTAATTTTGAGCTGATTTACAGTTACTAACATTCAAAACACTGCCACTTATGTTTAGATTTTAGCTTTGCACACAAAAATCACCTGAATGGTGTCCTTGGGTAAAATATGTATGTGAAATGTTCGTCGACCACTGATGTTGAAGGAACTGCTGCTTACACTGGTTCTTGCATTTGGGTTTGTAGTTTCGCTATCAAAAATTACTTGAACAGTCTGCTCGGGTACAAAATCTTAAAATGCTGCTTGTGGCAAAAAATTACCCGAACAGTACAGGACTAAAATATCTCCCTGAAATTATGTGATGTGGCACAGTGGCATAATCTCAGTAATTTTGTGTAGATTTCATTATGCAAAATTATGTCAATTACACTGACATAAATAACATTTCACTCAGGTTTGTAGATACATACAAGCAATCACCACTGCATGTCTATAGGTAGCATAGGAAGGGCATTTTCTTTAATGACTGTGCCGCTGTTTGACAAATCTTCACAAAACTTTCCAAAAACAAGTTAATCCAGCGCAGGTCCTTCCAAAAAGATTTTGGTGTGATCCTTCATGTGGGGACCAAGAACAGAGGCGGGGGTACAAAACATTGATTTCCATGTTAACTCCCATAGGAAAGTTTCAAAGCTGCCACAGAAAAAAACAGCTGAATGGAAACTTTAGCAGGAAAGTTAGCACTTTCCTCAGAAAGTGTGCTTTTAATTATTTGGTGTAAATCCATTCTTAGTCTTGGCCCCTTGATATACCTCTGTAAAAAAATTGATGCCCAAAGATTTTCATTTTTGATTTGTGTTTTTGTATCTTAAGAGAAGTAATTTAGCATGGGTAGACATTGCTAATCTGGGCTGCTTTTTCTGGACGCCATTTTTAAAAATGGCAGATTCTTTGCAGTGATGAGTTATGCATATGTGTGTGTGTTACTAGGGGTGTGTGAAACTAGCATAATTTGCTGCAGCGTAATTACGCATAATTACAACAAAATTACGTGATAATTATGGAAATCACATCTAGAACTCAACAAAGTAGAACTATGGTCCAAATTTAACTTACAAATGTAATTTTGAGCTGATTTACAGTTACTAACATTCAAAACACTGCCACTTATGTTTAGATTTTAGCTTTGCACACAAAAATCACCTGAATGGTGTCCTTGGGTAAAATATGTATGTGAAATGTTCGTCGACCACTGATGTTGAAGGAACTGCTGCTTACACTGGTTCTTGCATTTGGGTTTGTAGTTTCGCTATCAAAAATTACTTGAACAGTCTGCTCGGGTACAAAATCTTAAAATGCTGCTTGTGGCAAAAAATTACCTGAACAGTACAGGACTAAAATATCTCCCTGAAATTATGTGATGTGGCACAGTGGCATAATCTCAGTAATTTTGTGTAGATTTCATTATGCAAAATTATGTCAATTACACTGACATAAATAACATTTCACTCAGGTTTGTAGATACATACAAGCAATCACCACTGCATGTCTATAGGTAGCATAGGAAGGGCATTTTCTTTAATGACTGTGCCGCTGTTTGACAAATCTTCACAAAACTTTCCAAAAACAAGTTAATCCAGCGCAGGTCCTTCCAAAAAGGTTTTGGTGTGATCCTTCATGTGGGGACCAAGAACAGAGGCGGGGGTACAAAACATTGATTTCCATGTTAACTCCCATAGGAAAGTTTCAAAGCTGCCACAGAAAAAAACAGCTGAATGGAAACTTTAGCAGGAAAGTTAGCACTTTCCTCAGAAAGTGTGCTTTTAATTATTTGGTGTAAATCCATTCTTAGTCTTGGCCCCTTGATATACCTCTGTAAAAAAATTGATGCCCAAAGATTTTCATTTTTGATTTGTGTTTTTGTATCTTAAGAGAAGTAATTTAGCATGGGTAGACATTGCTAATCTGGGCTGCTTTTTCTGGACGCCATTTTTAAAAATGGCAGATTCTTTGCAGTGATGAGTTATGCATATGTGTGTGTGTTACTAGGGGTGTGTGAAACTAGCATAATTTGCTGCAGCGTAATTACGCATAATTACAACAAAATTACGTGATAATTATGGAAATCACATCTAGAACTCAACAAAGTAGAACTATGGTCCAAATTTAACTTAAAAATGTAATTTTGAGCTGATTTACAGTTACTAACATTCAAAACACTGCCACTTATGTTTAGATTTCAGCTTTGCACACAAAAATCACCTGAATGGTGTCCTCGGGTAAAATATGTATGTGAAATGTTCGTCGACCACTGATGTTGAAGGAACTGCTGCTTACACTGGTTCTTGCATTTGGGTTTGTAGTTTCGCTATCAAAAATTACTTGAACAGTCTGCTCGGGTACAAAATCTTCTTAAAATGCTGCTTGTGGTAAAAAATTACCCGAACAGTACAGTGCTAAAATTTCTCCCTGAAATTATGCGATGTGGCACAGTGGCATAATCTCAGTAATTTTGTGTAGATTTCATTATGCAAAATTATGTCAATTACACTGACATAAATAACATTTCACTCAGGTTTATAGATACATACAAGCAATCACCACTGCATGTCTATAGGTAGCATAGGAAGGGCATTTTCTTTAATGACTGTGCCGCTGTTTGACAAATCTTCACAAAACTTTCCAAAAACAAGTTAATCCAGCGCAGGTCCGTCCAAAAAGGTTTTGGGGTGATCCTTCATGTGGGGACCAAGAACAGAGGTGGGGGTACAAAACATTGATTTCCATGTTAATTCCCATAGGAAAGTTTCAAAGCTGCCACAGAAAAAAACAGCTGAATGGAAAATTTAGCAGGAAAGGCAGCACTTTCCTCGGAAAGTGTGCTTTTAATTATTTGGTGTAAATCCATTCTTAGTCATGGCCCCTTGATATACCTCTGTAAAAAAATTGATGCCCAAAGATTTTCATTTTTGATTTGTGTTTTTGTGTCTTAAGAGAAGTAATTTAGCATGGGTAGACATTGCTAATCTGGGCTGCTTTTTCTGGACGGCATTTTCAAAAATGGCAGATTCTTTGCAGTGATGATGTAATATTTCAGAAACCATGAGACCTATATACTTCACAATGGTCTCAAAACATAGGTTTTGGGGGTCAAGTAGTCTTATAGAGACAGAAAATAACTCCTCAGAGCAACCCTTTTGCCATTTACCAAAATGGCAACTCTATAATGATGTGTTTTAGCCAATATATTGGTAATTTATTTTAATATTGTTTTTATTTCAGGTTTTCAGTGGATTCAAATCCGTAAACATAAGTGAAGCAGGTAATAGGACAGGATCTTTAACTCCTGACAGAGTGTTGCCAACTACAAAATCTGAGGACTCCCTCAAAAAAAGAAAAATGTGTCATGTGCTAAACTAATCCGGAAGAATAGCTAACATCAACTGTGGCTGGATAGAAGAGAGTTTGAGATGCTGCAGAAATATGGCAAGACGAAGTTCACAAAAGATTGAAACTGATGTGCCTACAGGATAAAATATTTTATCATTGTAACAAAAAGTGCTACAAGTCATATACAATAGAAAATGTCTTGAAATTTTGTGTCAAAAAATAGCAGAAACAAGTGAATGACAATAAGAATCAGAGTCTTCTGAGAAAGCAACAACAACTAAACCCAATGCCTATCCACTTAGACGATCGATGGCTACATCTCATCCACCTCCAACAACTGATCAGAAAGCAGAGGATTTCAATGTGTTATCTGTAGATTAGCCAAAACAAGGGCCAAAGGGATTGAAAAAAGAACAAAGTACAGAGTATGTGGGTCTCAAAGGGCAAATATGTTTAAAGCTGCAGCTAGTTTCATCCAAGGTGAAGTTTTCAGCTGAGTAGCTGATCTGAACAGTGAGGTGAATGTATTTGCAGCCCACCCGAATTGGATGCATGCATACATTTGGAAATACGAGTGTACAATGAGCTCCAAGCAGCAACCTAACTGCCAGCCTTCAGTTAAGTTTGCACACTATGAAAAAGAAAAAAAAAAACATTAAAGCCACTCTTGATTGCTGGCTACGAGTTCACAATCAACAAGATCTGAGAAATAATGTCCAACATTGATGAAACTGTATTAATCCATAATAATGAAATTAAGATTTTCCTGGTAAGAATGTACCATGATAGAATTATTTTTGTCAGGTTAACAAAAAGAATGCAAAAACAACTGGTGGTGAATGGAATGCAGAACAAATCAAACATTCACCCCCAGTCACAGATCTGGGTTTAATCCATCAGTTTTTTTGCGTGCCATGCCATTCCAGTTTGGACCCAGCCGTATGCAAATCAGTCTTGACCCTGTTCCCCATGGGAACAGTCCAGCCTGAACTGTCAGGCCAGGTTCTCCCTGAACCAGAAACAAGCATCCTGAGACCGGTTTCAGGGTATCACCCTTCATCAGCCAGGCTAGCTTGAATCTGGTGGCATAGCAAGCACGGGACCCACGTCTGGGCATACCCTCCCCACTTGGTGCAACAAATGCAAAAACAACAGGTGATGAACGGAATGCAGAACAAATCAAACATTCACCCCAGTCACATATCTGGGTTTAATCCATCAGTTTTTTCGTGTGCCATGCAATGCCAGTTTGACCCAGCCATATGCAAATCAGTCTTCACCCTGAATCCCCATGAGAACAGTCCAGCACGAACTGCCAGGCCAGGACCTCCCTGAACCAGAAACAAGCATCCTGAGACCAGTTTCAGGGTATCACTCTTCATCAGCCAGGCTAGTTTGAATCTGGTGGCATAGCAAGCACTGGACCCACTGCTGGTCATACCCTTCCCACTTGGGGCAAAAAATGCAAAAACAACAGGTAATGAACGGAATGCAGAACAAATCAAACATTCACCCCCAGTCAGAGATCTGGGTTTAATCCATCAGTTTTTTTGTGTGCCATGCCATTCCAATTTGGACCCAGCCGTATGCAAATCAGTCTTGACCCTCTTCCACATGGGAACAGTGCAGCCTGAACTGCCAGGCCAGGTTCTCCCTGAACCAGAAACAAGCATCCTGAGACCGGTTTCAGGGTATCAGCCTTCATCAGCCAGGCTAGCTTGAATCTGGTGGCATAGCAATCACGGGACCCACGTCTGGGCATACCCTCCCCACTTGGTGCAACAAATGCAAAAACAACAGGTGATGAACAGAATGCAGAACAAATCAAACATTCACCCCAGTCACAGATCTGGGTTTAATCCATCAGTTTTTTCGTGTGCTATGCCATGCCAGTTTGGACCCAGCGATATGCAAATCAGTCTTGACCCTGTATCCCCATGAGAATAGTCCAGCCCGAACTGTCAGGCCAGGACCTCCTTGAACCAGAAACAAGCATCCTGAAACCGGTTTCAGGGTATCACCCTTCATCAGCCAGGCTAGCTTGAATCTGGTGGCATAGCAAGCACTGGACCCTCGTCTGGGCATACCCTTCCCACTTGGGGCAACAAATGCAAAAACAACAAGGGACGAACGGAATGCAGAACAAATCAAACATTCACCCACAGTCACAGATCTGGGTTTAATCCATTAGTTTTTTTGCCTTCTATGCCATTCCAGTTTGGACCCAGCCATATACAAATCAGTCTTGACCCTGTACCCCATGGGAAAAGTCCAGCCCAAACCGCCAGGCCAGGTCCTCCCTGAACCTGAGACAAGGATCCTGAGACTGGTTTTAGGGTATCACTTTTTATCAGCCAGGCTAGCTTGAATCTGGTGGAATAGCAAGCACAGGACCCACGTCTGGGCATACTCTTCCCACTTGGGGCAACAAATGCAAAAACCACAGGTGATGAACGGAATGCAGAACAAATCAAACATTCACCCACAGTCACAGATCTGGGTTTATTCCATCAGTTTTTTTGCGTGCCATGCCATTCCAGTTTGGACCCAGCCATATGCAAATCAGTCTTGACCCTGTTCCCCATGAGAACAGTCCAGCCCAAACTGCCTGGACTGTTCCCATGAGGTTCAGGGTCAAGACTGATTTGCATAAGGCTGGGTCCTAACTGGGGTGGCGTGGTGAGCAAACAAAATGATGGATTAAACCCAGATCTTTCTGACTGGGGGTGAATGTTTGCATTGTTCAACATTCCGTCCATAATCTGTTCTTTTTACGTTTGTTGCCCCAAGTAGGAAGGGTATGCCAGACGTCGGTCCCGGGCTCACTGAGCCTCTGGATTCAAGCTAGCCTAGCTTATGAAGGGTGATACCCTGAATCCGGTCCTAGGATGCTTGTTTCCAGTCCAGGGAGGACCTGACTTAGCAGTTCAGGCTAGAGTGTTCCCATGAGGATCACGGTCAAGATTGATTTGCATAAAGCTGGGTCTAAACTGGGGTGGCGTGGTGAGCAAAAAAATGAAGGATTAAACCCAGATCTTTGTGACTGGGGGTGAATGTTTGCATTGTTGAACATTCCGTCCATCATCTGTTCTTTTAACAAAAAGAATGAGCCACTAATGGTGTTCCTAGCTGATTTGACTCTGAAGTTCTTGCTACCAAACTAAGATCACAGGATCCAATAAAATCAGCACAAACCATTTTAATAAATGTCCTCAAAGATCTAGATTTTGAACTTAATGACAAATTTTGTGATATCCAGAGCTCCGTAAATCATGCGAGTCAACAAGAATGCCTGGTGTTGTCTTAAATTTTTTTACATCATTGTTTAATGTCAGCAAAGCAAAATTGTTACAAACTAAAGTTCTTGAGTTTGGAGCAGAGCTGACAACATTGATAATGGCTTTAAAGATATAAGTGAAGAAGTGGAAGACAATCCTATGAACCAACTAGCTTATGCTGTGCAAATGTACTG
This sequence comes from Pleurodeles waltl, assembly GCF_031143425.1. NCBI lineage: Eukaryota > Metazoa > Chordata > Amphibia > Caudata > Salamandridae > Pleurodeles > Pleurodeles waltl. Next base: position 879,227,285 of record NC_090449.1, on the reverse strand, counting down.
TCTTTTCCAAATCACCTTTTAAAACTTTCATCAGGTCAAAAAGAAAACTCTGCTACACATGATGACTACCCACGCAATCAATAAGAAGTGCAAAAGTAGAGAGATAATCACTTCAATGAATAGGATTGGTGTATCAACAAGTTAAAAGTACATAGTACGGAGCAGGAACTTGAAAGCAGCTCATGCTGTAAAGTCCTGTGAATCCAACAGTACACCACTTCCAAATCACTTTACCAGGAAAGGGTTTACAATTGCTGCTCTTAGTAATTTTGATTTTGAAGATAGCACTTCTTTGTCTGGAATATCCGGCACACTTGATACTGCCATGGTGCTTTTTCAAGACTGTACCACTGAAGTAGCTGCTGGGAAACAAGCTGTGTCAGCTGTAGGCATAAACCATCAAAGCTGCAAACCTATAACCCAACTGCCTTTCTAACGTGTGCAAAATCACTACAAGCCATCAACACATCCCAGTCTACCTGAAAGTTCCAAAGTGGCTGAGGACATGTATCTTCTTCTACCTCATGGTGCAGTCCACAAAGCTGATTTAACTGGATATATTCATACTGCTTATTCAGTGAGACTGAGGAATGAAGAAAAGCCTGTCCCTCCGTGGACTGGAATGCATGCTCTGATCTCCCAGAAAACTGTCCCACCGAAGAAGGTTGTTTTTTTCCAGTAATACCATTTCCAGTCACAAACTACACAACACTATACACAGCTCCAATAAATTCTTATCTCAGAAGTGACCATGGCACAGGGAGCACTTCATTTAAAACACATAATGCAAAGCCAGGCAATGTGCAATACAGTCAGCAAAATCATAAAACCTGAAAACCAAATTCATAGAGTTTGTCAAATAATGTGAAGAAAAATAAGAACTTTGCAAGTACTGGGTAATTATACCTCTAGTGAAAAACTTGGTAATGCTGATCGGGAAGGTGATCAGGAACTGCATGTGAAGACTGTGGAGTCACTGATTACTGTGTTTTGTGAATTTGATTGCATATGAGACATGGGTCCTGGTATTTGGAAGGAGTGAAGGAGCTAGAAGTTGAAAAACCATACCTCTGCAGAAACTTTATCCAAAGACATTTTGTGCAGAAAGACAGAGAGGGAAGATTCAATGCTGTAGCTCCAGATATGAAACTGGAACAGACAATCCAGAAATAACAGACAGCTCCATGGGAATTGTTGGTCAGGCATGTAAAAGTGAATATGCTGCTCAATGGCAGCTACTTTTACCATGAAGTCTTTTCTATTTGCAATATTTTCAGAGACATGACAAATTCAAAAATAATGGATCATCGTGAAATTCCTCACCGCTAACGTATGGGAAAGACAAGGAAACATTTTAATAAACATGTTGAAAGCTGTCTTCATTTCATGCAGCAGCAAGGAAACCCCTTTGAAATGAGTGGACCTATGCAATTACACATCTTTGTGATCAAACTAAATGCAGATATTGCTATAAAGACATGTCTGCTAGATGTCCTGGAACATGGATTGAAGCTATATGCAGAACTGAAGCAAGAGAGATTTGTATTGAAAGACAAAAAGCTGATTGGCATAATCACTAAAGCTAAACGTCCACGCTTTAATTGCCATAGTAATGGCTTTGTCCAACCACCCCTATAAAACAGGTTACAAAAAACAACTTTCTCAAGCATAGAGAAGAATGTAGCATAAGAAAGGGGTGAATTTATCAAGGACATTCTGTTGCACAATCTTCTTCCAACACACACATTATTTGATGAAGATGTATCAACCAAACGAGTGAAGCACATACTTGTACAAAAGCTCCAAAAAAAACTTTTTTCTGAGGAATTTCAGTACAAAAAGGTGTTATCATTACCAACTGCTGTTGTTGTGGACTATATGTGACAATTGTGAATTGGAAAGATTTCATCCATACAAAACTTCGGAGAGGTCGTTCAGACTGTTCTGCAGATATCAAAGACAGTGAGCACCTTGCAAAAACTGCATGTTGTCTTTGACAGTTATCTTGAACTATCTGTCAAAGAATGTGAGAGAAACAGACAAATGTCTTTAAGTGTAACAATTGACCTTTCTGGCATCAAACATGTTGACACCTATGCCTGTGCAACTTGATAAATTCCAGTCATCAACATCCAACAAGATGAACTTGGAGATTTTAAAATGCTAAATAATTTCTAATATTTCAGTGAACAATGCATTTCCAATTATTGCAAGTAGAAGGATTGTCAATGAGGAGTTGGTGCCTGCAGAGATATAATCAAAAGATATGGGCCATATTGATCAAGAACTTAACAGCAAATTGGGGGAAGCTGACCTTTGTGTTTTGCCACATGTTGAGTGGGCTGTTCACAAAGGTTACAAACGAGACACTGTACTGTCAAATGACATTGATGTTATTATTATGCTACTTGGATTTGTTGCAATGTTCATAAGTCAAGTTTTATCAGAGCTATGGATATGTTAAGGAACAGGTGAGAAAAGACACTTAGGTGCTCATTCCGAGTTTGGTGGTCATACCCAAAGAGCGCAGTGCGAAAGGCAGCCAATACTCCGCCAGCGATTGTGGAGTAAAGCCCGCTGCTTTATGAGTGACCAACAGAACACCACGAAATTTTTAACGTAAAAACAACACCATTGTCCCAAACGATGGAAAGACGGAGGCGGTTGCAACACCACCACCATGCCAAGAAAATGCCACCTGCCAACTTCCGATACACATATCAGCAATGCGGAAACCAACACAGCGGCAATCCATTGGCAGTCCAAATAAGTAGCCACCACGGCAGCAACACTGCACCAGATAGGATAACACCAATAGCAATAGCTGAAACACATACACACACCTGTCAACAGCACTACAAAACACCCCCCCACATACCCAGAACCCTTTGCAAATAGAAACCCTGACAGAGTGAGAGAAGGACACACTGAAAGGAGGCACTGCACCTAGATACCACAGGCACCATCATACTAAGCACGCAGAACACAACACACCACTGCACACAAACACCACAGAGAACATGCACATATCATTACACATATTCACAATTACAAACAACACACCTACAATCCCTGCACACCATACACCCCCACCCACAACACAAAAAACCCAGATTCACAGAGGAGGAGCTCAGGGTAGTGGTCGAATAAATAGTCAAAGTGTAGCCAAGACTGTTTGGAGCACCGGTCCAGCAGACATCCATAGCCCAGAAGAACGACTTATGGCAGAGGATAGTCAACAGGGTGAATGCAGTGGGGAACCATCCACGCACAAGGGAGGACATTAGGAAGAGATGGAACGACCTTAGGGGGAAGGTACGGCCCATGGCTTCCAGGCACCAAGTGGCCATCATGAGGATCGGTTGCGGACCACCACCACCTCCCCCAGAAATGGCACCGTGGGAGGAGATGGTCCTGGCCATACTACATCCGGAACAACTGACTGGAATTACTACTGGACTGGACACTGGTAAGTCCACTGTACTCACTGGCCACCATGTCCCTCTGCACAGCATGTACCCCCACCACCTTCTCACCCCCTCAAACCACCCGAACATGCACAATCCCATCATTGACCCTATACCCACACTTGCATGTCACATCTCCCCACTGAGGCCATTCCCTCACAGCCCAACCTAGTCCATGTATGCCTCACACAGCAGAAAGTACCACAACTACCACAATGCATCACTCCCTACCCTTGCCTGACTGCTATGTCCATATCACATCTCTGCAATTGCACGTTAAACCATGTCACTCCCCATCACCAATATGTGGTAGGAATGCACATCAGTACGTGGCAATGACAGTAGCAAGACACCTGTAAACGTACTGCAAATTAGGAACATTGCAACCTTCCACTGATTGGAACACAAGCAGTGGACTGTAAACTGTCAATGCCATTACTGCCCTGCAAATACAGTAAATGACGGCATAGAACCATGTATGTGTTCTGCTTTCCTACTTATCTCGTATCAGAGCTTACAGAACATATCAAGAATGCACTTCTGAGTTCAAATAAGACCTTTATTGTTGTTAATTCTTCCCCACCCACAAGTTCGTGAGAGACAAATTAATAGATTTCAAGCACACGTTCAAATGAGTAAAAGTATTGCAGCAATGAAAACAAAATATATCACAGTACTTCTCAGTTGCAATGTACACAGTAGGTTATATATATAATGCAAAGCAAAACAAATACTTCACTGTGTGAGAAACTATTTACAGCTTCATCTTTCTGGGGTCTGCAAGTTGATAACTCCGGTCAACTGCGAGAAAGAGATTATCTACCCACACGGGAGACTGGCAACTGGCACCAAGTTCCAGCCCGAAGTCAAGCAGATTTGAATCTAAATCTCTGAAGCCCGAGTCATCCTTTCAAAAGCGTGCCCCCTCCTCTCAGACTCGGGAAAACTACGCAAGCCTTTGGAGACTGGCCAGATCTCCTAGACTTCTCCTCTTCCCAAGCCTGAGTAGAAAGGAAAACACCAAGGGCCAGATGTAGCAAAGGGTTTGCGCCTCGCAAACGGCGAAAAACGCCGTTTGCGAGGCGCAAAAGCCTCTCTGCTATGCAGAAATGCATTTTGCGAGTCGGATCCGACTCGCAAAATGCATTTCCGACTCGCAAATAGGAAGGGGTGTTCCCTTCCTATTTGCGACTCGCAATGCTATGCAATTTCATTTGCGCCCGCGAAAGCGGTCGCAAATGAAATCGCTGTTACCATCCACTTGAAGTGGATGGTAACCCATTCGCAAACGGGAAGGGGTCCCCATGGGACCACTTCCCCTTTGTGAATGATCACAAAAACAATTTTTCAGAGCAGGTAGTGGTCCTATGGACCACTGCCTGCTCTGAAAAATACCGAAACAAAAGGTTTCGTTTTTTTTTCTAAGTGCAGCTCGTTTTCCTTTAAGGAAAACGGGCTGCAGATAGAAAAAAAAAAAACTGCTTTATTAAAAAGCAGTCACGGACATGGTGGTCTGCTGTCTCCAGCAGGCCACCATCCCCGTGAGTGCCCATACTCGCAATGGGGTCGCAAACTGCGACCCACCTCATAAATATTTACGAGGTGGGTCTTTCCGACCCCATTGCGAGTTGCAGAAGGTGTCTGAGACACCTTTCTGCATAGCAAATTGCGACTTGCAATTTGCGAGTCGCACGGACTCGCAAATTGCAAGTCGCAATTTGCTTTCTTCCTACATCTGGCCCTATATGTACTCTCTCTTATCAGGTCTAGTCTAGTGTGAAGAAAACAGCTTGGTTCATCTTGTGGAAAAACACAGCTTGGAAAAATACAGCTTGGATTCTCAACTGCAATGTCTAACTCCACGTTAAAGGCAATAGGCAGCTAACCTAAATATCAAATGTAATGTCTAATGTCATGTCAAAGCCAATAGGCAGCTGAGCTGAATACAAAATGTGATGTCTAATATCATGTCAAAGCCAATAGGCAGCTGAGCTGAATACAAAATACAATGTCTAATATCAAGTCAAAGCCAATAGGCAGCTAAACTAAATACAGCATGTCAAACCAATAGGCAGAATACAGAATGTAATGGCTAATGCAATGTCAAAGCCAATAGGCGGCTAAACTGGATACAGAAGGTAATGGCTAATGCCCTGTCAAAGCCAATAGGCGCCTAGGCTGAACAAAACATACAATATGCTACTGGTGAATATTGAGCAACTACTATGCGCAGAGGTGAAACACAAAGTCATTGGTCAAACTCAATAATATCATCACAGTATGTCACCCCTTAAATAACATAATCTGACACAATACCCCTCATCTCACAGGTCTCCCAAGTACTGACACACAACAGAGGAGCCCAGTGACAGGAAGCCCAGGCCTGGATGCAGCACCAATTGGGGAGAATCCACGTGCAAGTCTGGATTCAGACAATGAACCTGGCCAATCAGGCATGAGTTGTCAGTCTACCACCACCAGCCTTACCTTGCCCACAACTCAAACCACCTCCCCTGTGGCAGCCAGTGCACAGCAGAGCCCACCTTCCCATACCTGTGTCCCAAGGTCACATCAATCATCAATGTGCCCCACAGGACAGGGACGGGAGTCAACGGTGCAAACCCAAGACAATGACGGTCCTGGTGTCAGTCGGAGGGGGCACATCCAGTAGTCAGTCAACACCACTGCCCTCAACATCAGTACTTGCTACTGGAATGGAGGCACAGCAGGAGGACCCACAGGACAACAGCACCCCTACCCCTGCAGCTGAGAAACCCCCTCGTAAAAGAGGTGGCCCATCCAGACATCCTGCAGGGCCCCAGGCCAAGACCAATCCCCCCACCAAGAAGTGATCCCTCTTCTGAAATGTCACCCTTGATTGCCACTGTAACACTCTGTTGGCTGTCCAACACCAAGGTCACATATTTCAGAGGCTAATGGTCACAGGAACTATGAACCTAACAGCTTGACCACCCACACTGTTCATCACCTAGACCACTTCCCCACTCCTCTGGACTGTGAAATGCTACACTAAATAAACACCTATAATCACAAATCATGGTGCATGTCTCTTTATTGTTAGTATTGCAGAATATGTTGAAGAACAACAAAATAATACACAGATCTACAAAACACAGGTGTCCAAGTTACATATGTATTGTGATACTCCAGCAGGTGTGTAAGTACATCCATTTTGTTTTAACATCCACTGTCAACCACACGAACAGGCAAATCAGCAAGCAAACAGAGATGTCACCTGAATAGGGATAAATAAATGGAATGAGGTACAAGGTGGTAAGGAATGTAATCTAAAGTCATCCATCAATAGCAGTTGACCACAAACACAAGATGAGTGTCCCAGCAGCTATGTTGTATCATAAGTAAGGGACTGCATTGACATTCACACATGTGTGGTACAGGAAAGATGATACATAGGTAACATCCTCAATTGCACAACTCCCTGAGTAGTCATGAACAGGTACCTGACACCAAGCAGACGTCAAAGCATGATATGCCTATGCAGCAGGACAAGAGTGCGAAGTCCCACAAACATAACCCCAAATAGGCAGTCTGAGGACTCTAAACCTTCACAACAACTTGAAGGCTGTACTGCAATAACACCAGCATACCACAAATGAACTTAGCAGCTTTGCATTTCCACTACCTCTCATGGTGAGTCACCTACCCTTCAAGGTTGTTAAACAATATGTAAGGCTCCAGCCCCAACATATACATTGATGCATGCAAATACTGCCTATGACTGCCTTCAACAATACATCTCCCATGCACAGATGTTATGTAATGCAGACATACCTGTACATCATGGAAAGTAGTGATGAATCATTTCTATCCTGCTGTCATGTGCCTCATCCTCGTCTTCCTCCCCCTCAGCATCAGAGTCACCGGCCACAAACACAGCTCCAGCATTAACGCCCCCCTCTTCCAACAGTGGGATGTACCTTCTGAGGGCCAGATTATGGAGCATGCAGCATGCAACAATGATCTTGCAGACTTTACCTGGATTGTATGGTAGTGCACCACCAGAAACATGGAGGCAACGAAATCTGGCTTTCAAGAGACCAAAAGTACGTTCAATTACACGCCTCGTCCGACCATGTGCCTCACTGTACCTTTTTTCCCCTAATGTAGTTGGATGTATCACAGGTGTCAGGAGCCAGGGCAGGTTGGGGTATCGGGAGTCACCTGTGTGGGCAAGGAAACATGGCCATGGGTAACATTGCTAGGCGGAGTGCTGACTGGGCCATGAGGGGTAAAGACGTCTGACATGGAGAGCAGTACACATGCCTATGAGCCAAGCCCTTTCGCCCTGTAGCTGTGACATTATTGGAGGGACACTGCTGTTCCTCAGGATGTAGGAATCATGTACTGATCCAGGAAATTTAGCGTTCACATGTGTAATGTATTGGTCTGCAAGACACAACACTTGTACATTGAGTGAATATGTACTCTTCCTGTTCCTATAAACCCGTTCATAGGTCCTCGGAGGTAATAGGGCAATGTGAGTCCCATCAATGGCCCCAATTACATGTGGGGCATTTGAGATGTTGTAGAAGGCTGCTTTCACTGTGGGAACATCTGGAGGTAGTGGGAACCTAATGTCCCTGTGCACATGCTTGAGTAGGGCATCCAGCACATCCTGCAACACCTTACACAACTGGGGCTGCAAATGTGCTCTGAAATGAGCCATGCACCAGGAAATGTGAAATGACAACACCTGGACTGTTGGAGGGATGGCTTGGGGATTCCTCAAACCCAGCAGGAGGTCTGTCTTCAACTGGGCAACCTCAATGCACAAATGGTTCAGTCGATAGGTCATGATGATGTGGCGCTCTTCCATGGTTTCCCGATCAACGAGTGGCCGGACAATTGGTGCATTACTCCTCACTCCAGACTGGCCAAGTCTGTGCAGGGATACAAACAACAATCAGAATGTCTGTCACAATGTAGGCTATACAGTATGACACACAACAATCATTATTCAATAGTCATCCAAGTTGCCTGTAATGTGTCAGTACACATTACTCTACCCTCCACACCTAACCACACGATGGCACATGATTACTGAGTGGATGGACGTATACAGGACATGTACACCTACACCTTTCCTGTGCTTTACCTTACTGGTCAAATATGTTGACAATTGTTGTGTCAAGTCTGTACATTTCACTAGACACACACTACATGTGTACATATTCACCATGTCAGACCTGAAGTATGCATTTGTGTGGACAGGCAGGTAGTGACGCTGTGTAAAATCAGGACAGTAATGTCACAAACTAAAATGGCATCCACGTGTCCGGCATGCATTGGACTACTGGAAGTGACCTCGTTCCACCGGCGGAAGTCGTCATGGCGGAGTGCGGTCAGAACCTCCGTGCAACTCCTCATTGGTTCAAATTGATGTCAATGGAAGACTGGAACCAATGACGATCACCGCCGGCGGTAACAGTCATGACCGCTGTGGTCATAACCACCATTTTGTGTGAGACAGCTCCCTTGACTCCTGGCATTTGGGCAATACAGACCTCCACTTTGTGTGCTGCTGCATCCTGTCTCTTGGAGCAATGATGGCATGCACTGCAGGGGAAAGGGCCCCAGCCTTCTCAACAGAGGAGCTGGACAAACTGGTGGAAGGGGTCCTACCCCTGTATGGGCGGTTGTATGGAGCTGCAGGACAACAGGTCAGTACAACGTCCATGGTTCCACAAGTTGTGTGTTGTTTGACGATGTATGTGTGTTCTCATTCACATGTCATGACTGACCAGGTGTGTAGCATGCACATGATATGTGTGGGACATTGCCAGTGTGCATGGGCAGTGTTTCTTGTGTGTCATCTACGCTCACTGCTGGATTGTTATCATTTACATCATGTCCCCCCTTTTCTCATTGTTTCCTAATCAGATCAGTGCACTCAGAAGAAAGGGTTGTGGCAAGCCATCGCCAAGGAAGTGCGGACCCTAGGGGTCCATTGCCGGTGGAACACCCACTGCAGGAAGCGGTGGGAGGACCTGCGTCACTGGGCCCGGAAGACTGTAGAGGCCCAGCTGGGGATGGCCTCCCAACATGGAAGGGGTGCATGTCGGACCCTGACCCCCCCAATGGCCTGCATACTGGCAGTGGCATACCCTGATTTGGATGGGTGCTTGAAGGCAGCACAGCAGCCACAAGGGGGTAACTGTTGACTGTCAGGTCACTACTGCATGGTTGTGCACTGTCACCCTCCTTGGACTCGTAATGAATGTAGTCAGATGTGATATAGTGAATGTACATTCCTGATTGCCACACCCATCAGGTAGGATTGTGTGATGGACGCTATGTTGAGCCATGTAGGATGAGTAGTGGTGGTACAGTGACACATGTTCAGCTATTGGTATGGGTCTCTCAAGTCTGCTATCGTCAATAACTGCATCCTCCATCTCTGCGTGTACTGTAGTAGTTCGAAGTGGTCATGATGGCACTGTAAATGGGCAACGACAGGCATGTTACATGAGGGTTGCAGTTGCATCACTTCCTACATCAATGGATCCTCTGTACCACATGTACTCCTCACATTCCTAACAGTTAGTTAGTATCCTGAGTCTCTCTCAGATGAGATTTATATCATCCTGAAGTGGATGACATGTGATTGGTTGTAGTCCAGGGCTTGATTCTAGGAGTAGTCATTTTGGCATTCATGGGCATGTAGGAGTCTTCATGCAGGAGTTTGGTCTGCAGGGTTGTAATGAGTTTGGACATAGCTTGCATGACTGCTAAATTGTCCAATGTTTGGCAGACCAGGACTGTTATCTGCATTGTTTGTATGTGAAGTGGATATGTGGGTTCTAATATTTTCCTTCCTTTCTGTTTCTGCCACACTCCTTTTCTTTCTCCTCCTCTGTCTATGTGTGCATTAGCATCATCTGGTGAGGGAGGAAGGGCATCAGTGAATGGGGATGCTGCAGCCCACGGGACACAGGAGTGACCAGCAGTGAAGCCGATGGGACCAGTGGGATGGAGGGCGAGGGGAGCACCACGGCGGAGACTGGAGCTACCACAACATCTGACTCAGAATCCTCCTCCGATGGTGGCTCCCTGGCAGCGGTGGACCCTTCTGGTACCACACCAACACAATTGTTGTCCGCCACCCCACTTTCCAGCACCACCCTCCCTGTAGCACCCCACCCAGTTGCCCATGCCTGCTCACCCAGGAGGGTGGGCGTCTCCTTTGCCGCAGTCCTCTCTGACCCTGCCCCAGTCAGCCCTGCTGCCCTCAATGAGGAGGCTATTGACCTCCTGAGGTCCATCTCTGTGGGGGAGACAATGATTGTGAATTCCACCCAGGAACTGGCATCTCAGATGCAGCAGATCAATGCGTTCCTAGGAGGCACTCACAGTGCCTTGTCTGGCCTCCAGAGATCGTTTCAGGCTCTGGCCTGCTCGTTGATGGCAGCCAGTGTCCCTTCATCTTCTGTCCCCCCTCCAGCTACCTGTTCACAATCCACAAGCCCTCTCCCTACACCCGTCCATGGCACACCAACACACATGCATACACCCAGTACAACAGACAAGGTGCGCAAAGACAGACATGGGCATCACAAGCGTTCACACAGGCATGCACACACACAACACACATCTGCAGACACAACAACAGATACTTCTCCGACAACCTCCTCCCGTACAGTCACATCTCCACTCATACCTGCCAGCACAGCATCATCACACACTGGTCCTGCTGTCATTCCTGTCATCCCCACAATCACCACTATAGCAGACTCACAGTCACACACACCACACACCACATCCACACTCACAATGACTACTGTTATCTACCACCTGCAGCACATCCACCTCACTTGCACACGCCACCTCAACATTCACTCACACATCACCCATTCCCTCTCCCTGCATCTCTGCCCCTCCCAAGAAATGCATACGTACCCACTCACCCACCCAACATTCATCCACCACACATTTACAGACACTGCACACACCAGCATCCACGTACAGCACACAGACATGTCAGACGACCACTCCCTCCAATTCCATCCTCTCCCTCAATCATGTGACTGCCCGTGCACCTAAGAGAGTTTTCCTTGCCGCCCTTGGCCTTTTCCTTACTCCTCTCCCACCCTGTCTTCCCTGTAAACAGCATGTCCCCCTGCCCATCTCAGGCCCTTCCACCTCCCATTCCTTGGGTACCCCCTCTGGTGTTTCCCCTGCTCCTCCACCCAACAGCAACAAATCCACCCCTCCCAGTGCCAAGGTCACCCCTCCTAAGCCCAAGCCAAAACGTGCCCCTTCCACTTCCAAGCCGCCCCCACCCCCCACAACTCTGAGGTGCCTGCCTGTCCCATTGCTGCCCCTATGAAGTGGAGGCCAAGCTTCAGTGAGGAGTCAGGTTGGGCCATTCTTGTTGGACAATGTGTCATGCAAAATTGGACATTTGAACTTGCCATTGGCACTGTTGTATATAGTTTATTGTTTCAATACCACTGCCCACATTGCTGTGGTTGGCAATATGAGATGCTTGTCCTGGTTTCCTTCTACATTGTGGTGTGACATCTGTATACAAAGGTGTGTGGTGTCTGTGTGTGGATTGTGCCTGTGTTCTTGTATGCGCTTGGTAGATGGTTTGGGTCATTGGGATGTTGTGATGTGTGTGTGTCTGCTTGCTTGTGTGTTTGTATGGGGTGTTGTGTGCGTTCATGTGTCTAGTGCTGGATATGTGTATTACCTTGATTGTTGGATGTAAGTGTTGTGTCACCTGTATGATTGCCTGGATGTGTGTTCACAGCTATTGATTGTGCGTCATTGCTACATGGAGTTCATGGTGTGTGTGCATATGTGGTGTCGCACAACGTGCCCATCCATGCCATCATTGAGGTGTTTGTGGGATAGTTGTCATTGTGTGGTTAAATGGGTGTGTTGGTGGTGTTGTTGTGTGTTGTGCTGTATGTTTGGCATGTATCTGCATGGCATTCTGTGTGTATTGGGTATTTGGCATTGACATATGTTGTGTGTGCGTGTCTGTGGTTACTCAGAATATTGAGGGTGGGATGTTGGCTGCCTCCTGCCAAAAGTTGTCTTCCGCCAGCGGATGCTGCTCGTCGGGGTGGCGGGGCTGGCGGTGAGTTGTCTGTATTGTGTTGGATTCACCACCTTACTCGTTATTTGGCGGTCTGCACCGGCACCCTGACGGCAGTCACAAGACTGCCATCGGCGTGGCGGTTGGGTTACCACCAAACTCGGAATGAGAACCTTAATCCCACTTCATAGACTGTACAAGAATTTTGACACAGAGATGCCCGGTGTTCTTATCAAAAGCAAAAAGTACAGATGGTGAACAGAATGCTGACCAATGCAAACATTAGCCCCCAGTCACAGAGATCTGGATTTAATCCATCGTTTTTTGCCTGCCACGCCACCTCAGTTTAGACCCAGCCATATGCTACTAGTCTTGACCCTGTTCCCCATGGAAACAGTCTATGCCAAACTGCCAGGCCAGGTCCTTCCTAGACTGGAAACAAGCACCCTGGGACCGGTTTGGGGGCATCACCCCTCATAAACTAGGCTAGTTTCCATCCATTGGCACAATGAGCATGTGACCCACGTCTGGTTACATCCTCACCCCAGTCACAGAGATCTGGGTTTAATCCATCATGTGTTTGTACACCACCCAACACCAGTTTGGACCCAGACAAATGCAAATCAGTCTTGACCCAGTTCCCCATTGGAACAGTCCGGCCTGAACTGCCAGGCCAGGTCCTCCCTGGAGTGGAAACTAGCATCCTGGGACCGTCTTTTGGGTATTACCCCTCATCAGCCAGGCTAGTTTGAACTGCCAGTGTTCTTCAAGGCACGTATTCTTAAGGGTGATGACACTATGAGCAAAATTGGAACAAAGCTTGGAGCTTTAACTGCTGAACCTTTGAAGTTTCTAAAAGGATTTGCTGAGACAGAAGAAGAATGTGACTTTAAAGACATAGAAATATACCTTGTGGGTGTGTGGAAAATGAGTTCTGACTGTCAGACAATTGACGATCTTCGGTACAGTGAGTTCAAGAAATCAGTTCCGCTAAGTGACCTTCCACCGATATCATATTCTATGCGTGGACACATTAAAAATATGTCTACTTGATCAGAAGATATGTAAATGTTTGAGATCATGCATATGCAGAGAAAGAGCTGTGTGAATTTGGTTGGGAAGATATTGATGGGGTGAAAAAACCTGCAAAATGTCTAAAGCCTCTACGCACAGAACTTACACGTATTTGTACTTGCAAAACCTGTGCTACAAAAGATGCCCCTGTCCATATGCCCTTCTCAACTGTTCAACATTCTGCAAATGTACCACGGGTGATTGCCAAAACAAATAAATAAAGTGAAATGTGAAAATGTGTCTAAAACCGGAGTGATAAACATTATTTTTTTCACATTTAGATCATAAACATTGTTTGGTGTATGCATAAAAGGACTAAAAACCATTATTATTTGTTTCATTTATATATGTTTCACTTCTTCCTCTATTATAGCCTCCATTTTAGAAAATGGCAGAAGGGTTGCTCTAAGGAGTTATTTTCTGTCTCTATAAGACTACTTGACCCACAAACCCTATGTTTTGATACCAAAATGAAGTGTGTAGTTCTCATGGTTCCTTAAATATGACATCATCACTGCAACACATCTGCATTTTCAAAAATATCATCCAGAAAAAATCAGCTGGGATTAGCAATGTCTACCCAAGATAAATTACTTCTCTAATCCATAAACACAAATCAAAAATGAATATATCTAGACAACATTTGTTTACGGAGGAATAGCAGGGGGGCATGATTGTTATAGAGAAATTTACATTTAAAGAGGTTCTCAGGGTGGTCATGAAGGGGTCAAAAAGTGAAATATCTCTGGATTATTGATGTACAGATATACTCTAATTGAACACTTCAAAAGGGTTTAGGCAATCAGGATTGGCTGGCTAGAACCTGAACAACATATTGTGGCAGCCATTACAGTGCCTAAGGTCCCTGCATCTTGAAAATGAATTATAAAAATTGGAAGTGGGCAGAGTGAGCACACTTTGATTCTAAGGGGCATGTGGGGGATCCCAAAGGGACAACCTCTTTGCTCACTGGCCACAATATGGGCACCATGTTGTGGCAGCCATTACAGGACTCAGAGACATGGGCCCTATTGAAATGCATGTAGCAAACGTTTGTTCAAGCAGGTGACAAAAGGAGCATGTATAAAGGGTGATAATGTATTTTAGTCGCAATAAAAATCATTTGGTGGTGGTAGTACACTATTTTGAATCCTACAAAGGACACTGTAGCAAATGAAAAAAATAGGGGTTTCTTTTGTCATAGAAATTACGATTAGTGCTATAGAAAGCAAAAACTAGGTCACAGTTTCTCTGAGTACTCAAATATCTTCTTCATCCATTTCAGTAAAACATTCTGACATGCAAACCCATACATGTACTTCCAACACCATTAGCAGTCTGGCAGTTTATTCCATACTAATCAACTTCAGCATTGCCACAGAGTTCTAATGAGAAACTAAAGCACCAACATTTTGTATTCAGAACAAAAGTGACACACTTGTGAATGCTATTTTGTTGGAATAGGATCTGATGAATTTTAAGACTTTCCTGAAGAGCATGCTGAAGTAAGTGGGAATTGAGATGTTAATGCCTGCATGAAATCACAGGGTTAAAAGTGTGAGGGGAGGTGTGGGCAAAGAAAGGAAGATCTGCATACTACAGTAGTTTAAGCATTCCTTCTCCTTCATTCACTTACAAAAACAAAGGTCAAAGTGGTGTTATAGTTACATATTCTAATAGGATCTTAGCTTCTGTTAAAAAAAGCCCTAGTAATTCACTGAAAAAGCCAAAGGTTAAAGCAATGTTATAGCTAGGTATTGAAATAAGGTAAAAACTAATCTTTAAAAAAACAAAAATAAATCTCTGAAAGGCACCAGTTATTATTTACTGAGCTAACTAACTTCTGCCTATGCCACTTACTACTTAACACCTCTCATATTACATCACTTATGAGATGCTAAATAACATTATTGATTACATTACATGACAAGGGTAGTTAAGCATTGCCACCTGAACAGCATAACAATGCCAAGATTTATTCCTACCCCACATGAAATCATCAGAACACATTAGACGCATATCTTTCACATGCACAATGTATCGTCCTTGCTATATTGTTATATTGTGGACTAAACAGTCCCCCCCTGAAAAGCACATTTATGTCCTCTCATCAGTCTGCATAATAAAAAATCAGAACATGTTGCCAAAATGTATCACATCCACAAAGACTCAACATTGCATGTCAGCTGTGTGATAGTTTATTGATGCCTCTGAACTGAACATCCTTTGATAAAGTCCCTGGTAGAGTGCACTAGAGGTGCCTATGGCCTGTAAATCAAATGCTACTAGGGGGCCTGCAGCACTGGCTGTGCCACCCACATTAGTAGCCCTGTAAACATGGCTCAGACCTGCCACTGCAGTGTCTGTAAGTGCAGTTTTAAACTGCCAATTCGACTTGACAAGTGTACCCACTTGCCAGGCCTAAACCTTCCATTTTTCATACATGTAAGGCATCCCCTAAGGTAGGCCCAAGGTAGCCTCATGGGCAGGGTGCAGTGTATGATAAAGGTGGGACATGTATTTATGTGTTTTACATGTTCTGACAGTGAAATACTGCCAACATCGTTTTTCACTGTTGCAAGGCCTATCTCTCTCATAGGTTAACATGGGGGCTGCCTTTAAAAAATATTAAAGCGCAGATTTCCTTTGGGAGCACACAGACATGAGGAGTTTGGGGTATCTGAACTCACAATGTAAAAATACATCTTTTAGTGAAGTTGGTTTTTAGATTGTGTGTTTGAAAATGCCATTTTTAGAGAGGAGCATTTTCTTGCTGAAACCATTCTGTGATTCTGCTTGTTTGTGAATTCCCTGCCTGGGTCAGTTTGACAGTTGGGCTGTTTGCACCTCTCCTTTAGACAGTGACACAAACTGAGCTAGGGTATAGCCTGCATATCCTGATAGGCCATCTGGGCAAAGCAGGATCTTGAAAACAACAGAGACTGCTCTTTGAAGTAGGCCTTACTTCAAAGGCAGAAAGGGGTATAAGAAGAGCACCCAAAACTCCTGAAAATCAGATTACTTCTGGAACCAAGAAGAACCTCTGCCAAGGAGAAGAGCTAGAGAGCTGGAGGAGGAGCACTGCCCGTTTGCCTGTGACTGTGTTTTGCTAGGTTGTCCTGCAGTAGCTGCTTCTGCCTGAGAGAGGACAAAGACTGACTTTTGTGTGTCTTCCCACTAGTGAAGAATCTCCCAGGGCTTGAACTGAGCTTGCCTCCTGTTGTTGAAGTCTCAGGGTCAACAAAGACTTCTCTCTTCCAGCTCTTGGGCTTTCTACTGCGAGTCCTGCCTCCCAAATGGTGCCCTAACCTGTCTCTGGGCCCTTGAAAGATGCAGCTGGTGGAAAAGGACAGACATCCATTCAAAAACCGCCATGCAGGGAGATTTTCAATGCACCACCTGCCTTGCAGCTGATAAACGACATGCTGCCGGCCTTGTGGCTAAAATTGACGCTCCACCTGCATCGCAGCTGGGAGAATGACGCAACGCAGCTGGGGAAACAACGCACATCACCCACAGCAGCTGCTGTTATTGACACAAGTCCCCACACAGCCCCGTTTCTAGACACTGTGAGACCGGATTTCAACGCAACATCGCTGGGTGCAGAAAATCAATGCAAACCCTGCCCAGACCCGAGGTGCGCATCCGGATCAATGCATCGCTCTCTTGCGATGCACGTTGACCTGACTGGAGAAGGAAAGACACACGTTCTCGCTTGCGAATTTGAAATCAACGCATTGCTGGTCTTTTCCGACGCACGCTCGCCCGTGCTGCTTTATTTTTAACACTACCCAGGTAATTTTGTACGCTAACAACATCCTCACTGTTTTCTAAGGATTACGTCCCTCATTACAACCCTGAAAGTCGGTGGTAAAGCGGCGGTAAAACTGCCAACATGCCGGCGGTAAAAAAAATTGAATTATGACACTGGCGGAAACCGCCAACATAGACAGCCACTTTAACACTTCGACCGCCACGGCGGTACAAACAAACAGCATGGCGGTCACTGCCAACAGACAGGCGGAAGGCAATGTACCACCCACACTATTATGACAGGCCAATCCACCACATTTTCCGGGGTGGATTCAACGCGAACAAAAACACTGCGGAAACAGGACTTGGAAGGGGAAACACTCACCTCTACACATTCCACGAGGAACCAGGACGCCATGGAGCCTGAACTCCAAATACTCCCTGCGATTGTCTTCCTGCTCGTCTACCAGGAGCATGACCGACGGCGGCAACGACCACAGTGAGTACTGCACCTACGACACAGGGAAGGGGGGGAGGGAAAAGAGAGTGACACACACACGCAACACCCCCACCCCCACCCTCACCAACAACAACACACACACCAATATATGCCGAAACATTACATTTACACCTCCCAACCCCACCTGGAAGAACACAAGGACAAAAGGATATGAGTTGAACAATTGTAATCATGTAAAATCCATTAATCAAAAATGTATATGCACTATAAACAAATATGTACACCAAGAATTAAAGTCCAGGTACTGCACCAATATAGTCCGTGGACCACTGGGGCCAAAATGCATGGGGGAGGCCCACACAAGATAACCGATTGAAACGGAGAGAACACTACAGGGGGATCAGATCGAAAAAAACACAGGCTTCTCAGGGGGAAGGGAAGGGGGGCACCTCAGCCGGATGAGTGCACAACGCCAGCTCCATAAGGGGGCTCCATGCCCATTGATGTATCCTGGGGAGTGCAAAGCAACAGTCTCTCAAGTCTCTCCAGTGGGTGGTTTGCCCACTGCTTTATCCTGGGGAGTGCAAAGCCACAGTTACTCAAGTCTCTCCAGTTAGTGGTTTGCCTACTGCTTTATCCTGGGGAGTGCAAAGCCACAGTCTCCCAAGTCTTTCCAGTGAGTGGTTTGCCTACTGCTTTATCCTGGGGAGTGCAAAGCTACAGTCTCTCAAGTGGATAACAGTCTCCACTGGTTCTGGAGGGGGCTTTGTGCCCAGAGTGCTTCATCCTGCCAAGGACTGAGGTAGTGGATGCCTTTCTCCACTGGTTCTGGAGGGGGCTTTGTGCCCAGAGTGCTTCATCCTGCCAAGGACTGAGGTGGTGGATGTGATACTCCACTGGTTCTGGAGGGGCCTTTGTGCCCAGAGTGCTTCATCCTGCCAAGGACAGAGGTAGTGGATGCCTTTCTCTACTGGTTCTGGAGGGGGCTTTGTGCCCAGAGTGCTTCATCCTGCCAAGGACTGAGGTGGTGGATGTGACACTCCACTGGCGGTGGTGCAACATGCAAGCTGGCCAGGCCCCTGGAACTGACCACCAGCCTCGTACGAATGACCACTGGGGATGGCAGCCATGTCTGCGGTGGTGCCACTGGCTCAGGATGTGGCGTGGCCGCTGGCGGTGCTTGCCGCAGGCTCAGTAGTGGCGATGCTTGCAGCACTCATTGGGCAGCGGTGCTGGTGGGGGGCTCACTGACCTCGGTGCTGGCGACTGTGTCATGAGCGGTGGTGCTGGTGGGGGGCTCACTGACCTTGGTGCTGGCGACGGTGTCCTGAGCGGTGGTGTTGGTGGGGGGCTCACTGACCTTGGTGCTGGTGGCGTTGTCCTGAGCGGCGGTGCTGGTGGGGGGCTCACTGACCTTGGTGCTGGCGGTGGTGTCATGAGCGGCGGTGCTGGTGGTGGGCTCACTGACCTTGGTGCTGGCGGCGGTGTCATGAGCGGCGGTGCTGGTTGCGGGCTCACTGACCTTGGTGCTGCTGAAGGGCACAGTGTCTGCGGTGCAGGTGAAGGGCTCAGTATCTTAGGTGCTGGCGGCAGTGCCCGTGGTGGCGGTGCATGTGGTAGTGCCGGTGGCGGTCTTGTCCCCCGTGCAGGTTGGGGGTGACGTTGACTTGCCTTTCTTTTTCAGGCCCTTCCCCACCTTCGATGGTGGTGCAGCTGTTTTGCCACTCCCAACTGTTGTCCTGGCTGAACCCTTGGTGGCAGGGATGTGGGCAACTTCTTCTGTTTTGGAGGTGGGGGAATGTCCTTGGCATTGCTCCTTGGGACACTGGCAGCCCTGCTGCTTGGCGCACTCCAGAATCTGGTTACTGCTGGCACCACTGTGCCCGGTGATGTGGTGACTGAGGTGCTGGGTTGGGACCTGGAAAGGCGGGCCCTAGGGGACAGAAGGGGTGGGGAGGTGAAGGGAAGAGGTCAAGGTTTGACAGGAAAAGGTTTTCAGACAAACTGGGACAGGTAGATTGAGGGGGTTTGGGAGTGGAGGAAGAGTAGTGGTTGTAGGAGGTGTTTGTTTGCTGACTTTGGGTGAAGGTGCATGGGCTGGAGACTGTCGTGAGGTGGATGGCTGTTGGGTGGGTTTGTGACTGCGTTTGTATACTTTGGGAGGAGGACTCACAGACACACTGGTAGAGGACACAGGGGATGTGTGAATGGTAGTGGGGGTGGTGATTGCACGTGAGCGGTGTGTGGTGATGGGCGTGCTGGTGATGGAGGTATTGGCTGAGGATGTAGTGCATGCAGGTGTGAGTGCAGACGTGACAGGCAGAGAGGAGGGAGACGTGGAGGAGGGGGGCACAGTGGAGGCAGTGGATGTTGGTATGTGTGCATGGGTATGATGCTTGTGTGAGTGCCTGTGGGATGTGTGGTGCTTATGTTTGCCAGAGCTACCCTTGTGTGTTGAGGTGTGTGCATGCTGGTCTGATGGTGTGCTTGGGATAGGCTGAGGTACTGGGGATTGGGTCTGGGTGGAGGAAGTTGGAGGGGGGAGGTTGGATACAGGGACAATGGCTGCCATCAGTGCTGAGGCCAGAGTCTGAAATGCTCGCTGTTGGGCTGCCTGGCCAGAATGAATGCCCTCCAGGTATGCATGTGTCTGTTGCAACTGCCTCTCTACACCCTAGATGGCATTCAGAATGGTATACTGCCCAACAGTGAGAGATCTCAGGAGGTCAATGGCCTCCTCACTGAGGGCAGCAGGCTGACTGGGGTAGGGGCTGAGGTGCCTGGGGTGAAGGAGATGCCCACCCTCCTGGGTGAGCAGCCATGAGGCACACGCTGAGGGGCTGCTGGGAGGGCAGTGCTGGTAGGGGGGTGGCAGCTGTACCTGTAGATGCGGGGGCACAGAGGGGCCCGCCACCGCAAGGGAGCTCCCATTAGAGGAAGAGTCGGTGTCGCTGGTCTCTGCTCCAGTCCCCGCCGTGGAGCTCCCCTCGCCCTCCATCCCACTGGTGAATTCTGACTCCATAGTGTCGCCCTCCAGGGCCATGTGGGATGCCTGATGATGCTAATGCACACAAGAACAGGGAGACCACAAAATGGGGGTGAAAGAAAGTAGAAAGACATGTTCAGTACATGCAATACCGCTACTGTTGGCGGACACTACAGACACAGCAGCCCTCTGCACAACGCCATTCACTTAGAGTTCCCTAATTCCTCACAGGGACATGGGGTACATGGCCTATGCCCGATTGGTGCACACATGGAAGTCACAGGAGCCTGTCTAGGTGTAGATGGCTCTTACTACTGGTGGGGTTGGGGTGCCACTTAGCCTGCTTCACAAAGGGTCCTTGCCTACAAGGCTCGCCCTAGCCTAGGGGAACCCACAGCCCACCTACCACACCCAGACACCTCCAATGCGCGCAGAGTCAGATGGATGTGACTGTACTCACCCCCTTGTGGCTGCTGTGATGCCCTCAAGCGCCATACAACTCCAGATACACCACCGCCAGGATCCAGAACATCAGGGGGGTCATGGTGCGACGGGCACCCCTCCTACGTTGGGAGGCCATCCCCAGCTGGGCCTCCGCCATCTTCTTGTTCCAGCGGCAAATGTCCTCCCATCTTTTACGGCAGTGGGTGCTCCGTCTGTGGTGGACCCCCAGGGCCCGGATGTCCTTGGCGATGGCGATGGCACGCCAAATATCCTTCTTCTGGTGGGCGCTGTACAGGAATAGTACAGGGGAAAAGGTACAACATTAATCGTCCAGACCGTCACAGTCATTGGGCCACATTCCCACCCTTGCCCTGATGCACATACACTCACCATCGGAACATGCACGCCTCACCCCCCCCCATCTCCCATCCACACCACTCCAAACAGGCATTGCCCATACAGCATGCTCACAGCATAATCACCTGTTTGTCTGGAGGACCGTAGTGTAGCGTGTACTGGGGGAGGACCCCATCCACTAGTTTATCCAACTCCTCCGATGTGAAGGCAGAGGCCCTTTCCCCAGACACGTAAGCCATCGTTGCTTCCAGACTGAGGTCACAGCAGCACTTGCAGTGTAGGTCCTCTCCTGTTGATTATCAGGTATCAAGTGAGTCAACAGTGAGAAAATGGCGGTCACGTCCGCGGCGGCGCGTACCGTCACCACCGGCGTACATCGTCATTGGCTCCTGGGACCCATAGGGTCCAATGTTGACCAATGCAGGATTGCGCCGCAGTCTTCGACCACCTACCGCGACGGTGTACAACGCCAGCGCAGTTACCTCATATCCCCTTGTCCCACATTACAGGTCAGGCAGCCGCCATTTCAGGGGGCCACATGGCATTATTTTTAAACGCGTCACACATATCTAGGCCTTGCATACACACTGAGACAGGCACATAGCGGATTGACAAATGTGTGCAATAAAGTTGTTGTTTTAGTACCTCAGTGTTGGCTGACCCTCTGCTCGCTGTTCTTATCCATGTAGCACGTCCGCTGGGGCAGGTGATGAGATGGCAGCATCCTCCGGTGTACAGACTGCTGGTGGACCTGTCGACAATCCAAGAGCCACATGTAATTGTCACCTACAGACTTGATCGTGCCACAATCCATGAACTGTGTGCACAGTTGGAGCCAGACCTGATGTCAGCTATCCGCCATCCCACAGGAATCCCCCCTCAAGTGCAGGTCCTGTCAGTACTCCATTTCTTGGCAAGTGGGTCTTTTCAAACAACAGTGGCCATAGCATCAGGGATGTCCCAGCCTATGTTCTCAAACGTGTTGTCCAGAGTGTTGCCTGCCCTGCTGAAAAACATGCGCAGCTACATCGTTTTCCCTCAGGTGGAAGATTTGTCTACAGTGAAAGGTGACTTCTATGCCCTGGGACATATCCCCAACACCATAGGTGCCATTGATGGGACACATGTGGCCTTGGTCCCCCCGCAGGAGTGAACAGGTGTACAGAAACTGGAAGAGCTACCACTCGATGTGTTTGGCCAACCAGTACATCTCGCATGTGAATGCCAAATTTCCATGCTCAGTGCATGATGCTTACATTCTGAGGAATAGCAGCATCCCTTATGTGATGGGGCAACTCCAGAGGCACCGTGTGTGGCTATTAGGTGAGGACAAGGACCCTATACAGTGTGAATAGTTGTCTGGGTCTGTGGTTGTCGCTAATGGTTAGTATGTGTCTAACATTTGCAGGTGACTCTGGCTACCCCAACCTGTCATGGCTACTGACCCCAGTGAGGTATCCCAGGACAAGGGCAGAGGAATGCTACAATGAGGTACATGGGCGAACTAGGAGGGTTATAGAGAGGACCTTCGGCCTCCTGAACGCCAGGTTCCGGTGCATCCATTTGACAGGTGGTTCCCTATACTATTCACCAAAGAAGGTATGCCAGATCATCGTGGCCTGCTGTATGCTGCACAACTTGGCTTTGCGACGACAGGTGCCTTTTCTGCAGGAGGATGGTCCAGAAGGAGGTCTTGTGGCAGCTGTGGAGCCTGTGGACAGTGAAGAAGAGGAGGCAGAAGAAGAGGACATAGACAACAGAAACACCTTGATCCAGCAATACTTCCAGTGAGACACAGGTAAGAACACCTCACTGCCTCCTACATCTGATAAAATTGTTTGACCTATCATCTGTCTGTCACATTCACCCAGTGTATGGACCCTAATTTGTCACTTTCCCTTTTGATTTCACAGATGTGGGTCCCACTGTGTGACCTCTGCTATGTTACCTCATGGACTAGAGCTATGTGACATAGTTGTGTTGACAATACAATGGACATTGCTATTTCCGTCAGTTATTGCAAATACACATTTGTGAAAGCACAGACTGACTCCATATTGTTTTGTGATACAAGGGTGTTTATTCAAGTGCTAAATAGTGGAGGGGGTTGTAAAATGGGCAGGGGTGATGGTGGAGGAATGTCCATGGCAGAGTCCAGCTATTTGTCTCACAGGTGCATTCTCCAAAGGGGCATAGGAAGTGGAGCTAGGGTAGTTTAAGGATGAACAGGGTGACAAAGTGGGACAGAAGCATGACATTCAGGGTGGTCTCATTTCTTGGCGGGGGTCTTGGCATTGTTCTCTGTCTTTGTCCTGGATCTCAGGGACCGCTTGCGGGGTGGTTCTCCATCTGCAGGTTGTGGGGTGCTGGTGTCGTGGTCCTGTGGCGGTGCCTCCTGTCCACTCGCGCCGGCGGAGGTGGTGGGCAGTTCATCGTCCAGGCTAGTGTCAGGGGCCCCTTGTTGTGCCACAGTGTCCCTCCTGGTGTTCACGAGGTCCTTCAGCACCCCTACAATGGTGCCCAGGGTGGTGTTGATGGACTTGAGTTCCTCCCTGAACCCCAAATACTGTTCCTCCTGCAGCCACTGGCTCTCCTGAAACTTGGCCAGTACCGTTGCCATCGTCTCCTGGGAATGATGGTACGCTCCCATGATGTTGGAGAGGGCCTTGTGAAGAGTGGGTTCCCTGGGCCTGTCCTCTCCCTGTCGCACAGCAGACTTCCCAGTTCCCCGGTTTTCCTGGGCCTCTGTCCCCTGAACCGTGTGTCCACTGCCACTGCCCCCAGGTCCCTGCTGTTCTTGGGGTGGTGGATTAGCCTGGGTTCCCTGTAGTGGTGGACACACTGCTGCTTGACTTGTCCTGGGGACAGAGGTATGGGCCCGCTGGGTGGGTGCTGTGCTGATGTTTCCTGAGGCGGGAGGCTCTGTGGTGGCCTGTGACCGTGTGAGGGGAACCGACTGTCCCGAAGTCCCAGATGGGCCGGGCTGGTCATCTAGATCCAGTTGGACAGAGCTGCTGTCATCACTGTGGGCCTCCTCTGTGGGGGGAGTGGACATGTCTGGAACCTCCTGTCTGGTGACGTTGGGTAGGGGTCCTGCACGGGTGTAAAGGCATGATTATTGCATCTGTGTGTGCCATGGTGTGCAATGGGTGGGTGACCCTGTACTCCAGTGCTTATATTCTTGTGTAGGACTTTGTGTGATAATTGTTTAGGGGTCTGTATGGGTATCTGTTGTGGACATGCATTGGTGATGGGTGTCCATGCTTTGTTGTTGCATGCTGGGCTTGGTGATGGGATGTGTGGTTTGTGATATTGGGACATGTGTGAGGAGCTGGAGTGATGGGGGTGAGGGCGAGGGTGGGGGTATGTGATAGCATGAAGGTAGGGTGGGGATGAAGTAGTGAAAGATTTGATTTACCAGAGTCCATTCCTCCAGCTACTCCTGCGAGGCCCTCAGGATACAGTATAGCCAAGACCTGCTCCTCCCATGTTGTTAGTTGTGGGGGAGGAGGTGGGGGTCTGCCGCCAGTCCTCTGAACCGCGATGTGGTGTCTTGAGACCACGGAACGCACCTTCCCTCGTAGGTCATTCCACCTCTTCCTGATGTCATCCCGTGTTCTTGGGTGCTGTCCCACTACATTGACCCTGTCCACGATTCTGCGCCATAGCTCCATCTTCCTAGCTATGGTGGTGTGCTGCACCTGTGATCCGAATAGCTGTGGCTCTACCCGGATGATTTCTTCCACCATGACCCTGAGCTCCTCCTCAGAAAACCTGGGGTGTCTTTGCGGTGCCATGGGGTGGTGTGTGTGATGTGTTGAGGTGGTGTGAGTTGTGATGTGTGTGGTGATGTTTAGGGGTGTGTGTTGTTTTGTGCGTGGATGTGTATGAGTTATGGTGTTGTGTGCCTCTGTATGCTGGTGTGGTCTTTGCTTTGCTGTCTCACTGCTTCTTCCAAATTGTTCATTGTAAGGGTTTGTGGGTAATGTGGGTGGGTGTTTTATATTGTATTGGCTATGTGGGAGTGGTGTGTGTATGTGTATCAGGTGTGTGTATTTGGATTTGTCCAACGTGGTTGTGTTTTGTAAATGTGTGTGTATTTTGAGCGCGTGGGTCGTGATAGTGTGGGCGTATTCCTGTTGGTGTGACGGTGGAGGTTTTGTTATCGCCAGTTTATCACTGACCTTTGGTGTGGCGGACTTGTTTGGGTGTCTAGATTTTGGCGGATTCTGAGCTGTGGGTCATAATAGCTGGGGCGGGATTCCGCGGCCACGGCGGTGTGTTGGCGCTCTTCTGAACAGCGGTAGGCGGGATTTACCGCCAATGTTGTAATGAGGGCCTAAGACTCTTATCCTTTTTTAAATTCATAACTTGCCTTGTGTGTGTTGGATGTTTATTGTTTTGGTCTTGATTTGTTTAGATAAATATTACCTATTTTTCTAAACCTGTGTTGTGTCATTTTGTAGTGGTTTCACTGGGTTACTGTGTGTCTTGGTACAAATACTTTACATATTGCTTCTGAAGTTCTGAAGTTCTGAAGTCAGTCTGCTTGTGCTAAGCTACCAAGGGTTGAGCGGGGTCAACTGAGTGTGATTCTCCTCTACCCTGACTACAGTGAGGGTCCTTGCTTGGACAGTGGTAACCTGACTGCCAACCAAAGACCCAATTTTTAACACCTGCCAAGAGCCATCATGGAGAGGATACCAGAGACTGACAGCCCACCTCAGGATGAAGACCTCAGTGAGGACAACACGCCTGGATGTCTGGACACTGATGACCTACCTGGCCCATCTGGGACACCTAGTCAGTATACGACTCCCTGCCCCACCTCGCCCACATCAATCCCCCAAATCCTGCGGCTTCAACATCACAGCCAACCCTTTGTCCCCAAACCCATGTCCCAAGGTCAGATCAAACTATTGGGTGTCCCACAGTACAGGGACCATAGTCGACCCTTCACACCACAGACAATGAAGGTTGTGCGAACAATGGGAGTGGGCACACCATGCCAGTGGCACAGGCACACTAGGCAGGAGGAATGGGAGGGAAGCTGTGGGCCAGAGAACGGGGCCCCCAAGAGACTCTACTGACAAGGAAACCATCTCCCAAGTCCTGGGAGCATACCAACAAACCCAGGACAGGATGGGCCAGATCATAACCATGTTGGAGGAAAACCAAAGGCTGCAGAGGGAATACCACTGGGAGGTCGTGCAGCAGTGGCAGGCCCACAATGACACCATGGCAACCACTGCAGGGGTGCTAAGGGATATCAACACCACCCTGAGTGCTTCCTTCAGCCCCCAACAGGCCCCTTCTGTCAGCAACATAACATCAGACCCATCCATATAAGCGGTAGCCAGTGGAATGGAGGCCTTGCCAGGGTAATCACAGCCCTCAGACACTCCTCCCGCTGTAGCTGAAGAACTCCCCCGCAATTGTGGATGTCCATCCAGAAATCCTGTTGGAGAAGATGGCAAGACCACACAGACTGCCAGGAAGTGACCCTTGCCTGATTTGTCTCTCTTGTGTGCCACTGAGACACCCCTTATACTGTTGAATGAGATAACTCCATTTCCCCATAGGCAATTGGACACTGGACCTGTCCAACCAACAGCTGTACCACCTACTCTGATGTTTCCATCTGCCATGACCCCACATTTTTATCTAAATTTCAATATATGCACAATTAAAACCAATGGAACACAGGTAGTGAATGTGTGTCTTCATTACAACATCAACAAAAGTCATGGTTGCTATATGTGAGATGGCTATGCACCTCTACATCCAACAGACAGTGTAATGGACAGCAGAAGGAGGCATCCTCAGCAGGAGGCACAGTACCACAGATATCTTCCAGTACACATGTGACACAGTCTAAATTCCTAGCCCACGCAAGAGTATAGTCAGTGTGCAAACCTGCAAAAAGACAATGACAGAGTGCACCATCAGGATGGAAGACATGGAGCCACACAAAGCACATATGAAGCACGCAGAAGTAGTTCCCGGTGTAGAATACCTCCTAACCACAGCCTCCCAGATATTACCAATACACCAGTCACAGACTATTCATTATAAATCATTGTAGCTGCCATTTACAACCCTCAGTTCTCAAATCATTCAGTAATGGCTAGTGACAATAAAAGCCTCAAGCCAGAGTTAGCAGAGATGCATATTTTATTACCACACTCAGTGGGTGGAATGACATGAGTACAGGAGACTGCAGCACACATTGCTCAATACTGATCTGTACATTGCAGACTTGATTCAAGGTAACTTCAGTAGGTATACTTGTTAGGTATGAGACATTTATACTGTGCACCTGACATTCAAATAGTCTGCTCCCCAACACACACATAGGGATAGGACCACATCACACCACCACTGAAGAGTCGACTCGGTAGGACTGTTCTCAGCAAATCATGTGGATATACAACACTTGTCAACCTACATTTACTATACTTGTATGTCACTGGAAGTACTGATTGAGGAGCTCAGTTGTAGGGTCAGCTGCACCTTCCTCCTCTGCCTCCTCATCACTTGGCATGCCAGCATTACCAGCCACTCGTCCAGCTGCCTCACCCTTATCAGCTAGCAATGGTATCTGAAGTTTCAGGGGTAGATTGTGGAGCATGCAGCAGGTTACTACTATCTAACATACCTTTTGGGGTGAGTAGAGTAGGGCACTACCAGATAGTTCCAGACACCTGGATCTTGCCTTCAGGAGGCCAAATGTCCTTTCAGTTACACGCCTCGTCCCCCGTGGGCCTCATTGAAATGGTCTTCCCCATCCGTGACAGGGTACCTTAATGTGTCAACAGCCAGGAAAGGTTAGGCTACCCAGAGTCACCTGTGTGAAGAAATTTAGGACCAGCGACATAACAGGATACAGCAACAGGGAAGATTTTGATGACTGATGCAATCACAGTGAACCATATTCAAATGCATACATACCAAGGAGCCATACCCTCTCTGTGTGTAGTTGTGCCATCATGTGTGGGACATTGCTTTTCCTCAAAATGAAGGCGTCATGGACAGATCCAAGAAACTTTGCTGTGAGATGTACTGGTCTGCCAGCCACACCAGCTGAACCTTATTGGAGTGGTAGTTCTTCCTGTTTCTATACACCTGTTCATTGGCACTTGGAGGAACCTGTGCTATATGGGTGCCATCAATAGACCCTATCACATGAGGGATGTGTCCCATATCATAAAAGACTGCATTCACAGAGGCCAAATCTGCATGTTGGGGTAACCTTATGTAGCTGTACGTGTGCTTCAACAATGCACACAGTACATCCTTCAGATGGAAGTGACCTAAGCCCGCCGGCGAATGTCATTATGGCGGTAAGCGGTTGCAATCGCCGTGCAACTTGTCTTTGGTTAACATTGCTGCCTATGGGGGATTGGGCCAATGGCGATGACCGCCGGTGGTGATGGTCCTGTACGTGGCAGCCATGACTGCTATTTTCTGCTGACTTGCTCACTTGACTCCTGACACTGTTGCTTGCAAGACCTCCACGACCTGAGCTGCTCTGTACTATCTCTGGAAGCCATCATGTTACGTCCTGCAGGTGATAGGGCCCCAGCCTTCACCCCAGAAGAGCTAGAGAAGCTTGTGGACGGGGTCTTACCATGGACAGCCATATGGGGCACCAGAGTAACAGGTGAGCCCAATCCCATGGTTATGTGTGATAGGAGTGCGTGTCGCGGTGAATGGGGTAACTGTACCAGTGAGGGAGTATAGATGCATGCAAAGGGCATCAAGTGAAGGTGTGTGGGCATAGAAGATGGGTATGTGTGGGCAGTCAGTGTGTCTGATATGTGTAGGTCTCTTCTGTTAGTATGGTGCCAGTGTACATGAATTTCTCCTTTTGTTTGTCTCATCCATGCAGGTGAAGGCCGATCAGAAAAAAAGGATCTGGTGTGCCATCGCCAAGGAAGTGCGCACCCTGGGGGTCCATAGTCAGTGGAGCACCCATAGTCGCAAGGGGTAGGAGGACCTAATACGCAGGGCCCGGAAGACCGCAGAGATCCGGCTAGGGATGTCCTCCCAACAAGGGAGGGGTGCCCGTCAGACCCTGACCCCCCCCTAATGGCCTGCATTTTGGCGGTGACCTACCCTGAGGTGGATGGGCGTTTGAGGGCAGCACATCAGCCACAAGGGGGTGAGTACTGACTGTATCCTGTGACTTGGCTCAGGTTAAATGGGATTAGCTGCCTCACTGTAGCTTATGTGAAAATGTAGTCAATGCAACATGTATGTAGACTTGGGGGGAATGGGTAGTTACCACTCGGCGTAAATATTAGTTGTAGATGTATCTTCATGGTTTGCTGTCAGTGGATGTAGATCTTCCATATCCAGATTTAAACATGTCTGCATTGTGGAGATGGCCTAATCATATTGGCACTTGTGTGACTCCTTCCTGTATTTACTGTGGATGTGAGCTTGTGTACCACCCTAGCCATTGAATATGACCTGCACCATCCATCTGCATTTGGGCATTTGTGGCTCTAAGGTGTCAGTAAACTCCCTTCTGTATAGCACACCTGTATATGCATCTGTGTGACTCAGCGTTTATCATTGGGAGTATAGAAATCAGTTACTGGTAGTAGTGTTGACTCCATGCGAAGCAGCCATTCCATTTCCATCACAGATGTGGCTTGTATAGGACTGGACTAATGGTGTAACAGTTGTATCCCAATATATTAATAATCTACTATCTATTGGGTATGTGAAGATTGGTCAAGTAGGCTCATTTAAAATGTACCTTTGATATGGTCTGTTTGCAATCAACAGGTGTTTCTTAGTGATAGACTTGTGGGAATGAAACCTTGAACACAATGGGATAGTACTAGATGTGGTAAGTGCCTAGACAGACCTCGTCTTTCACAAAATGTAATGTTAATGCCATGTATGCCAATGCCCTAGCTATTACAGTGAAACATAGCTTATTAGCTGCCTACATCATGTCCCAATTGTTACTTGGGGGCACATCTGAAGAAGTGTGAAAATGTCAGCTACCCTTCGCCTAACTGAAGTGGTCAATTAGGACAGAAATGGTTATTGTATGACTTATGATATGTTGATGTGAAACAAATATATTTCTCTTCTGAGGCTGCCCTACGTAGTAGTGGGATGTGTTGTCAGTTCAAAGGCAGTGCTGTTGGACCTTGTATGCAAATTGCATACATGTACTGACCGTCAGATATGTGTGTTGTCTGGACTTCAGTACAGGTATTCCCAAATCTGGAATAGTGTGACTGAGGGTGGTGTTATGATGTTGTAAAGTCCTACTGGTTAACATGCATGTGTGGTGATTTTGTATGTGGACCATGATGCCATATGCGTGTTCCTGATGTTCATCAGTTGTGACACTGCACTCAGTGATTGGGTATGGATGTGTAATATGTGCAATATGAGCCATTGCAGATGCACTTAGACGTTTGATTAGTTGTGATACATATGTGGTTGGTGTCCTCAGATTTTTCTCAGTGATTAGGTCAGTCTAATCACATGCCTGTACCCATAACTTGCATTGTAGACATCAGATGTCACCTGTATGGCTATCTAACTTGTAGTGGCTTAATCAGTTATTAGATCCAAATGTCCATTATTGTACAGAATGTTATGTCACCCATGTAATGTGACAGGCAGATGCTGTGTGGTATGTGAGTGCAGTAGTATTCACTGCCATGGATATCTAAAAAAGGAAATGGTCTGATCAGCTGTTGTAACTGTACAGGCCTGATGTATTTGATTCAGTCAGCTGCACTTCCAATGGGTGATAAGAGTATGGAGAGGTATGATGTGAATCCAGGGAGACATTTGTACTTCATCCATCACGGGCATGATGTGCATGCAGACATGGCTATGGTGGTGAGCATGTGGATGACTCCAGTCATGCAGACTTACTTGGATCTAGATGTAGATGTGAGGGCTGGCATACAGGAGTGGGTAGTGGTGACAGGTTGTGACATGATGTAGGACATGTGTATTGGCACCTGAGATAGCCTAGGCAGGATCTGTATTGTCACAGATGTGCATGTTTACAAGTGTGTATGTGAGGAATGTGTTAACCCTATCTATTCCTATCTCTCTCCCTCCCTCCCTCCTTCTCTCTTTCTATTTGATTGCAATAGCATTGGCAGCCGTAGGAGAAGGGACATAGGCGAGTGAGGATGCCGCAGGCCATGGGACCCGGAGTGCTGCTACCAGCGACAGCGAGGGATGTATGTTTCGTTGTATGGCAATGTGATTGTGTATATTGGTTGTCAGGTGTTATTACGTGTTGTAGTGTGTATGTGGTCTCTTGTGGAGGTGTGCACTGAAATTGCCTACCAAAGTGTTTGTGTAGTTACGGTTGAGGTGTCGTTGTGTGAATTGGTGCTGATGTGTATTGTTGCGTTTGACTGTGCCAGTGCTGTGTATCTGTGGGTTGCTGTGTGTATTGCACATGTGTGTAGACCGTGGTACATTGTATTGCTCCCAACTTCACCGCCCCAAATTTGATTGTTCTAACCATTTTTGATTTTGTATAGTCAAAGGGTGTGTGTTCAGCTTCACTGCAGAGGCACTGCTTGGGATTCTTGTGCAAATGTTCCTCGCAAAAATAGTAATTGCTTGACAAGTGGCAATGTTATAATATTCCTGTGGTATAGAAGGGGTACAACATTTGCAGGAGCAGTGCACGATTCCAGGCATGCATGATGAAAGTAATCAGTCACTAATACTACTACTACTACCCCTTCTTAACTCTTATATGTATCAATAAAGCTTCTCCATAAAATGTCAAAAAACGTGGATTTGTCAATGCTTGCTAAGATTACCTGTTATGTGTGTGGTACTAATACCAATCTGCATCAGCACTGTCTGAAAATTGGATTGGTAGCATCTCAAACTATACTGGATGGACTGCTCTGCTCTTTTAGCATTATTTTTAAAATAATGTCCAATTGCTTCATAACTATTGCAGTAAAGATCAGTCTGCCTTATTACTGTCAAATAGTGGCAGGTTATAAAGCTGGCAACATTTCGCAGAGCTGGCCTTAGGCAAGATAGCAAGGTCTGTGTGAAAAGCAGGTTGATGAGCCCGTGAAGTGCAGACACCATCTGTATCTATATGAACAGCAATCAATCAAGAGGAACACGAACCTAAGCCGTTAATGATGAAGATCTTCCAGGTAAGATATCAAATACACATCTCATGGTTATGTTAAAGCAGATACACCCCATTCTGCAATTCTTCAAATTATTTAATTTTAGCGAACAAATCATTGTTGAGGGGCTCTATATCAGTGGAATTGTTTAGATAAATACCTCATGGAATGCCTCGGAAGCCACAGAAAAAATTCAGCAAGTTCAAGAACTCCAAATTAGATCCAACTCAGGGGGTGTTACAGGTTCTAGAGAACGCAGGAAACATTAATTTAGACTTCAACAAAAGGACAATTTCCCTCTCAGTCTTTCCTAGTGACCTGGACCTGATTATCAACATTTAACTTATCGAAATACTCAAGTCATTCTTCTTTGAATAATATGAAGCCCATCCATGCCTACCCCTCTTTTCCCTAAAACATAAATACTTATGTGAGATATAGTGGAGCTCCTATAAAAACTTATAGATGAGAGGATGGTTTATGAGTTCCCTGAAACAATGTGATCTGCAGTTTTGGCACAAACACGAATTGCTTTTCCTGAATGCAAGCGGCAGTCTTTTAACACGGGTGACAAACCTATATTTCAAGTTGATTTTTTACTTAGTGTAAAATGGCAGTCCCAAACACGAGCAGCAGCTCTTTAACTTGAATACCTGAAAACTAACTTAACCCTAATTTTTTAAACAGAACTTTTAGTCGACTGGACTGGATCACACAGGTATTTTGTTTTAGCCAGAAGCACTTATTATTATTATTTTTTATAGGGGGAAAGTGCAAAAGAGGCTTGGAGGCTACTTTACATACAGTTGCAACTACCTCTTCTTCTCCTGGAGATTCCATCCTCTTCTTTCCTCAGCCCTTGGTCGTTTTGGATTTGGGTTTTAAGACAATTTTTTAATTCATTTAAATACGTTTCTGTCAGACTCCGGTGACTCCCACAGGGATCCCATGAGCTATAGAGGGACCCCAGCTATTATATAATCCATTTATTACATCTTTGCCTGCCTCGTCAACCTCCAATAGGGTCTTGTGGGCCCTGGAAGAACAATGGCATTTTTAATTAATTGTTTTCAATTTTGTTTGCCTCACATGGGATCTCCTGGGCCCTGGAAGATACCAGCTATTTTTTAAGCTATTGTTTTTGCCTGCCCCTGACCCCCCGCTTTGCATTGTGGACCTGTGGGCCCTGGATATCCACTAGGTGTTATATAATTAATTTGTTTTTTTGTGTGCCTCCCATATGGGTCTCTGGGGTCCTGGAGAGACACCAGTTATTATTTAACAAATGTATTCAGTGTTGTCTGTTTTTGAATGCTCCTCACCTCCTATGAGGGCCCACATTGGCCCTGTAGGGATATCAGCTATTATTTGATTAATATACCTAAAGCCAGACAAAAGCCCAGCCCCTTTCTGCAAGGTTAATCCTCCAGACAAAATTGGGAAACTGATTAGTTTCCTTAGAAAACCCTCACCCACAAAGGTTACCCCTTGGTGGCATGCTTCATCATTGGGTCTTTCCCATTCCGCTACGGAATGAGGCATGCTGTGACCGACGAATTACACGGGAGCACTTTATATGCAATCTACTCTGATGGTGTGTAATAGGAGTTGGAGGAGCCATAAAACAGATTAATATCTGCCTCCTAGGTAAACTAATGCTTTAATTTCTGCCCTAAAGGCGGTTTGGTTAAAAAAGGGGTCATTGGAAGGGGGGATCAATGAACCTGCCTTCCAATTATATGTGGTGTACATTTTTCAAGCCTACCCCTCGGGTTTTCTTCAGGACCAAGAGTGGTTCCCTGGTGCCACTCCTTATGTGGGGAATGTGCCAATACACATCCCTTATGTGTTAATACATAAACATACTGCACCAAGTTATCGGTGAGACTCAGTACTTTGCCTGTAATACATAAAGGGAGAGTTAACCCACCATCACATGGCAGTATCTTTCATGATTGCACATAAATGCTGTGTCTTGCATAATAATACAGCACCCCAAATGTGAATATCACAGGTGAGAAATATCTTCGATATTGGTAGGAGTGATAGCACACAGTGATGCCTGCACACTGAGATGCACAACAGAGAAACAACATATAGCACACAAAAAGACAAACAACGTACATATTAGAAAATAGGTTTGTATCATGGATCCTCCGGGGGACTGTGCTTGTAGTCCTAATCTGCAATGATGAAAAAGAGGGTCATGGTGTATTGCTATGTTAAAATGCTATATCTAAAGCGTATTCTCCCCTCATGCTACCTAGACTAGAATGTTACTTACTACTCCAAAGCTTCAACCTATCTTCTGCCTGCCTGAGGTCCGAATGTTGCCAACCTCAGTAAACGTGGCTCATTTGTAATGGAAGAGCACGTGTTTCAGGGAGCCAATTTCGCATCCTCACGCAAACGGGTAACAACTAGACCACCAACCTTAAAAAATTGCAGCCTCAGATGGAACACAGAGTGTGTGCCATTAAGTACCCCACTCAAAACAAGATGGCTAGTCAGTTTTCTGTATGGTAATTCTGCCGAACGTTTTGGATTTCAAAACAGTGATGTATAGGATGCTGGAACCAAAAATGGGGGTTCAATAGTCAAAAGGAAATACCAAGAACTAGCCCATGAAGTATTAGAAAGACAATATTAGTGTAATAGTAAGAGGAATTGAACATCCAGAGAATTGTACCATGGCCAAATACAAAAGTGATATACATACCCCTCATGATGGAAACTACTCATACACTGGTTCAGGGGTAAATATGAACATTGTGAGGAATAAGTCTGTTCAAGACTGTAATCTTAGTTAATGGAGAGGGGCATGGTTAAAAGTAACCTACGTAGGATGGTGTAGTGGTTGGATCAACGGTCACTAATACTTTATTCAGGGTGTATTGAACAGAGGAAATCGGCAAAAGAAATTGAAAGTCCTACGATGTAGATCTCATAGTGTAGAGATTGTTCAACCACTGGTATGGACCATACCTTGAACAATGTGGAATGTCAAAAAGTATAAGGGATGTGCAAAACAAGGCTTTACTTTTCTTTATAGTATAACTTGACCCCAAGGAATGTCATCATTCAGTCCCCTTGACTTTGTTTGTAATCCAAAGATCCACTGTTGTTCATTGATAAATAGTCTTGACTTGCAGTTTGACCCTTCTATTAGATGCTCCAGAATGACTCACTGGTAATTTTGTGCTGTGGGCCACATCTCAATGAAGTGGTTTGACATCTTGGTGGTGGCCCGTCTACACCTTGGGTTACTGCGATGTGCACTGATTGTCGTCTTTATTTTCCTAGCGGTCACGTCTATGTAATGGAGGTTGCAAGTGTATATTATTAAATATACCACTTGTGTGTTACAGTTGGTGAAATCCCTCAGCTCCCATGTGGTATTGTTGGTGAAGGTTAGTCTTGTTATGGTTTTGGTTAGATGGCACACGCTACACCCTCCACAAGGGTGGTGACCTTCCACTGGTGGTTGGTTGCATGATCTGTTTGCTCTGTCTATCATCTGCCACCATGGTCGTGTGTGGAGTAGCATGTCTCTTAGGCCCTGAACCCGTCTATGGGAGAACATGGGTTTCAGAATGTTCAGTGACCCACTGTTGAGGATGCGCTATTGTTTATTAATAAGTTTGCTCACTTGATTTGAGGCAATAGTGTATGTTGTGATGCAGATAGGTCTATTTCCAGTAGGGCTTCCCTGCTTTTGTTACTTGGCTGTTTCATTGCTTGTGTTAACATCCTCTATGGATAATTTCTTGCCTCCATTTTGGCTGTCAAATGCCTGCTTGTTCTTTATAGTCCCAACCTCAGGGCAGTTCCTCCTTAGTTAAAGGAATTGGCCAAAAGGGAGATTCTCTTTGAGATGGCGTGAATGGAAGCTGTTATAGAGCAGCGGACAATTCCTTACTGTTGGTTTTTCACGAGTGGGTATGTGTAGAACCCCTTGTTCTTCTCTGATATTTAGATCCAGAAAAAACAGTTCTTCATTGCTTATTACTTGGGTGAACTTAAGGTACTCATCCTGTCTGTTTAGCCAATGTAAAAGTCAGTTGTTGTGACTTCACTCCCCTCCCATATGACCAAATCTATGTATCTTTTCCATAATCTAATAGGTTGTCTGTAGGAATTGGAAGGGCCTAAAGTCTTGTGTACTAAAAGGTGATGAACATACAAGTCAGTTATGCTTGGTGCAAATGTGCTGCTCATGCTGGTCCCGTGTTTTTGAAGGTATAAATCACCCTCAATCTTAAAAACAAATTGTTTGAGAACCCAGTTGCAGCACTGCATTACCACATTTTGAGGTGTCTGGTAATCCCACTCAACCTCAAAGAGGACTTCTTCAATTATGACTAGGGTTGCTGGGTGTTGAAGGCTAGTGTAGAGACCTTCTACATCCAGTCCTATCAGAAGTTGAGGAGTGGGGTCAAAGGTTATATCTTTAATCAGGAGAAATACATCTTTTGCGTCTTTCACATATGTGTCAGTTTTCTGAACAATTGGTCTCAAGAAGGCATCAGCAAAGCGGGATATGGGTTCCAATATGGATCCTATACCTGACACTATGGGGCGTCCTGGTGGAGTTTGCAAATTGTTGTTTACTTTGGAAATGGTGCAAAAAGAGGGATATTTGTTCACTAGGAAGCTGCCTTCTTTTTGAGTTATCCAGTCATATGCTAAGGCTTGTTCTACCATTCTATTGATTTAGACCCAAAGGAAATTGTTGGGGTCTTCTGTGAGTTTCTAATAGTTATGTATGTCCCCCAGAAGTCTGAGACATCCCTTCCTGTGTGCTGTGGTGGATTGAATTACCACCACTACTCCCTTGTCTGCTGGCTTAATGACAATATCCTGATCACTACTAGTTCTTTGATAGCTGCTTTCTACTCCCTGCTGATGTTGTGAAAAAAAAACTCATGGTATCTGCTTTTTGAAATGCATGTTTCTCCACTGGTATGGATGTGTTAAGAGGTGTAGCGGATTCATTTATTAAATGTGTGTTCCTACCTCCCCTTTCCTCCCATGGGGCCACATGGGACCTGAAGGGACATTACCTTTTTTATTGATTCATTCAATGTTTACCTGCCTCCACCTGCTTTCCTTAGGGTCCCATGGTCCCTGGAGGTATATCAGCTATTATCTGATCAATTTATTTGATTTTTGCTTGCTTCCCCCTACCTCACACAGGGGTCCGAAGGGCCGTGGAGGGATACCAACATAGCTTTTCCTTTGTAATCTCTAGCAAAAAAGGTTAGTTTTGTCCATGGGTACTCTATTCTTAAGCATTTGTGAAGATGATGACTTATATTACGTTGGCTGGATTGCCCAAGTCTCACTGACTTACTGCTGAAATTTTGCCTGCTTGTACACAAGATATCATGCATGATACTGAGACAGAAATACATATGCAAGTTCTCTGAAAGTGACACCAAAGTCCTCTACTAAGTGACTCTAGTTCTTCTTGAGCACTAACCTGTGCAATTAGCAAAGAAGATGGCCACAAAGAAGGAGATAACTGCTATAAAAGTGGTCAGTGTGAAGAAGAAATCTGTTATCAGTGTCACCACTGACATCAGGCTCTCATCCTTTTCCAACAAATGCCACATACCTACTGCACCCTCCTCTGGACAGGAAGAGGCTGGGAGGGGGATCACCCGGAATCTTCAACACCACCACTGTTAGAAACGGGGTCTCTAGTTGGCAGTCGGTTTGTACTCTGTCCAAGTAGGGACCCTCACTCTAGTCAGGATAAGGGAGATACCCACTCAGATAAACCCTGCTCACCCCCTTGGTAGCTTGACACGAGCAGTCAAGCTTACCTCAGAAGCAATGTGTAAAGCATTTGCAAATAACACAAAGTAACAAGTGAAAACACTACAAAAGGACACCACACCAGTTTTAAAATAATAGCAAATATTTATCTGTGTAAAACAAGACCAAAATAAGAAAAATCCAAAATACAATAATAAAAATATGAATTTTGCAAGACTTAACCTTAAAATACAGTTCCTTGAAGTTGATACTTCCACCTGGGACTATCACGGTGTCGTGATCAACAAAACCAACAGTTCAGGCTGGACGTTGCATCGCGGGCCTGCTATGTTGTCTGGAAGACCAGTAAACAGTACCTTGGAAATGAAGGGCACCAGGATCCTCGCGATGAGATCCAGAAAGCGGCGTCGCTGGTGTTGCAGGTGTAGGTTCTGGAGGTCAGTGCGGGGGTCATCGGGCCCTTAAAGTCACACGCATTGCAGATCGACCTCTGGGCTGATTGAGTCAGGAGCACTGGTGTGGATGACGTCGGCACTGCAGTGCGAAGCAGGACAATGCGATTTGCAGGGCCCACAGGTCATGGTGCAGGCAGCCACTCCATGAGGGCATTCAGCAGTGTTGATGAGACCAGGACTCCGGTATAATGTGAGGCGTGCGATGTGCGGTGTCACCAGGTTACGGTGTAGGCAGTGGCATTGTCGTTGCTGAAGCGCTGTCATCGGTAGGCCTAAGTCAGAGGTGTGGCATCGAATGGGCTCCGTGCGGCATCCGTGGGTTGCGGTGCAGACAGGGATGTCTTTTGACGACACTGGAGTCGTTGGTGCTGGCGTTGGTGGGCCGGGGCTGCAGTGTGGGACGGTGCTCCATGTACCTCATGAGCGGTGTCCACAAGCCATGGTGCAGGCATCAACACCAGTGTCAGCAGGAGTGTCGTCATCGGGGATGCCAGGCTGCAGTGTGAGCAAGGTGATGCCGGAGTGTGGGGACCACAGGTCACGGTGCAAGGAGCGGCTCATGGCAGTGTCTGGTGGCGGCGGTGAGACCATGATTTGTAGTACATAGCGGGACAGTGCGACTCTGTGTGGCGTTGGCAGGTCACGAGGCAGGCTAGCAGTGTCGTTGGCGGTGTCTTCTTGAACAGCACAAAGCACACAGTTCCCAGATCTGTAGGCAGATGAAACTGAAGTCTTTGGTGTCCCTGAGACTTCCTACAGGAGGCAAGCTTTATTCCAAGCCCTTGGAGAGCTTTCTTGAGCAGAATACACAGCAAAGTTCACCCTTTGCTTTCTTTTAAGGCAGAAACAGAAACTGCAGGCCAACCCAGCACAGCAACACAGCAAGGGGGCAGTACTCCTCCTTCAGCTCTTCTCCTTGGCAGAGGTTCCTCTTGATTCCAGAAAGATTCTGAAAGTCTGGGATTTTGGGTCCACTACGTAGACCCCTTTCTGCATTTGAAGTTGGCAAACTTCAAAGCAAAGTCTCAAGTGTTTGTAAGATCCTTCCTTGGCCAGGCCCCAGACACACACCAGGGGAGGTGGAGACTGCATTGTGTGAGGGCAGGTACAGTCCTTTCAGGTGTAAGTGACCACTCCTCCCTCCACTTTAGCTTAGATGGCTCATGAGGCTATGCAGGCTACACCCCAGCTCCCTTTGTGCCACTGTCTAGAGGAGGGGTACAAATAGCCCCACTGTCAAACTGACTGAGACAGGGAATCCACAAACAGGCAGAGTCACAGAATGGTTTAAGGAAAAAAGCCTACTTTCTAAAAGCAGTTTAAAACTAACAATCTTAGAACCAACATCACTAAAATATATATTTTTAAATTGTGAGTTCAGAGACCCCAATCTCCTCATCTCTATCTACTCTCAAAGGGAAACTGCACTTAAAAGTTATTTAAAGGCAGCCCCCATGTTAACCTATGAAATAGATATACCTTGCAGCAGTGAAAACTACATTTGGGAGTATTTCACTGTTAGGACATGTAAAATAATATCAGACCTACCTTCTAAATACACTGCACCCTGCCCATTGGGCTACATAGGGCCTACTTTAGGGGTGCCTTACATGTAGTAAAAGGAAAGGTTTGGGCTTGGCAAGTGGGTACACTTGCCAGGTCAAATTAGCAGTTACTAACTGCACACACAGACACTGCAGTGGCAGGTCCGAGCCATGTTTACAGGGATGCTTATGTGGGTGGCAGAAGCAGTACTGCAGGCCCACTAGGAGCATTTGATTTACATGCCCTATGCACCTCTATTGCACTTTAATAAGGACTTACTAGTAAATCGAATATACCAATCATGGATAAACCAATCAACCATGTAATTTATATAGGGATCACTTGCACTTTAGCACTGATCAGCAGCGGTAAAGTGCAGAGACAATAAACCAGCAAAAACAGAACTGAAAAAAATAGGAGGAAGAAGGCAAAAGGTTTAGGGATAACCCTGCAAAAAGGGCCATTTCCAACAACCACCAAACCCAAAGTGCGTTCTTAGCAGTGCAGTGACTGCAGTCATGTTGCGTAGAGAGTCTGAAATCGATTTACCCCAGCAGCAAACCATACCTTCACAGGAAAGTCAACAACAGCAACCACAGTCTGCAAGACCTGATCTTCGGCATTAGGAGCAAAGCAAGAAGTTGAACTAGCTGTTGAGCAGAATGTTATTGTGACTGCTTTTCCATTGGACACA
The DNA here is from genome assembly GCF_031143425.1 of Pleurodeles waltl. NCBI lineage: Eukaryota > Metazoa > Chordata > Amphibia > Caudata > Salamandridae > Pleurodeles > Pleurodeles waltl. The sequence goes on along the minus strand of NC_090449.1, from coordinate 879,186,028 downwards.
TCAGAACCATGACCTCTGGCAAGGAAAAGAAAGAGCATCCCCATCTACTCAAAGCCCCCCTTCTGATTATCTTGACATGCATGAGAGATGAGAGAACAGGAAGATCCCTGAAAACCACTGAGGTGAGGAAGGTGTTGATGAGTCAGTAATTGTTAGTGTGGAATGTGGCACAGAGGAAGTACAGATCACTTTTACTCAACTTACAATGAGCCATATAGTTCCACCAACACCAACCGCTTCCATCTTTTTAAGACCCCATAAATCCTGCAACAACCACCAGTCCTACTAAAATCACAGCCAACTATAGTGGAAGGCAAACAAAACCTCCCAGCTACACCTCAACAAGTTCTTCAGACTTTGGCACAATAAGAAAACTCTCCTTCCAAATTTACAACTTCTATAAAAACAGACCACTTGAGGAGCACATTGTAGAAGGGTCAATTTGCAGCAAAAAATGTTGTGGTAACCCAGGTGGCCATTGCAGTACCTGGGTCCAATAAGTGCACCAAAAACATCAGCATGCAATTGCATGGGATGAGTAACTCCAAAGGATAGCTACTAATTAGTGCAAAGAATAGGTTGAACTGATGGAAGGAGGTGAGTGTTAGGGAAAAGACGATCTCAGCATCATACAAAGCAGCCCTGAGACTGTAGTTCATAGTGTGCAGTCAGCACTTGCAGCAACCTCTGACTGGTGAAAGGGACAGCGTGATATGTTACCTTAAAGCACTCAAGCAGCCTTCCTGCTACCAGTAGGTCACTTGTGAATGTATCACAAAGAAAAGAGTCACAACAACCATCAAGGCTATGTTCAACAATGAGTCGCCCTACCACTAAACCCTACACTAAAGTCCATTTATACAATGGGAAGCTTGCCAAAATCTTAATACCTGACCTCTTTTGTTTTTCTTTTGTGGAAGTGGAGAGGTTTCTGGAAGTTGTTGGAGACACTCTGTCCAAATGGAAGGTTCCTAGTCAGCCAATGTTTACACTGTTTCTTTGCCAGCACTGCACAATCAAATGATGCAATTGATTGGCAGAACTATGAAGGAGAGCACTGTTCAGTCTATCTACCACATGAAAGGCATGTGGGCCAGTTGTAATGTGGAGATTACATGTACATCATTGCATACTGGCTCTTCTTCCAGGGAAATGGTGCATAGAGAAGCTGTGAGTCTCACCACTGATGATTTTTTTTAGGCATTTGGCGGCATACAACAGTAGCAATGTTCGCCATGGACAAATCACATGCAGCTGCCAACACCTTGGATTAATTTAATACCAAAGTCTGTTAATGGCTTCAACCCAGAGGTATCAGGTTTGATTTCATTGCCACTGACAATGACAGTAGTATTGTCAAAGCCATAACTTATGAAGGATTCTTCAGAGTCCTGTGTATAGAGCAATGCAGTATCCTAATTGTGCAGGGCTTTCTAAAAAAAGATGTAGTCATCTGTTGCAGAATTTGCACTCATTTTGGTCATTTGCTTAAGATCCGAAAAGATTTTTCACATACTTATAGAGCTTATAGATCCCATGTAAAAGCCTGTGTGGAGGAGGAGCCAACACAATGAATGTCAACCTACTACTTTCTGTGACATCTATTTTAGCAGTACAGGCCTATCAAGGATTACATAGCACAAAGGAGATGGGATGCAACTGCTAAAGCATGACTATTGAGATGGACGATTGGAGGGCTAGTTGAGTGCCTGATCCAAATGTTACTGCCATTTGAGATTAGGACACATCAAGCCAGTACATGAGCCAAGAGATTCCATTGTTGTACCTGTGACAGAAACATTTGCAAAACAGAGAGCAAACATTTACCAGTGCCAATAAAGAAGCAGCAACTGTGGTCAAACGTTTAATCCTTTGCTTGAAAACATATCTAAGGCTGCAAAGCAGATTTTTTCCTCCTAAGAGCATATCTGTGCCACAATACTGGATCTGTGGTTCAGAAAAGTGCTGACCACTTTCATTCCTTAGCCAGCACTGGATTTCTCAATTTACAGGAATAGGATCTCAGTGACCCAACATTAGTGTGTCTGGATCAATGCCTATTGACATATTGGCATGGGAAAAGGTAACTGTGGCCAGAACTCATCAGGCTGGCAGTAAAGTTTTTAGAATGTCAGGGATCTTGTGCATTTTTCGAGTGTGTGTGTTCACTGTAGGTAGGATAGTTGTCATAATCAGATCTGAGTCTCTCGAAACACAGAGGGAGTGATGATGATTTAAATGAAAAAAACATTTAATCGCAAAAGTTATCAGGCTCCAAAACACACATCTGTGGAGTAGGGACATTTATTGGACATCATATGTCTGGTGAGTGATTAGCCTCTTGAAGATCACTGCTTAGGCTGGCTAGTACAAGTAAACTTAATTGGGTGAGTGTGCATGACACAGATAATCAATCAAGGGGAACACAGCCATTTTTTCAAGGACTGAATGAGCGGTGAGAGATGACAAAGACTAGTTCACCCTTTGGTTCAACCGTAGTCTTTAAAATGGGAAATGGTATGAGTCTGCAATGGAAGCCTCCATTTCATAAAAAGAACAAGTAGAAGATGCCTCCTGTCCTAGCCATTTGGTTTTTTGTTCTGATGGTTACCAGTGAAGATTCAAAAGACTGCACTGCTATTGCTTCCTTGGGAAAGAGAGGCTCATAGGCACTTGGAACAGGTAAATTGCATCAATGAATACTGTTAGAACTGACAGCCTTAGGGTGGTCACCCCTAACTTTTTGCCTGCCTCCCTCCACTTTTTGGACACTGTTTTAGCTGGTTTTTAGACTCTGCGCACTTTACCACTGCTAACCAGTGCTAAAGTGCATATGCTCTCTCCCTTTAAACATGGTATATAGAAGGGGTAAAACATTTGCAAGAGCAGTGCACGATTCCAGGCATGGATGATGAAAGTAATCAGTCACTAATACTACTACTACTACTACTACCCCTTCTTAACTCTTCTATGTATCAATAAACCTTCTCCATAAAATGTAAAAAAACGTGGATTTGTCAATGCTTGCTAAGATTACCTGTTATGTTTGTGGTACTAATACCAATCTGCATCAGCACTGTCTGAAAATTGGATTGGTAGCATCTCAAACTATACTGGATGGACTGCTCTGCTCTTTTAGCATTATTTTTAAAATAATGTCCAATTACTTCATAACTATTGCAGTAAAGATCAGTCTGCCTTATTACTGTCATATAGTGGCAGGTTATAAAGCTGGCAACATTTCGCAGAACTGGCCTTAGGCAAGATAGCAAGGTCTGTGTGAAAAGCAGGCTGAGGAGCCCGTGAAGTGCATACACAATCTGTATCTATATGAACAGCAATCAATCAAGAGGAACACGAACCTAAGCAGTTTATGATGAAGATCTTCCAGGTAAGATCTCAAATACACATCTTATGGTTATGTTAAAGCAGATACACCCAATTCTGCAATTCTTCAAATCATTTAATTTTAGCGAACAAATAATTGTTGAGGGGCTCTATATCAGTGGAATTGTTTAGATAAATACCTAATGGAATGCCTCGGAAGCCACAGAAAAAATTCTGCAAGTTCAAGAACTCCAAATTAGATCCAACTCAGGGGGTGTTACAGGTTCTAGAGAACGCGGGAAACATTAATTTAGACTTCAACAAAAGGACAATTTCCCTCTCAGTCTTTCCTAGTGACCTGGACCTGATTATCAACATTTAACTTATCGAAATACTCAAGTCATTCTTCTTTGAATAATATGAAGCCCATCCATGCCTACCCCTCTTTTCCCTAAAACATAAATACTTATGTGGGATATAGAGGAGCTCCTATAAAAACTTATAGATGAGAGGATGGTTTATGAGTTCCCTGAAACAATGTGATCTGCAGTTTTGGGACAAACACGTACTGCTTTTCCTGAATGCAAGCGGCAGTCTTTTAAGACGGGTGACAAACATATATTTCAAGTTGATTTTTTACCCATTAGTTTTATTTTTTAGTGTAAAACGGCAGTCCTAAACACGAGCAGCAGCTCTTTAACTTGAATACCGGAAAAATAACTTAACCCTACATTTTTTAACAGAACTTTTAGTCGACTGGACTTGATCACACAGGTGTTTGTTTTAGACAGAAGCACTTATTATTATTATTTTTATAGGGGGAAAGTGCAAAAGAGGCTTGGAGGCTACTTTACATACAGTTGCAACTACCTCTTCTTCTCCTGGAGATTGCATCCTCTGCTTTCCTCAGCCCTTGGTCATTTTGGATTTGGGATTTAAGACTATTTTTTAATTCATTTAAATACGTTTCTGTCAGACTCCGGTGACTCCCACAGGGATCCCATGAGCCTTAGAGGGACCCCAGCTATTATATAATCCATTTATTACATCTTTGCCTGCCTCGTCAACCTCTAATAGGGGTCTTGTGGGCCCTGGAAGAACAAAGGCATTTTTAATTAATTGTTTTCAATTTTGTTTGCCTCACATGGGATCTCATGGGCCCTGGAAGATACCAGCTATTTTTTAAGCTATTGTTTTTGCCTGCCCCTGACTCCCCGCTTTGCATTGTGGACCTGTGGGCCCTGGATATCCACCAGGTGTTATACAATTAATTTGTTTTTTTGTCTGCCTCCCATATGGGTCTCTGGGGTCCTGAAGAGACACCAGTTATTATTTAACAAATGTATTCAGTTTTGTCTGTTTTTGAATGCTCCTCACCTCCTATGAGGGCCCCACATTGGCCCTGTAGGGATATCAGCTATTATTTGATTAATATACCTAAAGTCAGACAAAAGCCCAGCCCTTTTCTGCAAGGTTAATCCTCCAGACAAAATCGGGAAACTGATTAGTTTCCTTAGAAAACCCTCACCCACGAAGGTTACCCCTTGGTGGCATGCTTCATCATTGGGTCTTTCCCGTTCCGCTACGGAACGAAGCGTGCTGTGACCGACGAATTACACGGGAGCACTTTATATGCAATCTACTGTGATGGTGTGTAATAGGAGTGGGAGGAGCCGTAAAACAGATTAATATCTGCCTCCTAGGTAAACTAATGCTTTAATTTCTGCCCTAAAGGCGGTTTGGTTAAAAATGGGGTCATTGGAAGGGGGGGTTCAATGAACCTGCCTTCCTATTATATGTGGTGTAAATTTTTCAAGCCTACACCTCGGGTTTTCTTCAGGACCAAGAGTGGTTCCCTGGTGCCACTCCTTATGTTGGGATTGTGCCAATACACACCCCTTATGTGTTAATACATAAACATACTGCACCAAGTTATCGGTGAGCCTCAGTACTTTGCCTGTAATACATAAAGGGAGAGTTAACCCACCATCACATGGCAGTATCTTTCATGATTGCACATAAATGCTGTGTCTTGCATAATAATACAGCACCCCAAATGTGAATATCACAGGTGAGTAATATCTTCTATATTGGTAGGAGCGATAGCACACAGTGATGCCTGCACACTGAGATGCACAACAAACAACATATAGCACTCAAAAAGACAAACAACGTACATATTAGAAAATAGGTTTGTATCATGGATCCTCCGGGGGACTGTGCTTGTAGTCCCAATCTGCAATGATGAAAAAAAGGGTCACGGTGTATTGCTATGTTAAAATGCTATATCTAAAGCGTATTCTCCCCTCACGCTACCTAGACTACAATGTTACTTACTACTCCAAAGCTTCAACCTATCTTCTGCCTGCCTGAGGTCCGAATGTTACCAACCTCAGTAAACGTGGCTCATTTGTAATGGAAGAGCACGTGTTTCAGGGAGCCAATTCCGCATCCTCACGCAAACGGGTAACAACTAGACCACCAACCTTACAAAATGGCACCCTGAGATGGAACACAGAGTGTGTTCTATTAAGTACCCCACCCAAAACAAGATGGCTAGTCAGTTTCCTGTATGGTAATTCTGCCGAACATTGTGGATTTCAAAACAGTGATGTATAGGATGCTGGAACCAAAAATGGGGGTTCGATAGTCAAAAGGAAATACCAAGAACTAGCCCATGAAGTATTAGAAAGACAATATTGGTGTAATAGTAAGAGGAATTGAACATCCAGAGAATTGTACCATGGCCAAATACAAAAGTGATATACATACCCCTCATGATGGAAACTACTCATACACTAGTTCAGGGGTAAATATGAACATTGTGAGGAATAAGTCTGTTCAAGACTGCAATCTTGGTTAATGGAGAGGGGCATGGTTAAAAGGAACCTACGTAGGATGGTGTAGAGGTTGGATCAACGGTCACTAATACTTTATTCAGGGTGTATTGAACAGAGGAAATCGGCAAAAGAAATTGAAAGTCCTACGATGTAGATCTCATAGTGTAGAGATTGTTCAACCACTGGTATGGACCATACCTTGAACAATGTGGAATGTCAAAAAGAATAAGGGATGTGCAAAACGAGGCTCTACTTTTCTTTATAGTGTAACTTGACCCCAAGGAATGTCATCATTCAGTCCCCATGAATTTGTTTGTAATCCAAAGATCCACTGTTGTTCATTGATAAATAGTCTTGACTTGCAGTTGGACCCTTCCCTTAGATGCTCCAGAATGACTCACTGGTAATTTTGTGTTGTGGGCCACATCTCAATGAAGTGGTTCGACATCTTGGTGGTGGCCCGTCTACACCTTGGGTTACTGCGATGTGCACTGATTGTTGTCTTTATTTTTCTAGCGGTCACGCCTATGTAATGGAGGTCGCCAGGGCATATTATTAAATATACCACTTGTGTGTTACAGTTGGTGAAATCCCACACCTCCCATGTGGTATTGTTGGTGAAGGTTGGTCTTGTTGTGGTTTTGGTTAGGTGGCACACGCTACACCCTCCGCAAGCGTGGTGACCTTCCACTGGTGGTTGGTTGTATGATCTGTTTGCTCTTTCTATCGTCTGCCTCCATGGTCGTGTGTGTAGTAGCATGTCTCTTAAGCCCTGACCCCGTCTATGGGAGAACATGGGTTTCAGAATGTTCAGTGACCCACTGTTGAGGATGCGCTAGTGTTTATTAATAAGTTTGCTCTCTTGATTTGAGGCAATAGTGTATGTTGTGATGCAGATAGGTCTATTCTCCCTCTCCTTGGGTGCCGAGATTTCCAGTAGGGCTTCCATGCTGTTGTTACTTGGCCGTTTCATTGCTTGTGTTAACATCCTCTGTGGATAATTTCTTGCCTCCATTTTGGCTGTCAAATGCCTGCTTGTTCTTCATAGTCCCAACCTCAGGGCAGTTCCTCCTTAGTTCAAGGAATTGGCCAAAAGGGAGATTCTCTTTGAGATGGCGTGGATGGAAGCTGTTATAGAGCAGCAGACAATTCCTTACTGTTGGTTTTTCACGAGAAGATATGTGCAGAACCCCTTGTTCTGCTCTGATATTTAGATCCAGAAAAAACAGTTCTTCATTGCATATCACTTGGGTGAACTTAAGGTACTCATCCTATCTGTTTAGCCAATGTAAAAAGTCAGTTGTCGTGACTTCACTCCCCTCCCATATGACCAAATCTATGTATCTTTTCCATAATCTAATAGGTTGTCTGTAGGAATTGGAGGGGCCTAAAGTCTTGTGTACTAAAAGCTGATGAACATACAAGTCAGTGTGCTTGGTGCAAATGTGCTGCCCATGCTGGTCCCGTGTTTTTGAAGGTATAAATCACCCTCAATCTTTAAAAAAAAGAAAAATTGAGAACCCAGTTGCAGCACTGCATTACCACATTTTGAGGTGTCTGGTAATCCCACTCAACCTCAAAGAGGACTTCTTCAATTATGACTAGGGTTTCTGGGTGGGGAAGGCTACTGTAGAGACCTTCTACATCCAGTCCTATCAGAACTTGAGGAGTGGGGTCAAAGGTTATATCTTTAATCAGGAGTAATACATCTTTTGCGTCTTTCACATATGTGTCAGTTTTTTTAACTATTGGTCTCAAGAAGGCATCAGCAAAGCGGGAAATGGTTCCAATATGGATCCTATACCTGATACTATGGGGCGTCCTGGTGGAGTTTGTAAATTGTTGTGGATTTTGGAAATGGTGCAAAAAGAGGGATATTTGTTCACTAGGAAACTGCCTTCTTTTTGAGTTATCCAGTCATATGCTAGGGCTTGTTCTACCATTCTATTGATTTAGACCCAAAGGAAATTGTTGGGGTATTCTGTGAGTTTCTAATAGTTATGTATGCCCCCCAGAAGAAGTCTGAGACATCCCTTCCTGTGTGCTGTGGTGGATTGAATTACCACCACTACTCCCTTGTCTGCTGGCTTAATGACAATATCCTGATCACTACTAGTTCTTTGATAGCTGCTTTTTACTCCTTGCTGATGTTGTGAAAAAAACCCTCATGGTATCTGCTTTTTGAAATGCATGTTTCTCCACTGGTATGGATGTGTTAAGAGGTGTAGCGGATTCATTTATTAAATGTGTGCTCCTACCTCCCCTTGCCTCCCATGGGGCCACATGGGACCTGAAGGGACATTACCTTTTTTATTGATCCATTCAATGTTTACCTGCCTCCACCTGCTTTCCTTACGGTCCCATGGTCTCTGGAGGTATATCAGCTATTATCTGACCAATTTATTTGATTTTTGCCTGCTTCCCCCTACCTCACACAGGGGTCCGAAGGGCTGTGGAGGGATACCAACATAGCTTTTCCTTTGTAATCTCTAGCAAAAAAGGTTAGTTTGGTCCATGGGTACTCTATTCTTAAGCATTTGTGAAGATGATGACTTATATTACGTTGGCTGGATTGCCCAAGTCTCACTGACTTACTGCTGGATTTTTGCCTGCTTGTACACAAGATATCATGCATGATACTGAGACAGAAATACATATGCAAGTTCTCTTAAAGTGACACCAAAGTCCTCTACTAAGTGCCTCTAGTTCTTCTTGAGCACTAACCTGTGCAATTAGCAAAGAAGATGGCCACAAAGAAGGAGATAACTGCTATAAAAGTGGTCAGTGTGAAGAAGAAATATGTTATCATTGTCACCACTGACATCAGGCTCTCATCCTTTTCCAAAAAATGCCACATACCTACTGCACCCTCCTCTGGACAGGAAGAGGTTGGGAGGGGGATCACCCGGAATCTTCAACACCACCACTGTTAGAAATGGGGTCTCTAGTTGGCAGTCGGTTTGTACTCTGTCCAAGTAGGGACCCTCACTCTAGTCAGGATAAGGGAGATACCCACTCAGATAAACCCTGCTCACCCCCTTGGTAGCTTGACATGAGCAGTCAAGCTTATCTCAGAAGCAATGTGTAAAGCATTTGCACATAACACAAAGTAACAAGTGAAAACACTACAAAAGGACACCACACCAGTTTTTGAAAAATAGCAAATATTTATCTGTGCAAAACAAGACCACAATGAGAAAAATCCAAAATACAAAAATAAAAATATGAATTTTGCAAGAATTAACCTTAAAATACATGTCCTTGAAGTTGACACCTCCACCTGGGACTATCACAGTGTTGTGATTAACAAAACCAACAGTTCAGGCTGGACCTGTTATGTTGTCTGGAAGCCCTTTAAACAGTACCTTGGAAATGAAGGGCACTGGGATCCTCGCGATGAGATCCAGAAAGCGGCGTCACTGGTGTTGCAGGTGTAGGTTCTGGAGGTGAGTGCGTGGGTCATCGGGCCCTTAAAGTCACACGCATTGCAGATTGGCCTCTGGGCCGATTGAGTCAGGAGCACTGGTGTGGATAACATCGCACGGCAGTACGAAGCAGGACAATGCGATTTGCAGGGCCCACAGGTCATGGTGCAGGCAGCCACTCCATGAGGGCATTCAGCAGTGTTGATGAGACCAGGACTCCGGTGTAATGTGAGCGGTGCGATGTGCGGTGTCACCAGGTTAGGGTGCAGGCAGTGGCATTGTCGTTGCTGAAGCGCTGTCATCGGTAGGCCTAAGTCAGAGGTGTGCCATCGGATGGGCTCCGTGCGGCATCCGTGGGTTTCGGTGCAGACAGGGATGTCTTTTGACAACACTGGAGTCGTTGGTGCTGGCGTCGGTGGGCCGGGGCTGCAGTGTGGGATGGTGCTCCATGTACCTCATAAGCGGTGTCCACAAGCCATGGTGCAGGCAGCAGCACCAGTGTCAGCAGGAGTGTCGTCGTCGGGGATGCCAGGCTGCAGTGTGAGCAAGGTGATGCCGGAGTGCGGGGACCACAGGTCACGGTGCAAGGAGCGGCTCATGGCAGTGTCTGATGGTGGCGGTGAGACCATGATTTGTGGTGCATAGCGGGACAGTGGGACTCCGTGTAGCGTTGGCAGGTCACGAGGCAGGCTAGCAGTGTCGTTGGCGGTGTCTTCTTGAACAGCACAAAGCGCACAGTTCCCAGATCTCTAGGCAGATGAAACTGAAGTCTTTGGTGTCCCTGAGACTTTCTACAGGAGGCAAGCTTTACTCCAAGCCCTTGGAGAGCTGTCTTGAGCAGAATACACAGCAAAGTTCACCCTTTGCTTTTTTAAGGCAGAAACAGAAACTGCAGGCCAACCCAGCACAGCAACACAGCAAAGGGGCAGTACTCCTCCTTCAGCTCTTCAGGTCTTCTCCTTGGCAGAGGTTCCTTTTGATTCCAGAAAGATTCTGAAGGTCTGGGATTTTGGGTCCACTACGTAGACCCCTTTCTGCATTTGAAGTTGGCAAACTTCAAAGCAAAGTCTCAAGTGTTTGTAAGATCCTTCCTTGGCCAGGCCCCAGACACACACCAGGGGGTGGTGGAGACTGCATTGTGTGAGGGCAGGTTCAGTCCTTTCAGGTGTAAGTGACCACTCCTCCCTCCACTTTAGCTCAGATGGCTCATGAGGCTATGCAGGCTACATCCCAGGTCCCTTTGTGCCACTATCTAGAGTAGCGGTACAAATAGCCCCACTGTCAAACTGACTGAGTCAAGGAATCCACAAACAGGCAGAGCCACAGAATGGTTTAAGCAAAAAAGCCTACTTTCTAAAAGCATTTTAAAACTAACAATCTTAGAACCAACATCACTAAAATATATATTTTTAAATTGTGAGTTCAGAGACCCCAATCTCCAGATCTCCATCTACTCTCAAAGGGAAACTGCACTTAAAAGTTATTTAAAGGCAGCCCGCATGTTAACCTATGAGAGAGATATACCTTGTAGCAGTGAAAACTACATTTGGGAGTATTTCACTGTTAGGACATGTAAAATATTATCAGACCTACCTTCTAAATACACTGCACCCTGCCCATGGGGCTACCTAGGGCCTACTTTAGGGGTGCCTTACATGTAGTAAAAGGAAAGGTGTGGGCTTGGCAAGTGGGTACACTTGCCAGGTCAAATTGGCAGTTACAAACTGCACACACAGACACTGCAGTGGCAGGTCCGAGCCATGTTTACAGGGCTGCTTATGTGGGTGGCAGAATCAGTGCTGCAGGCCCACTAGTAGCATTTGATTTACATGCCCTATGCACCTCTATTGCACTTTAATAAGGACTTACTAGTAAATCAAATATGCCAATCATGGATAAACCAGTCAACAGTGTAATTTATATAGGGATCACTTGCACTTTAGCACTGATCAGCAGCGGTAAAGTGCAGAGACAATAAACCAGCAAAAACAGAACTGAAAAAATAGGAGGAAGAAGGCAAAAGGTTTGGGGATAACCCTGCAAAAAGGGCCATTTCCAACAACCACCAAACCCAAAGTGCGTTCTTAGCAGTGCAGTGACTTCAGTCATGTTGCGTAGTGAGTCTGAAATCGATTTACCCCAGCAGCAAACCATATCTTCACAGGAAAGTCAACAACAGCAACCACAGTCTGCAAGACCTGATCTTCGGCATTAGGAGCAGAGCAAGAAGTTGAACTAGCTGTTGAGCAGAATGTTATTGTGACTGATTTTCCATTGGACACATCAAAACCATGACGTCTGGCAAGGAAAAGAAAGAGCATCCCCCATCTACTCAAAGCCCCCCTTTCGATTATCTTGATATGCATGAGAGATGAGAGAACAGAAAGATCCCTGAAAACCACTGAGGTGAGGAAGATGTTGATGAGTCAGTAATTGTTAGTGTGGAATGTGGGACAGATGAAGTACAGATCACTTTTACTCAACTTACTTTGAGCTATATAGTTCCACCAACACCAACCACTTCCATCTTTTTAAGACCCCATAAAACCTGCAACAACCACCAGTTCTACTAAAATCACAGCCAACCCTAGTGGAAGGCAAACAAAACCTCCTAGCTACACCTCAACAAGTTCTTCAGACTTTGGCACAATAAGAAAACTCTCCTTCCAAATTTACAACTTCTATAAAAACAGACCACTTGAGGAGCACATTGTAGAAGGGTCAATTTGCAGCAAAAACATTTGTGGTAACCCAGGTGGCCATTGCAGTACCTGGGTCCAATAAGTGCACCAACAACATCAGCATGCAATTGCATGGGATGAGTAACTCCAAAGGATAGCTACTAATTAACTAATTAGTGCAAAGAATAGGTTGAACTGATGGAAGGAGGTTAAGGAGTGTTAGGGAAAAGACGATCTCAGCATCATACAAAGCAGCCCTGAGACTGTAGTTCATAGTGTGCAGTCAGCACTTGCAGCAACCTCTGACTGGTGAAAGGGACAGAGTGATATGGCACCTTAAAGTACTCAAGCAGCCTTCCTGCTACCAGTAGGTCACTTGTGAATGTATCACAAAGAAAAGAGTCTCAACAACCATCAAGGCTATGTTCAACAATGAGTCACCCTACCACTAAACCCTACACTAAAGTCCATTTATACAATGGGAAGCTTGCCAAAATCTTAATACCTGACCTCTTTTGTTGAAGTGGAGAGGTTTCTGGAAGTTGTTGGAGACACTCTGTCCAAATGGAAGGTTCCTAGTCAGGCAATGTTTACACTGTTTCTTTGCCAGCACTGCACAATCAAATGATGCAATTGATTGGCAGAACTATGAAGGAGAGCACTGTTCAGTCTATCTACCACATGAAAGGCATGTGGGCCAGTTGTAACGTGGAGATTACATGTACATCATTGCATATTGGCTCTTGTTCAAGGGAAATGGTGCATAGAGAAGCTGTGAGTCTCACCACTGATGATTTTCTTTTAGGCATTTGGCGGCATGCAACAGTAGCAATGTTCGCCATGGACAAATCACATACAGCTGCCAACACCTTGGATGAATTTAATACCAAAGTCTGTTAATGGCTTCAACCCAGAGGTATCAGGTTTGATTTCATTGCCACTGACAATGACAGTAATATTGTCAAAGCCATAACTTATGAAGGATTCGTCAGAGTCCTGTGTATAGAGCAATGCAGCATCCTACTTGTGCAGGGCTTTCTAAAAAAAGAAGTAGTCATCTTTTGCAGAATTTGCACTCATTTTGGTCATTTGATTAAGATCCGAAAATATTTTTCACATAATTATAGAGCTTATAGATCCCATGTAAAAGCCTGTGTAGAGGAGGATCCAACACAATGAGTGTCAACCTACTACTTTCTGCGACATCTGTTTTAATAGTACAGGCCTATCAAGGATTACATAGCACAAAGGAGATGGAATGCAACTGCTAAAACATGACTATTGAGATGGACGATTGGAGGGCTAGTTGAGTGCCTGATCCAAATGTTACTGACATTTGAGATTAGGACACATCAAGCTAGTACATGAGCCAAGAGATTACGTTGTTGTACCTGCGACAGAAACATTTGCAAAACAGAGAGAAAACATTTACCAGTGCCAATAAAGCAGCAGCAACTTTGGTCAAACGTTTAATCCTTTGCTTGAAAACATATCTAAGGCTGCAAAACAGATTTTTTCCTCCTAAGAGCATATCTGTGCCACAATACTGGATCTGTGGTTCAGAAAATTGCTGCCCACTTTCATTCCTTTGCCAGCACTGGATTTCTCAATTTACAGGAATAGGATCTCAGTGACCCAACATTAGTGTGCCTGGATCAATGCCTATTGACATATTGGCATGGGAAAAGGTAACTGTGGCCAGAACTCATCAGCCTGGCAGTAAAGTATCTAGAATGTCAGGGATCTTGTGCATCTTTCGAGTGTGTGTTCACTGTAGGTAGGATAGTTGTCACAATCAGATCTGAGTCTCTCGAAACACAGAGGGAGTGATGATGATTTAAATGAAAAAAAACATTTAATCCCAAAAGTTATCAGGCTCCAAAACACATATCTGTGGAGTAGCGACATTCATTGGCATCATATGTCTGGTGAATTATTAGCCTCTTGAAGATCCCTGCTTAAGCTGGCTATTACAAGTAAACTTAATTGGGCGAGTGTGCATGACACAGATAATCAATCAAGGAGAACACAGCCATTTTTTTCAAGGACTGAATGAGCGGTGAGAGATGACAAAGACTAGTTCACCCTTTGGTTCAACCGTAGACTTTAAAATGGGAAATGATATGAGTCTGGAATGGAAGCCTCCATTTCATAAAAAGAACAAGTAGAAGTAGAAGATGCCTCCTGTCCTTGCCATTTGGTATATTCTTCTGATGGTTACCAGTGACGATTCAAAAGACTGCACAGCTATTGCTTCCTTGGGAAAGAGAGGCTCATAGGCACTTTGAACAGGTAAATTGCGTCAATGAATACTGTTAGAACTGACAGCCTTAGGGTGGTCACCCCTAACTTTTTGCCTGCCTCCTTCCACTTTTTGGACACTGTTTTAACTGTTTTTTAGACTCTGTGCACTTTACCACTGCTAACCAGTGCTAAAGTGCATATGCTCTCTCCCTTTAAACATGGTAACATTGGATAATAGCCAATTGGACTCTTTATTTACTTATAAGTCCCTAGTAGAGTGCACTATATGTGCCCAGGGCCTGTAGATTAAATGCTACTAGTAGGCCTGCAGCACCAGGTTGTGCCACCCACTTAAGAAATTACATGTCCTGGTAGTGTAAAACTCCTCAATTCATTTTTACACTGCTGTGAGGCCTGCTCCCTTCATAGGCTAACATTGGGGCTCCCCTCATACATTATTTGAGTGGTAGCTTCTGATCTGAAAGGAGTAGGAAGGTAATATTTAGTATGGCCAGAATGGTGATATAAACTCCTGCTGACTGGTGAAGTTGGATTTAATATTACTATTTTAGAAATGCCACTTTTAGAAAGTGAGCATTTCTCAACACTTAAATCTTTCTGTGCCTTCAATCCACATCTGGCTGGATTTAGTTGACAGCTCCTTGTGCATTCACTCCGACACACCCCAAACAGAGGATACTCAGCCTCACTTGCATAAATCTGCATTTTGAATTGGTCTTCCTGGGCTGGGAGGGTGGAGGGCCTGCTCTTACACAAAGGACTGCCACACCCCCTACTGGGACCCTGGCAGACAGGATTGAACTGAAAGGGGACCTGGTGCACTTCAAAGCCACTCTTTGAAGTCTCCCCCACTTCAAAGACACATTTGGGTATATAAACAGGGCCTCTGCCCCCTTTAAACTCAGACACTTCCTGGAGAAAATAACTGGAACCAAAATTTGCATCCTGCCAAGAAGAACTGCCTGGCTGCCCAAAGGACTCACCTGATTGCTTTCTGTGAAGGACTGCTGTCTTGCTGTTGGCCTGCTGCCAGAGGACAGATGGGATTAAAGGTATGCAGGTGTTGCAGGAGTAGTTTATCACAAGTTCCAAATTTGCCCACACCACACTTCCTACCCAGGCATAAAATGCACCTCATTGTGTAGAGATTAAGGGCCAGATGTACAAACCGTTTTGCATGGCGCACTCTGCGAAATTCACAGTTTGCGCCATGCAAAATGGCCATCGCGATGCACATTCCCATTTTGCGAGTCGGTATCGACTCGCAAAATGGGAATGCGACTCGCAAATAGGAAGGGGTGTTCCCTTCCTATTTGTGATTCGCACCGCGATGCCGAATTGCTTTGTGACCGCAAACGCGGTTGCAAAGCAATTCGCAGTTAGCACCCACGTGAAGTGGGTGCTAACTCATTCGCAAAAAGGAAGGGGTCCCCAGGGGACCCTTTCTCCTTTGGAATGTCACAAACATTTTTTTTTCAAAGCAGGCAGTGGTCCAATGGACCACTGCCTACTCTGAAAAAACGAAACCAAATAGTTTCATTTTTTATTTTATATTGCAACTCATTTTCCTTTGAGGAAAACGGGCTGCAATACAAAAAAAAACAAAAAAAAACTGCTTTATTGAAAAAGCAGTCACAGACATGGAGGTCTGCTGTCTCCAGCAGGCCACCATCCCTGTGAGGGCAGGGAATCGCAAGGGGGTCACAAATTGCGACCCACCTCAATAATATTAATGAGGTAGGTCTTTGGGAACCCCTTGCGCTTCGCAGAAGGTGTCTGAACCACCATTCTGCATATGGTTTTGCGAATCGGAAATTGCGAGTCGCACCGACTCGCAATTTCCGTTTCGCAAAATCCTTTATTGCTACATCTGGCCCTAAATTACAACAATGGCTGTCTACGGACAGGTAGAATGTTCATATTGCAGCAACCCTTGCCCCTGGATTCTAATGACGTAACCTCCTCAGTTGTGAGACTTGAGGGCTTCCTTATGGTTAATTTAGTAAATATGTCTACACATTGTTGTTAGTTGTATTAGCATGATGGTCTCTGTCTTAGATTTTCCACTCACTCTGTCTAGTTGCCTATGATGCAGAATGAGAATTCTTTGGCTGGTTCACCTTTCAAAGACCTTGACTGGTTGTAGGGGTGGTTATGGCATGCCTGTATGATCACCAGCAGGCAAAATTCCATGGCAATGCCCTCTATTTTTGGAGGTGCAGTGTGGCGGCTATCTCGAGCTGGGACTCTTGGGCCTGTGAAAGAAAATGCAATGAATTGGATGGCACTATCATCACACACTGAGGCCCTCATTACAACCCTGGCGGTCAGTATTAAAGCGGCGGTAAAACTGCCAACAGGCCGGCGGTAAAAAAAATGGAATTATGATCACGGTGGAAACTGCCAAAATAGAGAGCCACTTTAACACTCTGACCGCCACGGCGGTAGAAACAAACAGCATGGCGGACACCGCCAACAAACAGGCGGAAGACAATGTACTGCCCACACCATTATGAGAGGCCAATCCGCCACCTTTTCCAGGGCGGACTCAATGCGAACAAAAACACGGCAGAAACAGGACTTGGAAGGGAAAACTCCCACCTCTACACAACCCACGAGGAACCAGGACGTCATGGAGCAGGAACTCCAAATTCTCCCTGCGATAGTTTTCCTGCTCCTCTACCAGGAGCAGAACCGACGGCGACGACGACCACGTGAGTACTGCACCTACAACACAGGGGAGGGGGAGGGAAAAGAGAGTGACACACACACGCAACATGCAACACCCCCACCCTCACACACAACATACACACCAATACATGCTGAAACGTAACATTCCCCCCCCAACACCTCCTGGAAGAACGCAAGGACAAAAGGAAATGAGTTGAACGATTGTAATCATGAAAAATCCATTACTCAAAAATATATATACACTATTAACAAATATGTACACCAAGAATTCAAGTCCATGTATTGCACCTACATAATCCGTGGACCACTGGGCCCAAAATGCGTGGGCGAGGCTCACATAAGATACTCAATCCAAACGGAGAGAACACTGCAGGGGCATCAGATCGAAATAAAACAGGCCCCTCAGGGGGAAGGGAAGGGGGGCACCTCAGCCGGATGAGTGCACAACGCCAGCTCCACGAGGGGGCTCCATGTCCATTGATGTATCCTGGGGAGTACAAAGCCACAGTCTCTCAAGTCTCTACACTGGGTGGTCTGTCCGCTGCTTTATCCTGGGGAGTGCAAAGCCACAGTCTCACAAGTCTCTCCAGTGGGTGGTTTGCCCACTGCTCTATCCTGGGGAGTGCAAAGCCACAGTCTCACAAGTCTCTCCAGTGGGTGGTCTGCCCACTGCTTTCTCCTGGGGAGTGCAAAGCCACAGTCTCACAAGTCTCTCCAGTGGGTGGTTTGCCCACTGCTTTATCCTGGGGAGTGCAAAGCCACAGTCTCACAAGTCTCTCCAGTTTGTGGTTTGCCCACTGCTTTATCCTGGGGTGTGCAAAGCTACAGTCTCTAACTGGATAACAGTCTCCACTGGTTCTGAAGGGGGCTTTGTGCCCAGAGTGCTTCATCCTGCCAAGGACTAAGGTAGTGGATGTCTTTCTCCACTGGTTCTGGAGGGGGCTTTGTGCCCAGAGTGCTTCATCCTGCCAAGGACAGAGGTAGTGGATGCCTTTCTCCACTGGTTCTGGAGGGGGCTTGGGATAGGCTGAGGTACTGGGGATTGGGTCTGGGTGGAGGAAGTTGGAGGGGGGAGGTTGGACACAGGGACAATGGCTGCCATCAGTGCTGAGGCCAGAGTCTGAAATGCTTGCTGTTGGGCTGCCTGGCCAGAATGAATGCCCTCCAGGTATGCATTTGTCTGTTGCAACTGCCTCTCAACACCCTGGATGGCATTCAGAATGGTAGACTGCCCAACAGTGATGGATCTGAGGAGGTCAATGGCCTCCTCACTGAGGGCAGCAGGGCTGACTGTGGCAGGGCCTGATGTGCCTGGGGCGAAGGAGATGCCAACACTCCTGGGTGAGCGGCCACGGGGCACACGGTGAGGGGCTGCTGGGAGGGCGTTGCTGGTAGGGGGAGTAGCGGCTGTACCTATAGATGCGGTGGGCACAGAAGGGCCGGCCACCACAATGGAGCTCCCATCAGAGGAGGAGTTGGTGTCGCTGGTCTCAGCTCCTGTTCCTGCCATGGAGCTCCCCTCGCCCTCCGTCCCACTGGTGAATTCTGAGTCCCTAGTCTCACCCTCCAGGGCCATGTGGGACGCAGCTCCCTCCTGCTCCGGTGGCATAGCTCCTCCGCCTGATGATGCTAATGCACACGAGAACAGAGAGACCACGAAGGGGGGGGAAAGAAAGTAGAAAGGCATGTTCAGAACATGCAATACTGCTACCGTTGGCGGACACTACAGACATAGCAGCCCTCTGCACTACGCCATGCACTTTGAGTTCCCGAATTGATCACAGAGACATGGGATACATGGCCTATGCCAGATTGCTGCACACATGCAAGTCGCAGGAGCCTGACTAGGTGTAGATGGCTCTTACCACTGGTGGGGATGGAGTGCCACTGAGCCCGCCTCACAAAGGTTCCTTGCCTACAAGGCTCGTCCTATGCTAGGGGAACCCACAGCCCACCTCCACCACCCAGACACCTCCAATGCGCGCAGAATCTAATGGATGTGAGTGTACTCACCCACTTGTGGCTGCTGTGATGCTCTCAAGCGCCCAGCCAACTCCGGATATGCCACCGCCAGGATCCAGAACATCAGGGGGATCATGGTGCGACAGGCATCCCTCCCACGTTGGGAGGCCACCTCCAGCTGGGCCTCTGCCGTCTTCTTGCTCCAACGGCAAATGTCCTCTCATCTTTTCCGGCAGTGGGTGCTCCGTCTGTGGTGGACCCCCAGGGCCCGGACGTCCTTGGCAATGGCACGCCAAATATCCTTCTTCTGGTGGGAGCTGACCTATAGGAATAGTACAGGGGAAAAGGAAAAACAATAACCATCTGGACTGTCATAGGCCCACGTTCCCACCCTTGCCCTGACGCACATCCACTCACCGTTGTTTCATGCATGCTACATTCCCCCCTTCTCCCGTCCACACCACTCCAAACAGGCATTTCCCATACGGCATGCTCACAGTGTACTCACCTGTTTGTCTGGAGGACCGTAGAGTAGCGTGTACTGGGGAAGGACCCCATCCACTTGTTTCTCCAACTCCTCCGATGTGAAGGCAGGGGCCCTTTCCCCAGACACTTGAGCCATTGTCGCTTCTAGACTGAGCTCACAGCAGCACTTGCTGTGTAGGTCCTCTCCTGTCGAAGATCAGATATCAAGTGAGTGAACAGACAGAAAATGGCGGTCACGTCTGTGGCGGTGCATACCGTCACCGCCGGCGTACATCATCATTGGCTTCTGTAACCCATAGGGTCCAATGTTAAGCAATGCAGGATTGCGCTGCGGTCTTCGACCGCCTACCGCGACAGTGTACAATGCCAGTGCAGTTACCTCATATCCCCTTGTCCACCATTACAGGTCAGACAGCTGCCATTTCAAGTGGCCAAATGGCATTAATTTTAAATGCGTCACACATATCTAGGCCTTGCATACACACTAAGACAGGCACATAGCGGATTGACAAATGTGTGCAGTAAAGTTGTTTATTTCGTACCTCAGTGTTGGCTGACCCTCTGATCGCTGTTCTCATCCATAGAGCACGTCCGCTGGGGCAGGTGAGGAGATGGCGGCATCCTCCGGTGTACAGACTGCTGGTGGACCGGTCGACAGTGGAAGAGCGACATGTAATAGTCACCTACAGACTTGATCGTGCCCCAATCCAGGAACTGTGTGCCCAGTTGGAGCCAGACTTGATGTCAGCTATCCGCCATCCCACAGGAATCCTTCCTCTAGTTCCTGCCACGTGGGTCCTTTCAAACAACAGTGGCCATTGCATCAGGGATGTCCCAGCCAATGTTCTCTAACGTGTTGTCCAGAGTGTTGTCTGCCCTGCTGAAACATATGCGCAGCTACATCGTTTTCCCTCAGGTGGAGGATTTGCCTACAGTGAAAGGTGACTTCTATGCCCTGGTACATATCCTCAACATCATAGGTGCCCATGATGGGACACATGGGGCCTTGGTCCACCCCCCTCCCACCCTGGAGTGAACAGGTGTAAAGAAACCGGTAGAGTTACCATTCTATGAATGTGCAGATGGTGTGTTTGGCCGACCAGTACATCTCCTATGTGAACGCCAAGTTTCCTGGCTCAGTGCATGACGCTTACATTCTGAGGAATAGCAGCATCCCCTATGTGATGGGGCAACTCCAGAGGCACCATGTGTGGCTATTGGGTAAGGACATGGACCCTATGCAGTGTGAATAGTTGTCTGGGGTCGTCCCTAAGGGTTAGTGTGTGTCTAACAGTTGTTCCTCTACATTTGCAGGTGACTCTGGCCACCCCAACCTGTCATGGCTACTGAGCCCAGTGAGGAATCCCAGGACAAGGGCAGAGGAACGCTACAATGAGGCACATGGGCGAACTAGGAGGGTTATAGAGAGGACCTTCGGCCTCCTGAAGGCCAGGTTCCGAAGCCTCCATATGACAGGGTGGTTCCCTATACTACTCACCAAAGAAGGTGTGCCAGATCATCGTGGCCTGCTGTGTGCTGCACAACTTGGCTTTGCAACAACAGGTGCCTTTTCTGCAGGAGGATGGTCGTGAAGGAGGTCTTGTGGCAGCTGTGAAGCCTGTGGACAGTGAAGAAGAGGAGGCAGAAGAAGAGGACATAGACAACAGAAACACCGTGATCCATCAATACTTCAAGTGAGACACAGGTAAGAAGAAGACATCACTGCCTCCTACATCTGATAAAATTGTTCGATCTCTCATCTGTCTGTCACTTTCACCCAGTGTACAGACCCTGATTTGTCACTTTCCCTTTCGATTTCACAGATGTGGGTCCCACTGTGTGACCTCTGCTATGTTACCTCATGGACTAGAGCTGTGTGACATAGGTATGTTGACAATACAATGGACATTGCTATTTCCCTCAGTTATTGGAAATACACAATTGTGAAAGCACAGACTGACTCCAGATTGTGGGGCATAGGAAGTGGAGCTAGGGCAGTTTGAGGACAGGGTGACAAAGTGGGACAGAAGGTTGACATTCAGGGTGGTCTCATTTCTTGGCGGTGTCTTGGCATTGTTCTCTGTCATTGTCCTGGATCTCAGGGACCGCTTGTGGGGTGGTTCTCCATCTGCAGGGGGTGGGGTGCTGGTGTCTTGGTCCTGTCCACTAGCGCCGGCGGAGGTGGTGGGCAGTTCATCGTCCACACTAGTGTCAGAGGCCACTTGTTGTGCCACAGTGTCCCTCCTGATGTTCACGAGGTCCTTCAGCACCCCTACAATGTTGCCCAAGGTGGTATTGATGGATTTGAGTTCCTCCCTGAACCCCAAATACTGTTCCTCCTGCAGCCGCTGGGTCTCCTGAAACTTGGCCAGTACCGTTGCCATCGTCTCCTGGGAATAAAGGTAGGCTCCGATGATGTTGGAGAGAGCGTAGTGGAGGGTGGATTCCTTGGCCTGTCTTCCCCCTGTCGCAAAGCAGCCCTCCCAGTTCCCCGGTTTTCATGGGCCTCTGTCCCCTGAACCGTGTGCCCACTACCACTGCCCCAGGTCCCTGCTGTTCTTGGGGTTTTGGGTTAGCCTGTAGTGGTGGACACACTGCTGCTTGACGTGTCCTGGGGACAGAGATATGGGCCGCTGGGTGGGTGCTGTGCTGGTGTTTCCTGAGGGGGGAGGCTCTGTGGTGGCATGTGCCAGTGTGTGGGGAACTGACTGTCCTGAGGTCCCAGATGGGCCGGGCTGGTCATCTAGATCCAGTTGGACAGAGCTGCTGTCATCACTGTAGGCCTCTTCTGTGGGTGGAGTGGACATGTCTGGAAACTCCTGTCCGGTGACGTTTGGTAGGGGTCCTGCAGGGGTGTAAAGGCATGATTATTGCATCTGTGTGTGCCATGGTGTGCAATCTGTGGGTGACCCTCTACCCCAGTGCTTCCATTCCTGTGTAGGACCTTGTGTGATAATTGTTTAGGGGTCTGTGTGGGTATGTGTAGTAGACATGCATTGGTGATGGGTGTCCATGCTTTCTTGTTGCATGCAGGGCTTGATGTTGGAATGTGTGGTTTGGGATAGTGGGACATATGTGAGGAGTTGGAGTGATGGGGGTGAGGGCGAGGGTGGGGGTATGTGATAGCATGCAGGTAGGGTGGGGGATGAAGTAGTTAAAGCTTTGACTTACCAGAGTCCATTCCTCCTGCTACTCCAGCGAGGCCCTCAGGATGCAGTATAGCCAAGACCTGCTCCTCCCATGTTGTTAGTTGTGGGGGAGGAGGTGGGGGTCCGCCGCCAGTCCTCTGAACCGCAATGTGGTGTCTTGAGACCACAGAACGCACCTTCCCCCATAGGTCGTTCCACCTCTTCCTGATGTCATCCCATGTTCTTGGGTGCTGTCCCACTGCATTGACCCTGTCCACGATTCTGCGCCATAGCTCCATCTTCCTAGCTATGGTGGTGTGCTGCACCTGTGATCCGAATAGCTGTGGCTCTACCCGGATGATTTCTTCCACCATGACCCTGAGCTCCACGTCAGAAAACCTGGGGTGTCGTTGCGGTGCCATGGGGTGGTGTGGGTGATGTGTGAGGTGGTGTGTGTTGTGATGTGTGGGGTGATGTTTAGGGGTGTTTAGTGGTGTGTGGTGTTTTGTGCGTGGATGAGTATGTATGATGGTGTTGTGTGCCTCTGTATGCTGGTTTTGTCTTTGCTTTGCTGTCTCTCTGGCCATCTTCACAATTGTTGGTAGTAAGGGTTTGTGGGTAATGTGGGTGTGTGTTTTATATTGTATTGGGTGTGTGGGAGTGGTGTGTGTATGTGTATCAGGCGTGTGTTTTTCGATTTGTCCAATGTGGTTGTGTTTTGTAAATATGTGTGTATTTTGAGCTCGGTGCTGTGTACCGCCAATGGTTTACCGCGGCTGAAAGACCACCGCATGGATTCGTGGGTCGTGATAGTGTGGGCGTATTCCTGTTGGCGTGACGGTGGAGGTTTTGGTATCACCAGTTTATCACTGACCTTTGGTGTGGCGGACTTGTGTGGGTGTCTAGATTTTGGCGGATTCTGAGCTGTGGGTCTTAATAGCTGTGGAGGAATTCCACGGCCGCGGCGGTGTGTTGGTGGTCTTCTGCACGGCGGTAAGCAGCATTTACCACCAATGTTGTAATGAGGGCCTTAATGTGTTATGAAAAAAAGAATGAGATGCAGACTATACATATAAATTGCATAAACAAATTGTGTGGCATTACATTTGTGCTGCATAATTTATTTGCCTGAAGATATGTAGGTAACTAGGTGAATATTTCAGTGGTAATATAATGTTAACAACTCACAAAACTACTGAAATTCACCTGTTAGAGCTATATATAGTAAACCTAACTCATGCCCTTAGGTAACAATAAATTGCACCCCCCACCATGCACAGTCTTGTCAACAATGAGATCATTTCAAATATTACAGCAACGTTAGCGTTAGCAATGATGTTATAGAGCATGTCATAAGAGATGTAATATGTGGGGTAGTGAGCTTGTGCATGGCAGGGGTGCATTAGTATGTTCACCTTAGGCATCGTTTATAGCTACTAGAGATAACTATAACTGTGAACTTCTGTGGTTTTCTGAGTATAGATGTTATGTTGTCACTGAAAGGTTCACATAAGTATAACATCTCATTAGCCTCTATTTTTCCAGCAAATTTCTACGGTTTTTCATATGTAAAATATGTTTTTACCATACATAGCATACATAATGCGTGCTCCCTCACCTGGAACAGCTAGTGGCCTTCGGGACCCCATCCCCTGGGCAACCCATCCCCGGGCCATTTTTCTAAAATAAGAGGAGGTGGGTGCCCAGCCCCCCTACCTAAGCCACAATAGGTCACAGAGACCCTGTTTCCAGAGGTTTTTCTTATTAAGCAAATGGGGGAAGGGTGCCTGAACCCCAGGCAATCCCATCACAGGACCTCTAGTGGGTGCCCCAATGCCCACCCAGGGCACCTCAAAGCACCTAAGTTGTGTGTTGTGCAGGACACAGAGCCCCTGCAGCCCACCCACTCTACAGACAGCACCATACTAGGTCCTGGCGGTAGCCGCCACCTTTCCTTTGCCCCCGGTCGGGTGGTAACAGCATTTTTCTATTGCTCCCGCTGGGTGGGAGAAAAGAGGTATAACCTAAGTGGGAGAGAGCTGGCATGGAATGCCCCCCCTCGTCTGAGCAGGGAACCACAGTGTCCTGGAGGTGGGCTCCATAGGGCCCTGTGCATTATTGCACCCTGGAAGCCAGGGTACATACAGCCGATAATGGAACGGGGAGGAGGGGGTCAGCCCCGCTCCCCTTCCTGTTGTTTTGTGCCCTGGGATGGAGCCCTGGATGCCCAACAAAGGCTCAGGGGTGGGCTCCCTAAGGCCTAACAAAGGCTTGGGGAATGGGGCCGGTGCATCCCATCATTTATCA
The DNA here is from genome assembly GCF_031143425.1 of Pleurodeles waltl. Taxonomy (NCBI): domain Eukaryota; kingdom Metazoa; phylum Chordata; class Amphibia; order Caudata; family Salamandridae; genus Pleurodeles; species Pleurodeles waltl. The sequence continues at coordinate 879,160,916 of NC_090449.1, read as the reverse complement.
ATCTGGCCCTGGAGATTAGGGACCTGGGCCACTTTGATGCTTGGGGAGCCCTTTTAATCATAATCTGGCCCTAGAGAATAGGGTCCCGGGTCCCAGACAGGCAGGGGGAGGGTGGCCCACTCATGCCTCCATCCTCAAAAATATAATAGTGAAGACCCCTGTGCTCTGGTCCGCCCCAGGGATTATATTTTATTACAGTAAAACTGCTTGTTAGACTTTTAATCCTTGGTGTGTTCTCCCTTAACATTTTGCCTCTGTTTCCTAGGTTGTTGATGTGTGCTGGACTCAGTTTTTGCAGTTTTTGTTACTCTGGGCACTTTACCACTGCTAACCAGTGCTAAAGTGCAAGTGCTTCTATATAACATGTGTAAGTAATTGGTTCATTCATGATTGTCATATTTGATTTACTAGTAAGTCCCTAGTAAAGTGCACTAGAGGTGCCCAGGACCTGTAAATCAAATGGTACTAGTGGCCCTGCAGCACTGGTTGTGCCACCCACCTAAGTAGCTCTGTAATCATGTCTCAGACCTGCCACAGCAGTGTCTGTGTGCAGTTTTAACTGTAGATCCGACTTGGCACTTGTACCCACTTGCCAGGCCTAAACCTTCCATTTTCTTACATGTAAGACACCCCCAAGGTAGGCTCTAGGTAGCCCCAAGGGCAGAGTGCAGTGTATGGTTAAGGCAGGACATATAATAATGGGTTTTATGTCCTGACAGTGAAATATTGCTAAATTTGTTTTTTACTGTTGCAAGGCCTGTCCCTCTCATAGGTTAACATGGGGGCTACCTTTAAATATGATTAAAGTTTAGATTTCCTTTAGGAGCGGATAGACATGTGGAGTTTAGGGTCTCTGAGCTCACAATTTTAAAATACATCTCTTAGTAAAGTTGATTTTAAGATTGTGTGTTTGAAAATGCCACTTTTAGAAAGTGAGCATTTTCTTGCTTAAACCATTTCTGTGACTCGTCCTCTTTGTGGATTCCCTGTCTTGGTCAGTTTGACAGTTGGGCTGTTTGCACCTCCCACTAGACAGTGACACAAAGGGAGCTGGGGTGTAGTCTGCATAGCCTGATGAGCCATCTGTGCTAGGAGTATGTGTCAAAAAGGTCTTGAAATGTGTCGTTTTCACTCACAAGCAAGACCCTGTGTCATTTCTCCTTTCTTCAGGTTGGCGTACGTCATTTCTTCTCTCCACAGGAGAGCGATGCGTCGATCCGGTCAGCACTCTCGGGTCCAGGCAGGCCTTGCGTTGTTTTTACACGCCCAGCAGTGTTTGCATCAGAAATCCTGCCGCACGATGATCCAGAAACCATGCAGAGTAGGTTGCGATCTCACCAGCCTCTGTCAGCGATGCTGCGCGTCGTTTCTCCAGCTCCGTGCGTCGATTCTTCAGTCGCGTTACAGGCAACCGTCGATTTTCAGCTGCGAAGCGGGTGGTGCGTCAATTTCCCTGCCGCAGTTCGGAGTTGCGTCGATCTTTTCCCCACACAGTGCATGGATTTCTTCCTCTTAGGCTGCCAACTTCTCCTTTCAGAGTCCCAGGTATTGGATGGGCACCACAGGGCAGAGTAGGAGTCTCTCCAGAGACTCCAGGTGCTGGCAGAGAGAAGCCTTTGCTGTCCCTGAGACTTCAAACAACAGGAGGCAAGCTCTAAATCAAGCCCTTGGAGATCTTCACAAGATGGAAGGCACACAAAGTCCAGCCTTTGCCCTCTTACTCTGGCAGAAGCAGCATTTGCAGGATATCCCCACAGGCAGGGCAGCTGTTCTTCCTCAGCTCTTCAGCTCTTCTCCAGGCAGAGGTTCCTCTTGGTTTCCAGAAGTGTTCTAACGTCTGTGGTTTGGGTGTCCTTCTTTTACCCAATTTCTCCTTTGAAGTAGGCCTACTTCAAAGCAAAGTCTCTTTTGAATGTGAAATCCTGCCTTGCCCAGGCCAGGCCCCAGACACTCACCAGGGGGTTGGAGACTGCATTGTGTGAGGGCAGGCACAGCCCTTTCAGGTGTGAGTGACCAGTCCTCCCCTCCCTCCTAGCACAGATGGCTCATCAGGATATACAGGCTACACCCCAGCTCCCTTTGTGTCACTGTCTTGTGTGAGGTGCAACCAGCCCAACTGTCAAACTGACCTAGACAGGAAATCCACAAACAGGCAGAGTCACAGAAATGGTACAAGCAAGAAAATACTCACTTTCTAAAAGTGGCATGTTAAAACACAAAATCTTAAAATCAACTTCACTAAAAGATGTATTTTTAAATTGTGAGCTCAGAGACCCCAAACTCCACATGTCCATCCGTTCCCAAAGGGAATCTACACTTTAATCATTTTTAAAGGTAGCCCCCATGTTAACCTATGATAGGGACAGGCCTTGCAGCAGTGAAAAACAAATTTAGCAATATTTCACTGTCAGGACATATAAAACACATAACTGTATGTCCTACCTTAACCATACACTGCACCCTGCCCTTGGGACTACCTAGGGCCGACCTTAGGAGTGCCTTACGTGCAAGAAAAGGGAAGGTTTAGGCCTGGCAAGTGGGTACACATGCTAAGACTAATTTACAGTTAAAACTGCACACACAGACACTGCAGTGGCAGGTCTGAGACATGATTACAGAACTACTTAGGTGGGTGGCACAACCAGTGCTGCATGCCCACTAGTAGCATTTGGTTTACAGGCCCTGGGCACCTCAAGTGCACTTTACAAGGGACTTACTAGTAAATCAAATATGCCAATCATGGATAAGCCAATTACATACATATTTTGTAAAGGAACACTTGCACTTTAGCATTGGTTAGCAGTGGTAAAGTGCCCAGAGTAACAAAAACAGCAAAATCAGAGTCCAGCACACATCAACAACCTGGGAAACAGAGGCAAAACGTTAAGGGAAACCACACCGAGGATGAAAAGTCTAACACGTGTCCCCCCAGCTGAAAGTAGGGAGCAACTACCCAACCTCATGGGAGTTCTCATCACTAAGGCGGAAGAACCTGGACAGACCATCAACATTGGCGTGTTCTGTACCAAGACGGTGTTCCACCGTAAAGTCTATCCCCTGTAGGGAAATGGACCACCTCAACAGTTTGGGATTCTCACCCCTCATCTCCATTAACCATCTGAGGGGCCTGTGGTCAGTCTGAACTCAGAAGTGAGTCCCAAACACGTAGGGTCTTAGCTTCTTCAGTGCCCAGACCACAGCAAACGCTTCACGTTCTATGGCTCTCCACCTAACTCCCTGGGTAGTAACCTTCTACTAATGAAGGCTACGGGTTGATCTAGGCCCTCCTCATTAAGCTGTGAGTGTACTGCTCCAATACCATGCTCTGAGGCGTCTGTATTCAAAACAATATCCTTGGAGTAGTCAGGTGCCTTCAGCACAGGTGCTGTGCACATGGCAGCCTTCAGGGCATCAAAAGCGTTCTGGCAAGCCTCTGTCCAGATCACTTTCCTGGGTTGCTTCTTCGAAGTCAACTCAGTTAAGGGGGTAACAATGGTACCATATCCCTTAACAAACTTCCTTAGTATCCTGTGAGACCTAAGAAGGCTCTCACTTCAGTCTGGGTCATGGGAGGCTCCCAATACAGAATTCTGTTAATCTTAGCATGTAGGGGTACGACCTGGCCCCTCCCTACCTGGTGTCCTAAGTACACCACAGAACCCTGTCCTATTTGACACTTGCTCGTTTTAATAGTGAGGCCTGCCTTCTGCAAGGCCTCTAACAGTCTCCAGTGGTGTTGCAGGCATTCCTCCCATGTGGAACTAAACACCGTAATGTCATCCAGGTAGGCAGCACTGATGTCATCCAGCACAGCCAACACCAGTTTGACCAACCTCTGAAAGGTGGCATGGGCATTCTTCATCCCAAATGGCATGACTTTAAATTGAAAGTGTTCATCTGGGGTAGAGAATGCTGACCTCTCCTTGGCCCCCTCAGTTAAGGCAATCTGCCAGTACCCAGATTTTAAATCAAATGTACTTAGGTACTTGGCAGCTCCCAACCGGTCAATGAGCTCATCAGCTCGGGGGATGGGGTGTGCGTAAGTCTTGCTGACCGCATTGAGTCCCCGGTAGTCCACACAAAACCTGAGTTCTGGAGTGGCACCAGGTGCAGCAGCCTTTAGGACCAATAACCCCTAGGGCAAGCATTGTGGATTCTTCATTCTTAATGCATGCCCTGACCCTGTCAGTCACCCTGTAAACCTTTTGTTTAATAGGTGTACTGTCCCCAGTGTCCACATCCTGTGTGCACAAGTGTGTGACTCCTGGGATTAGGGAAAACAGTGAGGCAAACGGTCCCAACACATGGCGAGAGTCACCTTGCTGCTCCTCAGTCAAGGAGGAGGAGAAGATCACTCCCTCCGCTGACCCATCTTTTTCTCCTGCAGACAGGAGGTCAGGAAGAGGCTTACTCTCCTCCTCCACCCCGTCATCTGTCACAAGGAGCATGGACAGTTCAGTCTGCTCAAAGTGAGGTTTGAGGCGGTTGACATGCAGGACCCTTAAAGGGTTCCTTGGAGACTGCAAGTCCACCAGGTAGGTGACTTCGCTCTTGCGCTCCACCACCTCAAATTGCCCAGTCCACTTATCCTGGAGCACCCTAGGCTCCACTGGCGCCATCACCCACACTTTCTGACCAGGTTGAAACTCGACCAGAGTGGCATTCTGGTCGTACCACCGTTTCATATCCTCCTGAATTGCTTCTAGGTTCTCCTGAGTGAGACTCCTGAAGCGGGCAGTCTGGTTTCTCAAAGCCAGCATGTAGCTAAATACATCCTGGGGGGTTTACTAGGAGCTTTCTCCAAAGCTTGCTTCACCAGACTCAAAGGTCCTCTCACAGGTTGGCCATAAATCAGCTCAAAGGGACTAAGCCCAAGTCCCTTTTGAGGCCCCTTCCTGTAGGCGAACAGAAGGCATGGCAAGAGGACATCCCACTTCCTCCTCAAGGGCTCGGACAGGCCCATGATCATGCCTTTTAAGGTGCGGTTGACTATCTCAACCAGACCATAACTTTGGGGGTGGTAAGGGGTGGTCAACTTGCAGGTTACCCCACACACTTTCCACAGAGTCTTCATATACGTGGACAACTGTCATTTCTGAACTGCAGACCTGAAAACATAAAGCATACCGATTTAAATTGCTAATGAGAGAGTGGGGGAGGGGCCAAGAATTTCTTACCCTACCCACTTTGCCATCGCGTCAGAATGAAGCACCTCAGAACAACAGCTATTCTAAACTGTTACTCTACCCCCCTTTGCCATGACAACCAATCCAGCTTTCATCATGCGCCTGGGCTTTACCATTCGCCCGAAGCTGCCCGGGGGTGGACATCTGCTGCATGCCACCCCCAGGAGCCCACATCGGGCGAAATGGCAAAATAACCAGACTGTGTTCAAGAGAGTAAAAGGCAACTTTATTTGACAGGTAAGCAGTTCTGAAACCTTTAACACTTTTTACAAAATATAATCCATGGCCTCACTAATACACAACTGTTGGACTTTTGGCCATACGCATGGTCATCCCTAGTCTTTTTGCCTCCTTCCTCCTGGTTTTTCTGACCTCTCGCTGTTGGCTCTAGGACTCTGAGCACTTTATCACTGCTGACCAGTGTTAAAGTGCAGGTGCTCTCCCATCTAAAGTTGGTATGATTGGCTTATACCTGATTGGCATATTTAATTTACCTATAAGTCCCTTGTACAGTGGTATCTCTATACCCAGGGCCTGTAAATTAAATACTACTAGTGGGCCTGCAGCGCTGCTTGCGCCACCCACTGAAGTAGACTTTCAAACCTGTCTCAGGCCTGCTAGCGCAGGGCCTGTGTGCGCAGTTTTCTGCCACAGGGACCTGGCATCTAAATTTACTTGCCAGGCCCAGAACTCCCCTTTTACTACATGTAAGTCACCCCTAAAGTACGCCCTGTGGGCAGGGTGCCATGTATGTAGAAAGGCAGGACATGTGCCATATTGCATGGCCTGTCCTGGTAGTGACAAACAGCCTAACTTGGTGTCTCACTGTTGTGAGTGCTGCCTTCTCATAGGATTGCATTAGAAATGCCCTGCCTTATGTGTAGGGGTATTGTCTGATTTATGAGGGCTAGCGTAGGCGTGTTTGGTATGGTTGTGATGGTGATAATAAATACTGCTTACTGGTGTGGGTGTATTTTTTATTACTATCACAGAAATGCCACTTCTAGAAAGTGCGCATTTATCTGTGCTTATGATTCTGGTGTTTTGCAGCTTGACTCCAATCCACGTCTGGGCAGAGTGACAGTTGGGGCTTTGTGCATACTTTTCAGACAGCCTGTACACAGGGAGGGTGGAGGTGTCACTGAGGTGCATCTACATACTGAATAGTCTTCCTGGGCTGAGAGAAGGGAGAGGCGGGGCACACCTACATTTGTAAAGGCTGTGCCCTGGCCTCGCACAATAGGGTCGTTAACCCCCCACTGATGTTTGGAGCCTGTGCTGAAAGGAGAGAGGGGGCACTCCCAGAACCAGTTGTAACTGGCTGGAACCTCCTCTCCCTGTCAATGTAAAACACTGTAAAAACAGGACTATAAGTACAGGGGAATTTTCCCCACAATTTGGAGACTCTTTGAACTTACCTGGAACTGGACACAGACTGCTGGAAGGACTCCACAGGAATCGCCATGGACTGTTGCTGCTGGGCTGACCTGTGACCTGCCTGGTCACCATAAAGGACTACCTTTTGCTAGCATCTTTCTTGCGCTGGCCTGATGTTGGACCCTGTCCCCCTGTGGGCCTTTTCCTTGAGCTCTGCTCCCCAGGGGCAGGGTGCTGTGGCCCCTGACCCCTGCATTCTTACCCTAAAGCACGTGGGGTTCTTTACCTGGAAGGGAAAACTAAGCGCTTTGTAAAGCGCTCCTTAGGGGACTTCCATAAGCGCTTGAAAGCGCTTCCCCTTGCTGGAGCATTGCACTTAAGTGCTTAATTGTCTTTCTGCCCAGAGAAAATATCACCGCCGCAGCCGGGTTCTTTCTTCGTTGCTGAGCGCGAGGAGCGCGCTCAGCTCTGTGCCCCCGGGGCACAGGGAGGATAATTTTTTAAGAAATCGGAGCAAGCCTGCTCCTCGCGTGCTCCCGGGGGACGCGCCCTTCTCAGGGCGCCCCGTGGGCACCAGCCGGCCCATCCTGGGCCGCAACGTCATTCTGACCGGCGAGGGAGAGGAGGACGCCTCTCCCTCGCGCGTCGGAGTCCCGGAGGACTCCTCTGTGCTGCCGGGCCGGGCGCAACCTCACCGGAGGCTCGCCCTGGCCCCTGGCTCTCTGGTTGGCCCCCTCGCAGGCCAGAAGTCCCTGATTTAGGGGTCTCCCTTCAGGAAAGGGCCACGGAGGCCCAGGGAGACCCCCGACGGTAGCGGGACCCCCGGAGGGGCCCGCCTTTTTACAAGGAGGGGGTGTGAGGCGCCCCCTCCCCTCTTTGAGCTTTGGGTGACCTGGGCCCCCCACAGGAGGGCCGGTGGAGGCCCGGGGGGCCCCCGGTGATCACGGGTCCCAGAAGGGGCCCGATAAGGAGTCAGAGAGGGTGCGTGCCGCCCCTCTCTATCTGCAATGTTTTGGAGGCCCCCGTTTTTGCGCAAAGGAGCGCCGGGGGCCCCATTATTCGTTTTAGGCACTGGAGGTGCCTTTTCATCATTTACAGGTACTTTTTAAAATGGACCAATATGATTAAGAGTTAAAGTTCTTTCTACAGACTTTATTGATTGTGTTATATTGCCTACCTGTTCTATGATGCTTTTACATATGTGTGCACATGTTCCTTTTATGGGCATGACTTGCTAATATGTTTCCCTAACTTGCCATAGGTTTTCTAATGTTCCTACTATGGGCGTTTTATGATATGCTTATGACAAGTGTTCTAATGTGATAACGTGTTTCCTGACTACTGCTTATGTTGCAGGATACTGAGTAACCTGTGTGTTATGTGTGACTACTGCTAGTTCGCAGAGTAACTAATGTGTAACGTTCTGACAACTGCTAAGGTAGCAGGATAGTACTGTTATGTGATGTTGGTCTGATAATTACGTTGTGTACAATACAGTGTATTTTTATATAATCTGGTGTTGTGTTTCCTTTGTGGTGGGGATATTGCGTCACATGTATGTGTGTGTTGTGCAAACGCTTTACGCATTGCCTCCGGGTTAAGCCTGACTGCTCGTGCCAAGCTACCAAGGGGGTGAGCAGGGGTTATCTTGGACGTGTAACTCCCTTGCCCTGACTAGAGTGGGTAAGTTCTGCCTGGCTGAGGTACATACCCTAGCCAACCAGAAACCCCATTTCTAACATTGGAAGTCAGCGGTGAGGATAGGACTTGCGCTTGCACAATACCATTGTGACTCATTATTTCACTACAAGGATTGCGTTTAGACCATCACATGTTTGGCTTCTCTTAACTTTCTCTCTTTGGTCATTTTTCCTGTTTTCAGTTCTCACGCTTGGGTATTGTGGTTGTCACAGTTGAGTTATTTGTACCTTTTCAAGATGGGGCTTACCTTTGATTTAGAGGACCTGCCGTTTTACACGCAGGGGGAATTAGAGGGGTTCTGTAGAGAGAGAGGGCTGCCTGTAGAAGGGGACCTCAGGAGATCTCTGAATTTCTTTGAAAGGTTTGTGACATTTACCCAGGGAGGGAGTGTGCGTAGGGGGTACCCAGAGGATCCTGAGTGTAGCGAGGGTTCCCAATGGGAGGGCTCCCAGACCTCATCCCTAGAGAGTGGTAGAGAGACTGATCAGGAGGGTGAGAATGACCGGTTGGGGACGCCAGTTGACAGGGAAGGCCCCAGTGATAGGGAGTCCCTTGCTGGGTCCAGTGTAAGAAGCAGGGCTATCTCTCATTCCTTGACGCCTGATGAGCTAAGAGATAGGCGGGAAGAGAGGGACCTGAAGTTGCAGTTAGCGCGCCTAGCTGTTGAGGAGAGAAGGGCTGAGGTAGAGAAGGCCTTAGTACAGGAGAGAATGGCAGAGGCAGAGAGGGCCTTTGCCAGAGAAAGACTCGCTCTAGAGCGCAGTCTGAAGGTTCTGGACTCACCAGCGCTGCAGGTGGAGTCCAGTGGTGGCAGCAATGTACAGTGCTGTAGCAAAGAGGTTCCTCACATACCCATAGATCTGGTACCTAGGTTCCAAGAGGGGGGTGACATACGTCAGTGGTTAAAGGAATATGAGAAGGCTCTGGTAGAGCGCAGGATCCCTGAGAAGGATTGGGGAACTGGCCTAGGGAGTTTTATTCCTGAGGAGGGGAGGGATGCCCTACTGACTCTAGAAGAGAGTGACAGGGAGGGGTACTCCGCTGTGAAGAACGCACTGATTGTGAAGTATGGTTTTTCCCCTGAGGAATACAGAAAAAGGTTTAGGGGTGGTAAGAAACTGTCCCACCAGTCTTGGGAGGAGTTTGTGGAGGCTTGCTGCATTGCACTAGATGGATGGGTGAAGGGTAGCACAGTAAACAATTTTGAAGGGCTGTTTAATCTGATTCTCAGAGAGCACCTGTTTCGTTGTTGTTTTTCAGAGTTACGCCAACACTTGTCAGTGTGTGAGCTCTCTGACCCCAGGGAGCTTGCAAAGGAGGCAGACTTCTGGTTGCGTACCAGAGGGTCTGGTGTGACATTAGGGGGCGTTCCTAATGAGAGTGGTCTAGGTGTTTCCCAACCAGGTGTGGTGGGAAAGGCTTGTGTCCCAGGTAGGTCCCAGTGTATTGGGGCGGGTAAGGCACCCCATGTCCAGTCTCAGAGGAGAGGGAATGGGGTTGGGCTGAGGCCCAGGGTACCCGAGCTCCAGTCCCAGGTCCTGGAGGGTTCCATGAGTGAACGCCAGGAGGTGAGCCTAGCCTGTGCCGTAGGGCCAGCTGTTCAGAAGGATCCCATTTTGTCATTAGGACTTGGGCGGGTGGCTGGTGATAGCGTTCCGCCGGTCCTGGTGTCTGGTAGTCTCGCTCTACAGCGGAGGAGGCAGAAATCCAGGCATAGGGTTGAGAGGGGGCTGCGGGCCCCAGTGGAGAACCTGGAGGGTCAGGGGTCAGCTCTGAGTGCAGAGCCCCCCAGGAATGACCTTGGTGAGACCATTTCTGGGCTGGGGGGAATCCAGACTCTGTCCGATGGGCAGAGGTCAGGAGACTTGCGCCAGCCAGACTCTTGTGTGGCCCTTGGGGAAAGTGTTTCCCTGGTGGGGGGTAGGTGTGCCCCCCAGGAAGTCCTGGTGCGCCAGGCAATGATTCAACCGCAGGGTGGTGACTCTGGGTTGGATGATCAGGTTCAGGGGGTAAACTCTGACCTGATGGGGAGTACGTGTGCTCCCCAGGAAGTCCTGGTGCGCCAGGCAGTGGTTCAACCGCAGGGTAGTGACTCTGGGTTGGATTGCCAGATTCAGGGGGTAAGCTCTGATCTGGTAGGGGGTAGGTGTGCTCCCAAGGAAGTCCTGGTTCGCTGGGCAATGGTCCAGTCTAAGGGTGTCGTCCCTGGACTAGATAGACAGGTTCAGGGGGTAAACTCTGACCTGGTTGGGGGGGCGGTTGGTGCGCTCACCTCCCTGTGTGAAACTTCTGGTGGCTTCTCCCGAGGTGGGGAGACGCAGGACTCTGGAAGTGGGGTTCAGGGAGGGGGAAGCCCGCCCCGGACCCCGGTGCAACCCAAGGGTGTCGTCCCTGGGTTGGGTGGTCAGTCGCCAGGTAGTGATCCTGGGCTGGCGAGAAAGTTGTGCAGGGCTGCTGTACCCAGCACCCTGGCAAGTGTGGATTCTGGTGATACCCCTCCTAGGAGAGGAGGGCGGGATCCTAGAAGGAGGGGTAGAGGGAGGAGAGCCTCGCCTCTAGCCCCTGTAGAACCTATGGGTGCGGACCCTAGGTTGGTGGATCAGTGGCAGGGTAGAGCCCCTGAACTGATCGGAAATGGAGTGGAGACAGGTTGCTTTGCACCTGGGGCTACCGCCCCCCACTCATTATGGTTTCAGAGACCAGAGGCTCCTAGATGGCCTGGGGCCTGGTTCTGGCCATTGGCAGCTAGAGAATCCCCGTGGGTTGGTCTAGGCTGCCTGGGACGCATTGACAGAGAGATCCCAGTGGAGTCAGGAAGGCGTAGAACTGGAACATGCCCCTGCTGTTGTGGGCCTGGGTCCTTGTTCTATCGCCCCAATCAGGAAAGTACATCAAGGTATTGATTGTTCTCCACTGGATTTTGGCTGGTAGGGGGTTGTGTTGGACTTTTGGCCATACGCATGGTCATCCCTAGTCTTTTTGCCTCCTTCCTCCTGGTTTTTCTGACCTCTCGCTGTTGGCTCTAGGACTCTGAGCACTTTATCACTGCTGACCAGTGTTAAAGTGCAGGTGCTCTCCCATCTAAAGTTGGTATGAT